>NW_020837966.1:913288-1595745 GCF_003676395.1 Aethalodelphis obliquidens
GAGGATCCCACATGCCGCGGAGCGGCTGGGCCCGTGAGCCATGGCCGCTGGGCCTGCGTGTCCGGAAGCCTGTGCTCCACAGCGGGAGAGGCCCCAGCAGTGAGAGGCCCGCGTACCGCAAAAAAAAAAAAAAAAAAAGAAAGAAAGAAAAAAACCCAAGTTTGGAGCTTCAAGTAAAATTTACCTAATAATTAGTATAACATATTAGATCATGTATAACAATACTCTATTACTGTCCATGACCATGACAGAAACAACATTGGTAACAAACCAACTTCAATCACTTCAAACCAACACGTGGTTCATTCCACCAGATTCCTCCTCAATAAAGTTTAACTACTGTACAGCAGATAACATAGTAAAACACTGTGCTCAGCAACTACTCAAGAAACGTTGATCATAAAAGGATTTCCTTCATAGTTCCCAAATTCTGTATCTATTATTTCCTTTACATCCAAAAATATATCACCACTCGAAAATGGATAAGTGTAATATACAAAACCCAAATCTTGACAGCGTCAAGAAGAATAGCAAGTCGATTCCTAAAAAGTCTAATTATGCATGCTTACAAAAACCTTAAAAGTAAACTGAGACAAGATTACAGGACAACACTGCCAATGAACCCCTCACTCTGTACATTAACAAAGCGTTTAGAACAGGAAGATACTGTTAATAATTAAAACTTGTAGACTAATTAAAAGGCTTCATTGAAAAGACAGTAAGGAAAAACTGAGGCCAACGTGACATAGTCAAGGACGAGTCATCTGGGACTCAAAAAGACCAAAACTACTTCTTCAGCACAAGCAAAAGCCAAGCGCTAACAGTGCAATAAGAGGAAGTGAGACGCAAACCGTCTAGGAAGAGGGAGTTAAGCAAATGCCTGACATCCAGTTAAAAACGACTGTAACCCCCGGAAATAGGATCCCGGGAAGCTTGGCGGGCACTCCAAGGTTTGGCTCTAAGCTGCAGGACCCGGACACCTCTCCTTCCACCCCTCCCCTCCATCATGGGGGCGGGGGGGGGTGTGTGTGGGAGGAGTGCCCAGAGAGCCCGTCCCCCCTCGCCGGACGAAGAGCCGGGTGGGTGCAAGGGGAGGTGGCACGCGGCCGAGGGAGGAGAGAGCCGGCCCAGGTGACTGGAGCTAGAGGCGGAGACACAGTATGGGAAGGGGGCCGCCATACGACATGGAAGATGGAGCCACCCACCCCCACCCCCCGGCCCGTACGTAACGAAGACTGGGAGGACTGAGAGATAAAAGGTGATGAGAGAAATGAAAGGCGCCCCTCCCCAAGACAGGGGTGGGCACACCCTTGCCCCCCAATCCGGGCGGAAGAGTTACTCTTGGAAAGCTTCTTTTGCGGACTATAGGAAGAACGTGGAGGCCCCGCCCCTGAGCCAAGAATCTGGAGGATGAAAAGTACTGTCAGGCCCCGGACCAAGCCTCCCGGGAGGCCCGGCCCGCCCCCTCCCAGCCAGCGGCCCAGGCAGGTGCCGCCCCTCCCCCAGCCCGGCGCCCACTCTCCCGCCCGACCATGCACCCTGTCTCCTCGCGCCCCTGCCACAGAGCCGTCTCCCTCCCTTCCCCACTCACCTTCCCGGGCGGCTCCGCCGCTCCCCGCTGACCCCGCCAGCCGCCACAGCTCACACACGCCGCTTCAGGTCCCGCACTCTCTCCCCCTCACTCACACACAACGCGACCGCGACTCCGGAGCGGCCCACATATTATGCGTCACTCGTTCGCTACGCACGCTGCGCGCGCGCGCGCGCGCGCATCACCCGACTGGGCGCGAGGCTTGCTGGCAGGAGGCGGGAGGAGAACGCTAGGGCGAGCGGAGGAATATCTACGAGCGCCGAAGTCGCGTGGAAAATGAAGTTCCGCCTCTAGGGGCGGAGCCCACCAAGTCTTGATTGGCGCGTGAGCAGTTTTGCCCCGCGCGTTGACTTCTGGGGTTTGTAGTTTTTAGTGTAAACGAGAACTGCTACGTACTCATTGGCTGCTCAGGAAGGCGGAAGCGAAAAGCGAGGGACGCGATTCTGCCAGCCCAAAGCTAGAACGGCTGGATACCTTCCCAGTACTTTATTCGGCCCTGTGTGACAGGGAAGAGCCGTTGTTTTATTCTCCCATTGGCCCCGTTATACCTAGAACCTACCAGGATCTAAGAAAATATTTCCCGAAGTGTATGAGAAATCACATCAGTCATTAAGCAGAAGGCTCTGGTCTTCCTGTTCAAGACCTAGCCTGTAGGATCAATAAATATTTATCCTAGGTATTACATGTGAGGCAGAGAAAAGGAAAAAATTAAAAGGACATAGATTAAGGCAGAGCTGACCTCAGAGGTAATCTAATTCCTTTATTTTGCAGCTGGGAAAAGTGAGACCCGGAGAGAGTGACTTGACTCACATCACACAACCAATTAGCAGCAGAACCAGAACGACTCCTGACTCTGACTTGGGGATCCCTTTTTGGAGACGTGAAAGGTAAACTCCACAACTGAGCAGAATCTCTCCCTGACAAGATCCTATCGAGCCTTTATCTCTGGGAGTCCTGAGCAAGTTTCTGTGCATTTTTACGGAGTCCTCACAGTCAGCACTTTCACATGGGGAACATGGGACACAGCAAGCCGTCTGCCATGCTCAGGTTCCATAGCTAGATTAAGAAGTTAGCCAGAGCCTGGGTGCTGGGTCTCTTGATTCTGTTCCCCACCGGACCCCATTCCCCGCTTTCCAGAAAAGAGACTTCCCTCCTCTTAAGTATATAACTTGAAACAGGTGATACTCAGGCACAAAATTCTAGAATGTTGGGTGGCAGTGTGGCAGATGTGCCACCTCTCTGCAACGCTTTCACCTGCCACAATACATAGCTCTCTTCTCTGTGCTTCTGGGACTTTGCCTATAATGGCCACTACCATTACCTCTGACTTTATATAGCTCTGAGCCAAGTGTTTTAACCACACTTTTTCATATAACCCTCACTACCACCCCACAGGGTAGGTACAGTTTGCCGCCTACACAGATGAGAAATCTGAGCCCAGATTGGTGGCCCAAGGAATGGGGCCCAGGTTCATGGGTCCACAGGGCTGGACTGATAGATAACTTTCCTACATCGGTGCTACAGCAATCCTTCACCTGACTTTCCTGCCATGCCTCCCTGGGTCATGAACCCAAAATGCATGAGAATGGAGCACTCAAGCCTTAGATAGCCTCCCTTTTTCCATGATCTAGCCAGTATGGTGGTGACTTCCCCACTGACTGAGGTCCTGAAATGCAAATCCCTTGCGGGAACCCAGGTTCCAGCTTGCCTCCCCCGGCACAGCCTCAGCCTGCCACCAGATGGCACTGCTCCCCTTCAGAAAATCAGCCTGGGGCCCTGGGTAAATGATGGGAATAAGGGGCATGCCAGAGGGCCTTTGGAGAAGCCAGGGCCCAGGAGGCTAGGGAAGCAAAACAGGAGCTATATAAGACCTGTCTAGCAACTGCTTCCTCCATAATCTCTGTTCTATAATGCCTGTGCCCCCCATACCTCTGCCAAAAGCCCCCCCACATACCTGCAGCTGCAGACCTGCAGGCACTTCCAGACTCCCGCTCTGGGAAGGGGAAAAGACTGCACTCAGATTTTCTGGGCTGCAGACACATTTCAAGCACACTCACTGTCACATTTCGTAGGCCAAGGTAACGTGTGCCAGAGACACAAGCATGCACTCCCATGCACTGGCACCAGTCCTCACAGCCAACACTTTCACATCTAAGTACGTGCAAGTACAAAGCTACAGATAAATCAGGCCCCCACACCCATCTTGACCTGGCACATCACACCTGAATCATTGGATAAAGAGATTCCTTGGCCTCTTTAGAAGAACATTTCTGGACTTTGTCTCCCTCTGCTCTGCGTGTGCCCATCTCCCCTTATGGTATGCCTCAAAAAGCAGCAGCCACCATCCAAAAGGTCAAGAAGTCATGCTTGCAGGGCTGCCCAGTGGCAAAGGGAGAGCAAGAGCAGCCCAGCCCTGGTCCCAGCACGAAGGGCTACAGACTTAGGTATGCTCCAACCTGCCCTCATCCCCACACATGCCCATGCACTGGGGTAGGAAAATCAATAGCACCACGTCCTCTGAGCTTCAGGATGCTCCTCCTCTTTCCCCTATCCTCTGTCTCCCCCATCTCCCCCTCTTCCCTTTTCCACCACCCTTTCTTTCCCTTCACTTACTTCCAGGTTCACCGGACCCAGGTGCTCCCATTAGCCCTTCGCCACCCTGGTGCCACCACAACTCCTGTGCCTCCTCCTGTCCCACATCTATTCCCACTCTGTTTGCTGAGCAAGACTGCTACTGCAAGTGTCCGGGAGTCACAGGAGCCACCGAGGAGAGGCTCGGGGCTTCCAGGCTCTGGGGACCCCAACCTGGACAAAAAAGGGAATTCAGTCATTCACTTGGTGCCCTCCCCCTTCCTGGGAGCCCCTACAGCCTCCTAGAAAGATGGAACACTACCCCTGTTGCCCAAGAGGTGTGCAAAGCAACCACCCCGTATGACTGCATCCACATCCACCATTCTCATTTCACAGAGTGAGAAACTGAGGCTCCACCTCGTCCAGTGGCCACAGATGCTGCAGTCTCCAGAAGTCAGTACCCTCTCCTGCTCCCACAGGCACAAGTTCATAGAGGGGCCTAAGACTCAGGTGAGAAATGAAGCAGCGACCCCCCAGCCCCGCCCCAATTCCCACGTACCAGGATCCCAGCCAGAGTGAGGAGCCCCCAGAAGAGCCCCATGCAATACTGAGGACATACTTATATATTTTAAATTATTCTTTATCTGAAATTAAAATTGAACCGGACATTCTATATATTATCTAGCAGCCCCACCTCAGAACCACTGCTCAGCCACAGACCCCAAGGACTCCCCTTGATGGCCCCCATGGCCTCACTTAAATCACCTGCAAAATAGTTAGAAGTAAATCAGAACAGCTGCCTCCCAATGGGTCTCATTAAAGATTAGACGGGCCAAGCAGTCAAGGTTGCCTTATCCGAAAGCTGATCTGGGTAATATCAGGCTCAAAGTCCTCCCTTCTCCCCGTTCTCTCTTTAACCCTATCACCGATGGTGACAGATGAGAAAATAGTTTCTTTGCCTCTTTATTGGGAAGAGTTTGCAGAAGGAGATAGGTCAGCAGTTGAGTCTAGCTTTGGAGGTGGACAGATCTGCATCCTAACACTAGTGCTCCCGTAGTTGGCCTAATTACTTCACCTCTCGAGCTTCAGTTTCTCCAGCTGGAAAATGGGAATAATACCTCCTTTCTAGAATTGTTATGAGGACTAAGTGGAACCATGCCTGTAAAGTGCTTAGCTTGGGGTCTGGCACACAGGAGGTGCTAGCTAAGTGGTGGCTATTTCTATTGTGATTACTCTTGGTCTGTGGCTGACCCTATTGCTGTTCTTCAGGACTACCTCAGCCCTGGCTGATTTCTCTTTGCCCCCGATACTACTGCCTGCTGGAAGAGCTCAAGCTTTCCTCATCAAAATGAGAAATGAGCTCCTTACCAGAAAAATCCTGGGGCACATTTTCAGACACACTGGGAAGTAGTGGAGTAACCACTCTTAGGGATCACTGTCTACTCTCTGTCCCAGCACAGAACTAAAAACTGAGTGGGTCAGAGGGTGGATTTTTTTTTTAACATCTTTATTGGCGTATAATTTCTTTACAATGGTGTGTTAATTTCTGCTTTATAACAAAGTGAATCAGCTATACATATACATATATCCCCATATCAGAGGGTGGATTTAAGAGGATCTGCTCCTAGGCCTCCTCATGCCTGAAAAGGCTGCCGTCAATCAAGGGTGAGGGCAGTCAAGGCCAAGGAGCTCCTTAGATGTGAATTCAGACATGTCACCCTCCCCAAACCAGCCTGTCGACCCTGCCTCCCTGCTGAGATGAAGCCTGCATCTGGAACCCTGCCCAGAGTGCATTCACTGTTTTCCCTGGGGTCCTCTGGCAGGATGGCGATGTCACAATCAAAGTAGAGTCCAGAGAGGATGGCCAGAGATGGTGTCCCCTGGGCCACCCTCACAATGGACCCGCCCAGCGCAAACGGGCTGGAGCATGAAAAGGCCCAAATTCTGCCCTCCATCTACTCCCAGGACCTGTCAGATCCCCGAGCCTGGCTGCCAGTTATCATCCTTGCTGACTCCTGGGGCCCTGCTCTTCCCAGAGGCTATGCTCCAGGTAAGAGTTGGAGGTTGGGGAACAGGTACAGGGGAGGTAAGGAACCTCTTTTGCCTCAGGTTTTTAGAATTGTAAATCCTTCCTGGAAGAAACAACAGTGGAGTCAGCATTGGAGAGAGAAGCCCTTGGATTTTGACAATGCCTGTTTGTACGCACAAGACTTTTCTACAGGACTCAGGAATCTCTGGCCTGACCCACCTGAAGGTACTCTGGGGACTGCTGGAGTAGACCCTGAGGAAGACTCAGGTCAGATAAAGCTTCCCACCCTATCAGTTCTTTCACTTTGAAAGGCCTGGAGCAGAATGACTTTGATGGAAGGAAGCTGATCTGACCGTCAATTCAGATGTCAGAGATCCACCACCACCACCTGAAGTAATCACCTACTGCCCCACCCCCAAACCTGGCCACGTTGGACCTGGACCCCAAAGAGATATTGCCAGATATAGCCAGGAGTATCCAGTTAGGCCTGGGAGCCGAAGTTATCAAGGGGAGGTGTTTCTAGGTGCAGAGGGTGTCCTGGGCTCTTACTATGAGGCAGTTCCTCTTCATTCCCTCAGAGGTAGGGGTGTCTCTCCATGAAAAGTCACATGATGTTCCTGGGGGGAGCCCCTCTGCCCAGCTCCTGCTTCACCAGGCCCAAACTTGTCACAGGATAGCCTTTTGTGAAGTCACAAAGCTGGCTGCTTCCCACAGGACCAGGGACCGGGACAATCAGGGACTACTGGGCATGACTTGGGGAGATGGAAGGCTTCAGAAGTGGCCTTTGGACTCTGGAGAGGGGTCTTGAAGGGCTTAGGTTGTAGGGGGTGAAGGGATCTGTTGGAGACCTGGGGAAGGAGACAGTTTCTCAGATTCTGGTCATTGCCAGGAGGTGAGAACAGCTGGGGCTTGGGGCTGTGGTCTTTGGCTATGGGTTTGTCCCTCAAGACCCAGGGGGAGGGTGGGAAAGGAGGGCCCTGCCCCAAATGAGTACATATAAAGGTCCTTTTCACTGGTGTTCTGGATGTTCCATGGCAAAAAGAGGTTAAGACCTCTGTCTGAGCTAGGGACCAGATCTTCCCCTCAGCGCAATCCATCCATGATCATCTACTTATTGAATATTCCACCTGCTTCTTGGGCAAGCACATGCGGCCAAATTCTGTTGCATTAATAAGCAGCCCTGATGGCCTTGGGACACCTTCACCTGTTGGACTGCTCAGAGGAAGAAGGGATAAAAGACTATCAAGGAGAAGAAATGCAAGTCCCCAGCGTTCACTCTCTCCGGAGTGTTGAGATTCTCACCACCAAAGGAGCAAACCCAGGGGAGAAAACAGGAGGGAGGAGAAAGCTTCACTACAGAAAGTGTGGAAAGTCATCCACTGTTGTCAAAGGTCACAGCTGGTATGTGGAGGATGAGGAGAGCCACTTGACGGGAGCCCTGTTCTAAAAACCAATGAACAAAACTGTTTTCCGTGAAGTTAAGGATTCCTGTGCCTAGCCCTGTACCTGAATCCCTTGGACTGAGGAGGATGCAGCACACAGTGGAGATGACAGGTCCTGTCCTCAAGGGCCCATAGTCTAGGGACTGAGTGAGCGTGCCCAGCTTCCTCCCTTAAAGAGAAGGCTAATGTCCCAGGAATGTGGCCCAAAGTCCCAGGAAATGGTGGGGCAGCCTAGAATCCAGGGACCCCACCTCCCAGGCCAAGGCCTTACATTTCTCTGAAGGTAAGAACAGACTAGAATCTTGAGGGCTTTTGACAATTGACCAAGGCAGCTTCACACTGCCCTTCAGGGTCTGCAGGTCTGGGTCTTGGGGTCACTCATTCTTTTGAGAGTGACTCTTCCTCACGTGGCTCCTCTCTTGGCCATTTTTGTTGCTGCATTCAAGAAGGCCTCCAGAGAGAACCTCCTGCTGTCTGCTCCATAAAGCCAGTGGTTATGCTGTGGGGATAGACCTGGCCTGAGGGGTAAGTGACTAGAGGGTGACTCTGGGTAAGTTTCCCCATCCATCCCTCATAAGTTTACTAGATCCATGGTTTTCAATTTTTGATAGCATTATTTTAGCACAGAATCTTTTTATTTTAACGCAGTGAAATCTTGTACACCTGTTCATTAAGTAAATAAGAGAGCCATGTTGGTAGTTGCAGGACATGGTGTGTCAGAGTCCCTACCAATTCTGAAGAACCCCCTATAGTTCCAATAAACTCAGTTTGAAAACCACATGCCACATGGCTTCCAGACACTTCCAGGTTTGACCTGCCATGAATTTGTGGCTTCAAAGCCCAGGCTTCATGGAGGATGAGAACAGGCCAAGGAATGCCGTGTTTAGTGGCCCCCTCAGAGCACTGCCATGAGTACCTTCCCCCACTACCACTTCCAGTTCCTGGTTCTGACTCAGCTTATTTACAACTGCCAATGCATCCCCAAGCCCACCTCTCACCTGATCTTCTGCTGCCAACTTTGCTTCTCTCTTGCGGGCTCTAAAATCAGCATCTAAGCTTCTGTGGCCCGAAGCCCACATAGGAGTCCTAAGTCAGGAGCACATCAGGCACCTTTCTGTAGCTGAGTTCAGTAGGCAGAAAACAGGAGACTCCCTTCCTTCAGGTAGCATTCAGCTTTGCTTGACTCTCTTCTGAGACCCTTGTAGCTTCCAGAATTGTCCTTGTCCTTTTTTTTAATACGGAACATTTTTGGTTTTGTGAGGCTGATAGCCTCACCTAGGAGCCAGAAAAGGCCCAGGGCAGCCTGGGTGGGGGACAAACCCTGTCCTCCCCAGTTCTTTTCCCCTAAGATGCAGAGCAGAGAGGACCCAGGCAAGGTGGGCTCTCCACACCACAAGCCAGGGCAGGCCTGGATTCCAGGGGCTTTTGTTCCAGAGAATCTCTGAGAAGCATCATGGCCTTGGCTACTTTCAGGAGGACAATGAATTCAGGAGAGCAGAGTAATGATGCTGTAGAGCTTGTTACAGAGAAAGGCAGCTACATTGCAGCTGAGAACAGAGGCTGCTCTGCCTTTATGGCAGGGGAGGCATGGCAAAGAGCAGACACTCCCCACCGCCAGGTGAGCCATGGTGAGGGAATGAACAAGGATCCTCAGTAAGCCGACAGGCTAATGTGAGGTTCCCAGGCTTGGCTGCACATTTGAATCACCTGTGGTGCTCTTCTGACAGGTGAGGCGCAGCCATCTTTGTTTTCCGAAGCTCCCCAGGTGATTAATTTACAGCCAAGGCAGAGAACCAGTGGCCTAGGAGGAGAGATTAGCATTAAACAGGATGTGCGCATAATGGTCTTCACCATGAGGTGGGGCCTAGAGGCTTGAAATCCTGGAGGCCAAGTAAGCTGGGCCCTGCTGTCACTGGAAGCCATGGGACCCCCTCTTACCCACCTACCTACACAACCACCCACCCGCCACACACAAACTAGAGCATCTATTTTGGGGAAAACAGGACAGAAGTCTCAGGGATCCAGCTCCAGGGAAGGAGAGTGTGCACTCTGGTTTAGAATCTTGACCCTGCCCCTCTCTAACTGTGTGGCCCTGACAGCCCTTCTGAGTCTCAATCCTCATCTGTAAAATGAGGCAATATTGCCTGTTTTGAGGGTGGTTGCAAGGAAGCACCCGGCTCACAGGGGCTGTTAGCAGCAGTAGCAGCCCAAACTCAATCTGTCAGCACAGGCAGGGCCCTAGTGATCACCTGTCCAATCCCTTGGTTTTTTACACAAAGACCTCAAAGTCCAGAGGGGAGATATTTTCGCAGGCCATGCAGCCAGCCAGAACCATAATCTCCCTCCACCCAGGCAGCTTTGCATCATAGTGCCCTTCCTGTGTGTGGCTTTAGCTCCCCTCATCCAGCAAAACCCTGAAAATGAGTACTGGGACTTCTGAAGAAGCAAGCAAAGATTTTAAAATACCTCTAGAATGTCATTTGACATGCCTGGTTGATCCTCTTAGGGCAGAGGGTGTGCTCAGCCTATCTGGCTACTTGGCCCTAATGTGCTGTTTGTCTCCAGTCCCTTTTGACGTTCTTGGTACTTTGGTACCAACTGTGTGGCCCCCTGGGTATATAAGGACGCCACCCTGCCCCTGGAGCCTGGGCCTGGGGTTAGGAAGGGCAGAGAGGGCAGGGAAGAGGCATGGTTGGTTTTCAATATAAGCCTTTTTTGTACTCTGACTTTGAAGCCAAAGCATTACACTGAGCATGTACTACTTTGATAAAAAATAAAATTGGTATTGAAAAGTAAAACTCTGCATGTCATTATACATTTCTCAAAACCTGTAGAATGTACAAGCACCAAGAGTGAACCCTAACGTAAACTGTGGACTTTGGGTGACAATGATGTGTCAACGTAGGTTCATTGATTGAGAAAAAACGTACCTCTGTGTTGGGGGATGCTGATGGCAGGGAGGCTGTGCATGTGTCGGGAAAGGGGGTTTTAGGGAACTCTACTTTCCGCTCAATTTTGCTATGAACCTAAAACAGCTCTAAAAAGAGTCTATTTATAAACAAACATAAATAAATAAAAGTAAGACTGACAAATGCAGAGAATAGTACCCTCCTCGTGGTGTTTGCAAGGATTACATGATCTAATGGACATAAAGGGCTTAGCCTGACCCCGGTGATTGCTCAATATGTGTTGGCTTTCGTGTTTTATTCTAAAGCCATCTCCGTCCCGTGGTTCCCTCTCAGGTGCCACTCATGGGAGGAAGATGGGAGAAACAGGCCCTTCCCATCCTTTATCTCAGGATGCTGAGGCACCAAAGCCTTTGTCACTAGCTCAATCACATGGTTTAACTGGTGATGCAACAGCCAGGCCTCTGGGGACAGTTTCTAACCTCTGTTGGGGCTGAAGTTTACACTCAGTCCAGACTCCTGACAGGTACTGAGCACCTACTTTGTGCAAGGTCCTATGCTCAGCCCTTTGAAGCTTTCCCTCATCAGTCCTATGAGGTAGGCATCATGCTCCATTTTGACAGATAAGTAAACTATGGCTCAGAGAAGTTGACTAGTGCAAGGCTGCTCAGCTCTAAGGACAAAGAGAACAGAGCTGTTTTCTCATCCATTAGGAAAGGAGACACAGGAGGTGAGCATTCAGCCAACACACCAGGGACTTCTTGGCCTGTGGCACTCAACCGTGCCCTTCAGCAGCCTCACGAAGATGCCACCTTGGAGAACAACATCTTCTTCCCAGAGGGGCTGGAGCAGCCCAGTGGCCTCCACCAGGTGTTGGAACACCTGCCCTGAGGAGGGATGAGGAAGCATGCCAGTTCCCCCTCTTAGAGGGCCTGGGGTTGGAGGTGCTGGAGCAGAAAGCCTGATTCCCCCTGGCCTACCACATCCTTTTTAGGCAGCTCATGCCTCCCTTTGTGAAGCCCTTGCCTGCTGCCTCCTCCAGGTGAAGGGCAGATGAGGAGGAGGAACTCTCCTGGAGGTCCAGACCTTCAGTGTGGTAGCTGGGCACAATCTGGGAAGGCCTCCTGCAGGTGGTATGAGAAATAGGCTGCAAAGGAGGTTAAGAGAAATAGATGAAGGGAACCACAGGAAGAACCCAAACTCTGATTTCCCTCGGCCTCCTTAGAACTGCAGATGCATCTCTCTCTCCTGCTGCTCACTCGTTTGCTCATTCCTTCATTTATTCATTGAGCATCATGTGCTGGGCAGGAAACAGGGTCCTGCCTCATGTTCATAGGCTCTTAGGAGAGACAGCCACACAAAAAGCCTTACAATGTGACAAAGGCTACAATGAACATGTTCTGGGACCCCCAAAGGCTGCTTAAGAGGTTAGAGAATCCAGGACAGTTGACATGTAGCTCTTGGAAGTCCAGACTTATGTTTCTTAACTCCCAAATATGCTTACAAAGCAAATGAATGCTTTTTATAGGAAAAAGATGTTACTTTGATCTTAAACAATATTGAGTTCCCCAGTGTTGTGTTTGTAAGCCCCACATCCAACTATGGAACATTTTTTTCTGGATCCTAGTGGATCTTAGCTCTTTTTTTTCATTTTAAAATTGTGATAAAGTATACACAACATAAAATTGACCATCTTAACCATTATAAGTGTACAGTTAAGTGGTATTAAATACATTCATAACGTGTAACCATCACCACCATCTGTCTCCATAACCTTAAGTCTTTTCATCTTGCAAAACTGAAACTCTATACCCGTTAAACAATACCTCCCCATTCTCTACTCCCCCCACCTCCTGGCAACCACCATTCTACTTTTCTGTTCTATGAATTTGACTAGATACTTCATAAAGTAGAATCATACAGTGTTTGTCTTTCTGTGACTGGCTTATTTCACTTAGCATAATGTCCTCAAGTTTCATTCATGCTGTAGCATATGTCAGGATTTCCTCCCTTTGTAAAGTTGAATAGTATTCCAGTATATCTAAATACCATTTTTTGTTTATCTGTCTAGCTGTTGATGGATACTTGGGTTGCTTCCACATTTTATCTATTGTAAATAATGCTGCTATGAACATGGGTGTGTAAATATCTGCTTTTACTTCTTTTGGGTACATACTCAGCAGTGGAACTGCTGAATCATATGATAATTCCATTTTTAATTTTTTGAGCAACTGCTATACTGTGTTCCATAGTAGCAGTACCATTTTACATTCCCACCAACAGTGCACAAGGATTGCAGTTTCTCCACATCCTTGCCAACATTTCTTATTCTTGTTTATTTCATTGCTAGCATATAGAAGTACACAGTTGTGTATTGAGTTTGTATCTAATTTTCTGAATTCATTTATTAGTTCTGACAGTTTTTTGTGTGGAATCTTTAGTGTTTATCACATAAGGTCCTACCATCTGCAAACAGATTATTTTACTTCTTCCTTTCCAATCTGGATGCCTTTAATTTATTTTTCTTGCCGAATTGCTCTGGTTATCAATTTCAATACTGAAGTGGCAAAAGCAGCCATCATTGACCTGTTTCTGTTGTTAGAAGAAAAGCTTTCAGATTTTCACCATTGAGTATGATTTTTGCTGTGGGTTTTTCATTTATGTTTTTTATTATGTTGAAGTAGTTTCCATCTGTTCCTAGTTTGTTGAACATTTTAATCATGAAAAGGTGTTGAATTTTGTCAAATGCCTTTTCTGCATCAATTGAGATGATCATGTGCTTTCCCCCCTTCATTCCATTAATGTGCAGTGTTACATTGATCGATTTTAGAATGATGAAACATCCTTGCATTCCAGGAAGAAATTGCACTCGGTTGTGGTGTGTAATCCTCTCAATACGCTGCTAAATTTAGTTTGCTAGTATTTTGTAGAGGATTTTTACATCAGTGTTTATAAGGGATAGTGGTATGCAGTTTTCTTGTAGTGTCTTTATCTGGCTTTTGTATCAGGGCCTCATAGAATGAGTTAGCAGGTGTTCCTGCCTCTTCAATTTTTTGGAAAAGTTTAAGAAGGATTGGTATTAGTTCTTCTTTAAATGTTTGGTAGAATTCACCAGCGAAACCATCAGGTCCAGGGCTTTTCTTTGCTGGAGATTTTTGATGACTGATTCAATCTCCTTACTAGTTATAGGTCTATTCAGATTTTCTATTTCTTCATTATTTAGTCTTGGTAGGTTTTATGTTTCTAAGGAATGTATCCATTTCATCTAGGTTATCCAAGTTGTTGGCATATAATTATTCGTAGTAATCTCTTACAATCCTTTTTATTTCTATAGAATCGGTAGTAATATTCCCACTTTCATTTCTTTTTTCTTTTTTAAGTACCAAAGATCTTTATTCTCGGGTCTGATACTGAATCTGTGGCTGCAGATAATGTCACTATTTTGAGAATTATCTTCATTCTTTGCAAGTCTTCAGCCACAAAGTTACACCTTATTCTCATAACAAGATAAGTGAATCAGGCTGGAAGGGGATTAAGGAGGTACACTGATGATAAAAGCAAAGGGGAACACACACTTTTACAAGCATATTGTCCCAGTTACCTTGAAAATTAAATTTCAGATTAATTTACAAAAGTAGTGACAGTACCATGATTTAAGTGAAAATCAACACAAGTTATACCTTAAAAAATAAAAAAAATCAATTCAGAAATGCTAAGTCAGGCAAGCATGCAAAATTCAGAGTATTAAAAAATGCAACGGGTTGCCCAAACAGATAATATCCCTCAGAAAAAGGGATATGAAAATGCTAAACAGAACTAAAGGAATTAGAAGCTGAATTAGCAGACCAATTCCCTCGTTTTATAAATGAGGGCAGACATTAACTGGCGAAGCTTACTCAGCTAGATTAAGGATGTATACAGATCTAATTCCTGGTGCTATTTGCAACTACACATATCTAAAATACAAGGAGATAAATATCCGGAACACATTAGGCCCACTGATTTAAACAAAACAGTTCAAAAGTGGGGGTGAAGTTGTTATTATAGCATAGCAGCACATTATACATATGTAAGATATTAAATGGCAAGAAAGAATCTCTTAAGATTTTAATGCTCAGTTAATACACAATCAAGTTTCCATCCAATTTTCTGATGTATAGCGAACTGTACTAGCTTAAAAAAAAAATACATTCTTCAGTGTTCTTCTACACTTTTTTTGGCCTATCTTTCAAAACTGAGCACTGGGTATTTTTTTTGTTTGTTTTTTGTTTTGTTTTTTGTGTGGTACGCGGGCCTCTCACTGTTGTGGCCTCTCCCGTTGCGGAGCACAGGCTCTGGACACACAGGCTCAGCAGCCATGGCTCACGGGACCAGCCGCTCCGCGGCATGTGGGATCTTCCCAGACCGGGGCACGAACCCGTGTCCCCTGCATCAGCAGGCAGACTCTCAACCTCTGCGCCACCAGGGAAGCCCAACTGGGTATTTTTAATGTAAGTAATGTGATGTTTTATATGTACATTCTAATTGCACGTTTTAGGAATAAATAAAATCCATATTTCAGTAACTGATAGTGTATTTATAAAATGAAAACCTCTATCAAAATACACTTTTCACTGGGAAAAATAAATAAAACAGACAAATGGATCTACACAAAGTAAAAATTAACTTTGGTAAATTTCAGTGGAGGACAGTCCATAACAGGCTTATTTGCCCTTACTCCCCCAGAGCTGATCATCTTCCAAGTTAAGATTTTAAAAATATTTTTAAATTGAGATTATTATGTTGACATTTGTTTCTCATTCCACATCATCTTCAGCCAAGCTCTGAGCACTTACAATTCTCTGACTAATTGTTGGGAGCTTAGTCAGAAGCCTCTGGAACACTGGTGGTGGAAGAGTTTGCTGCCACACTTGCAGTAACTACTGTGGCTGTCCACACACAGCAATTGCATTTGTCAAATGGTCCACACTCTTCTCATATTCACCTTGAGCTAGTAGCTCTTCACAAAGCTGTATTTCTTCAAGGAAGAATTTCGGAACGGCTTCAGCATCTTTAAGGTCAGGTAACTTGGAAAGTCCAGCTCTCTCTTTGGCAAGCTTCTGTTTCTTTCTTTGTTCTCGAAGCCTGTTCTTGAAGTTGGGGTCACTCCGTCTCCTGCGGTCGAAGTAAATGCAGTACCCAATGAAAAGGGCCCTGCACACGCCGGCGGAGATGGCGCTGTTCCGGCCCTCCATCTTCTCTCAAACGAGGCTTCTTTTCTTCCCGCAAAGAAGCTGTTGGCTCAGAACCCTCAGAGCAGACTCCCACTTTCATTTCTGATTTTAATAACTAGAATATTTTTTTTCTTGGTCAGTCTAGCTAAAGGTTTGTCAGTCTTATTGATCTCTCAAAGAACCAACTTTTCATTTCATTGACTTTCTCTATTTTTCTGTTCTCTATCTTCTAGGTCCTTACCTTGCTGTGGGTCCTTTCCCCAGAAAACTGTCCATACATATCAGAGTCTGCATACACATTCAGTCTTCACAGACCCCTGAAACCCAAGGAACTCCATTTACAAATTTTGGTGCTGAAGGGCTTAAAATTCCAGTGGTCCCTGAAAGATTAAACTGGGTAAAGAACGAGGCATAAGACAAGCAAAGGGACCAGCACTGACAACTCATCAGGCACTGAATCAGTGAGAGCCTCTTGAACTTTATTGTGGTAGGTTGGGTTGGGACCTGAGCATCTGCATTTATCAAAAGCTCCCAGGGAGGCCAGGCTGTTTGTTCTGGTCATGGTTTGAGCAATGAGACTCTAAACAACCACACCCCCTCTAGCTCTGCTTCTCAGGTAAGTTCCCCTCTCCATAAAAGGCATCCCCAGGTAGGCAGGTGTCAACCTTGACTCCTCCCTTCTCTTAACCCCATTTTCAGTTACCAACACCTGAGATGCCATTTCCTAAACATCTCTGACTCCATTTGTCCATTTGTACCCCCCTCTTCAGTTTAGTTCACCAACGTCTCCTGCTTGGACCGTTGTAGAGGTTCTGTTACCCCCAGGTGTGATCCCCAACCTCCACCTGTGGTGCAATTTCAAATGTAAGTTGTCTTAAATTTTTCTTTTTTCCAAAACAAAAACCAAATTTATTCAGCAGACATTTTAATTAAGAAATCCTATAAATTAGGACCACCACAATTTCAGACACTCCAGTGTGAAGTGTATGTCAATAGCTACATCAGGAGAATGAACAAGACATCGAATCTTTTTAAAAAATTAGTTTAACTCCCTTAAAGTTTGGGGGTGGCACCTTATTTAAAGTGCTTTCAAGTTTCATATGGGTAAAGCCAGAGGTTTCTCCTCTTGGAGAGTCACATTTAAGAAAACGGTTTCGGGGCTTCCCTGGTGGCGCAGTGGTTGAGAGTCCGCCTGCCGATGCAGGGGACACGGGTTCGTGCCCCGGTCCGGGAAGATCCCACGTGCCGCGGAGCGGCTGGGCCCGTGAGCCATGGCCGCTGAGCCTGCGCGTCCGGAGCCTGTGCTCCGCAATGGGAGAGGCCACAGCAGTGAGAGGCCCGCGTACCGCAAAAAAAAAAAAAAAAGAAAACGGTTTCGGTCACTCACAAAGAGCTGGTGGCAGGAGGAAACTGAGGGGAGAGAACTCACGAAAGCTCAGGCCCAAAGCTCCATGGAGAGCCAGAACAGAGCAGAAAAACAGCCAGGGTCTCATCCATGCAGTGCAGACATGAGAAAGGGTGGAATACAAAAGGCCGGCCAGGAGGACAGAAGAGAGACTCGAGACTGTTTATGCCTGTTTCTGAGAAAGCTCATGGAACAGCCAAGAGTGGCCTCACAGGAAGAGGAGAAGTTCTGGATAGAAGGAAAGCACAGAAAAAAACAAATAACTCTCCTCACACAACCTTCTCCACCTATGTGTCCTCTGGAGACTCCAAGAGGTAGCGAAGTGCAGACAGGGCTCTTCTTGGAGCAAGAGAAAGAAAAGACACAGGGGTGAGTTAGCTCTCCCAGGAAGCCCACAGCCTTCCACCTAAGCATGTCTTAAACTTTTAATGTGACTTACAAGAGCCTGTGTGACCCTACCCCTGGTCATATTTCTAGCCTTGTTTCTTTGTATCTTACTCATGCATTTCCCTCCTCTTGGCCTTTACCTATCCTGTTCCCCCTACTCAGAATCCTCTTATCCATCTTTCACCCAACTCCCACTTCTGCTCCTGATCTGGCTTGCCTATTCCCTCCCTCCTTTCACCCCAATCTAGGTTGGGAGCCTGCCTGGCCAATCCTGTCTGAATTAGGGCTGTTGTGATGATATCCAAAGCCCCTGAAGCTCCTTTAAGCAAAACAAGGACCTGATTGTAAGGAGAGAAAGGAGGTGGGTATTTTTTGGACTCCACAGCCGGGAACCCTGGTCCTTTCTTCCCTTTCTCCTTTGGGACTCTCAGCCCAGTGCCCTCTGACTGTTTACTTCATAGCTCTCTGCATCTTTGAAACTTGACTCCAAGTTCTGGGGCCATAAAATCCAATTGTAATTAGGTATTCTCCCTGGGCCAATCAGCTACTGCTAGGGAACTGACACATAGTACAAACATACTCTATGAGCCTCATTCCTGAGTGGGTGGGCTGTTTTGGAAAGGGGAGTAATGGCTTAGTAGACACCAAAGGTGTCTCCTGTGACCCTTAGGGTATTTACCCTGTGTTTCCCTTTTGCAGTGGTGTAACTGCCTTCTATTGGTCTGCCTCCCCCAGTGGGCACAAGCTCTTAGGACAGAGGTCAAGTTGTATAACTCTGTCTACAGGGCTGAAACAGAATGGCCTAATAAGCATTTGTGGAATAAAGTGCCAAGAAAGCCCAAAGAAAGGACTGGCCTTCAGGTTCATGGAGGCATCACAGAAGAGGTGACTTTGGGCCAGGCCTTAAGCAGAGTAAGTTTACTAACTGGGAGTAGAGGTTGAGCAAGAGGGAATGGTGGCTCTGAGGCCTGAATTGGTGCAACCACATGTTACTGAGCACCCAGTGATGAACAATACATTGAGTGATGTTATGGGAATAGAGTTAGGCCTAGAAATGTGTAAGAAGTAGCTGAAGGGAAGATTAGACTCCTGGAATGTCGAACAAAATGTTTCCTCCTTTGAACCTCTGCTGATAGTTGGTTCTCACAGGAGTTAAGAGTGTACTATAGGGCTTCCCTGGTGGTGCAGTGGTTAAGAATCCGTCTGCCAATGCAAGGGACACGGGTTCGAACTCTGGTCTGGGAATATCCCACATACCGCGGAGCAACCAGGCCCGTGCGCCACAACTACTGAGCCTGCTCTCTAGAGCCCGTGAGCCACAACTACTGAGCCCACACGCCTAGGGCCTGTGCTCCACAACAAGAGAAGCCACCACAATGAGAAGCCCGCACACCACAATGAAGAGTAGCGCTACCCCGCTTGCCACAACTAGAGAAAGCCCGCGCGCAGCAACAAAGACCCAATGCAGCCAAAAATTAATTAATTAATTAATTTTAAAAATATATATGGTAATTTAAAAAAAAGACAGTATTATAATTATGTTTGTGTGTCTGTATCCTCCAGGAGCCTCAGGGCCTGTGTGCTTTTCATCTTTCTATAACAAATCCCCAGGGTTTTGTTTTGTTTTGTTTTGTTTTAATTGAAACTGAATCCCCTCATGGCAAATGGGGGCTGTAGACAACTCTTAATATTCTGTTCAATACATGTTCATGGAACCCACTCCTGTACCAGACTTTGACGCTACTGAGATGGACCAATCTGGTCCCATCTGGAAGAGTCAAACACAATTCCAATAAGCATGAGGTAGGTGCTATCACCAAGATAATTGCAAAAGTGCAGCTGAGTCTGGGGAATCCCAGCCGATCTCATGTAGAAGTAAGAGCTAATAATTCCTCTAGAAGGAGATGCTGGAATTGACTTAAAACAGCAAAGATGTTGGCCAAAATTTCTCTGAACTAAATAAACCTGCACATACGTTTAGCACTTTGAAAGTTTGTTTATAGCCATTTTTCTCATTTCTTTCTCACCATTGCAAGCATGTTATTCCCATTTTACTGATGAAGAACCCATCTCAGGGAGGTTAAGTGATTTGTCCAAGGTCATACAGAATGTGAGAGGAGCTGCCTCTGCCTCCCTACCACCAACCCTAAGGAAGAACCCCTCACTGCTTAGAGGAAGTTTCAGCCCCTCCCAGATACTTCCAAGTTCTCTACAGACCTCGGAGTCTGTAAGTGGGGACCATTCTTCCCACCCTATTCAGAAAAATGTGTATTGATCACCTACTACTTGGAAGGCATCATCCCTTCTCCCTTGTTGGAACCTACTCTCAGAAAAGCACCAGCATAACAGTCATTTACCTATAGATTAGTAAACACTTTGTCTTCTCACTGTGCAACGTGAGTATATGTGTATATATATATATATATATATATATATATATATATATATTCTTAGATCTGTGAATATATATATTCTTAGATCTGTATTCAAATTCTAACTCCACCAGTTACTAGCTATGAGATCTCATGTAACTCAACCTCTTTGAGCTTTAGTTTCTTTTATTTATTTATTTTTTTAAATCTTTTCTTAAAAATTTATTTATTTATTTTTGGCTGTGTTGGGTCTTAATTGCTGCGCGCCAGCTTTCTCTAGTTCTGGCGAGCAGGAGCTACTCTTCGTTGCAGTGTGCGGGCTTTTTTTAAAAAAATTTATTCATTATTTTTCCTTCGTTGCTGTGTGCGGGCTTTCTCTAGTTGTGGCGAGCGGGGGCTAACTCTTCCATGCAGTGTGCGGGCTTCTCATTGTGGTGGCTTCTCTTGTTGCAGAGCACGGGCTCTAGGCGTGCAGGCTTCAGTAGTTGTGGCACGTGGGCTCAGTAGTTGTGGTGCACAGGCTTAGTTGCTCCGAGGCATGTGGGATCTTCCCTCCCCCGGGCCCGAACCCATGTCCCCTGCATTAGCAGATGGATTCTTAACCACTGCACCACCAGGGAAGTCCTGGTGTGCAGACTTCTCATTGCGGTAGCTTCTCTCGTTGCAGAGCACGGGCTCTAGGCACGTGGCCTTCAGTAGTTGCGGCACGTGCGCTCAGTAGCTGTGTCTAGCGGGCTCTAGAGTGCAGGCTCAGTAGTTGTGGCGCATGGGCTTAGTTGCTCTGCGGCGTGTGGGATCTTCCCAGACCAGGGATCGAACCCGTGTCCCCTGAATTGGCAGGCGGATTCTTAACCACTGTGCCACCAGAGAAGTCCCTAGTTTCTTTTAAATTGAGGTAAAATTCATGTAACAAAAAATTAACCATTTTAAGTGAACTACTTAAAAAGAATGTATGTATGTATATATATATATATATATATATATATATATATTTATATATACATATATGTATAACTGAATCACTTTGCTGTACAGCAGAAATTAACACAACATTGTAGTCAACTATATTTCAATAAAATAAACAACACAGTGGCATTTAGTACATTCACAATGTTATGAAATCACATATCTAATTTCAAAACATTTTTGTCACCCCAAAATGAAACCTCATACCCATAAAGTACTTATTCTCCATTGTTCTCCCCCCCACCCCTTTTAGCTCCTGGCAACCACCAATCTGCTCTCTGTCTCTATGGATTTGCCTGTTCTGAATATTTCATATAAATGGAATCATACAATATGTGACCTTTTGTTTCTGGCTTCTTTCGCTTAGCATATTGTTTTCAATATGTTGTAGTATGTATCAGTATTTCTTTCCTTTGTATGGGTAAATACCATTTCACTGTATGGATATAACACATTTTGTTTATCCATTCATCTGTTGATGAACACTTGGGTTTTTTCCACCTTTTGGCTATTGTGAATAATGCTACAATGAACACTGGCATACAAGTATCTGTTTGAGTCCATAGTTTCAATTATTTGGGGTATATACCTAGAAGTGAAATTTCTGGATCATTTTGTAATCCTATGTTTAACTTTTTGAGAAACCATTAGTTTTCCACTGTGGCTGTGCCATTTTACATTCCCGTCAGCAACACACAAGGGTTCCAATTTCCCCATATCCTCACTAACGCTAGTAACTTTCTGGGGTTTTTTTTACATTATTATTTTATAATAGCTGTCCTAATGGGTATGAAGTGGTGTATCATTGTGGTTTTGATTTGCATTTTCCAAATGATTAGTGATGTTAAGCATCTTTCTATGTGCTTATTGACCATTTGTATATCTCCTTTGTATATCTTCTTCAAGTTCTTTGCCCATTTTTGAAGTGCCTTGCTTGTTTTTGTTGTTGTTGAATTGTAGGAGTTCTTTATATATTCTGGATATCAATTCCTTATCAGATACATGATTTGCAAATATTACTTCCATTCCGTGGGTTGCCTTTTCACTTTGTTGATAGTGGCTTTTGATGTACAGTGGTGTTTCATGAAGTCCAATTTGTCTATTTTTTCTTTTGTTGTCTGTGCCTTTGGTGTCATATCCAAGAAATCATTGCCAAATCCAAAATCATGAAGCTTTTCCCCTTTGTTTTCTTCTAAGAGTTTTACAGTTTTAGATTTTACATTAGGTCTTTGATCCACTTTGAGCTAATTTTTGTATATAGTGTAAGGAAAGGGTCTAATTTCATTCTTTTGGATGTGGATATCCAGTTTTCCCAGCATCATTTGTTGAAAAGACTGTCCTTTCCCCCACTGAATGATCTTGGCATTCTTATCAAAAATCATTTGACTAGGGCTTCCCTGGGGCACAGTCATTAAGAATCTGCCTGCCAACACAGGGAACATGGGTTCGAGCCCTGGTCCAGGAAGATCCCACATGCTATGGAGCAACAAAGCCCATGTGCCACAAGTACTGAGCCTGTACTCTAGAGCCCGTGAGCCACAACTGCTGAGCCCGTAAGCCTAGAGCCCATGCTCCACAACAAGAGAAGCCACTGCAATGAGAAGCCTGCCCATAGCAATGAACAGTAGCCCCTACTCGCCACAGCTAGAGAAAGCCTGCACACAGCAACAAAGACCCAACTCAGCCCCAAATAAATAAATTTATTTTAAAAAATCATTTGACTATATGTGAGAGTTTATTTCTGGACTCTATTCTATTCCATGACTGTCTTTATGCCAGTACCATACTGTTTTGATTACTGTAGTTTTGTGTAGTAAGTTTTTAAATCAGCTTTGTTTTTTTTTTTTCAAGACAGTTTTAGCTATACAGCGTCCCTTGAGATTCCATACGAACTTTGTGATGGATTTTTATATTTCTGCAAAAAATGTTGGGATTTGATAGGGACTGCATTAAATTTGTATATTGCTTTGGGTAGTACTAAAAATCCATGAGCGCAGAATGACTTTCTGCTTATTTGTATCTTTAATTTCTTTTAGCAACACTTTAGAGGTTTTTTTATGTGTGTGTGTACTAGTTTTTTCTCTCTTTAAGTTTATTACCAAGTATTTTATTCTTTTTGATGCTAGTGTAAGTGGAATTGTTTTCTTAATTTCTTTTCATATTGTTCAGTGTTAGTGTATGAATACATAACTGATTTTTGTGTGTGGGTTTTGTATCCTGCAACTTTGCTGAATTCATTTATTAGTTATCACTTTTTTTAATTTTTTGGTGTGGACTCTTTAGAGTTTTCTACGTATAAGATCATGTCATCTGTGAACAGAAATAATTTTATTTCTTTTTCAGTTTGGATGTCTTTCTTTTTCTTGGAAAGAATGGAATTATTCTCTGTAGAAATTTTTAAAAGCATCTGTTTCTATGACATCTGTCTATTGTACATGGTCATTTATCAGGTACTACAGTAAATCTGTGCTGCTTCCCTAGAAGTTGATCAGCAGTATCCTTCACACCCTCCCAGGACCACCCCTGAAATTGATCCCTTCAAGACCATGAGATCTGGGAGCAGAGCTACAGGCTACTTTTCCACTCTCCAGAGCAGTCATCTGGTGGTTCTTACCCAACCTTATGCTGCTCCTGAGCTCTGGTCCTTCTGCCTAGAATTGTCCTTCCCTGAGTCTTCACATGCTTCTCTCTAGCATTCTTGGCATTCAGATTTCAGCTCACAGGTCGCCTCATCAGGGTGGTCTTACCCAATTCTTCCCTCTCTAGACAGCCTCTCTCCCATACAGGTCTCTGGTTTTATGTTCTTTTCAGCACTTATTAGAATTTGAAATTATTTTTTACTATTTGTCTCCCCTATTTAGAAGGTAAGCTACTTTAGGGCAGAGACCTGTAATCTCTTGTTCAGTGCTAGATTAGCATCTGAAATACAGTTCGGGGACAACAAATGTCTGAATGAACATCCAGATGGGATGGGTTTTTATTAGTTTCACTTTACAGACCAGAGTACTCCAAGCTCAACTTTGAGTATAGTTCTTCACTTCAGTGCATGCTTATAAGAGTGTCCTGTACTCAAACCCCACCCTTTATGTCCCAGCTTCAGTTTTTCCATCTTTGAAGTGGGGTGACACTTACACATGCCTCATTATGTCGATGTGAGGATCAAATGCATTAATAGCTCTAAAATGCTTACATTTATGCTTGGCACGTCTTATTAGTATTCCCCAGCATCCAGCACAGTGCCTGGTACAAGGTAGGTACCCAATAGGTAATTGCTGAATGGGGAATTTTATGATGCAGCAGCTTTGTCAGGTCTTCAATAGATGCTGGGGTGGATTTTTTTTTCAAGCCTCCCAGAGATTATAATCTAGTATAAGAGAAGCAGTGTACAAGGTGAAATTTAAAAAACATCCCAAGAATAGGATGGCTGGGCTTCCCTGGTGGTGCAGTGGTTACGAATCTGCCTGCCAATGCAGGGGACACGGGTTTGAGCTCTGGTCAGGGAAGATCTCACATGCTGTGGAGCAACTAAACCTATGCACCACAACTACTGAGCCTGTGCTCTGGAGTCTGCGAGTCACAACTACTGAGTGTGTGCACTACAACTACTGAAGCCCGCACGGCTAGAGCCCGTGCTCCACAACAAGAGAAGCCACTGCAATGAGAAGCCCGTGCACCGCAAGGAAGAGTAGCCCCTGCTCGTAACAACTAGAGAAAGCCTGCACGCAGCAACAAAGACGCAACGCAGCCAAAAATTTAAAAATAAAGAATAGGATGGCTGTCAAAGAAAGTAAAACAACTATCTGTCACCTTGGAACCTGGTTCAGAGTGATCATGTTTTTTGACATCCAGAAGTGGGAGTGGGTTGGAAATGTGGCTGGTGGAAGAAGGACTGGGCTGGTTTTCATGGAATGAGGAGGAGGTTAAACAGGTGAAAGGAAGAGGGTATTTTTCCAGGTGTGGGTTCACAGTGATGAAGAAGGCCGAGCTATAGTTTCTGATTAACAAGTCACTGGTGAGTCTTCTCTAATCCCAGCAGGAAGACCCCAGATTTTTAAACCGCACTTGAAGGCAGAGCCATCAATAGGCAGCTATGCGTGTAAATCACTCTAAGGATTCCTCCCTAATATAACCCACTTTCCTACTAGTGAATTGGGGGGTAGCATGATTCCCAAAGGTGATTGTGAGGGCATAACATCATTCAAGTTGTCAGGGAAGCTCCCAGAGGGCAAGGAAGCAGTGATGTCACAGAAGGGCAATGGCATCTTGGGAGGCTTCCATCATCAGGGGAGCCAGCCCTGGCCCTTGTTGCTCAACCTCAGTAACAGAGGAGGCAGGTAAGTGTGGGTGTCTCTGATAGTTGTGTATTGGGTCTTTTGGGAGAGGGGAGGGAGATAAACAATAAGACTGCTCTCTCAAGTTTCTGCCCAGCTTCACTGGTCTCTTTCTCCTCACTTTGGTCATCTTTAGGGCTCTCACCTGAACCTACTTTGACACTTGAGACCAAATCTGCTTTATGTGTCACATGGGTAGTCCAAGCTAAGAGGCCAACTGGTGAAAATGTGGAGCACGGAGGGGTCAGACCTCAGGTGATCTCAAGATTCTGAGAAAAGTGAACCAGCTTTTGAGGCATCCTTTGTCCTTTAAGATCATAGGATGAAGTTCCCTTACTTGAGGGAGCAGAGAGCCTCCAGAGGTTTTGAGCATGCTGCTTTCTATCTGTGAACCTGCTGTTTCCAAATGGTTACCGAAATGTCTTTAGCCAGCTGAGCCCTTTCCTTCCAGAGGATAATGTAAATGGAAATCCATGTGTATACATGTGTGACACAGTGACAAAATTTAATTTAGGTTCAAGTGACGGATCTCAGAGCTTTTCTGGAAAGTCGCTTCAGACAAGGGAGAAGGGTATCAAGGTAAAATTTCCTGAGTCTCAAAAGCCAAGGGGCTAAGTGAGAATGGAAAATCTAAGGACATGTGAAAGCTGTGATACTTTTGGAGCACCTTCTGCAGATCTAAATTCCCATGGATAGTTTGGGAACACACATTTGTATTTGTATAACTTAATTTGTTCCAAAAAATAACTGATATCTAGAGGTGTGAAGGCCCAGAAGAAAAAGGAAGTGGGAAGGAGAAAGGATTTTAAAAATTCATTAATTAACTTATTTTTGTCTGCATTGGGTCTCCTTTGCTGCCCGCGGGCTTTCTCTAGTTGCGGCGAGCGGGGTAGCGCTACTCTTTGTTGCGGGGCGCGGGCTTCTCATTGCGGTAGCTTCTCTTGCTGCGGAGCACGGGGTCTAGGCACGTGGGCTTCAGTAGTTGTGGCACGCTGGCTCAGTAGTTGTGGCTCGCGGGCTCTAGAGAGCAGGCTCAGTAGTTGTGGCGCACAGACTTAGTTGCTCCGAGGCATGTGGGATCTTCCCGTAACAGGGATCGAACCCGTGTCCCCTGCATTGGCAGGCGGATTCTTAACCACTGAGCCACCAGGGAAGTCTGAGAAACGATTTTTTTATCCTCTTGATTTTATGAGGAAAACAGAACCCACTTTCAGAATTTTTTCATCATCTCGTCAATGTTCACTTCTTGGGATAAGGAGGAGGAGGAAGGGAACCTGGGGCTGTAGTGAAGAAAGCCGACACAGTTCACTCTTCTCGTTAACTGGAGCCCACATGGCAGTAATTCCCAACTTGAGGGAGGAGAACCTGCATCCTTAACTTCCCCCTGAGTGTCAGTGATCAGGAAAGCCCTTTCTTGTCTCCACTTTTTTTCCAGCTTCAGTTAACAGGAAACCGGACGGGAGGGGGTAAAACCTAGAGTTACATGGTGCGCATCAATTTCAGGGGTCCCTGAGAGCTGCGCCTAACCTCTGTAGGAGGCGATAGCAGTAGTAGCAATCATCATTGGCAGCATCAGCAATGACCGATCCCCAGTGTTGAGCCCCATATCTCCGCACCAGGCACTTCCATCATCTCATCCAATCCTAACAAGCCTCCAGGGTTATCCCCCGGTGAGGAATGAGGAGGAACCGAGGCTCAATTGAAGCACTGACTGGTCAACGTGCCTCTCTGGTGGCTAGCGGGGTGCAAACCCATTCTGTCGGACCCACCACTAAAACCATTCCTAGGTTTCCGGCCTGAGATTTCCGTGCCTCATTCATGCCTGAAAAAAGTTATCTGTAGCATAGACGGCTCTGTAGAGGGAGGAGGAATCGCTGTCCACCCGGCGCGGGTCAACAGCGGCCTCCGCTAGGCTCTCAGCGGAACTTTCCTGTCGGCGGCGCATGTTCCCGTCCGGGCGGCCGGGCGCGCGGGCCGAGAGGGGGACGCTTTCTGGCGCGGACCGCCAGCGGAGGCTGCGAGCGCCGCCGCAGGAGAAGACCGACGCTCAGCCGGAGCCAGCCCGCGGCGCCCGGGCCTGGCCGGCTGCTTCCCTCCACCCCAGACGCCGCTGCCGCAGGCACTGCCAAGGCGGGCGCAGAGGAACGCTCGGCCACTCGGCCCTGCCCGGCCCGGCGCGGCCCGGAGCCGCGGCGCGGGAGGTGAGTGCGGGTGCCGGCCCCCGGCTCCCTGCTCGGGCCGCCGGGACCCGCAACAATGGGGGCGGAGTGGAGACGCGGCCCGGGCCCCTGGCGCTCAGCGGCCTGGGTCAGCAAGCGGGTCCCGGCAGCCCAGGCCTTGGGGCGCTGGATCCGACCTAGGGAACCCCAGTGGCTGGAGGCTTGGCGGGGGTCTTCGCCTCCACCCGGGGCCGTGTTGGCTTGGTATTTAGAATTTTTGTAGCCGGGAAAGGGAGTTATAGGGGCACGGAGACTTAACTCTAGAGGCGTGCGCTCTTAGCGCCTGATGCAGACGCCCTGGAGGCTGGCCATAGCGGGTGGATTGGGGGGAGGATGCGTTTGGAATTCTAGGGGCCTTGATGTGCCTGGTCCCTAAGGCGAATCGAGATGCGTCTCTCCCTGCCCTCCTCCCCAACCCCTCCACGCCCCCAGGTCCGTGAACTTGGCAGACTGGGATCAGACTGGGGAGAAAGAGTATTGAGTATTTAGCTTCTCTGAGGTAATCGGTGATTAGTTCCTGGAAAGGCAGGAGCTCAGCTGGGCACAGGGGAGTTGAGCAAAGGGCTGGATTCTCCAGGGCCCAGCATTCTGGAGTTGAGTGGTTCTCAGGTAGGGAACTTGTCGCAAGAATGTCTCGGTGAGTAGTGTTGGCTACCTTGGAGTTAGGGTGAAGCCGGAGTTGTGAATTGGAGAGTATAGAGTAGGGTTGGTAGGCTGCTGAAGTTGGAGAATTAGCTTTTTGTGGGCCATGGTGGTAGCAGCCTGTGAGGCGAACAAGGGGCCTTTGCAGAGTGGGCTTTCTGATAGAGAATGACCTCTTACTGAGGGGGAGGGGTGACTCAGATCTTAGAATTCCTGTCCCTTGCTAGTGGATGTGGCTGACTGTGTTGGTGGCTGGGCACTGAGGTAGATGGTGCTGGAAGGAGCGTTTGGGGGCTGAATTGAGTTTCTTCCTGAATAGAAGACAGTGTGGACCATTCCTTCTTACTCCAAGTCAGAATGGTAGCTGTCATTGACAGTGTTTTAAGTAAAGAATTTCTTTGTGGTATTTGGATCCAAAGCTTTCCTCTGTTCATTTATTTTCTCCTTTGTTTTTGAATTGTGACTCATACTTTCTTTTCAGCACTATGGCTGTTGTTTATGATGATAGACAAACTTAGACAGTATAATATATATAAATTCTAGGGATTTTTCAGTCCAATTCTAAATCTACATTAAGAGCCTCTTTTCACTAATTTATGTGTCATTGTTTAATGTATGCAACTCTAGAGAGGGATGTGAAAACTCTAACAGTTTATGTTGTTAAAAGTTCTTTATATCCCTAAACTTCATTTTCTCCTACTACCGTGAAGTCATTACGTTAAATCTGTTAAATCTTAGTGACCGTCATTTTAACTCTCCCAGGACATTATCTTCACTAGAAGTGTTGTCTGTCTGGTCTGTACACTGTGTCTCATCTGTATCATTGAAAGGCAATGTGCAAACTCCAAATAGCTGAGGCCTGCATCTGTGCACCAGAGCTCTCTCTATATAGTATTCAGGCAAAAGTTGGTGTGTTGTCTATAGATGAGATATCAAATCTCATATGAAAAAAAAGTGTCAGAATCATTGCACTTTCAGAGTTTGTTTAGAGTGTTAGGAATTGTATTGCCTCATTGGAGTATATTAGAGTATAAATTTTCGGGTGAGATGTGAGGTAATTCTGACTATTTGTAGTTGTACTGATGGTTCTGGGGATTGTTTTTCCCCTTAATCTTTAAAAAATCATATATTTCCCTTGCACTGTATTATTTCTGTCTGTCTCTTTCTCTTAAGTTTTCTATCTTAAGTAACTCATTCTTTCATAAACCAATATCTATTGAATTATGCCAGGCACTGTGTTGGGCACCTCTACAATGGTGATGTTTTTCATGTTTTAATAGTAATAGTTCATATTTCAGAAGTGGCTATAGGTCTATGAAGGAAGAAGTGATTCAGGCATATCAAGCTTTTAATCAGTAAAACCATTGAATAAAGTTTTTAAAAAGTATTGATTTTGACTAGTGACAATTGATTATCCTCATATATTTCCATGGGAAAAGTTCACAATGGTATGGGGTTGTTTTTGCTTTGTTTTATTTACATACACCTGTTAACTTTAAGTATGCCTGTAGACAAGCCACAAGGTAAACATTTTGTTGCTGTGTGTGTCTTGATGAGCTATGATTTACAAATACTGTATATGTGCTTAGGTTCCCCAGGAAGCCATCACACTTTCCTTCCCACTGTGGTTTTGGGAGCATGAAGGCGTTGCTTACTCCCTTTGTCTGGTTCACTGTATGTAGGCTGGGAGTGTCTGCTGATGTCTTGGAGTGCTGTCTCCTAGAACAGGAGGAATAAGATTGAGGTAAGGCTCAGCCTGTTTGAAATTCCTTGCCTCTTAATTATTACTGCATAAATTATATTTGAATGCTTTTTTGCTTTAATTGTTAATCTCCATTCCTATCTAGTTAAATGAACTTCTGTCCTTTGCTCTCTTCTCTATTTCTCTGTATGTATTTTGGCCAAAAATAAATGAAGAGGTTTAAAATCAAGACACTTAGATAATAAATAAATTCTTTGACGTCTCTTTCATTTTTCCATCTGGAATATTCACTTGATCAAATAAAATGAAAACTTTATTTTGTTGCTTTGAAGGCAAACTGACTGCTGAAAAACGTTTTGACTACCTCTTAGATGGATAACCTCAGAAACTCTTGGAAAGAAAGCTTAGAGTGTTTGATTTCTTTGGAAAGATTCTGAGGTGTCTAGTACAATGGAAAGAGCATGATCTTTGGGGTCATCCCATCTCTACCTCTTGCTTGCTTTTTGACCTGCGTAAGCTGTTAACCTTTCTGAGCCTTGTTTTTTAATTTAATTTTTTTCAGTCTCTGAAATGGGGTTAAAATAACCTCTGCAGGTTGTAGTGAGGACTGGAGATGAGGGCCTGGTGCTTAATGGGTGGTCAGTGCTTGCTGTTAGTAGTAGGTTGTGTATATCATTATGTGGGAGTTACTGTTCTCAGTAGTATTAGTAATAGGCGTGTGGCTGGGTGCTATGCATGGATGAGAGGTTCAGTTTCCTTGTCTGGTGAGGAAGGCAGCCTTCTGTCTACACCTGTTGGCACCCTGGACAGGTGAGAGAATTGTTGAGGTAGTCTTTATCCAGTACTGGTGGCCGGGAGTCAACACTATAAAGTCCAAGGTCATTCCTGGCACTGGTAGGTTTTTTCCTGGCAGTTTCTATGCAGAAGCCAGGAGGTAACTGTTTGGCATGTCCTTGTTTTGGGAACAGTGGGCATCCCCAGTGACAGAGTGCTGGAGTATGCCAGGCAGCATATTCTGTGTGGCCCCTGATCAGAATATTTCTCTAGCTTTCTTCTGTTGGCATCATATACCTGACTTTGGTCTTTTTGCCTGGAAGTCTCCAGATGCTGGAGAGATTTGTCGTCTTTCTCTAATTTGGGCTAGTTTGATAGAATCTAGCACTCTGTTCAGAAATGTTTTTGATGAACAGAAGGTTCACAGGCTTTGTTATAGAATTGTTCAGTTTTATTTTTTCCCTGTGAGAGGGGGAAAAAAAAGTAGAGAGAAAAATAAGTATGAGCCAGACAGAAATGATTCAAAATAACTGGCCCTAAATCTCTTCCAGTCTTCCATAGTCAAATTCCCCCTCCATTTGGGGTGGTCTTTAACTTCAGTTAAAAGTAAATAATACTCCCCTGGCCTCAAAATACACGAACATCTAGATCCTGATATATCTCTACTTCAACATCTCACAAAGACCTTTATGACCTGGCCTCTTTGGTATCTTCCTTTCTAGTCTTCTTCTGCCACAATTCCTCTGTCACTTTATTTTTTTATTTTTTTTTTTGTACGGTACGCGGGCCTCTCACTGTTGTGACCTCTCCCGTTGCGGAGCACAGGCTCCGGATGCGCAGGCTCAGTGGCCATGGCTCACGGGCCCAGCTGCTCCACGGCATGTGGGATCTTCCCGGACTGGGGCACGAACCCGTGTCCCCTGCATCGGCAGGCGGACTCTCAACCACTGCGTCACCAGGGAAGCCCTCCTCTGTCACTTTAGGCTCCAGTTATAGTGAGCTCCTTGAATGTCCCAGCATTCTCAGGCTATTTCTCCTACTAATTTTCCTCCTGTTCTAGTGCTTGTTTGACTCTTAGGCTTGAATTTACTAGGAATTCAGGCACCATCACTTAAAACTCTTCCTTGATTCTTCCCAGATTAGGCTGAATGCCTTTCCTTTGTATGGCATTGCAATCTGTGAAAGCTTCTTTCATAATCACTGTACTCTTAACTTTGGGTATTTTTGTGTGTTTTCTGTGCCTATGTTGTGACCTACGTGAGGGCAGGACCTCGTCTTGTTTAACTCTATATCCCAGTATCTAAACATTTCTGATACAGAAGTAGCTACTCAATAAATGTTTAGTGAAGAAATGAATGACCTCTGCATGTAAAATATCATGAAATCATTCCTTGTGGAGCTGGTGATGTGATGAGAGTTCTGATTTCATGGGTGCCTCAGACCCTGGCTGAAGCAGTGCTTCTGCCTTTGTATTTCCAGGTTGCTAAAATACATAATACGTAATTTTGCTGTGAAAATGTGTTGCTTATTCCATATGTTTATGGTTTTGATGCTGGGGAGCTATTACTTGCTCTCTTTGGGTCTTGGCAAAAGTTTCCCTTGGAAGAGAATGTGACAGTTCTTTATGGGTATTATCTAGATCTTCCACTGGCCATTTACTGCTCTGAGCAATTTGTCCTCGTGTGAAGAACAGTGACTAGTCAGTTTGGGCTACAAGGTCTCTAGACAGCTACTTCCAGCCTGGGTGTAGGTAATGGATTTAACACTAGGATGTTGTGACTTTTGTCAGCTGATGGACTTTTTGAAGATCCAGCTGAGCTCAATGTGGCCATATTCAGGATATAAGATCATTTGCCCAAACTTTATTTAGGAATTTGAACTCAGTGATTATGAAATTATCTGTATTAGTCCTTTGTTCAGCCTAATACTGTACTAACACTGAAATTGATATATTAGTTCTTTGTTAGGAAGCTCTGTGTTCTGAGTTATTAACCTAGAAGTAATGGAATTGTGCCAATTCATTTAATCACCCTCTTGGTTCTTCTTAGTGGTAAAATAACTTGAGAATATACTACCTAAATTACTTTGAATTAATTTTCATGGTTGATCAGACCACATAGGAATCCCACTGTCCAGGTGTAAGGAACTCTATTGAAGCCTACCTAATGCGGTTATTCTTTCATGTAGGTGACAAACATAACAGACTGAAGAAAAGGGAAGCATGAAAAGTAACTGTAGTTAAAGATAAAAATTGACATAAGATAAAAAGGAAAACTGAGACAAAGCATAAGGCACTTTAAATGTGGCAAGCAACTGTTAAATTGAAGAAATTTGTGAGCAGTGTTGAAATCTTGTGAAGAAAATTGTTATATAGGTTAAAAGCAATAAAAACATGGACAATTTCAGCCAGCATAGGCACATTGAAGGTGCTAGCACCCATTTATGGTTTTATAGCACCATTGATGAAAGTGATATATAGGTAGAATTGAAAAATGTTTGCTTTACTATGATAAGTATACGTATACCTTTCATATGTATGATATTATTGTTTCATAAAACACTTTGATGTACATTTTACTTTACTACATCCTCCCAGCAACACTGTTAGGCAGATATCCCCATTTTATAGATGAAGAAGCAAACACAAAGAGGTGAAGTGGCTTGCTTTCAAGTTCACAAAGACAATAAGAAAAAAAGGTGGGACTTGATGCCAGGTTTTCTAAGTTTAGGGCCTTTTTTAACGTCCTCATGAGATATTGTTAGGGCTTCGGTTTGGGGGTGACAGTCACTCCTTATTCCAGGCTTCTGGCCAGTAGAGGATACACACAAAGAAGGTAGTGCCACACAGGGAGTAGAGCTTCTGCTCTATTAACAGCAGCCTAGTAACTCTGCAAGAGCTGGGTGTGGGGGGAACCTAGATGGAGCCTCCACCTTCCTCACAGATCCCTTACGGGTTATGAGAAACACCCAAAACCAGGTGGAGAGTTTTTGCCCTTGAAGCCCAGTGACACAAATTGGGATCTTCCTCCTAATGTGATGATGTTTAGAAATTGGAAGAAAAATGGAAATTTGGGAAAGAATCCTTTAAGTGTGATTCTGGATTGAGCTTAGTCTCTTTGTTCTCATTGTGCCATCCACTCTCACTGTCTTCCCCCACCCTATCTCTCTACCTTTCTCTTCTCTACTATTTCACCCACCTCCCACCTTAGTTTGGATGCTGGTTTGCCATGGTCCACAGTTACATTGCTGCCCTCCCCAGGTCTGAGAACCTGCTTGAACCTTTGCACTCTGCCAGTTGCCAACCCTGAATTCTCTCCCCTGGCTTCTTTCGCTGCCCCTAGGCTGCCCAGTGTTTCTGGGGAGTCAGGAAAATGGGCTGCTTTGGTTGTCAGCAGTTCCCACTGCCTCACTTCAGTTGAGCTGCCTCTGCCCCTCCGGGTGCTCTTGTGCTGCATTCTCAGGGTCCCAGTTCCCACAGCAGCTGCTTGCACGTTTTGCAAGGCTGTTTTTCCCTCAGGCCCTAGACCTGCTCTCTGTCTGCCTCATTCTTGACCTGTGACTTCACTTTAGGGCTTGTGCTCACTAATTTTTTCCCCTTTCCTTTCTATTATGGCACTTTCATTACTCTTGCTTTTGGAAATTCCTTGACTTTTTTCCTGATTATGCAAGTAATATATGAGCACAGTAAAATTCAGGCATTTTTATTTTATTTTATTTATTTTTTTAAAGTTTTTTCAGTTTACCCTTCCCCCTCCCCGGAGGCATTTTTAAATAAGGAAAGGAACCCATAATCCCATGTGTCAATGTTAACCACTATCATGAATTTGGTTTATATATATCCACACTTTTTTCCACCGTGTATGCTGACATGGATGTATTTGTGCTTCTGTATGTGTGTGAGATAAAGTAATTCCTTTTTACAGAAATGGAATAACAGTATATCTACTTTTCTATAATTTGCTTTCTGTCTTCATGTAATGCCTTTATTTTGGGCATTTCCCCATGTTTCGGACACATATCTATCTTTTAATAGTTACGTAGTTAATTTCTATCAATTTTCCTAGTCCCCTGGTGATAGCCATTTGTTTCTTTTTCTCTGCAGTTACAAGCATCCTTGTAAATATATCTTCGTATTTTCTGTACTCTGTATACTTCTTAGGATAAATTCCTACAAGTGGAGTTTCTGTGTCAAAAGTTATGCATGTTTAAAATTTTACTAGATATTATCACATAACTTTTTTTTTTTTTTTTTTTTGCGGTATGTGGGCCTCTCACTGTTGTGGCCTCTCCTGTTGCGGAGCACAGGCTCCGGGCGCGCAGGCCATGGCTCACAGGCCCAGCCGCTCCGCGGCATGTGGGATCTTCCCGGACCAGCCCATGTCCCCTGCATCGGCAGGCGGACTCTCAACCACCGTGCCACCAGGGAAGCCCTGTCACATAACTTTTGAAAGATTATATCAATTTATATTTCTCCTCTAACACTGAACATTGTCAATAAGTTTAATCTTTGACAATTAAAACCTAGATAACTTTTATTTACATTTCCTTAAATGTAAGTGATGAGCATCTTTTCATGTTTTTGTTTCATATATAGATTGATTGATCAATTAATTGATTACTCAGTTATCTTCTTTCTAGCATCTTCCTATCCTCCCTCCCTCCCCTTTTTGTTTTTACCTACATACAAGGTAGAACCATATAACTTGACCTCTCATGCCATCCTAGCCCTCTCCTTCCTGTTCCTTTTATCTAAAATGCAGTTTTACTGCCATTTCCTTACTACTTGCTTTATCTATATCTCTTAATCCTTTGTGGTCTGGCTTCTGGTCCTGTTTTTCTCCTGAATACTATCTCTGAGTGAATTCCTTGTTGCCCAGACAAAAATTTTTTTCTTGATGTTTGTTCTCCCTTGTTTTGACTAATTCCCCATTCCCTACCATCTTTGCAGGGAGGGAAGCTGCATATGAGTGGACTTTTTATTATGGAAAATTTCAAACATACAACAGCAGGGAGTATAGTATAATGAACCCCATGGACCCATCACTCAATTTCAATAGTGACCAATATTTCCCCAATTTTTTCTTTCAATTGTCCTTCCCACCTTTTTTTGCTGTTATTGGCATATTTTAAAGCTAAATCTCAGACTTTGTCACTGAGTATGTGTCTCTAACTAATAAGAATATTTTTTTCTTAAACACCATTACCTTGCCATTTTCTACCCTGATAAAAATTAACGTTTCCTTAATAGTGAGGACTTGATATATAATCCTGGCTCTGATACTTGCTGTTTAACTTGGGCAATTTTTAAACTTGTTTTCTCATCTTGAAATGCAGTGAGATAATGATGATAATGCTGCCTAATAGGGTGGTTGTGAGGTTACCTCATTTATTCTCATATGAAGTGCTTAGCACTGTGCTTTACCTACGTGGGGGCTCAAACATTTTTTGCATTTACTCTGTCTTCATCTATCCATTCATTCAGCAGATATTTATGGAACACATATCTGTCAGCTGAAGAGGAGACAGTGACCTTGGCTTCTAAGATTCTGCACTATCCTGATTCTCTGCCTGCCTCTCAGATGTTTAAAAACCCCTTCCTTTTTCCTCCTGGATGTGGATGTAACCCAGGTTTGTTGTTTTTCCTTTTCTATTCCCTCTGTAGCCTGACCCTCAGAAATCTAGCTCTTTCACTCCCACCACTTCAGGCTATCCAAGTGACTCAATTCTATAACCCTGGTTTCTTTACCAAGCAACAAACCCACATTTCATCCTGGCTTTTAGACATGTCTTTCTGGTCATGGGAATGAGTGTAAAGTGCCCTGAACTGAGTCTGCCCACCAGGGCTTCACTCAATCTTGCCACTAACTCCATGGCTTGGGCAGTTCAGTCAGCTCTCTTGATCTTGGTGTCCTCAGTCAGAAGGATGGTAGGGCTGGATTAGAGTCTGAAGTCCTGTGCAGCTTTAAAATCCTCTCAGCTGTGAGAAGGTGGTTTCAGAAATATCTTGCTCAGCATATGTGGGACCACATGCATCATTCTACTCCCCAAACAAGTTTCTGGCCTTTCCCATCTGGCCTCTCTCAGGATATCCAGGCTTCATCCTATGGCTTTTCCCTTTCATTTGTCTTCAACATAGGGCCAGTTATCTTGTGGCTAGTTCTTCAGTTAATCCTGACTCCTGGCTCTTCCAGAAACATACATTTAGCACTTTTCAGCTTTGTGTCTGTATTCACATTGTTTTCTTTGGCTGTTCTATTCACATTGTTTCTCCTGAACCTGTGTTCTGGCCGATTGAATTTCTGACCATCTTTCTAGACTAAGTTCAGGTGACAGCTTCATCCACATTGGAAGTGAGTCCTCCCTCTTCTGACTCTCATGACTGGCAGTGCATCAGTAACATTTCACAGTATGCCTGGTGCTTCAGCTATTTGTGTGTGTAAGCTTTTCTTCCCTCCTAGTGTAATCTTCTTGAGGATGGGTACCACGTTTACACTGCGTGTAATTTTGCATCCTACAGTGTCCAGCACAATTCTTTGTACTAAGAGTTTGCAATAAATACTGATTGAATAAGTGACTGAGCTAAAGTAGACTTTGCTTCAAGTTAAGAACACTTAAGGAAATGTTTTTATTTTATTTATTTTTTATTTTTTTATTTTTTTGCAGTACGTGGGCCTCTCACTGTTGTGGCCTCTCCCGTTGCGGAGCACAGGCTCCGGACGCGCAGGCCCAGCGGCCATGGCTCACGGGTCTAGCCGCTCCTCAGCATGTGAGATCTTCCCGGACCGGGGCACGAACCCGTGTCCCCTGCATCGGCAGGCGGACTCTCAACCACTGCACCCCAGGGAAGCCCTTTATTTATTTTTTAATAAATTTATTTATTTATTTATTTTTGGCTGCATTGGGTCTTCGTTGCTGCACGCAGGCTTTCTCTAGTTGCAGTGAGTGGGGGCTACTCTTCATTGCAGTGCGCGGGCTTCTCGTTGCGGTGGCTTCTTTTGTTGCGGAGCACGGGCTCTAGGCGCATGGGCTTCAGTAGTTGAGGCACGCAGGCTCTAGAGCGCAGACTAAGTAGTTGTGGCACAAGGGCTTAGTTGCTCCACGGCATGTGGGATCTTCCCGGACCAGGGCTGGAACCCATGTCCCCTGCATTGGTAGGTGGATTTTTAACCACTGCGCCACCAGGGAAGCCCAAGGAATTGTTTTTAAACCTAAAAGGCTGAGCTTTTGAAATGGTACTAATTCCTTGACCTCAAAATTCAAAGAATCCTCTGCTTTCCTGTCCTATCTCAGAGTTGGGAAGATTTTCCAACTCTTTGGGTAATACAGTTTAGCTTCTCCAAAGCATAGCTGGTCATACTACATACTGTCATCATGGAGTAGCTAAAGGTAATCACCAACATTAATTGAAAGCTAACTTACTGTGTGCTAGGCAATATGCTAATTATTTTTTTCACTTAATTAAAAAAAAAAATCTTACATATGTACTGTTATTCTTCTCATTTTATAAATAAAGAAATCTAGGTTTAGAGAAATTAAGTAACTTCTTTAGTATTCCTTAGATACAAAGTGGCAGTGCTGGGACTCTGACCCAGGCCATCTCGTCCCAGAGCCTTTATTCTTCCCTGGTGTGCTGCTTTCCTGTCCAAAGCATGTTTACTACCAGTTGGCTCTTTTATGTTTATTTTCTAGCACTTATCAAATATCTTGCATGGATTTTTTCATTTCTCCCCACCAAACCAGCTATCCCTCTACTGTTCTTTCTGATTTTGGTGAAGGGTATGACAGACTTCAAGCCTCAGATTCATATATAAGTTTTCCTTTTCCTTCCTGTGACTTTTCCTTGCTAATGCCTTACCCCTTCTCCACTCTTTCTGGTTTCTTTCCTCTTAACCCAGGGCCTTCTCTCATTTTTATAGTCCTTCTGAAAGCGTTGTCTATCACCCATTTCTCTCCAGTTAAAAATCCTTCTGCTTTTCCTGTAGCTGGGGTTCCTAAAGCCAGTTTTCAAATAGTGCTCCACATAGTTACCAGTGTTCTTTTTTTTTTTTTAATATTTATTTATTTGGTTGCATCAGGTCTTAGTTGAGGCAGGCGGGCTCCTTAGTTGTGGCATGCATGTGGGATCTAGTTCCCTTACCAGGGATCGAACCCGGGCCCCCTGCATTAGAAGTGTGGAATCTTAACCGCTGCGCCACTAGGGAAGTCCCACCAGTGTTCTTTTTAAATTGGGAATTCAGATGATGCCACTTTCCTGCTTGAGACCCTTTAGTGGCTCCCACTGGGGGCACATGGACTGTGGGAAGGATTGCATGGAGACAGATACTGAGGCCACTTCTGAGCTCAGCAGAGAAGGGCTCGATGGCATAATAGTTATGTCTGCCAGAGGTGCAGACAGGAGAGTGGTGCCAAGTGCCACATATTTGCCAATTTTTATATAGGACGAAGTTCAGACTCCTAAACAAAGTCCTCCGGAGACTGCTGGATCAAGATCTGGCCTGTCTACTTCTCACAGTTTCCCCATTTACTCCCCCAGCCTCTATTCCTATGGAAACTGTACTTCTGCATGTGTCATTCCCTCTCTCTGAATGACTTCATCAGTCTCTTCTTTTTTTTTTTGAATTTTATACAGCAGGTTCTTATTAGTTATACATTTTATACGTATTAGTGTATACATGTCAATCCCAATCTCCCAATTCATCACACCACTGCCCCACCACCCCCGCCACTTTCCCCCCTTGGTGTCCATACGTTTGTTCTCTACATCTGTGTCTCTATTTCCATCCGTCTCTTTAAGGAAAGAAGAGATTGTCCTTTGACGTTCAGATCTGTTGCCTCCTCTGAGAAGTCTTCACCAGCCTTTCCAGGCAAAATTATTTCCTTCTCTGTCCTGTAGAACCTTTTCCTTCCTCCCTCCCTCCCTTCCTTTGAAATATAATTCACATACCGTAAATTTCCACCATTTTAAAGTGTTTTAATTCAGTGATTTTTAGTATATTCACAAGGTTATGCAACCATCACCACTATATAATTCCAGAACATTTCCTTTCTTTTTTTTGTTTTTGTTTTTTGATTAATTATTTTATTTATTTATTTTTGGCTGCGTTGGGTCTTCGTTGCTGCGCGCGGGCTTTCTCTAGTTGCGGCAAGCGGGGGTTACTGTTCGTTGTGGTGTGCGGGCTTCTCATTGTGGTGGCTTCTCTTGTTGTGAGCATGCGCTCTAGGCGCACAGGCTTCAGTAGTTGTGGCACGTGGACTCTAGAGCGCAGGCTCAGAAGTTGTCACCCATGGGCTTAGTTGCTCCGCGGCATGTGGGATCTTCCCAGACCAGGGTTCGAACACTGTGGCCCCTGCATTGGCAGGCGGATTCTTAATCATTGTGCCTCCAGGCAAGTCCCAAAACATTTCTTTTCTGCAAAAAGAAACTTGCGCTCATTAAGTGGCCACTCCCTAATTCTTCCTTCCCCCTACCCACTGGTAACCACTAATCTACTTTCTGTTTCAATGGTTTTGCCTATTCTGGGCATTTCAGATAAATGGAATCATATAGTATGTGGCCTTCTGTGACTGGTTTGTTTCACTTAGCATAATGTTTTCAAAGTTTGCCCATGCTGTAGAATGCGTTAGTACTTCCTTCCCTTTTATTGCTCGATAATATTCCACTCTATGGATATGCTACATTCTGTTTATCTAGTCATCAACTTTAGTCATATGTTATACTTACCAGATTGCTCATCTTATGTGTTTATGTATCTGTGTCAGTTGACTGGATGATTCCTGGAGGGCTCCAATCATCACTCTGTGACCAGGGTTCTCTCATCTCTGTATCTTTAGTACCTACCAGTACTGGTCAATACTAGGTGCTTAGTCAGTACTTATTTATTTTATTTTATTTTTTAATAAATTTATTTATTTATTTTTGGCTGCATTGGGTTTTTGTTGCCGTGAGCGGCTTTCTCTACTTGTGGCACGTGGGCTTCTCATTGCGTGGCTTCTCTTGTTGCGGAGCACAGGCTCTAGGCATGCGGGCAACAGTAGTTGTGGCATGCAGGCTCAGTAGTTGTGGCTCGTGGGCTCTAGAGCACAGGCTTAGTAGTTGTGGCACCTGGGCTTAGTTGCTCCATGGCATGTGGGATCTTCACGGACCAGGGCTCGAACCTGTGTCTCCTGCATTGGCAGGTGGATTCTTAACCACTGTGCCACCAGGGAAGTCCCAATCAGTACTTATTGATGAATCATTTTATCTCCCTTTCCAGAAAACCAGACACTTTCTGCCTTTTCAGTGCACCTCAGATCCAAGTCATGACTCCTGTGTGGAATGTCTTCTCCTCCCCCCCTCACTTGTCTAATTCTGCCTTGCTTCAGGGGTTGCCTCAAGGTTTGCCTCCTCCGGGCTTCTCATTGCGGTGGCTTCTCTTGTTGTGAGCACACGCTCTAGGCGCGCAGGCTTCAGTAGTTGTGGCGCGTGGGCTCTAGAGCGCAGGCTCAGTAGTTGTCGCCCATGGGCTTAGTTGCTTTATTAAGTGCTTAATGCACTTAATAAAGTGCATTTATTAAGGCACTCAATAAATGTAATCTTACCTATGTCCTTAAGTAGATTGACACTAAGCCTAACAACACTAAGATTCCCTTTTTACACTCCCAATAAAAAGGTGCTTTAATTTTTTAATGGAATTATAGCTAACATTTTACCTTGCTTAAATTGCAGAAGGAAGAAAAAGAGAGAGTAAGAAAAAATGATTGATTGATTGATTTTAATATTTATTTATTTGGCTGCACCGGGTTGTTTTTGCGGCATGTGGGATCTTCATTGCTGCTTGCGGGATCTTTAGTTGCGGCATGTGGGATCTAGTTCCCTGACCAGGGATCGAACCTGGGCCCCTGCATTGGGAGTGCAGAGTCTTAACCACTGGACCACTGGGGAAGTCCCCAGAAATAATGATTTAAATAGTGGGGTAATTTATACTCACCATTTTACTCCGTGAGTACCCAAAGGCAGTGGATGTAGTCAGTGCTGTTAGTTAATAAGATTGACAAAACTTATAAATGTAAAGAATTCTTGACCATTGGCAGAACAGAAATTGTTTAGGTGGTGTGGTGATGAGTTGGTAAGTACTCACCGGTGAGGGGATGGGGAGGAAAAATTGAGGGCCAATGAAGAATTGCTGAACTGGTCCAAGCAGCAAGATACACGAGAGGTTTAATTTCTGAATATTATATGCTTTTGGAAATATTTTTGGTATATACATCTACAGGAATGCATACATAAAACTATTCATACTGTATTTATATGTGGACAATAGAAAAGGCTTTTCAAGGGTGACTTTAACTATTGATGATCTTTTCTTTTTTTTTTTTTTTTTGTGGTACGTGGGCCTCTCACTGTTGTGGCCTCTCCCGTTGTGGAGCACAGGCTCTGGACGTGCAGGCTCAGTGGCCATGGCTCACGGGCCCAGCCGCTCCGCAGCATGTGGGATCTTCCCAGACCAGGGCACAAACCCATGTTCCCTGCATCGGCAGGCGGACTCTCAACGACTGTGCCACCAGGGAAGCCCTGATGATCTTTTTTACGTGCTGCTTTAGGCCCTCATGTGAGCCCTGCCTAAGATGGGGTCCTTGTAATAGATACCCAGTGAACTTTTGTTGGCAGTGTGAGAGCTTGCCCTGTTGGTCACTGGATATGGCTATGGATAAAAGCAGTCACAGCCTGAAAAATACGATGCAGCTCAGGAGGGGGATGAGGTCAAACAGGATTTGTTCACTGATGGTTTGACTTTGTGGAGAGAGAATACATGTATAAAGATACTGATTTTACAGTTATAAAGTCCTATCTATTACTGTAAAACAAAAGAATAAAGAAGAAAGTAATAAGTTTTTTGGTAAAACTATCACTCAGATAAAAATGGTTAACCTTTTGGTGCATTTCTTTCTTGTCTTTTTTTTCCCCTATGCATATATAAATACTTGCACATGTGTAATTCTATTTTTGAAATTGGGATCTAAATATTTATAAGTTTTTTGCACTTTTTATACAACATTATATTGTAAAAATGGTCTTGAAAATCTTCCCCTGAATTGCTCTACTGTATCTATTTTATGTTCTCAGAAAGACTTTTCCTCTAATAGGTCAGAAACCTCTTTGGCAGAGCCATCTGTTTCATATATTAATAGATTTTTTCATGAACCTCACCAGGTCTGTCTTGCAAGCTCTGGTTAGGGCAAATTAGAATTCACTGATTGACCCAATCGGTGCTCTCAGTACAGATTCCTCTATCAGAGACTTGTGACCTGGTCTCATCTGTCAGCTGGGCCCTGTTAGACTTGCCCTTCATCTACTGACTCTGCAGTCAATATTTCAGATTAAACGTTTTTAAAAAAAAAAACATTTTAGATGTTTAGAGGATGGCTTGTGGGTTTTTTTTTGTTGTTTGTTTTGTTTTTAATCAAAACCATGTGCTCTGGCAGCATCTTAAAGAACAATTCCATGTCAAGGGCATTTTGGCAAGTTTTTCTCCTTTGAAGATTCTTTTCTGTTAATATTTCATAAGTGAAAGTAGGAAGTAATACCTTGTGACATGTATAATCAGTACAGTCCTTATAAGAAATCAAATGTGTGAAACAATAGCAGCATCAATAAATTAGCCTGTTGAAGTGGAAACTCTTTTTCACATTTACTGTGTTTGAATTTTGTCTCCATTGATATTCTTCCTTCCCCAGGTTATATCTCTCCAGCTGCCTAACCTCTCATAAGGAATCTTGAATCTTAAGCTGAATAGAGCATTTAGTTCATACTGCTTACGTAAATCTTACCTTTGGCATAGCAGGGAGAATATCTATGTTCCAGATACTTTTCATTTAGTAACTTTGGTGTCTTACACTTGGTAACTTTTGCCTCACCTGACTGCTTCAGAACTGGTACATTCTAAAGCCTTCCTTGGTTCCCTTCTTGAGCTATGGGTTGGCCTTTTGGTGTGGGTTATTCCGGCTCTCTCCATGTCTTTACTTCCCTACTATTTTATCCACTCATTGTTTGTAGACTTGGTTTATCCAGTTTTGTCTGGGAGGAATGCCTGTTTTCTGGGCTTGGGGCCAATTTTTACTTAACTTTTGGGTAAAACTACAGTATCCCAGCTGCTATTTCCAGAGATGAGCTCTCTGAAACCAGTTTTATTTGTTTAGAAACCAGATAGCACATATTATGGTGGAAGATGTTACACACATTTTAGAAATAAAAATAGGCTCTCCCTAGATGGGGCATCGGTTGCCTGTATGATAACCAACACACGGATGTGTATTGTACAATTTCAGCTACCAGGACTTCCAGGTGGGCTGGAGCTGTGATAAGGCTATAGTGTTTTCATGAGAGACACTGTAAAATAAGCTTCACATCTACATAGGATTTGTTTGTGTTGTGTTAAGTTATTGAGTCCTTATTATGTTACTGTTTTATATGCTGCATGAATACTTGCAGCACCTGAAGTATAGGTGTCATTACCCCAAATGAGGAAAAGGTAAATTTGCTCTGGTTAAATGGCACCATTAACTAGGGTCTCTCTTGACATCTAAGAGTTCCCACTCCATGATATATTTGTTGCCTTTTCAGCAGTGCTGATAGTAAAAGCTGGGCTATGTTGTAGCATCTGGCCTCCAGTCTGGGTTGGTGTCTGAGGAGGAACTGACAGCAGCACCATAGGCCCTGGTTAGGGAAACCTGGAAGAGAAGTCTTATGTGTCTTTTTCACCTGAAGAATAGTAACCCACTAGCCCTGTTTATTTTACCTCCTAAATAGTTCTCAAATCTGGCCTTTCCTCTGGCTTTTTTACTGGCTATTTCCTGTCTTCTCTTATTCCATCTTACAATTTCTTCCAGCAAATATCTCTTCCAGACCATGTTTTGGATACTTACAATGTGCTAAATACTGAACTGTGTAATTTCACAGTACAATTTACATTTATATTATATTCTTTCACCACCTCATTCTCTTAATAATCCTTGAAGGTAAGGGATACCTCCAATTTACAGGTGAGGAATCAGTGGCCCAGAGAGATTGACTTGCCTAAGGTCACACTGAAAAAATGAGTTGGGATTTCAGTTTGAAACTGCATATACCTATGCTTTTATATTCTATAACATTCTATGGTGCAGAGTGATCTTTATAAAAGACAGAGCTCGGGCTTCCCTGGTGGTACAGTGGTTGAGAGTCCACCTGCCGATGCAGGGGACATGGGTTCGTGCCCTGGTCCAGGAAGATCCCACATGCCGTGGAGCGGCTAGGCCTGTAAGCCACGGCCTCTGAGCGTGCGCGTCCGGAGCCTGTGCTCCGCAACGGGAGAGGCCACGACAGTGAGAGGCCCGCGTACCGCAAAAAAAAAAAAGACAGAGCTTATCATGTTATTTTGATCTTCCTTGTAGGATAATATCCAATCTCCTTAACATACACAGGGTGCTCCGTGATCTTTGCCCTGTTGCTTTTCCAGGTTCATTTTCTACTCTTCCCCCATACTCCCTACTTTACGCTCTAGTAACACAACCTTCTTGGATTTAATTTCACATTCTGCTCTTTCTTGTCTCTCAATTATTGTTCATAGAGTTCCCTATCTTTGAACTCTTCCCTCCTCTTCTCTATTCATCTCCATTATCTTGTCCCCTCTATCCCCTACCCAACTCCCCACCCCCCCACCCACCCTGCCATTACCTAACTCCGTCCAACTCTTTCTTCAAAACTTGCTTTGGGCCTCATTCCTCTTAATGCTTGATCTGACCTGACCTGTGTTTGCTCTTTATCTTTGTGTCCCCAGTAGATGGTAGTTGTTTAATATGTTTTTGTTCAGCTGAGCAGAAGTTTTGGAGGTATCACTCTCTAGAAAGAGACATTCTAGAGACCACCAAACTTTCTTCTTGGTGAGCTGTTTTGTCAATTTTAATAACTTAGAGTAGGTAATGGTCAATTTCTGACATGAGGGATGTAACCTGTTATTAAAAACGTTTTTCTGATTTTAGTACTTGAATGTATTAGAACTATCTTTGTGGAACCATCTTTTTTCTCCCTTTCTTAAAAAAAAAAAAATTTATTTATTTAGGCTGTGCCAGGTCTTAGTTGTGGCACACAGGATCTTCGTTGCAGCATGTGGCATCTTTTAGTTGCAGCACGCGGGATCTTTTCAGTTGTAGCATGCAGGGTCCTAATTGCAGTACTCATGCAGGATCTAATCCCCTGACCAGGGATCGAACCTAGGCCCCCTGCATTGGGAGCGCAGAGTCTTACCCACTGGACCACCAGGGAAGTCCTCTTTCTCCTGTTTTAAAGTGGACTTCTATTGCTGTTCACTATTCTTTGTTGGCTAGTACCCTGGCTAGGAGGCTGAATCCTTAGGTAATGGATTTGGTTTCATATGGTGTATGTGCTTTCCAACTATTGGTTCTGTCATCATCTCTTCTGTTCTTTCTCTGAAGCTTTATAGAACAGCCTGATTCAAGATCTCAGAGCCTCTTTATGTGCGGGTACAGAGAATATGCATTTTAGTAAAAGAACTTCTTGATTTCTAAGTCATGATTTTTACACATCACCACTCCCCTGCCCCCTTGTGTTTATCAAAAATCACCAGAGTCAGCAGTTCGAATGTAGAATACCATGACATTTGCTTCATCACTTCACTGAGAAGCGTTTATTCCTTTTAAACTCTTTTCTGTGTGTAAGCATTCAGTAGTATCTTTAGTGAGTTTTAACTGATTGTTAAGTCTGCACATAATGAAAGTATTGACTTTCCCTGACATTGGAAAAGGCCCAGATATGGGAGGATTAGTTATTAGGTGGCAGAGTATCAGCTTGTCCTCTACAGATCATGAAGTTCTGTTCACATAATTCTTTAGACATGCTATGGTTATTTTCAAATCTTCCTTAAAAATCAGTTACTTCCTGTTGTTTAGAGTCAACTCAGAGGGAGACAGCTTTTGGAAAGCAAAATTAAATAATTGATTCAGTTACTGATGGGCTTTTCAGAGTTTGTCCACTGGCTATAGCATCTTTATCCCAGTGTTAATGCGTTATATAGATACAAGCCTTCTGAAGTAGTTGAAACTGCTACCAGGACCCGGTAAGAACTCAGGTTCTTACCACAGGTCAGGAGTATCTTCCCCAAAGCAGTGAAGCAATTTGTCTGTCTGCGTTACACAGGAAAACAACAAATGCCCACTGTGGTGTGGGCCCCAGTTAGCAGAATGCAGTAGATTTGGGGTCCTCCTTTATATGTAACTGAAGATATTGATTTGTTATCTAGGATGCCTAACCAAATATAGAGTAAGGACTTAGAAATAGAGGGATTACCTCAGAAGTATAAGTGGGGCTCTTGGTGTCTGCCCTTTCCTTTAATCCTCTAAAAAAGAGGCTAATTAATTTTATTAGGATTCAGTAAATCATAGATATATATGGCTTCTTGGGTAAACCAGATATAGCCTGTTGAAGAAACAAGGCCAGATGTGATGTTATAATAGGGAGAAAAAAGAATTTAAAGGGTACAGTCACAGCTTTGTGGGAGCATGTAGTATATGTTATTTGTATGTTTATAATAGGATGCTATTAAGAAACACATGAGGATCATGTGTTTGATTCCTTTTTACAAATCTAAATGAGGGAAGCTTTTTTTTAAATATTTATTTATTTGGCTGCACCGGATCTTCGTTGTTGGCATGTAGGATCTTTAGTTGTGGCATGAGGGATCTTTTTAGTTGAGGTGTGCAGGATCTAGTTCCCTGACCCAGGATGAAACCCGGGCCCCCTGCATTGGGAGTGTGGAGTCTTAACCACTGGACCACCAGGGAAGTCCAGCGGGAAGCTTTATTTCTTCCCATTTTGTTGATGATAATGGAGGGTGTGGGACACCTGAAGGCAGTGTGTAGAGATGAGAACAAAGAGGACTTTTCAGTCCTGTACAGCACAGTCTGATTGCCAGTCTCAGATGCTTTGGGAAACCTACATAAGTTGCCAGGATTGAGCTTCATGAACATGTATAAAGATTGAGCCTCCTCAGTCTCAGATTCTTTTCTGTTGAGATTCAGACCTTTTGTCTATAGGGTTGCTTAACACCAGTGCCCATGGGCCCCCCGTCTCTTGTTTTTAAGGAAAGGAGGCTTTTTTTTTTTTTTTGGCTGCTGTGGGTCTTCATTGCTGCACTTGGGCTTTCTCTAGTTGCGGCGAGCGGAGGCTACTCTTCATTGCAGTGCACAGGCTTCTCATTGCGGTGGCTTCTTGTTGCGGAGCACGGGCTCTAGGCACGTGGACTTCAGTAGTTGTGGCACGTGGGCTCAGTAGTTGTTGCTCGCGGGCACTAGAGCGCAGGCTCAGTAGTTGTGGTGCACTGGCTTAGTTGTTCCACGGCATGTGAGATCTTCCCGGACCAGAACTCGAACCCGTGTTCCCTGCATTGGCAGGCAGATTCTTAACCACTGTGCCACCAGGGAAGTCCCAAAGAAAGGAGGCTTTGAGGCAGCAGTACCATCAGTTTCCTGCAGCTGACTGGCCTTTCCCAGGAATAGTCCCCTTGTTGAGCACAGGCTACCGAGCAGAGAATAGCCTGATGTCCTTCTGTTGCATTCCTGCAAGGATGTTCTCCCTTCACAGTATAGGTAGATTTTTAGGAATCTGACCCTCTTGGCTCTTGCTTTTGTATGATTAGTCCCTCCTCTGTTTATACTTTTGAATTGTGAGCTCATCTTCAGTAAGGCTTTATCTTGGTGGTCCAGGTTGAGGTATATGCAAGAGATGTTTTACATTTATTTCTAGGCAACTAGGATGTATCACTTGCTTGGGGCCTCAGTTAGTTTTGGTTAATTTCTTGAACCACCTAGGTAAGTATGTATTTCAACCTCAAATTGGTTTGAGGGCAGACTTCTGGTTACAGACTCCCATTGGATGGATACCTTTTTTCTCCCCTCTGACCTAGATTGACACAAGATTTTATGTTGTCTTCTGTGTTGGTGGTTAGATTTTTTTCTAGACCACTCTTTCATAAGAGTATAACTCTTCAACGTCCTGGCCTTATGTAGAGGTCGCAGTCCCTTCTTTTTGCTTCTTTGAGCCCAGGGTATTATCTCTTTATCCCCCTGTCCCCCATCCCATCCCCTGCAAGGCTGGCACCCTCCTCTTCTCCTAGGACTGCTGTAGTGTCAGCAGTATTTGTTTGTGTTTTCAGTTTGCCTTTCATCATTGCTCCTTGGGGATTTCTCTTACTTTTTTTTGTGAAAGCAGTTGTGCATTTCGAATGGATACTTATATAATTTTATCCATATTTCTAGGTGTTTTTGCAGTGGGAGAATTTGCGGGGTCTCCCCCATTGCCAAGGGGCCAAGCAGGACACTCTTGTCCAACTTGTTAGATGTACTTTGTTCATTGTGGTGCTGTCTTGTTGGTTTCCACCAGATAGTTTCTAGAGCTGTTGATCTGAAATCTTAACTCTGGTGCTGTCCTGCCTTCATGACTCTGGTATACCCAGTATTCAAGTACTCACTCTCAGTTGATAATTTCTTTTGCAGATAATTTTATAGGCTTTTGCTACAAAAGTGGAATCAGTGGGGAAGCTATAAGTGGTGCACTTAATCTTGGTTTGTGTTCATTCTGAAATTTGAAATGGAGTGCATTTCATAGTTCTTGATCAAGATAACAGCAGTGCTAACAGCATTTGTAAAATTGCATGGGTTGTGTCTACTTAGAGGGGTGGGATAGGGAGGGTGGGAGGGAGACGCAAGAGGGAAGAGATATGGGGATATATGTATATGTATAGCTGATTCACTTTGTTATAAAGCAGAAACTAGCACACCATTGTAAAGCAATTATACTCCAATAAAGATGTTAAAAAAAAACAAACTGCATGGGTTCTTTCCATCCTTCTATGTGAGTGGCATTTTTTAGAAGCCTGTCCAAGTTCGAAATGTATAATTATTTTTAAAATATCAGTATTTTATTTATTATAAAGAGTAAAATACAGCTTGTATAATACTAATATCAAGTCAAAAATCTAAGTAGAGGCCTGCCTACTATATCTTATCTACACTGGTGCAAAAATAATGTATGAACTTCATTAAGAGCAGAACTATCTTAAAACAGAGACTTTTGAATGTGAAGAGGCCCACCTGTCAGAATTGTTTGTTATGGAAGGCAATATTTTTGTTTTTAGTTAATGGGAGAGATGATAAGGAGAGTCTGGAAATAGCTGTGTTGTGGGGGTGTTCAGTAGTTTATCTATTAGCATGGCTGAGTGGCATCCTCTAGCCCTGGGTTTATAACATTCTGCAGATGCCACCATTGACTTAGCTGGGCCTTTTGTTCAGCCTTACTCTTATATAACAATGAGTTGCACTCCTTATTCTTGTATGCTGTGGTGAGCAGGAGGGAGGATTAGCTCCTCGTCCTGTCATTTTTCTATTACTCACTCTCCTTCTCTTTGGGGGGCCTTTTTATTTTGCCTGCAGTGCTGGGGCAATGTCCACTTGAGAATAGGTCACAAGAATATTTAATGACTACTTGTTGACTGAATGACTAGAAGATTGGAACTTTATTAGCCCTCTTTCCCAAATGCAGGCCTGGAATGTCTGTCCTTGAGATTTGGCAGTTGTCTCTAGGTGTTCCACTTTTATTCTTCACTCTCAGTCAACTAGATTGTTCTTGGATGGTGGTTGCCAGCTGTTTTAGGTTGGCATAGTGAGTGCTGATGAGGCAAAGGTTTGGGGTTTAATTCCAGGGTACAGCCTCACCCTGGTTAAAGAGAAACCATGCTGCCCCAGACTATACTGTTAACTGCACTAGGGTGAATGAGTATCCTTGGGCACCAAGGGACCATGTAAGAGAGTATAGATGTGTTTAAGGCATAAGTTTATGTAGGGGAGAAAAATGCATCATAAATTTCCTAGTGGGACAATAATGTCATTTTTCATTTTTGTATTAGGGATATAATTTTAAATTATGATTCGATTTGATTTGGCATTTGGTATTTATTCAAATGCTACTGACATCTTTGGTGTCCAAAGATGACTTTTGTTGTTTCTGTTTTGGAGACTTATGGCTTCTTGCTCTACATCTGAGTTTTCTTTCTTGAGGCATATATTTATATCACCCCCACAGTGCCTGGCACAGTGTCTTTATCACAGAAGGTACCTAAGCTTGGCCTGAATAAAATGCTAGCCCTTCTGCCTTTCCCTTTGACCATTCTTTCTCCAAATAACTTTCTTTTTTTAAAATTAATTAATTTTTACTTTTGGCTGCGTTGGGTCTTCGTTGCTGTGCGTGGGCTTTCTCTAGTTGCGGTGAGCAGGGGCTACTCTTCATTGTGGTGCACAGGCTTCTCATTGTGGTGGCTTCTCTTGTTGCAGAGCACGGGCTCTAGGGCCTATGGGCTTCAGTAGTTGTGGCACATGGGCTCAGTAGTTGTGGCTCTTGGGCTCTAGAGTGCACGCCTAATAGTTGTGGCACATGGGCCTAGTTGCTCCATGGCATGTGGGATCTTCCCAGACCAGGGCTTGAACCTGTGTCTCCTGCATTGGCAGGCAGATTCTTAACCACTGCACCACCAGGGAAGCCCATCTCCAAATAACTTTCAGCCACTTTTTTCTTTAAAATATTTCCTCAAGCTTTTATTTCATCTCAGCCTTTGCCCTTCATCCCCACTATCATGACAATATCTCCTGGCCATAAAACCCCTGTGTGAATTATTTTGGTCTCTTCATTATATCACGTCTCATTTGGTATATTGAAGTTTGGCTTTGTCTCTATGGAATAGCATCTTTATCTGAAGAGTGATGGGATGTACCCGACTGGGTATGCACACACACACAGGTCATCTTCCAGTCTTTGACAGATGGCCCTTTTTCCCAAAGGTTAGCATCCGTTATTTTCTGGTTACAGAAATGAGGTTTTCCTGCCGATCCTCTTCTTACTTGCAAAATCTATAGCCTGAGTTTTGTCCAGACTCCATATGCTTTTTCCCCAGAGACATTATAGGAGTATTAATTTGAAAGAAGAAGCCTTTTTTCTACTTTATTTGCTTTAGGTCAGGTGCACACATTCTTTCCCACTTATCTTTGCTAATATTCAGATGTCACTGGTTTCTTCAGTGTTTATGTCCAGTGATAGACTAGAGAGAGACTTACAGTGCAACTTTTAAGTTAACTCTCATGATTGGTTCAGCGGTATGAATCTTAAACTACATATTTTTACAATGTTGGAGAGAGAGAGAGAGAGAGAGAGAGAGAGAGAGAGAGTGTGTGTGTGTGTGTGTGTGTGTAAGAGCCTAAGAACTGGGCACAGGTTGAATAACCTTGGCCATAAAGTAACAGTGAAACACATAATCTAGATTGCTTACATAAGTTTCCTTGGAAGACTGTTCTAAACTGGGCCACATCTACACAAAGAGGGAGGGCAAGCCAGTGAGTCCACTTTCTACCTGGCTGTGGCGTGCTATTTGTTTATGACATTGATCAGACCTAGAGCCTTCCAGAGGGAACCCAGGTGAGATTTGCCTCAGAGATGGATCCAGTTCTTGCTGGGCTCAGGGGAAGAGGGAGAGAAGTCTACTCCCTAGCAGGAGTAGACTGCCTGTTCATGGGGATGCTGGGAGGCTTAATTAGCCTTTTTAACCCTAAGTTATTGTGTCTTAAAGGAAAGGAATTTTGTTACTTATTTGTTACTGATTAACTAGGGAGAATAGTTAGCTAGGTAATCTTTCAAATCTGTACTTTGAAATAAGATATTTTTGTACTCGTTAAGTGTTTAAATCTTTGGAGAACCAGAAACATGATTTTATTCTAGTCTTTGTTAACTGTTTTTTAGAAGGTTATATTTTTATTTTTACCCCTAAATACTTCATGTATATCCTAAAGACATTTCCTTACATAACTGCAGAACAGTTCTCAAAATCAGGAAATAAAATACTGATACAATACTATTATCTAATCCATAGTCCATATTCAGTTGCATCAACTATTGTCTTCAGTACTGGCTTTTATAGCTATTTTCTTCCCCAGGTCCAGGACCTAATCCAGGATCCCACATTGCATTTAGTCTCCTTTAATCTGAAACAGTTCTTAGAGAATTGTTTTACATATGTGGTAGGATGTGCACAGTTAGTCCTAGGATTATTCCAATTCTCATTCTGATCCTGACTTCCTCATGCATTCTAGAGAAGGATGATGCCACTTTGAGAGTCAAGGCATTGTGTTTGAATGGAACTCATTAGTGTAATTCAATTCTTCCACATTTTAGTAGCTACTAATAGGTTTGGTTGTCGGAGGGGGTGTGTTGGCCAAGGGAGGGGGGAGGTATCTAATAGACAGGTGATGGTTAGGATCTACGTATTTTATTAATTTTTAATTATTTTTTTCTATACGCATTTTAAATTGCTTAGGTCACTAAATGATCCTCCTTGGTTCTGCTAGTTTTTTCCTAAATTTCATAATCAGTTTTTATTTTTCATTGAAAATGTGGAAAGCGGTGTTAGAAACAGATTTGGTTTATCTGTGATTCTTTTCTTCCTTTGTGATTTGAGGAGGTGAACCCATTGTGGATTCCCATTTACAAATTTGTGTATCATGTAATTACTAATATAAGTCAACTGGAAATGTGACATTTAGTAGTTTAAAGGTACAGGTTACCTGTTGCATTGAAGTAAGTGCCACAATTTATTTTTGCATGTGGGAAGTCAAGAAATAATGGATCTTTAAATTTTCTATTCTTTGCAGATATAAATTTTTCCTGTGATTTGTCACTTGTAAATCCTTGTGGCATTGGGATGTTTTCCAGCATCAATAACCAATTCTCTGATTCTCTGTATACCAACTGTGTGTTCAACAATTTAATTCTGATACTAACTACCCAGAGTTAGTACAGACTCCACAGGTTAAGGACTCAGTCCTGCAAGACTGCCCTGACTTCACATACCAGTCACAAGTCCTTGACTACCCATACTTCTCACTGACAGACTATAAATCAGGGGTTCCTATGAACCTCTCTTTAGGTTCAAAAATTTGCAAGAGTGACTCATAGAACCCAGGAATATACTTATGTTTACTGGTTTATTTTAAAGGATACAACTGAAGAACAGCCAAATGGAAGAGATGCATAGGGCAAGGTATGGGGTGGCAGGGGTTGTTGTGGAGCTTCAGTGCCCTTTCCAGGTTCCACCCTCCCAGCATCTCGATGTATTCACTGACCCAGAAGCCCTCTGAATCTCAGTGTTCAGGAGTTTTTATATAATTTAATCTCCAGTTCCCTGCGCCCATCTTGGAGGCTGGTGGGTAGGACTGAAAGTTCCTTCTAGTCATTTGGTCTTACTGGTGACCAGTCCCATCCTGAGGCTTTCTAGGGACCCCACCCTAAATTACTTCATTAACATAAATTCAGGTCTGGTCAAAAGGGGCTTGGTACGAATAACAAAAGACACTCCTATCACTCAGAAAATTCCAAGGGTTTTGGGAGCTCTGTGCCAGGAACCAGGGGCAAAGACCAGATATATTTTTGTATTGTGCCATAGGCACCATAAGGGGTCTACACCTGACTAGCATTACCATTCATTTTAGAACCGTGAGAAGTGGAGCCATAAGAGTTTACCTATGTCGTTAAGGAGCTAAGTGCACAGAGTACCCATGTCACTGACAAAGCCAAAGTGAGAAACTTGAGTAGCCATAGAAATACAATTATGTGAATATATATTGCAAAATAGTAGTCATCCATTATTACTTTTATTTATAGTAGATACCAATTTAGGAAAAACCCACAGTATACAGCCTCTATATGATGTAGGTATAATTATTTTAAAAGAAATAATAACTGAAAATCTAAAGTGATCAGCAACAATTCAGAAAGTTAGTGGCTAGTTATAGTATAGAAGGATTCATGTCAGGGTCCCTGCTATAGTCTTATTTTTAAAAGCTCTGATTTGATGAAATGCTACTTGCATAGAGCTTTTTAGGATTGTGTCTCGTGGGTAGGTTGACTAGATACAGCGAAGTCTTTACCAAAGTTCATGCTGAATGTTTGCAGGGCTGTGAAGGGTAAACCATCCTCTCTGTGCACAGCTTGTAGTTGTCTGGGTTTGAAGCATCCAGACTGAACTCCGTGGTTTTATGATAGAACTCTTAGGAGAGTGAGGGGTCTCAGAGGGCTAGGGGAAGAGACTGGTGAGGGAAGTGGAGATGGTTGTGGTGGGGGAGTCGGATGGGACACCAAGCATGATTTGGCTTCTCTCCAAGCCTCTTCAGTCTCGCCATGTAGTAGATAAACCTGACCTGCTTTTAGGGTGATCTGGACTCAGGGCTGGCTTAGGCTCCAGGAAGCCTAGGGAAAGTGGGCCATCCATGCCCCTGCCAAGTTGGCCCTTATCTCTGAAATCCCTGTTTTAAGAAGTTAGAGCTGTGTGGAAAGAGATACAGGACTCACAAGTTGAATGGTAACATATTTAGCCAGAATTGCTTTTACTCTTGCCTCATCCCCTGTATTTAGAGATCCAGGGATCTTACTTTTTTTTTTTTTAACCACTCTCATATTACACAGATCTGATGTTTTAACATATGTGGTGTATGTGTGTGTGAGAGAGAAAGAGAGAGAGAGAGAGAGAGAGATTTTTTCAGAGCCCAGATTTCTCTGGGGAGCAGTGGCTATGTCGCACAGGCTTCTCATAGCCAAAGCTGTCATCCCTGCTTTAGCTCCTATCTTCCCAGCTCAATTGTTTATTCTCTCCCTCCCCCCGCCTCCTTCCCTCTTCTCACCCCTCCCTCTTCTTTTTTTTCAGCTGCCTCCATAGAGAATGAAATGAATCTTTCATTTGCTCCCCTCAGTAGTGGCCTTCTAGGGCTTTACTCCTACTTATTCAAAACTCCTGGGACTGGCTCTGCAGGGATGTGCTTCTCAGAGACCTCTTGGATGAAGGGCATAAGCCAGGGAAGCTTTACGAGGGGGGCAGTGTACACAAGGAACCTCAGCCCTTGGCTATTTTAAACAGGATGTGGATAGCAGAGATTCAGTGGTAAAAGTGAAAATTTGACTTTGCAAATGTAGTATTAACTTCAGTTATTGAGAAAATTTGCCCTTGATGGTTAATTACATTTATAAAATAACCTGTGTATATCATTTATATATCAGATTAATTTTGTGTTTTTTTATTTGAATATGGTATGGAGTATTTTATGATATTCATGTAAAGTGGTCCTCTGCTCGTTACATTAAAAAAAAAAAAAACGCCAATTTTTCTTTCTTTGTGATACCTGAAAATTTGGGGGAAAAGACCATTGATCTTAGAGTTTTGTTGTCTTAGGAGAGCAAGTTCTCAAACTTACTCTTAAAAATTATTGAAGACCCCAAAGAACTTTTGTTTATATTGGTTATATTGGTCAATATATGCTGTATTAGAAATTAAAACTGAGAAATAAAAAAATATTAATTCATTTAAAAATAATAAAATAATTATGTTAGCATAAATAACCTTTTAAATGAAAAATAACTATATTTTCCAAAACAAAAAAATTAGAAGGGTATCATTGTTTTACACATTCGAAAATTTGAAAATGTCTGAATAGAGGCAGCTGGATTCTCAGATCTGGTTCTGCATTTAGCCTGTTGTGACTTACTGTTTTGTTGTTGACTTATTGTATTGTTAAAGTACATGAAGAATGTAGTTGGAGAAGGGAGGAGTGTTTTAATATCCTTTTCAGATAACTGTGGGTATTCTTTGTTTTATTTATTTTTTATTTTTGGCTGCTTTTGGGTCTTCGTTGCTGCATGCGGGCTTTCTCTAGTTGCAGTGAGTGGGGGCTACTCTTCGTTGCGGTGCATGGGCTTCTCGTTGCGGTGGCTTCTCTTGTTGCAGAGCATGGGCTCTAGGGATGCGGGCTCAGTGGTTGTGGCTCACGGGCTCTAGAGCGCAGGCTCAGTAGTTGTGGCGCATGGGCTTAGTTGCTCTGCAGCATGTGGGATCTTCCCGGACCAGGGCTCGAACCCGTGTCCCCTGCATTGGCAGGCAGATTCTCAACCACTGCGCCACCACGGAAGCCCCACTGTGGGTATTCTTTGGTACTATACCGAAACGCCGAAAAATGGTAGTTTCTTCAAGGTTAATTGTTACAGAGACTTTGAAACCATATCAAGGAACTTTTTGTATTCTGTTACATTAAAATCTATTGGTCTATCTTGCACTTTGAATGGCTCTTTAACCCATGCATGATTTTGACTTTCTGGCTCCCTTGAAAGGGTCTTGAGGACCCTCAGGACCTGAGGGAACCACCCTTTAAAAACTGCTGTCATAGAATCTGGAAGGGGTCTTAAAGATGAACTCAGGCCCATCTTTCTTCTAGGCTGGAGTAAGAGGGGTAATGGAAGTTGTGGGAGAACTGATATGCCCAAGGTAATGCAGCTAGTTTCCCATTGAGCTGTGACTATAATTTAGGTTTCTTGACTGATTCTTTAAACTTGGCTTCAGTACCTCTGCTGTGCTTGGTGCTGGCCTCACTGCATTGCCTTTTGGGAGTTGTCTCCTGTGGCCCTGCTCCTTGGAGTCTTGAATGTTTGTTCACCTTTCCTTCCTTATTTTGTCTTAATTTTCTAATTGCCAAAAGTCTCTTTAGGTTTCTGAATAAAATATTTTGATCTCTTGTCAGTTTAGCTCTGTGGCTGCTTATGTGTATTAAATGTGTTTTTAAGTAACTGAAAGATAGTCAAAAGGCATTTAGGCTACGTGGAAGTTTGAAGTACACATCAGGTCTTTATCTTGCACAAGAAAGGTGTTTTGAAATAACTTTAGAGCTCCACAGTCGATCTCTCACAGCAGATTGGAAGAATCTTGTAGATACCCAGGCAGTACTAATATATATGAACTGAACTCTTTTTCCCCTTTGAATTATGTAAATTCTTTGACTAATGGGTTTCTTTGAAGGGGTGTTGCTTAAAGTTTTGGGCTGAATGTTTTCATGCTCTGAAAACTTTCCTCCCCTTGTAAATTAGCATAAGTGCATGGTTTTGTTTATATTCTTAATGGAAAAAAGGTGTGAGTGGCACTTGCTGTTGAATTGCTTTGAGATCATTTGAGGAAATTTAGTATTACTCAAGGTCACCAAAATTAATGAGGACATGGCAGTTTGGAATGGATTGTTTTTATCAAAGGCAGGATCAGGATGCTGCTGAGGAACACAAAGACATCTCTGAAATTTCACAGGCTGCCCTGCAATGGTGAAGCAGTGTGTGATTGCATTTTTCAGTGTGGACTCTCCAGGCTTGGGCTGCTTTGTGAACAAAGGCTTTGTGTGTGTGTGTGTGTGTGTGTGTGTGTGTGTGTTTAATTTTTTAGTATTAGTTGTTTTATTTGTTTTTTTATACTGCAGGTTCTTATTAGTCATCAATTTTATGCATATCAATGTATACATGTCAATCCCAGTCGCCCAATTCAGCACACCACCATCCCCACCCCACCGCAGTTTTCCCCCCTTGGTGTCCATACGTTTGTTCTCTACATCTGTGTCTCAATTTCTGCCCTGCAAACTGGTTCATCTGTACCATTTTTCTAGGTTCCACATACATGTGTTAATATACAATATTTGTTTTTCTCTTTCTGACTTACTTCACTCTGTATGACAGTCTCTAGATCCATCCATGTCTCAACAAATGACTCAATTTCGTTCCTTTTTTGGCTGAGTAATATTCCATTGTATATATGTACCACATCTTCTTTATCCTTTCGTCTGTCGATGGGCATTTAGGTTGCTTCCATGACCTGGCTATTGTAAATAGTGCTGCAATGAACATTGGGGTGCATGTGTCTTTCTGAATTATGGTTTTCTCTGGGTATATGCCCAGTAGTCGGATTGCTGGATCATATGGTAATTCTGTTTTTAGTTTTTTAAGGAACCTCCATACTGTTCTCCATAATGGCTGTATCAATTTACATTCTGACCAACAGTGCAAGAGGGTTCCCTTTTCTCCACACCCTCTCCAGCATTTGTCGTTTGTAGATTTTCTGATGATGCCTTTTTTTTTTTTTTTTTTGCGGTATGCGGGCCTCTCACTGCTGTGGCCTCTCCCGTTGAGGAGCACAGGCTCTGGACGTGCAAGCTCAGCAGCCATGGTTCATGGGCCCAGCCGCTCTGTGGCACATGGGATCTTCCCAGACCGGGGCACGAACCCATGTCCCCTGCATCGGCAGGCGGACTCTCAACCACTGCGCCACCAGGGAAGCCCCCTCATTGTAGTTTTGATTTGCATTTCTCTAATAATTAGTGATGTTGAGCAGCTTTTTATGTGCTTTTTGGCCATCTGTATGTCTTCTTTGGAGAAATGTCTATTTAGATCTTCTGCCCATTTTTTGGATTGGGTTGTTTGTTTCTTTAATATTGAGCTGCATGAGCTATTTATATATTTTGGAGATTAATCCTTTGTCCCTTGATTCGTTTGCAAATATTTTCTCCCATTCTGAGGGTTGTCTTTTCGTCTTATTTATGGTTTCCTTTGCTGTGCAAAAGCTTTGAAGTTTCATTAGGTCCCATTTGTTTATTTTTGTTTTTATTTCCATTACTCTAGGAGGTGGATCAAAAAAGATCTTGCTGTGATTTATGTCAAAGAGTGTTCTTCCTATGTTTTCCTCTAAGAGTTTTATAGTGTCCGGTCTCACATTTCGGTCTCGAATCCATTTTGAGTTTATTTTTGTGTATGGTGTTAGGGAGTGTTCTAATTTCATTCTTTTACATGTAGCTCTCCAGTTTTCCCAGCACCACTTATTGAAGAGACTGTCTTTTCTCCATTGTATATGCTTGCCTCCTTTGTCATAGATTAGTTGACCATAGGTGCATGGGTTTATCTCTGGGCTTTCTATCTTGTTCCATTGATCTATGTTTCTGTTTTTGTGCCAGTACCATATTGTCTTGATTACTGTAGCTTTGTAGTATAGTCTGAAGTCAGGGAGTCTGATGTAAGGTTAGATTGTTTATTTGAGAGTTTTCTTGCTTCTTGAAGTAGACTTGTATAGCTATAAACTTCCCTCTTAGAACTGCTTTTGCTGCATCCCGTAGGTTTTGGATCGTCGTGTTTTCATTGTAATTTGTCTCTAGGTATTTTTTGATTTCCTCCTTGATTTCTTCAGTGATCTCTTGGTTATTTAGTAACGTACTGTTTAGCCTCCATGTGTTTGTGTTTTTTATGTTTTTTTCCCTGTAATTCATTTCTAATCTCATAGCGTTGTGGTCAGAAAGGTTGCTTGATATGATTTCAATTTTCTTAAATTTACTGAGGCTTGATTTGTGACCCAAGATGTGATCTATCCTGGAGAATGTTCTGTGCGCACTTGAGAAGAAAGTGTAATCTGCTGTTTTTGGATGGACTGTCCTATAAATATCAATTAAATCTATCTGGTCTCTTGTGCCATTTAAAGCTTGTATTTCCTTATTTATTGTCATTTTGGATGATCTGTCCATTGGTGTAAGTGAGGTGTTAAAGTCCCACACTATTGTGTTACTGTTGATTTTCTCTTTTATAGCTGTTAGCAGTTGCGTTATGTATTGAACTGCTCCTATGTTGGGTGCCTATATATTTATAATTGTTATATCTTCTTCTTGGATTGATCCCTTGATCATTATGTAGTGTCCTTCCTTGTCTCTTGTAACATTGTTTATTTTAAAGTCTATTTTATCTGATATGAGTATAGCTACTCCAGCTTTCTTTTGATTTCCATTTGCATGGAATATCTTTTTCCATCCCCTCACTTTCAGTCTGTATGTGTCCCTAGTTCTGAAGTGGGTCTCTTGTAGACAGCATATATATGTGTCTTGTTTTTGTATCCATTCAGCAAGCCTGTGTCTTTTGGTTGGAGCATTTAATCCATTCACGTTTAAGGTAATTATCGATATGTATGTTCCTATGACCATTTTCTTAATTCTTAATTGTTTTGGGTTTGTTTTTGTAGGTCCTTTTCTTCTCTTGTGTTTCCCACTTAGAGAAGTTCCTTTAGCATTTGTTGTAGAGCAACTGGTTTGATGGTGCTGAATTCTCTTAGCTTTTGCTTGTCTGTAAAGCTTTTGATTTCTCCATCAAATCTGAATGAGATCCTTGCCGGGTAAAGTAATCTTGTTTGTAGGTTCTTCCCTTTCATCACTTTAAGTATATCATGCCACTCCCTTCTGGCTTGTAGAGTTTCTGCTGAGAAGTCAGCTGTTAACCTTATGGGAGTTCCCTTGTATGTTATTTGTCATTTTTCCCTTGCTGCTTTCAATAATTTTTCTTTGTCTTTAATTTTTGCCTATTTGATTACTATGTGTCTCGGCATGTTTCTCCTTGGGTTTATCCTGTATGGGACTCGCTGCACTTCCTGGACTTGGGTGGCTATTTCCTTTCCCATGTAAGGGAAGTTTTCGACTCTAATCTCTTCAAATATTTTCTCTGGTTCTTTGTCTCTCTCTTCTCCTTCTTGGACCCCTATAATGTGAATGTTGTTGCGTTTAATGTTGTCCCAGAGGTCTCTGAGGCTGTCTTCATTTCTTTTCATTCTTTTTTCTTTAGTCTGTTCTGCAGCAGTGAATTCCACCATTCTGTCTTCCAGGTCACTTATCCGTTCTTCTGCCTCAGTTATCCTGCTATTGATTCCTTCTAGTGTAGTTTTCATTTCAGATATTGTATTGTTCTTCTCTGTTTGTTCTTTAATTCTTCTGGGCCTTTGTTAAACATTTCTTGCATCTTCTCGATCTTTGCCTCCATTCTTTTTCCAAGGTTCTGGATCATCTTCAGTATCATTGTTCTGAATTATTTTTCTGGACGGTTGCCTATCTCCACTTCATTTAGTTGTTTTTCTGAGGTTTTATCTTGTTCCTTCATCTAGTATATAGCCCTTTGCCTTTTCATCTTGTCTATCTTTCTGTGAATGTGGTTTTTGTTCCACAGGCTGCAGGATTGTAGTTCTTCTTGCTTCTGCTGTCTCCCCTCTGGTGTGTGTGTGTGTGTCTTTGTGTGTTTATTTCCTCCTGTGTGTCTCCCTGCCAGGGGTTAGTCTAAGGGCCGTGCCCACATGATTAATTCTGCTGATTCTTGGTCAGGCAACACTTTACAGACAGGTGTGGTCTTTTAATTTAGCAGGGCAGAAGACCCTTTTCCTTCACTCTCAAGATTGCTTTGAGAGGCTTGACTGGGATTGGCTGTGTGTTTCTTCGTAATTATAGCCTCCTTTTAGCAATCCCAATATATTAAACTGTAGAAATTAACATATTACTTAGGGGTTGAATATTTACCTTTCAGAGTGGTTCTGTTTGGAGTTCCTTTAAATAGCTAGTTCTCCCATTTCATTAAAATAGAATTTGAGTCCCAGAATTTGCTTTGTAGGAATATAGGTCCTTATTAAGGTGCAACACACCCATGATCACTCTCCTAGTATCTCTGTGTCTTAGAGGCAGAGCTTCTCTTCACTGGAGGTTGAAGCAGTGTTTCACATGGGATGAGGAGCAAATGGGGAGATGCATTTTCTTCCTTATCAACTTTTTTCTCACGTCTGTCTATCAGTTATGCTAAGAGCTAATTTTTTGAATCAGGGCTGCCTTCCCTGGGTTCTGAAAGGCTGTGCCCACATGGAAGTGTCTGTGTGGGTGGGTGGAACCCCTTAGAGACAAAGTTTAATTGACTGTGCTGCTGCCCCCCAAGATCAGCTTTTCCTCTGCCATTTTCCCTTTGTTGCTTTTCTGAAGGTGATCAGTAACAGCAAAACCTGCCCCTTAAGTAGTTTGTATGGTTCTAAAGAGCTGAGAAAAGAATTCATTGTGTCCTCTATGTAAAGAAATTTAGTGGCTCATGGAAGGGAAGGAAAGAGAAAAACCAAATTTGATGGGACTTAAGAAATCCATTACTTTCCAGTTTCTTCTCTGTTATGGGCATCTGATGGCTTGGGTACTATTATAAAGTTTCCTCTGTTTTTAAAATGTTTTGAGAAGGGGGCTGGATCAATGTCTTTCATAGTGTAATATATGTGGTTGTTGAATGTTTAATTGATGTTTGCTTCTGTCTGTCAGGAGCTTGGGACTGAGGTTGTTTTGAAGATGTTTGTTAACTGGGGGTTTACAGGCTTTTCATTGTTATTGCTGACCTTTCAGTGATTGTTATTCTTCCATCACCACACAATTTCTTCTCTAAAATGACAGGAATTCAGATTACCTAAAGGTACTTGCTAATTAAAAATTGTTCTCTAAAAGCCACTCCATAATCAGCCAGGCTCACTGTAAGCAAAACACTTATTAAGCAGTCGAGAATGAAACAGGGGGTTTATGCTGATTATGAACATTGACTTCCAAACACAGAGTAGTTGCTGATGAATTTTCATTATACTAATATTTAGAAATAAATTTCACTTCTAAACCTGCTGATATTTAATTGGTTTATTACTTCCTTTCTAAAGCCTAATGAACTAAAGATATAGGTTTCCTTCAGAGACTTGGAATCTGCTTTGTCAGTGAATGGTAGCTCAGCATTAGTTATATTTTTATATATATATATATATATATATATTTTTTTTTTTTTTTTACTACTTATTTTATTTTATTTTTGGCTGCATTGGGTCTTCGTTGCTGCATGCGGGCTTTTTCTCTGGTTGTGGCAAGTGGGGGCTACTCTTCGTTGCGGTGCACGGGCTTCTCATTGCAGTGGCTTCTCTTGTTGCGGAGCACAGGCTCTAGGCGTGCGGGCTTCAGTAGTGTGGCACATGGGCTCAGTAGTTGTGGCTCACAGGCTCTAGAGCACAGGCTCAGTAGTTTTGGTGCATGGGCTTAGTTGCTCCACGGCATGTGGATCTTCCCGGACCAGGGCTCGAACCCGTGTCCCCTGCATTGGCAGGCGGTCTTAACCACTGCGACACCAGGGAAATCCAGCATTATTTATATTAATATTTATTTGTGGATCACTTTTCTTCCCTGTACCTTAATGCCGTTTGTAAATGTTTTTGGAAGTGTGTTATTAATGCAAAAATTTGAATTTTATTTCAGCGGCCATGGCTCACAGGCCCAGACACTCTGCGGCATGTGGGATCTTCCCAGACTGGGGTGGTACAAACCCGTGTCCCCTGCATCGGCAGGCGGACTCTCAACCACTGCGCCACCAGGGAAGCCCTAACTGAGCAGTCTTAAACTTAAATTCCAGTTTTCCAAAATTCTAAAGGATCCAGTTTGCTTTGTTTTGTTTCTGTTTCTGTTCGGAAGAACATAGAAATTCTGTTTCAAATTGTGTCTGGACCTTAATAAGAGATTCCAGTTCTGGAATAGTATTTGTGTTGAATAATTAGAGACTTGTGTTTCCTTCTTTTTTTTAATTTTGGGAGATGAGAGGAATTTTAGGATGACCTGATTCTGGATGTGGTTGTCTACAACAGTTTGTCTTATAAAGGATTATTTATCTTGTGCCCTTCTCCCCCACATTTTATTATTAAAATAAAACAAGTATACCAAAAAATTGAAAGAATTGTTGAATCTTCATGTTAATATTTTGCAATATTTGCTTTGTCACAAAACAGTCCGTCTAACTTTCTTTGTCTTGTTTTTTCTTTCCACTCAAGAAGAAATGATCTTGCTAATATAGTAAAGTGGAGAGAGAAACAGACAGACATGCATAGTGCCTGACACATAGTAAATGTAATAGAGCTGGTTGGCAAGAGAGAGAGCGAATATGAATGAATGAATAGGACATGCTTCTAGGTTTAGGATACAAAGAAGCAATTCCCAGCTAAATCCCTGCCATTAGGGCCTTACTGTTGGGTCAGGAGGTGAGAAACCAAAGAAGGCAAACACTTTGCCAGGTAGCTCATATGAAGCCTTTGGTGAAGGTCAGCATGGTTAGCATGGCTACTGGAGTTCAGAAGAGGGAATATGATCCCAGAAGACTGGGGCAGTTGACAAAGGCTTCTTGGAAGAAATGGAGGTGGAACTGGGCCAAGAGGTAGGGCAGAACCTGAGAACAGAGATGTGGGCACAGGGGTATTCTTGAGCCACGGGGAGCCTGAGGCTACCTATGTATTTGGGAGGAGTGACAGTGTGATAAATAGCCAGTTGCCTGTAAGCGCTTTATTTAGGTGATTGGAGAGTGGACCATCTTCCTTGTAGTGCTCCAAGGCAGGGCCCACTTCTTATTCCCTGAGCACTCCCAGTTACTCCTGCTCCAGGGCTCCGCCTTTGCTGCTCACTCTGCCTGGACTCAGTCCCTCTAGATGTCTGTGTGGCTCCCTCTTCCTTCTGGCCTCTGCTCAGTGAGAACTTCCCTGTTCCCCCTCTATAAAATAACAGCTCCTTCTGGCACACACTAGCCAACTAACACCCTCTAACATACTTTTTTCTTCTTTCTACTGTGTCCCCAAAGCCTAGTACAGTGCCTGTGATTATATATACATGTATATGTATATATAGAGATATAAAGAGTTGGTGCTCAGGGAACAGTTGATGCATGAAGGAACGAACAAATGGGAATTCTGAGGTGTATAGGGCGTTTGGGCAAGAAAATATCTTAAAGGGACCAAAGAAGCAGCTAAGAGAAGCTTGAGCTGGGCAGAGAGTCACCAAAATATGTCTTACGGCCAGTGCCCTTGTGGGGAAGGTTGAGATTTGGGTATGGTTAGCTGACCTGCTTAGAAAAGCTCCCAGGGAATTCATCCTTGACATTTTCTCTTTGAAAAATTCATGCTCCTAAGTGAAGCCTTTGGTGATTCTGATGCCTCTTGTGCTCCTCCTAGGATCCCTGCAGTGGACCATGAGACGGTAATGTCCACTGAGGACCTCTGGGAGCCATGTCAGACGAATCCGCCTCAGGGAGCGATCCAGACCTGGACCCAGACGTGGAGCTGGAGGATGCGGAAGAGGAGGAGGAGGAGGAGGAGGAGGTGGCAGTGGAGGAGCATGGCAGGGGTGACGAGGAAGACCTGCTGGATGGTGAGTGACTCTAGTGAGTGACAGAGGTTGCCTTATCTTTATTCTAATAGAATTTTTGCTGAGACAACTTGGTGTTGGCAGTTGGATTTCTTAGGTCATCATCCATCATGAGAAGGCAAAGACTGGAACATAGCAACAATGAACTCATATGCTCTTCCCCAGGAAATAATTTGTTGTTCCTCTATATAAGCCTCACTTTAGTGCTGGAAGGACCTTTAGTATTCACCTTGTCTTTAGGTCTAAAGATTTGAGACTGGAGCATGCTTGTTCAAGTCATGGAGGGAGTCAGTGGCAGAGTTCCTGTGGTGAGACAAAGAGGTGGTCTGGTGGTCACGGACCCATCAGGTGGCCACAGATGGGTGTGAGGATAACCGTGAGTGGTCTGTGAGTTTCCTAAGTTACATTCACAATCTTGCTTCTGTGAAGATGAGGAAGTTATCTGAGGAGAGATTATTAGAGGGGTTCACAACTCCAGAAAGCTTATTGCATCTCCTGCAGGGCTGCTCTGCCTCCTAGCTACTTCAAGTGACTATAAATTGCTCCTACTGGGAGAGAACTGCCCCTCTGTAGCTGGTGGACCCCTTCTGGGCTCCTATTTGGTTTGCTTGGCTCACCCTTCCTTTGTCCCCAACTTGCTGAAGTGGCATTGGACTTTTCCTTTTCATCATTCGTCTAATGTTAGGTCATCTGGCCAGCCACACAGCTTCTCAATTAATTCTAACCTTTCATGGCATAGGATTTGGTTGTTTGTAAGCTTCCTGTTGACCTAGGAATAAAGTTTTTGTCTTTTTATAACACACCGGTATTCAGTTTTATACCTGAACATTGCACTAGATCGTCGTTGCTTGGATCTTCAGGAGCCTAGGAAGATGCATTCCTGCCATTCTCCAGATTCCAGGAGAATGAGCATCTGTCCTCTTCGTTTGCTGATGTTACTGTCTTCAGTTCTCATTCATCCTAACAGCTGCCATATGGTTCAGGGATCAATTTCCTGTCATTTAAACTGTCTAGAGGTCTCTGCCCCATTTCCAGTTTACCTCTGGCAGGAAATTACCATTTCACTCCCCCACCCCCCACAACAGCATCTTCTGCTATCCACTGCCAGCTTGTTCAGCTGGAGTCTCCCCACAGCTAGTTCTGCAGTTCCCGTCTATATAGTAGAATGAGTAGAAATAACAGAAGATAGTGATGTGAGGGTATATCATCAGACTGTCTTGCTTGCCTCTCATGGTTCTTTTTTTTAAAAATAAATTTATTTATTTTATTTATTTTTGTCTGCGTTGGGTCTTTGTTGCTGCGTACGGGCTTTCTCTAGTTGTGGCGAGTGGGGGCTACTCTGTGTTGCGGTGCGTGGGCTTCTCATTGTGGTGGCTTTCTTGTTGCGGAGCACGGACTCTAGGCGTGCGGGCTTCAGTAGTTGTGGCACGCAGGCTCTAGAGCACAGGCTTAGTAGTTGTGGTGCACCGACTTAGTTGCTCCCTGGCATGTGGGATCTTCCCGGACCAGGGATTGAGCCTGTGTTCCCTGTATTCGTGGGTGGATTCTTAACCACTACGCCACCAGGGAAGTCTGCTACCCTTATTCTTATGGAGTTTGCAAGGAAAAGCCAGATGTCCCACTTCTTTTCCTCTGGTATTTTTTTACTTCATTACCTGTGCTGATTTCTCTGCTGTTTTCCCGGTTCTCCAGTAGGGGACTGTCCCTAGGAAATCACTGTTCTGCTTTCTGCCCTTGATTAGTTTATGTCTTCTAGAATTTTTATATAAATGGAGCCATATAGTATATTCATTCTCTTTCTGGGAGTCTGACTTCTTTCACTCGGCATAATTATTTTAAGATTCATCCATGTGTGGGACTTCCCTGGTGGCACAGTGGTTAAGAATCCGCCTGCCAACGCAGGGGACACAGGTTCGAGCCCTGGTCCAGGAAGATCCCACATGCCATGGAGCAACTAAGCCCGTGCACCACAACTACTGAGCCTGCGCTCTAGAGCCCGTACACCACAACTACTGAAGCCCGCGTGCCTAGAGTCCGTGCTCCGCAACAAGAGAAGCCACCACAATGAGAAGCACGCGCACTGCAATGAAGAGTAGCCCCTGCTCGCCACAACTAGAGAAAGCCTGCAAGCAGCAATGAAGACCCAATGAAGCCCAAAATAAATAAATCTATAAAAAAAAAAGATTCATCCAGATGTATATATCAATTGTTCATTCGTCTTCATTGCTGAGTAGTATTCTATTGTATAGGTATACCCCAATTTGTTTATCCATTCCCTGGGTTTCTTTCTTTTGGGGGGGGAGTTCCTTTTTTTCTTTTGTTTTGTTAATACAAATAAAGCCACTATGAACATTCATGTATAAGCCTTTGTATTGACATGTGCTTTTATTTTGCTTGGATAACAGATTCTGTCATCTCTATTGGCTATCCAAGTCATGGGGGACAGTGGAATCAGAACTAAGAATAGAACCTGTTTATGTTTTGCTAGAGACCTCCCTTTAGATGAACCATTAACATCCAGCAAATCAGATTATTCATCTATCCGTGAATCCAAGTGACTATTCTCCAGCCCATAGACCACCGTTTATTTACAAGGCTATCAGAGTAGACTTGGTCACATTCATTATCTGAAATCAAGGTCTTGTTAGAAAGGTACCTAACAGAGTCTGTTAGGAGTCAAATTTGCATAAAAAGCTATGTAGCCCAGTATTAGTGCCTAAAAGAATGGCAGGTCTCAAAAGAGCATGGGGCACCAGGAGAACAATACAGTATGTGAGAGTGGCAAGGGAAAGGAATGCATTCAGTAATTCAGTAATATTTATTGAGCTTCTACTCTTTGACTAGGCATGGTCATGGGCATTGGGAATACAGCAGGGGATAAAAATGCCTCTCCTCATGGGATTTCATTTTAGTAGGTTGAGACATGATAAATAAGTACATAAACAGTATGTCAGAAGGTGTTAAGTGCTATGAAGAAAGGGGAACTGGGTAAGGTATGAATGTGGGATGATGCTTTTTTATGTCGACTGGTCAAGAAAGACTTTACTTGATTAGGTGACTTTTGAGTTGAGCCATGGAGGAAATAAGGGAGCTAGCCTGGTGGTTGTCTAGAGAAAGAGCATTCCAGGCAGATAGGATAACAAGAGCAAATATCCAAAGGCAGGAGCTTTCTTGGTGTGTGGAGAAAACAGCAAGGAGCCAGGGTAGCTGAAGCAGAGTGTACCAGGCTGAGGGTGGTAGAAGAGAGGCCGTGGGGTCAGACTGTGTGGGGTCTTATTCTGTGAGGTGGGAGCCATAAGAGGGTTTAAACGGAGGAAAGATCTCACTGGATGATATGTAAGGAACAGGCTGTGAAGGAGCTGAGGGCAAAAGCAGGCAGGTCAATTAGGAGGATACTGCAAAATTCCAGGCAGGAGGGATGGTGGCTTGGTAGAGGTGGTAGAAGTAGTTGGATTCTGGATATGTTTTGAAGATGGAGCCAATAGAATTTGTTAATGAAAGAGATAAAGATTGTGTCAGAGTAAGAGGGAAGGTAAGGATGGATTCCAAGTTTTTATTGAACAACTTGAAGATGCCATTTTCTAAGCTTAGGAAGATGAGGGGAGAGGTACAGTTTGGGGACAGAGAGGAGTTCGGTTTTGAAGACATGTTAAGTTTGACATGTCTTATGCCTCCAAGTTGAGATGTCCAGAGGGCAGTTGACTATCAAATTGAAGTTCACGGGAGAACTCTACATTGGAGGTTAAAAAGTGGGATATATCTGTATATGAATGGTACTTAAATCACAGGACAGGATAAGATTATTCCAGGAATAAGAGAAATTAAAGAGAAGTGGTCTGAACAACTAAGCACTTGGCAGCAGAGGCAGGGAAGGAATGAGGATGATCTAGGAAAGAAGATTGAGAAGAAATGGTCACTGAGGTAATAGGAGACCCAAGAGAAAAGTGTTATGGAAGCCAGGTAGGAAAAAAAAATCATTTCAAGGAGGAAGTGATCAACCGTGTTAGTTAAAGGCAACCAATAGTCCTGGTAGTATGAGGACTAAGAATTGACCGTTGGATTTAGCAGTGTGGGGGTCCTTGGTGGCCTTGATCAATTTCAGTGCAATGATAGGGACTCAAAGAAGAACAGGTGGAAAACAGGTTTTATCTTTTTAACTTTTTGCCAGTGGGACTGATCAGGTAGGGAGGGAGAAATTGATGGTGCAGGAGAGATTGGGGGCAGTCCACACTGGCTAAAGCCAAGCTGTTAACTGTGGTCTGGGAAAGCCTTTGCCTAAGCACTTTAGTGTATGATAGAGAGAGGAACACCCCACAAGACAAGGCAACCATCTTCATCTAAATTTTGTGATCTTGGGCAAGTCCTTGATGAGCCTTTAGGTTCTTTTCCACAAAATGAAAAGTCTGCAACCTGAATTCTAGATCTGTTGTTCTCTTGTTCTGGATGAAGACAGGGAAGAATGGGCATGTTTTTAGGAACAAAAAGGAATCACCAAAACAAAAGGGCTATGAATCAGCGGGGGAAGCAGTTAGACCTGTGACCGAATGCACTAAGACAGGCAAGACAGTGTTAATAGCATTCTATTGCATTTCAGCATTTTGTTCTCAACATAGAGGAAAAGCAGCATTCCTTAAATTACAGATTCAAGCCAGATCTTTTTTTTTTTTTCCGGCTGCGCCACACAGCATGCGGGATCTTAGTTCCCAGATCAAACCCATGCCCCCTGCAGTGGAAGTGTGGAGTCCCAACCACTGGACTGCAGGAACTCCCTCAAGCCAAATCTTTTTCTTTTTATTCTGTATTTCTCTCTTCCTTCTCCTCTTCCCCAGAAACTTGTGTCACTTTTTCCTGAGACAACTTGAATATCTGTTGTTGGACTGATTTTTCAGAATAGTGTATGTCAGAGTTTAGGGTGACCTCCATGTTAGAAATGAAGTAGTGCTGATTTTGATAATTGTTCCTGTCCTCCTTTTCTGTGTGCTAGGGTTAGGGAAACAAAGGGGCAGAGAGTTTGGGTGCGCTGGGGGCCGAAGATTGTTTTATAAACCTGCATCAGAAGAGCATGTCAGACATTGACCCAGTTGTTCAGAGTGACTTTTTTTTTTTAATACATGTTACATTTTATTTTATTTATCTTTTTTGGCTGCATCGGGTCTTAGTTGCGGCACGTGGGATCTTTGTTGCAGCATGCAGGATCTTTCGTTGTGGTACGCGGGCTCTTAATTGCAGTGTGCAGGCCTCTCTCTAGTTGTGGTGCGTGCACTCCAGAGCACGTGGGCTCTGTAGTTTGCAGGATGCAGCCTCTTTAGTTGAGGCATGCGGGCTCAGTAGTTGCAGTGCACGGGCTTAGTTGCCCCGTGGCATGTGGGATCTTAGTTCCCCAACCAGGGATGGAACCTGCGTCCCCTGCATTGGAACGCGGATTTTTAATCACTGGAACACCAGGGAAGTCCCCAGAGTGAATTGTAGGGCCTTTAACATTCCTTCCCAACAATCCAGGGAGTGGGAGTATCTGATTGTGGTTTTAATTCGTATTTCCCTAATTACTTAAGGTGAGCTCTTTTCCACATGTTTATGATCATTTTCACTTTTGTGAAGTGCCTGAACTCATGTTTTTGACCATTTTTCTTTCTTCCACAAATTTCTTATTGATTTATAGGAATTCTGTATATCTGGATGTGAGTCTTTTTAATACACACACACACACACACACACACACACACACACACAGCTTTCCCATTTATATTGCTTGATTTTTCACTCTCGTGTATTTTTTGCAGTTTTATAATCTTTTTTAGATTGTATTTTTGATGATCTATAGATGTTTTAATTTTAATGAAGTCAAATTTATCATTTTTTTCCCTTTATGTTTAGTGCTTTTTGGGCTTTGTTTAAGAAATATTTGTCTACCTCAAGGTCATGAAGATATTCTCCTGTTATCTTCTAGAAGCTTTAATGTTTTACCTTCACATTTAGGTCTAGGATCCATCTGGAATTGATTTTTTTTTTTTTTTTTTTTTTTTTTGCGGTACGCGGGCCTCTCACTGCTGTGGCCTCTCCTGCTGCGGAGCACAGGCTCCGGACGCGCAGGCTCAGCGGCCGTGGCTCACGGGCCCATCTGCTCCATGGCATGTGGAATCCTCCCAGACCAGGGCACAAACCCGTGTCCCCTGCATTGGCAGGCGGACTCTCAACCACTGCACCACCAGGGAAGCCCTGGAATTGATTTTTGTGTGGTGTGAGGTAGGGGTCAAGCTTCATCACCCCCCCACCTCCACCGATATGATTATCTAATTGATCCAGTATTCTGCATTACCTTTTTGTTTTACCCTTTGTTGTAAACGAAGGCACAGTACATGTGTGGTTCTGTTTCTGAACTCTATTTTCTTCCCTCATAACTTTCAGCGAAATGGGAGTAGAGGAGAGATTGTGCAGGGTGGTGGCTAAGAGCATGGACTCTGGAGCCAGATCAACCACCTGAGTTCAAATCCTGTCTTTACTGCTTATAGCTTTGTGAAACAAGTTTTTTCATCTGTAAAATGGGAATATATGTAGTATCATCTACTTAATAGGGCTGTTTCGAGGACTGAATGGGTAATATTTGTAACATGAATAAATCTAGCTGAAGGATAACAAGCATTGCTGGTGAGCTGGGCCCCAGTGCTTTTGGGAGCAGAGCTAGTGACTAGAGCAGTTTTGGATGGACTTGGGCATGACTGGGCATGGGGTAGGGTCCATATCTAGCAGGGCTCACCACAGACCTGTGCTGGGACTACAGCTATTCCCCAATTGCTGTGCCTGCCCTGACTTCGGAGTTACCCAGCAACCCTCCTGAAGAGAAGGTTTTTCAGTATTGTTTTAATCATCTTCTGAAGTCTTCAAATAATCTTTGGTCCAATATAGAATACAGAAGCATAATGTGCCAGGTTTGAATGAAGTTCCGTAAACAGCATACCAAGAGAGACAGCAGCAGCTATTAATTTTCTCTCTGCAGCTATATTGATAGGCACTACAGCTTAGCAGTTGGGCACATACTAAAATAAAAAGGAAGAAACCTAGAGAGGGCTTTCTGGACGCTAACCTTTAAGCAGAGACCCAAAAGAGAGTATAGGTTAGAATTGTCATTAGAATCTAAAACATAACTGTTAGATGAAGAAGTGGGGAAAGACGGACACAGCCTCAGCCAAGGCCTAGAGACCTTGAGAGCACTGTGCTTTTGAGGCTAGAGAGCAGGGGGTGGAAGGTGTGTCGGTGCAGGTGGTTGGAGGGAGGTACTTGCTGGTCAGAAAGAAGGCTGGATACTAGCAATCAGAAAAAGCCTTAAGCATTTTAGATTTTATCCTAAGGGTAGAAGGAACATTTTAAGGTATTTTAGAAGATCCTGGGTGGGTGGAGACTGTGACATGATCAGATTCAGAAAGCTCTCTTTCTGCAGCAAGCAGCATGGATTGGAGGGGGACTCATCAGAAGGCGGCAGGGTGACCCTTTGGAGGCTTGTGCCAGAATCCAGACCAGGTAGTACAGTGGTATGGAGAGAAGTAGAGTGGGATATTTAGGTAATTTCTTCAGGCACAGAATTTGTGACTGAACATGAGGAGATGAGAGGTTTTCTCCTTGATGGTGATCATATATGGTAGAGGTCTATAAAGTTTCCTTGTGGGATGTAAGGTCCTGGTAGACCCACTGCTGAATGCTCTTCCAGCTTAGAAATGTTGTACTTACGTTCCAGCCACTCTTTTAATCCAGAAGCAAAGACGCAGTGTGCTCTCAGATAGATGCATATTTTCTTTGCATTTTCTGTGGCCCTAAGGAAAAGATTTGTTTTATATCTAATGTGGTCAGTCAGAAAGGGCTTTACCTTTCTCTGACCAGAATTTACTCTCCAGCCTTTTGCATTCATAGAGTTAACATTTAAGGTTTCAATTAATGAGACAATTCAGGAGGTCGGTGACATGCAATCGTTTATTATTTTGCCAAGGCATGACTTTAAATGATGCTCTCTGGGGTATGGGAACTGATAATTGAGCCCTGCCCTCCACGGCATCTGCTCCTCAACCTACCTTGTTTTCTGCTCTCAAATCAGAAATTCTTATCCTCAGTAAGAGTCTGAAGGGATCATTTAACTGTTTCAGTTATATGTGAATGCATTTTGTGGAGGAAATGTTGTGCTGGAGGTATCTTTCTTCTCTCTTGCCTCCTGTGCTTTCCCAGAATGATATCTGATGCTCTGCTTGTGAAACCCTAGTCTTTGTGTACAGCCCTTTCTCAACTACTGAATCCTCCTGGGAATTGTGTGTGAGTGTGTGTGTGTGTGTGTGTGTGTGTGTGTGTGTGTGTTTTGTGATCGTAGCCTCAGTGCTTCAAAGCGTTCATCAGAAAAAATAAACTGAGTTGTGTTGATTTCCCCCCCCCATACAGGTTACTAGCATGCTTTTGTTTGTTCATAGGACCAGTGTTACTGTCTTCTACTCTCTTAGGTTAACAGATACAACAGTAACCAATTTTGGAAGACTATCACCTTAGTGTGTGTACCCAAGTCCTTTCTTAAATAAAAGCAGCAGAATTTGAGCTGTTGGTGTTACTCTTTCCCCATCCCCTCTTAAAAGGGACAGCATTTGTGCCCTCCTAGTTTCCTCTTGCTTGTTGTGGACACCCTTACATGGGGCCCTAGTGAAGTTTGCGTGTTTTGCAAAGATTTGTATGTTATTCTGTGCTTCCATCACCATTTAAAATGGATTTTCAGGTGGGAGAGTATGGAGCTTTACTTGCCTGAGCTCCAGAGGGAATGGCTACAATCCCCCGAAGCTGCAAGCAGGCTTGTTCTCTTCATTCCTCTCTTAAAATCTTCCCTTTGCGGGTGCAGAGGTCCTGTTAATTCTAGCCTCCTTGAGAGAGGCTGCCAGTTGGAGCCCTCAAGAAGAGCAGGAAGCCCAGCATAGATTGACATGGCCCTTGAACTAGCGCCAGCCCCGACACCTCTCTCAAGCAGTTGCAGCATCCGGTACCACTTTACTCCCTGTAGTGCTGAATGGCAGGTGGTGAAAGCACTAGCTCTTTAGTGATTCTGAAGTTTCTAGGAATAATTTGCTTGAGTTTTTAATCTATTTTTATTTCTCCCATATTTGGATCACTCATACTTTGGGAAACAAGCAAAAAATATTTCATTGCTTCTGTCTTCCCATTCATATCCCTAGCCTATTTCTTTTTTTTAATAGAGATGTAGTTGATTTGCAGTATTATATTAGTTTCAGGTATACAACACAGTGACTCAAAAATTTTATAGATTATACTCCATTTATAGTTATTATAAAATATTGGCTATATTTCCTGTACTGTACAATATATTCTTGTAGCTTATTTATTTTATATAAGAGGCTTGTACCTCTTAATCCCCTACCCCTATCTTGCCCCTCCCTTCTTGTCTCTCCCTCCTAGTAACCACTAGTTAGTTCTCTATATCTGTTTTTGTTTCTTTTTTGTTATATTCAGTAGTTTCTTCTATTTTTTATATTCCACATATAAGTGATAATATATAGTGTTAGTCTTTCTCTGTCTGACTTATTTCACTAAGCATTATACCTTCCAGGTGCATCCATGTTGTTGCAAATAGCAAAATTTCATTCTTTTTTTATGCCTAGCCCAGTTTTTTTAAAAGATCTGTTTATTTATTTATTTTTAAATTTTTATTTATTTATTTTTATTTTTTGCTGTGTTGGGTCTTTGTTGCTGCACGCAGGCTTTCTCTAGTTGCAGCGAGCAAGGGCTACTCTTCGTTGTGGTGCGCGGGCTTCTCATTGTGGTGGCTTCTCTTGTTGCAGAGCACGGGCTCTAGGTGTGCAGGCTTTAGTAGTTGTGGCTCATGGGCTCTAGAGCATAGGCTTAGTAGTTGTGGTGCACGGGCTTAGTTGCTCCGCAGCATGTGGGATCTTCCCAGACCAGGGCTCAAACCTGTGTCCCCTGCATTGGCAGGCAGATTCTTAACCACTGTGCCACCAGGGAAATCCCCTAGCCCATTTCTTTAAAAAAAAACACACATTACTAGGGAGTTGAGAGACCCTTGGAGAACTCTTGAGGAAACAGTGACGAGCCTGTTGTCTCTTTAGTCCCTTGGCAGAGTGTAGAAGGAAGGGCTCTCCCCACCAGGAAGCTGGCTGCAGGTTGCCAGGTGCCACAGTCACCAGGTGCCTTGGGTGGTGTGTTGTTTCTCAGTGAACTGCAGTCATTTCCAGATAGGAGTTGGCTCTTTCTCCACCTTCTGTTCCTTGGGCAGCAGTAAGATTTCTCTTCCTTAATGCATGATGATGGCTAGGTGTGGGGTTGCTTGTGGAATTCTGGGGGATAGAAGGAATGGGGGAAATCAAGCTGAGTAGGTGATTCAGTATTCATGTTTGGCATAAAACCATAAAACCATTCATGTTTGGCATAAAACCATGGCATAAAACCATGTTAAGGATGATAGTGGATGTTTTCTTATGACTGATGGAATAATAAAGTTGAGTGATTAGAGAAAGCTGGGAAACACTTCAAGAACCAGCTCAAATTTCTCAAGTAACGATGTCAGTTTTGGCTATTTGTGGTGATGATGTTTTTCATATTTAAGTGTTCATATTTGTAAGTGTTCATATTCTGGATATACTAATCCTTTACTATTTATATTGTTAATAGCATCTAGTCTGTAGCTTATTTCTTAACGTTGCTCACAGTGCTCTTTAATGTAAAAAAAAATCTGTAATTTCATTTTAGTCAGTTTAAGCAATCTTTCACATTGTTTGATAGTCTTTTATTTCATGAGTGAAAAAGTGAGAGGACATAGGAAAGGCATATTTTAAAGATTGGGGTGTGGTTTTCATCAGCATCTTTGGGCTTAATTTGGATTTTTAAAATTTTGATTTTGTGAAATTATTCTAGACATTACCTTGTCTGTAAGATTTTAGTGAAGCCAAGTATTCACTTTACATTTTCTCTCATTTCTTTATATCTTATTCAGAAATTAAACTAGAATCTTTCAACATTTCAGCCTTAGTCTGTCTTTTTTCCTTTGCTCAGAAGTTCCTACCTTGTGGCTGATTTGCTGAGAACTTGGTAATTCTTGCCTGTTGTTGCAGAGATGGCCAGAAATCTTCATCATCATGCTGAGCAGAGTCAAAATTAAATCTGTCTGCAACAGAGGGCTAGAATTTCAGATGGGCTGAAAAGAGGTGTAGTTGTGTTTACAAATGACTGTTTCTTTAGTATTTTGGCCTTGATTGTGCTATAAGCAGTGGTTCTCTACAGGGATTGATTTTGCCCCCAGGGAGACCTTTGGCAATGTATAGAGACATTTTTGGTTGTCACAACTGGGAAGATGCTACTAGAATCTAGTAGATGGGGGTGGGGCTGGGATGCTGCTGAACACCCTACGATATACAGGAGAGCCTCCGACAACAAAGGATTACCCAATCCCAAATGTCCGCAGGGCCAAGATTGAGAACCCCTGTGCAGTCTTGGTATCTTTTACAAATGATTTGCAGTTGTTCCCCAGCCCTGTGAGAGCTAAGTGGAAAGCCTGGCCCTTTCTTTTCTTCATGTCTTAGGTTGTTTAATAAGTTAGTTAGAGTGATATCAGTCCCCTTGCTCTCAGATCTCACTTTAAAAGATGTGTTTAATTTAGAATTCTCTAGTGACTTTTAGCATTAATGCTGTGAAGAGTTATTTCTTCCCAAGGAGCAACTATGATGAGAATTTTTTTCCCTCTCAAACTGGCTTCTATGACTATTTTGAAGGTGAATCACATTTTGGTTTGTGTGAGTTTTTAACTTTTTAAGGCTTATTGGCAAATATATTGGCTTGTCATGACATATATTGAGTCAGGGAAAGCTCGGTCCACAGAGAACATCAATATGCACTCATAAATGATGATATATTGAAGATATTGAACATAAACATACTGAATAGGAACTGGTATACTTCGGTGGATTTTTTATTCATATGTGTTTTTCTCTAGTGGCAGTTTTTTTTAATAGAAACAAGCTCATTTTGAAAAATTCAACGTATATTTATTGAGCATCTGTTAGACAGCTGGCATTTTTGTTAGGCTTGAGGGATATAGTGGAGAATGAGATGGAAAGAATCCCTGCCTTCAAGGAGCTACAGTCTAAAAGGAGAGGTTCTTGATAAGAACCCTGTAAATAATAAAGAAAGGGAATAAGCCCCAGGGGTTGGGAGGAAGGGCCTATTTTAGCCAGTGTGTTGGTTGTGGCAGTGGTGGTAAGGCTCTCTGAGGATGTAGCATCTATGCTTCAAAGAATCAACTTATGGTTTTGCTTTTGCTCTTTAAAGTATGTTTTCCTCTGCTTTTTATTGTTTTCTTCCTACTGCTTTCTTTGGGTTTAGTTTCCTGTTCTTTTTCTAATTTTTTGAAAAGAAAATTTATTTACATCATTGATTTTCACTCTCTGTTTTTTTGGGTTTTTTTTTGCGGTACGCGGGCCTCTCCTGTTGGGGAGCACAGGCTCTGGTCGCGCAGGCTCAGCGGCCATGGCTCACGGGCCCAGCCGCTCCGCGGCATGTGGGATCTTCCCGGACCGGAGCACGAACCCGTGTCCCCTGCATCGGCAGGCAGACTCTCAACCACTGCGCCACCAGGGAAGCCCTACTGTCTGGTTTTTTTTGCTTTTTTTTGCTGCCCTTTGCCTCATGCGGGATCTTAGTTCCCCGAACAGGGATTGAACCTGTGCCCCCTATATTGGGATCATGGAGTCTTAACCTCTGGACCACTCTCTGTTACTTTTTGACATTAATTTAAGGCTATGAATTTCTTTTTAAGAATAACTTAGAAATATCACACGATTTTTAAAAATCAACTTTATTATATAATTTACATAAAGTAAAGTTCACATTTTTTTACCAGTGCGGGTCGATGATTGTTGACAAATGTATGTACCCATGTTATCATCACCCTAATCAAGATACAGAAAATATCCATTTTCCCAGAAAGTTCTCTCATGCCCGTTTGTAGTCAATTTTCCAGGCAACCACTGAACTGATTTCTGTCATTATAGGTTAGCTTTGCCTGTTCTAGCATTTTATATACATGGAATTATACAATACATATTCTTTTGTCTTTGGCCTCCTGCTCAGCATAATGTCTGTGAGATTCATATGTATTGTTGCATATGATCATAGTTTGTTCTTTTTTATTGCTGAGTAGTATTCCAATTGCATGAATATATTACCCCTTGTTTATACATTTATCTGTTGGTGGACATTTAATCTTATGAATGAACCTGCTCTGAACATTCCTGTAAAGTTGATTTTTTAAAAAAATTAGAGATATGTTTTTCATTTATTTTATTTTATTTTTATTTATTTTATTTTTTTGGCTGCATCAGGTCTTTGTTGCTGTGCACAGGCTTCTCTCTTGTTGTGGCATGCAGGCTTCTCTCTAGCTGTGATGTGCAGGCTCCAGGGCACGTGAGTTCTGTAGTTGTGGTGCACAGGGTCCAGAGCGCTCTCTCGTTGAGGCACGCAAGCTCAGTAGTTGTGGCATGTGGACTTAGTTGCCCCGCGGCATGTGGGATCTTAGTTCCCCAACCAGAGATCGAATCCGTGTCCCCTGCATTGGAAGGTGGATTCTTTACCGCTGGACCACCAGGGAAGTCCCTGTTTTCATTTCTTTTAGATAAAATATCAATAAGTGAATTACTGGGTCATATGGTAGGTGTATGTTTAACTTTATAAGAAACTGCCAAAATGTTTTCCAACATGACTGTACCTCTTCACACTCCTGTCAGTAGTACGTGAGAGTTCCAGGTGCCCCTCACCACAGTGAGACCAGCTACCATCCATCACCATACAAAATTGTTACAGTATTATTGACTATATTCCCTATACATGTACATTACATCCCCATGACTTATTTATTTTATAGCTGGAAGTTTGTACCTCTTAATCCCCTTCGCCTATTTCCTCTGTCTCCCCATACCCCCTCTGACAACCACCAGTTTGTTCTCTGTATCTATGAGTCTATTTCTGTTTCATTTTGTTTGTTCCTGTTTTGTTTTTTAGATTCCACATACAAGTGAAATATGGTATTTGTTTTTCTCTGACTTATTTCACTTATACCCGCCAGGTCGATCCATGTTGCAACAAATGGCAAGATTTCATTCTTTTTCATGGTTGCGCAGCATTCTCTGCCTCTGGAATCTTGTCCCTTCAACTCCTGGTTGTCTCAGCATCTCTTCAATGCCTTCAAAAGAGTTTTGTTGTTGTTTGTTTGTTTAAATTTGCTAACATATTCCTAGCTGTTCTTGGTGCCACCTTTGGTTTGCCTCACGCTATTCCGTCTTAGCTGGAAGCAGAAGCACCAAGCCAACATTAAAAAAAAAAAAAGTGTGTGTGTTTTTTTGAGATATAATTCACCACTTTAAAGTATACAATTCAGTGGGTTTTAGTATATTCACAAGGTTGTGCAACCATCTCCACTTTCTAATATCAGAACATCCTCACCACCCCAAAAAGAAACCCTGTTACCTGTAAGCAGACACTCCTATTATCCTCTCCCTCAGCCCTTGGCAACCACTGTCCTACTTTCTGTCTGTATAGATGTACCTGTTCTGTGCATTTCTGTAAATGGAATCATACAATATGCTGCCTTTTGTGTCTAACTTTAACTTAGCATAACAACTAAGTCAACTCTGCGTGTGTGGTAAAATATATGTAACGTAAAATTTAGCATTTTAGCTATTTTTAAGTGTACAATACTGTGGCATTAAGTACATTCACATTGTTGTTGCAACCATCACCACTGTCTATCACCAAAATGTTTTCATCATCCCATTCTGAAACTCTGTACCCATTAAACAATTACTCCCCATTCCCTTCTCCCCCCAGCCCTTGCGAACCTTGAGAACCACGATTCTACATTCTGTCTCTATGATTTTAACTACTGTAAGTACCTCATATAAGTGGAGTCATATAGTATTTGTCTTTTTGTGACTGGCTTATTTCACTTAACATAATGTCCTGATTTATCCATGTGGTAGCATGKGTCAGAATTTCCTTCCTTTTGTAAGGAATAATATTCCATTGTATGTCTATATCACATTTTGCTTGTCCTTTCCTCTGTCTGTGGGTACTTGGGCTGCTGTGAACGTGAATGTATAAATATTTCTTTGAGATCCTACTTTCAGTTCTTTTGAGTGTATATCTAGGAGTGGAATGGCTAGATCATATGGTAATTCTATGTTTAATTTTTTGAGGAATTGCCATACTGTTTTCCACAGCAGCTGTACCATTTTACATTCCCACCAACAGTGCATAAGGTTTCTAATTTCTCCACATCCTTGCTAACACTTGTGTTTTTAATAGTAGCTATCCTAATGGGTGTGAGATGGTATGTTATTGTAGTTTTGATTTACAGTTCACTAATGATTAGTGATGCCGAACATCTTGTCATGTGCTTTTTGGCCATTCGTATATCTTCTTTGGGGAAATGACTGTTCATATCCTTTGCCCATTTTTTAATCAGTTTTTTCTTTTGTTATTGAGTTTTAAGAGGTCTCTTTGTGTTCTGGGTATTAATCTCTTAATAAATATATAATTTGCAAATTCTATGTGTTGCCATTTCACTCTGTTCACAGTGTCTTTTTTTTTTTAATTTATTTAATTTTGGCTGCATTGGGTCTTCATGCTGCACAGGCTTTCTCTAGTTGCGGCGAGTGGGGGCTACTCTTTGTTGCGTGGCGCAGGCTTCTCATTATGGTGGCTTCTTTTGTTGCAGAGCATGGGCTCTAGGTGCACGGGCTTCAGTAGATGTGGCCTGCAGGCTCTAGAGTGCAGGCTCAGTAGTTGTGGCGCATGGGCTTAATTGCTCCATGGCATGTGGGATCTTCCTGGACCAGGGCTTGAACCTGGCAGGCGGATTCTTAACTACTGCACCACCAGGGAAGCCCTGTTCATAGTGTCTTTTGATGTGCAAAATTTTAAAGTTTTCATGAAGTCCAGTTTGTTTGTTTGTTTGTTTGTTTCTCTTTTATTGCCTATGCTTTTGGTGTCATATCTAAGAAATCATTGCCAAATCCAATGTCATGAAGTTTTCCCCCTATGTTTTTCTTCTAAGAGTTTCGTAGTTTTAGGCTTTACAGTTAGGTCTTTGATCCATTTTAGTTAATTTTTGTATATGGTAAGGGTCCAGTTTCATTTTTCTGCATGTGGATATCCAGCTTCCTGGTACCATTTGGCAAAGTAACTGCCCTTTTCCTATAGAATGGTATTGGCAGTTTTGTTGAAAATCATTTTGGCCATATATGTGAGAGTTTATTTCTGGGCTCTATTCTATTGCATTGATCTATAGATCTCTATTTATGCCAGTATCACACTGTTTTGATTACTGTAGCTTTGTTGCAAGTTTTGAAATCAGGAATTGTGAGTCCTCCACCTTTGTTCGTTTTCAGGATTGTTTCTGCCTGTTTTTGTAAATAAAGTTTTACTGGAACAGAGCTGCACTCATTCACTCATTTGTTTACGTATGGTTGCTTTTGAGCTACAACAGCACAGTTAAGTAGTTGCAACAGAGACCTTATGGCCCACAAAATCTAAAGTATTTACTCTCTGACTCTTTATAGAAAAAGCTTGCCAATCCCTGAACATTAATACTCTTTGCTCATTTCCCCAGCTGTAGTGGATTATACCACAGATATGTAAATCAAAAGGAAAAATAATTCGTACAAGGGTGCTTATGCCAGTATAGATGTGAATGAAAAATAAAGTACAGCCCAAATGCCCAGCTGCAGGGGAATGACAAAATATTCTGTGGTATGCTGTTAGCTTGCATTAAAATGACATGTGGACTATATCAAAGAAATATTTATATATAAAACAAGTGATTAAAAGTAGAACACAAGGGCTTCCCTGGTGGCGCAGTGGTTGAGAGTCCGCCTGCCAATGCAGGGAACACGGGTTCGTGCCCCGGTCCGGGAAGATCCCACATGCCGCGGAGCGGCTAGACCCGTGAGCCATGGCCGCTGAGCCTGTGCTTCCGGAGCGTGTGCTCCACAACGGGAGAGGCCACAACAGGGAAAAAAAAAAAAAAGTAGAACACAAAATGATGTGTACCGCAAAAAAAAAAAAAGTAGAACACAAAATGATGTGTATTTGTTGATTACCAGTATAAAATAAATGTATATTACCAAATGTGGAAAAGTTGAGACCTAAATAGTTTAGAGGTTAGTGCCTGTTACATTTTATTTTCCATTAAAACTTTAAAGTTAAAAAAACTGTAAATTTTTTATTCTGGAAAATCTCAAACATAATAAAAAAATAGACATAGTTTTGTTGTTTTGTTTTGGGTTTTTTTTGCGTTATGCAGGCCTCTCACTGTTTGTGGCCTGTCCCGTTGCAGAGCACAGGCTCTTTATCATACCTAATTTTTTAAAATCAATAATTCCTTATATCATAAAATATCCAGATAATCCCTGATTATCTTTAAAAAATATTTTTACTGTTAATTTATTAAAATCCCTACAAGGTCTACATTTAGTTGATTTGTCTTTTAAATCTCTTTAGCATATAAACTTTTTAAGTACAGCTAAGATATAACCTACCTCTTTTTTGTTTTCTTTTTCTCCTTGCAACTTATTTATAGAAGAAAAGGATTCACTTGTTCTGCAGTTGCACACATTTCTAGACTTTGCAGATTGTACCCCTATGGTCTTGTTTATCAAGTTTAACATAGTCCTTTGTTCCCTGTATTTTTGCAAACTGGGAATGAGATATCAAGGTGTGTTCAGGTTCAGGTTCAGTGTTTATTTTATTTTATTTTATTTTATTTTATTTTTTTATTTTTTGCTGTACACGGGCCTCTCACTGCTGTGGCCTCTCCCGTTGCGGAGCACAGGCTCCAGACGCGCAGGCTCAGCGGCCATGGCTCACGGGCCTAGCCGTTCCACGGCATGTGGAATCCTCCTGGACCGGGGCACAAACCCATGTCCCCTGCATCGGCAGGCGGACTCTCAACCACTGCGCCACCAGGGAAGACCAGGTTGAGTGTTTTGACACACATACATCATAGGTTGTCGTGCACATATTCTACCACATCACGTCGGGAGGTACATGGTAAGACTTGGAATCCACTGATCTTTGTTTATATAGATGAGATTGAGGAGGAAGAAGAAATGGAATAGCTGGAGAAAGGGCCCTGGAAGTGTTTGTACCTTATACCCCTAATGAATGAAATGTAGGTTTTTTTTTTTCAAAGCTACTCATTTGACTATCATATTTGTTGTGATGGTGTTCATAACTTGTTCCTGAGAAGCTTATGTAAGTGTTCATTGGTGTTTATATAACTCTAGTGATCACTGCTCACAGCTGGCTTGCATGAGGGAGAAAGTTCAGAGGTATCTGCCACCAGGTCTGATTCCATGATCCTGAACTTGGGTGGTAGTAGTCACTGACTTTTAAACCATGAAGACACTAATTTTCCTTTGTCAAAGCACATGTCTCTACCTCCTTGTTGAATCTTTAATCTTTTTTCCTCAGTGACTTTTGGTGGATTATACTCTAGAATTTTGGGGTGGGCTATTTTTTGAAAGTTAAATTAATTATTTCGGTTAGGTTGTAAATTCACATGGTTCAATATTCAGAAGGTACAAAAGAGCACAGTGAAAAGTTATATTTTGACTTAGGGAAATAGCAGTTGTATTATTAAGAATAGTTTAAGATGTAGTGTATATTATAATGTTATGTAGAAACCAGAAACTTCACCGTAAGCATTATGAAGCAGTAATGAAGCACTTGTAAAACACTGACTTACATGACAACAAATTTTAAATATTAGCACATCCATAAACTAAAGCCCCTTTAACAAGCAAATAGTAGTTGTTGAACACAGAAGCTAAGGATTCAAAGAATGCTAGGTGGTAAGGAGCTGATTTAGACCTGTATCCTGTATATAAAGGAAAGGGGAAACCTGTGTCTGAACTCAATGTGCATGAGAATTGTATATACTGTTTGATCATTTAAAAATTACTACTGTGCTTGGCTACATTCAACCCATGCCAGACAGAAATTCACAGCCAAGCCTCACAAGTTGGAATGTCTGATAGTGAATTTGTGACATTCAAAGACTATCAGGTTTTGTTCTTCCTCCTCCCAGGAACAGCCCACTCTGCAAGGTAGAAACCAGAAGAAATAAATACAATAGTTGGCAACAAGTTCCCACTGCCCAACAGATCAAGTTCAAACCCTTTAGACCGATATTCAAGGCCTGCCGTCTATACTCTGACTCTGTTCTGCCTACTCTGTAGCCTTGCCTCCAGGTGTTCCTCCAAGTGGTTACTCAATAAATTTGCTTGTGAAATAGAAACAAAACAAAAGGCCTTAAGGCCAGGAGACCATCAAAGGTCATTATCTAACCAGGTCAAGGGACCCAGCAAAACACCAAGTTGAAGTGTGCCAACACAGCCCTGAGCCTGCTGTCTAGCCATCTATTCCTTTGGGAGGAAAAATTTGATGGCCTCCCAATTAGGAGGGAAGAATTCAGGGCTGTGAGTTAGGAGGAAGGTGACAATAGTACTATATGACAATGCTATGGAAGTATTAGCTCTTTGGAGGAGTGGGAGGCCTGAAGGAATGATAGTCTTTAAGGAAGACCAAGAGTTGCTGAGCTTTCCTCCTATAGGGCTTCAGATGGAAATGAGAGAGGACTGTTTAAGGAGGGTAGTGAATTTGGGAAGACAACTAGCCAGACTTGCAGTTCTACTTTGGAGCTTCTCTTTTAGTTCTCATGTTTGACTGGACACAGGAGCGATGGCACCTTGTCTCCTCAGCAGGTGGAACACGTCCATGAGCCAAGGCCACTTAACCACCCTGGACTCTGCTGTCTTTAGGAGGCCTTTTTTATAAAATGCCTGCTGTGGACCTAGTGGTAATGGAGAGGGGATTGTTTTAACCTCTTGCTCCTGTTAATGATATTGCAGTGTCCCGTCATGAACATTCTTTGGTGCCTCCCTTGACCATTTCCCCTTTGCTGTTCAAAAAGCAAAGGTTATCTACCTGAAATCTTTAGTGGTCTCTCCGTGTAAGAGTCAAGGAAGATGCTTCCAGTGCTGCTTCAGGGGAGTGAATCAACCTGGGCATTCACATGTGAGTGTGTGTGTGTGCATGCACACAGGTCCACACCCACCATCTCCCTCCACCCAGTTTTTACAATGGCCACATTAGCTTCCCCTCCCTACCCAAACACCAGGCAATGGGATATAGAATGCTAGGAATAAAAGGCCTTGGAATTAGTCTTCCCTGGAACAGGGATTGACTTCTGTGCCAGCATCCAAGAAACTTGGCCTGTACCTCTGGTCTGTACCTAAGTTATCCTTGGACAAGGGGCTCCTGGGAAGAGACAGGGAAGTGGTTGTTGGGTTGGAAGGCCACTCGTGCTGCTATTTTGCTTAGTTCATTTTAGCCAATATTGAACTGCATGTACTTTCCTAACCATTCCACCTTGTTTAGAGTATTCCTTTTGCTTATGCTCCTCTACCTGTCTAGAATGTTCTTTTTTTCCTTCCTTTTCTAGCTGGTGCCTACCCATTCTGTTAGATTAAACCCAAGTCTCACCTTTCCCGAGGAAGCGCCCCCATAACCAGTGATAGGCAAGACTAGATTGTGTCCTTTCCCCAAGTGTTATTGCTGTTAGGCATTCCACTGTATACGTATACACATGTTTCCCCACGTGGACCATTCCATCGTGCCTTGGCACAGGGCCTGATACATAGCAGATGCTCAAATGTATGTTAGGCTAAACTAAAAGCAGGGGATGGGAGAGGGAACAGTGTCTGGTTTGCGGCAGTCTCAAGTGGAAAGGTTTAGAATGTGGAGGGGTGTGTGCGTGTAAGAAACACTCATTTTGTAACAACAAAATGCTGTTTTCATATGTCATTTCTGCTTCTCCCTTTGCTTTCTTATTTCTGATCTTTGGTTAGGATATATAACTGAAGTTTGAGTTCTCCATACAAATAAATACTGCTACCTGGCATGGCTGACCAAGCTCCAGAGCTTTGTGCGCTGCCAGACTGTTGAATGTGGTTGTGGGAGTATGGAGTTTGGCAGACCAGGGTTTAAAGAATAATATTTTCCATGAGAGAGCTATTTACATCCTCATTTACACACGTAGGAACTATGGCTCAGAGAAGTTGAACCCATGAACATAGAGCTAGTAAGTGACAAAGCCAGGATTTAACACCAGGATTGCCTGACTACAAAGCTTATTCTCATAACTGTCTGCTCCTGTTTTCCTGCTTATTTCCTGTATACCCATAGGCAAATCTTTTTAACTTTTTAGGGCTTCAGTTTATCATATTTATTTATTTTTAAAATTTATTTATTTATTTTTGGCTGCTTTGGGTCTTCGTTGCTGTGCACAGGCTTTCTTTAGTTGCAGCGAGCGAGGCTACTCTTCGTTGTGGTACGTGGGCTTCTCATTGCGGTGGCTTCTCTTGTTGTGGAGCACGGCCTCTAGGCGCACGGGCTTCAGTAGTTGTGGCACGCGGGCTTCAGTAGTTGTGGTGCATGGGCTTAGTTGTTCCACGGCATGTGGGATCTTCCCGGACCAGGGCTCGAACCCGTGTCACCTGTATTGGCAGGCAGATTCTTAACCACTGAGCCACCAGGGAAGTCCCAGTTTATCATATTTAGAATGAAGGGAGCAAAACTTACCTTGTAGAGTTATTGTAGGAAAGAAAGAAGAAAAGAAACCAAACCCATTCTTTGTACCTGGAATAGTGGTAGTCATAGTAAAAGCAGCAGCTGTTTTATACAATGTTTACTGTGTGCCAGGCATTGTCTTAGCGCTTTATCTAGGCTATCTCATGTAATCATCACTACAACCCTCTGAGACTGAGGAATAACACTACAGTTGTTATTCCCTTTTTATAATTGAGGAACAGAAAGGTTATAATAAGGGGTAGAGTTGGTGTTCACACCCCAGCAGTCTGGCTTCAGTGTCTATACTGAACCCCTGTGCTCTGTTATCTCTTGCGAAACATTAGTTTCCAGCTCCATGTTGTTCTAGAATCTGACATTAATATGAAATAGACCATAGGGAACCCAGAATGGTAATAGGGCCAGGAGGGGCTACACCAAGCCATGGAAGGTGAGCAGTAACAGAATGTCTGGGACACTCATGATTCTCTGACTCAGCCACTGACTGGTGAGACGGCCCTTTGGTATTTTTTGGTGGTTGAGTGCATAGGATGATGACCCATGGTAAGTCTTTTTTTCAGCTTGGGGATATCAGCTTACTGGTTCACTCATTGAGGTCTGTGGCAGCCCTGGCCTCCCTTTACCAAAGTCTACAGGGTTGCATGTTTCTTCTTGAGTCCATACTGACATGTGTTTTTTGTTTTGTTTTGTTTTTTGCGGCACGCGGGCCTCTCACTGTTGTGGCCTCTCCCGTTGCGGAGCACAGCCTCCGGACGCGCAGGCTCAGCGGCCATGGCTCACGGGCCCAGCCGCTCTGCGGCATGTGGGATCCTCCTGGACCGGGGCACGAACCCGTGTCCCCTGCATCAGCAGGCGGACTCTCAACCACTGCGCCACCAGGGAAGCCCTGACATGTTTTTTTAAATGTTGAATATATAAATGAGGGAGAAGGGACAAATCTCCCTTACAGAAAAATTGCAGATAATAAATGTAGATGGAAAGAGGGAAATAGAAAACCACCATTAGAACACCACAGTAATAATTGCTCTAGGTAAGATCCACTGATGAATGTTATAATTAGTGGATGAAACTTTTAAGGATATTTGTGTTCTGAAAGCCTCAAATAACGCCCCCCAAGCTTTTTTGTATGTGGTTTTAATATATGTCCAGAAATTCTTTGATGCCCCTCCCTCCAGGAAATGGAGCTTAATTCTCTTCCCCCTGAATGTGGGCCAGGCTTAGTGATTGGCCTCTTAAGAATAAAATATGGAAAGGGAAACATAGTAATTTTACAGTGGAGAAATCTGGCAGACACCACTTCAAGGTTAATGTCACCAGTAATAAGTCATGTTGATATCATGTACCCTGATAAGATGTGATGAGAAGAGCACTTCACCTCTGTGGTATTCTTTCCTAAAAGTCATAACCCCAATCTAATCATCAGACAAACCCAAATTGGGGGACAGTCTACAAAACACCTGACCAGTACTCTTCAAAAAAGTATCAAGGTTGGGAGTTCCCTGGTGGTCCAGTGGTTTGGATTTGGCGTTGTCACTGCCGGAGCCTGGGTTCAAACTTAGGGAACTAAGATTGCACAAGTCCCTTGGTAGGGACAAAAAAAAAAAAAAATCAACGTCATGAAAGACAAGAATAGGCTGAGAAACTGCTGCAGTTTAGGGAAGACTAAAAAGACATGAAAGCTAAACACAATATAGTATCCTAGATAGGATCCTATAACAGAAAAAGACACTAGTGGAAAACTGGTAAATCCAAAATAACAAACAAAAATAATACCAACAAAAAACAAAACTTCCTGAGTCCTTCCTGCCTGAGAGCCAAGTGGCATGGACTAGAGCACCTCAGTTTCAGCATTTCTGTTCTTATTCTGAATTCCTCTTACCTTTGGGAAAGACCTTTTGGTTGTGTAGTGCTTGTATCTGGGAGGCTGTGGCAGACTTGGGGACAGGTCTTTGTGATTGTCAAAGCCTGCCCATCCAGTGAACAGAATGCAGCTCAGCAAATGAGGAGAGGGATGTGCACATAGACCCCAGTTCTTGCTGGTGGTTGATACCACAAACGACATTCCCTCTGTCAGGAATTTCTTCCCCTTTTTCCCCTGTCCCCAAGGCAATAATACCATTAGACATTCTGTTCATCTTTTAAATTCTCACTTACATTTTACCTCCCATATAATTCCTTGTGTGATCATACCATGAAATAGTACCTTTCATAGCCCAATTATTCTTGGTTTAGCTAATTACCTTTGGCTGAAAAATGGTACCTTAAACTTTGAAGGTCTTTAGGTCAGTTTCCCTGCCCCTCTTGTATTTAGCACACCTTGCCTTATTATGTCTAGAAAACAAACTCCTTAAAGGGAAGGAATTTAGAAATATTCCTTGAAGCATCTAGGACAGTGCTTGCCATGTTGTAATCCCTCATTAAATGGTTGGTAAATTGAATGAATCCTTTAATACACTGAAGGGAGGAGTGGTCTCCCTGTTGGCAGATGAGACTTGCTTAGAGTCATACAAATGAGTGTGAGCTGTATTGGGAACTCAGTTGTCCCTTTCTGAGTAGTCTGAGACCATGACACTTCCTCACTCTGATCATAGTGCTAAATTATATCAAGAGTGATGGCTATCATTTGTTGTGAGCCTACTCTGGGGGCCAGGCCTGGTTCTAAGCATGCACACTATTTAGTCCTCACAACAGGTCTGCAGTGTGGACATTACTATACTCATTTTATAGATAAGTCCATTGAGGTTCAGAGAGATGTAACTTGCTTTATTGGATCACCAGCTAATAAGTTGCTGAGTTGAGATTTGAACCCTGGTGTGTCTGGCATCAAAACCCACTCTTCCTCCAGTAAAGGTTGGTCCCTGGCACCTCTTTCCCTTTGTCTCTTCAGACCCATCCCTGGAAGACATGTGTGGCACTGAGTGTGCCCAGCTGGGGGAAGATGGGCAGCGGCCACCGCGGTGCACTTCAACTACCTCATCTCAGTCTGAGCCTTCAGAGCAGCTTAGGCGCCACCAAGGCAAGAGCCTTGCCTCCGAGGACCCCAAAAAGAAGAGAGCTCAGAAGCCCTCCCACATGAGGAGAAACATACGGTGAGCTATGCTCTGGGTAAGAGGGGAAGAGAGGGAATAGAAGTATTACCTTCATTTGAAGGCTGTCAGTAGCAAAAGGACTGGTTTGAGCAGGAGAGTCCGATTTCCCAAGGAGAAAAGTATAAGTTGTGTGCCCCAATTAATAGTGAAGATGCAGCTCAGGACCACTGGGTCTGGGCTATCAGAGGATACAGGGCTGAAGTGGATGGCACTCGAGCACCCCTGGAGAGTGTCCTACTCTTTGGAGGCCCGGGAAGCAGCCATAGCATGCTCTGGTTGGACTCTGGTTTCTTCCTTTATTTTTTCCTTATGTCTCAAAATAAGAGGAGATAAAAGAAGTTGAGTTCTTATTTTCTTAGAACTCAACATCAGTTGGAAGACAACTGTCTGGTCCAAAGCAGGGCTTCTTCCTTGAGCTAAGAGATCAGCAGATGTGAACTTCCTTAACTATCCAAATCCCCAATAGTCCTTTCTTCTACCAATGACAATTTTGCTGTTGAAAGGAGATAAATATTTTTTTCCTCCTACCCTCATTTTTTTTTTAAACATAATGATGACTTGAAAATTTACTTTAAGTTTGGGAAATAAGGATGTAGAATCATCCATAATCCTACTTTCCCATATAACACCTCTGTTTTTTATACTGCTTTCCAGCTTTATGAATTACATATTACTCTATTTCACTCTTGATCTGTTATGTGCAGAGATGATTCAGCAGGGGCACCTGTCAGGAAGTTAAATAATATGAAAAACATATTAGCCCAGAACCACCTGAGCCTTGAAGTCCCATTTATTTTTTTACCTTGCCCATTTCATGGGTGTAGTGGGACTGATATGGCTTCTCCCACCTCAGCTCTCTGAGCCCAGCAATGATGGTTTCCCTCTTTATCTTGACATTACATTGCCCAAATCTCAAGTGAACCCAAGTACTCTCTCTTATTTAAATGTTTAGCAAGCTGCTCCGGGAGGATCAGTTGGAGCCAGTTACCAAAGCAGCACAACAGGAAGAATTGGAAAGAAGAAAACGCCTGGAACAGCAGAGGAAGGATTACGCAGCCCCCATTCCCACCGTTCCCCTGGAGTTCCTTCCCGGTAAGCAGTGGAGGTGGCAGGAAAGGCCCCGCGCTGCAGGGAGAAGAGACCCTCAGTGCACACTGTGGTGAAGGACAGAGCTGGAATAAGATGGTGGCCTCTCAGGAATCCTTTCAATCCATTCAGTTTCTTAGAAGCACATGATCAGAAGGATCTCATTTGAAAAGTAAGATGGATAAAAATGTACCTCCTCAAATTGATGTTATTTAGATTTTCATCCATAACTTTGGATGTTAACATGCCAAGGGATTAGGACATTTTCTAGTGGTCAGGTGAATACTAGGAAGTAAGAGCCAGTAGAGAAAAGGGAATTTGGGAAGAAGACTGGGGTTTTTCAGATGCCCTCTACTTGTCTTCTCAGGGGATAGTTCCCCAGAGAGCAACAAAGGAGGAGGATGGCAAATCATTTGGGAAAATATGTTTGAGCTAAATGTGGTTTTGACATTCCCTTCCATCTTTTTTTCCCCAGAGGAAATTGTCTTAAGAGCAAGTGATGGACCCCAACTGCCTCCTCGGGTCTTGACCCAGGAAGTGATTTGTTTGGACAGTAGCAGTGGCAGTGAGGATGAAAAAAGCAGTCGAGATGGTAAGATTGAGCCAGAGGTGCCCCTCCTTCCTCCTGACCCAGTGTTTGCCCTGAGAGATTGGCTGTACCTTTGAATAGAAGATTGTTCAGTCCTTCCTCATTCAGTCTGGGGTCTGACTGTGACAAATTTCCCTGAGTCTCCTTGGTAAATATAAGTTTTCCCCTTGTCTTAACATGAAGCTAAAAGAGAGAAATAATAGAAACAAAAATTTTTACAAGTGATAACAAGTTCTAACTTTGTTTCCATGCTCTCCTGTTTTAACAACGAGCAGTAAATTATCTCTGCTTCCTGAGTTTTTGTTGTGTTTTGTTGGCTGCCTCAGAGGTGATTGAATTGAGCTCTGGAGAGGAGGACACTCTGCACATTGTGGACAGCAGTGAGTCTGTCAGTGAGGAGGATGAGGAAGAGGAGAAAGGAGGCACCCATGTGAATGACGTCTTAAACCAGCGCGATGCTCTGGGGCGGGTCCTTGTCAACTTGAACCACCCTCCGGAGGAGGAGAATGTCTTCCTGGCCCCGCAGTTGGCACGGGCAGTGAAACCGCATCAGGTACAGCAAATCTGGACTCTTCTCTTGGTCTCCTTTCAGCTTCCTTGCTGTGGACGTCACCCGCATCACAGCCTGTGAAGTACTTGTTTGGTACCATGAGCAGCTATTGGAAAGGCCTGATTCTTCCTCCTAGCAGTTGATGCTTCAGGATTCCTGATGAATGGGAAGGGACAAGCCTGAGAGATGCCCTATCATGTAGAAGGTGCTAATCTTTTGGCTGAATAATCTTGAGCCTCCTTCTGTGAGATCTGAAAGACTGATTGAGATACTCTCTGGAGAGCAGTGCTTTGATTAGGGAGTTGTGGCTCTGGAAGAGATGTGAGAACTCAGAAGTCTGAGGGACTTTCTGATAGGAAGGATCAGAGTAGTTTGTGTTGACCCAGAACCTGGAACCAGGACCAGTGAGTGAAAGCTCTGTGAAGGCAGAGGTTGACTCAACGTAAGAACTCTTAACAGTAAGAATAGCTCCTCGTGAAATGGGCTGCCTTGAGGTGAGCAGCCAAGGTCAGCCAGACCAAGCCTAAGTGAAGGACCCAGTCAGGAATTTGGTACTCAAGATTCTTGCCTCAGATGGGCCACTATACCAGGGGAATGCTTTTCTGTGTTTTCTCCGAGAAGAACGTCACCAGCCAATAAACTAGTCAGGGTTCAGGGAAACTTCTGCAGCCATCCACACCAGCTCTCTGGTATAATGTCTGCTCATTTACTTAATTCTGACTACTTCCAAAGTAAGTAAACTAGACCCCTGGTCTTTGCCAGCCAAAGATATTTGTTTGTGTTTGTTCCCTGTCAGATTGGTGGGATCCGGTTCCTGTATGATAACCTGGTTGAGTCCTTGGAGCGATTTAAGACCAGTAGTGGCTTTGGCTGTATCCTGGCCCACAGCATGGGACTGGGGAAAACTTTGCAAGTGATCTCCTTCATCGATGTCCTCTTCCGCCACACGCCAGCCAAAACCGTCCTTGCCATTGTGCCGGTAAGTGGGAAGGCACCACTTGGTCACCCCTCTGCAGAGCTCTGGAGTAATGCCTTACTGGGCACTAAAAAGCCTTATGAGCTCAGCTCTGAGCTTGTTCCCTAAAACTCTCTTTTTGGACTTGACTTTCTGATAGGTTAATACTCTTCAGAACTGGCTGGCAGAGTTCAACATGTGGCTCCCAGCTCCTGAAGCCCTTCCAGCTGACAACAAGCCTGAAGAAGTCCAGCCTCGGTTCTTTAAAGTTCACATCTTGAATGATGAGCACAAGTAGGTGGCCTGCCCTCTCCTCTCTGCCCCTTTCCTTTTATTTTTTTTATTATTATTTTAAAATTTTTATTTATTTTATTTATTTACTTTTGGCTGGCTTGGGTCTTCGTTGCTGTGCGCAGGCCTTCTCTAGTTGCGGTGAGCAAGGGCTACTCTTTGTTGCAGTGTGCAGGCTTCTCGTTGCGGTGGCTTCTCTTGTTGCAGAGTGCGGGCTTCAGTAGTTGCGGCACATGGGCTCAGTAGTTGTGGCTCACGGGCTCTAGAGCGCAGGCTCAGTAGTTGTGGTGCACGGGCTTAATTGCTCCATGGCATGTGGGACCTTCCCGGATCAGGGCTTGAATCTGTGTCCCCTGCATTGGCAGGCAGATTCTTAACCACTGCGCCACCAGGGAAGGTCCCCCCCTTTCCTTTTAGACTTCTTCCCAGGATCTGGATGTCAAGGCAGTCTATCTGGGTATGTGCCTGTCCTCCCAGATTCCTTTTGGTTTCTTGATGTATCCCCCTCTCTCTTCTTGCTACTCATTTTTTCTCTGCCTAGTTTTTCAGTAAAGTCAGAGTCATGTAGCCTGGAAAATTTCTTGTATTCTGCTTGAAGATGTTTTTATATCCTGAAAAATCTGTGTACATGGTCACGTTTTCCCACGTGTATAGTAATAAAATTCAACATGATAAAATGAAACTTTCCATCTCCTAACTTTTCACCTCTTACATTTATCTTTTATTAGAAACCTAATCACCAGTCTCTTCTTTTAAGCACCAATCTATATTTGACCTTTAACAGTACAACTTCCAGGCTTTGAAAGGTGCAAACCTTTTTTTGTTTCAGATTTAAAGAAAATTATTTATATTTCCATTCCGTAAATTCAACCTGGTTTCCAAAAATCTAAAGCTATTTCTTGATCCAAGCCAGCAATCCATGCTACCCTTTCCCCTCGTTGATATGGATAATTGAGAAGGTAGACTTTCTTTTCTGCAGAGACCACCTTTTGTGATGTTTGGTCACACACATCAAAATGAGGAGACTATGAGTGGCCCCACTGGTGGCTGATCACCTGCTCTTTCCTAGATTTCAGGACTGTCAGTCCACACAGCAGTCAATGAAATACAGCCAGGGCTCAATTGTTTAGGAGTAGAGGGACTGTGCTGAGTGGCATCCGGTCTCTGCTGTTCTTTTTCCTTTACTGTGCGTCCTTGGCTCTTCATTCACGAGGACCTGGGCAGGTGAAAGGCAGAATGTTGCCCTTGCTTTTACTACTTAGTATTCATTGTGGGAATAACTTGAAATTCTCCCTCAAATGTAGAATTGTAGTCATGAATGTACATCCAGGGAGGTTGTCACTTTTGCTTGTCTTGTGCCATTGAATTTCTGTTTTTTGTTATTTAACCGTCATCAGTGAACCAGTCCATCCTTAGTGCAATTAGTGTCTCTAGAATGGTGGGAAAGTCCTTGGGCAGCTGGCCAGCCCTGTGATGCTGCCACATGAAGTCTTTGGCAATAAGGACTTCTGAATGTACATGAACACAGCTTTGACTGTGAGGAATTTTTCCTGGGGAGCAGGGGAAGCAATAATACTTTCTTTCTGTTCACTCTTGCAGGACAATGGCAGCTCGTGCTAAAGTGATGGCTGATTGGGTGTCAGAGGGTGGGGTGCTGCTGATGGGGTACGAAATGTACAGACTCCTCACCCTGAAGAAATCCTTTGCCACAGGTAGACCGAAGAAAACCAAGAAACGTTCTCACCCGGTCATCATTGATCTGGATGAGGAAGATCGACAGCAGGAGTTTCGAAGAGGTGAGCAGCCTCTCTGGGAATACTCTAAAGGGTGATCCAGGGGAAAAGAAGTAGTGTCTGCTATAGCACCTAGTCAAATGGGAAGCATTATTGATGTGAGTTGTATTGACATGAACCAGAAATCCTGGTCCCCGAGGTAGGTGGGATGACCTGCACTGGCTCTCAGAAGGTATTGCTTTCTCTGCAGGCAGTGGAATTCTGGGTAGGCCAGGCCACAGGCTGGCATGGGGGAGACTCCCCTGTGTCTTTCATAGAATAGTTAGAAGAGTAACTGCTCCCTTCACCACTTCCCAGAGATGTTGTGAGATAGCATTAAGAAAATATAAAGTATTTAAATCGCTAATATACAGAGTAGTAATAATGTTGTTTGTGGATTTATAAAAGAAGAATTTATCCCAATTTTCTTGTTTTTTGGTGAAAGCCATTTTTCTCATAGTTCTAGTTCTGTTCCCTCTTCTATGGGCCCTTGGTCTATTTGGGGAAGAAAATTTTTTTTAAGGTTCAGAGGCTGTTTCATTTTATAGATCTCTTCATCTATGAGATTCTGTTTTTTGGGTTTGCTTCTGTGGCTGAATTTGCCATTTAGCGTTGACTGGCGAGTAACTCCAGGAAGACCTTGTGCTTTAGTTAGTTCCCACCAGCCAGCTCTCAGATGGCACCAAGACAATGGTGAGAGCCAGTGGAAGTGTCTGGATTATTCCCATCAAAATCATCCAGACTCATTTTTAATCCTAGGCTGGTACTCTGTAAAGTCATGCTGTCTGCTACCTAGTTGGTATAAGCCCTAGGAATGCAAGTCAGTTTTACTCTTAGCCTAAAGGGAAAAAAATTAAGGAAAGGAAAGAGGGAAAAGGGATATTTACTGCAAGAGTCAATAGGCCAGGTTAATGTGTCACACCAAATGCACAGGAGCTTGAATGGCTGGCTCCCTTTCACCAATGGGGGCTGACTCTTGCTTTCCTGCTTCCTTCATTTCTTCTGTCTCCTCCAGGGTGCACCCCTACTTCTCATATTGTTGACTAAGAGCAGACCCTCTCACCCTCTTACTCCGGATCCTCTTCCCTCCCTAGAGTTTGAGAAGGCCTTATGCCGCCCTGGCCCTGATGTGGTAATCTGTGACGAGGGACACCGCATCAAAAACTGCCAGGCCAGCACCTCACAGGCCCTGAAGAACATTCGCTCTCGCCGCCGGGTGGTGCTGACTGGATACCCCCTGCAGAACAACCTCATCGAGTACTGGTGCATGGTGGACTTTGTGCGCCCAGACTTCCTTGGCACCCGGCAGGAGTTCAGCAACATGTTTGAGCGCCCCATCCTGAATGGACAGTGTATTGACAGCACGCCTCAGGATGTCCGCCTCATGCGGTACCGGAGCCATGTCCTGCACAGCCTCCTGGAGGGCTTTGTGCAGAGGTGAGCCATCCTCAGGGCTGTGTTTTCTAAATCCTTGGAGAGCCCTGGTGGAATAGACATGACAAGGCTTTCCTGAAGGGGAAAGGTGGTAACAGTGGGAGGGCCCCTTTCTAGTAGGGCAATAGTACAACTTTCCTTTTACTGAATAGCTTTTCCTGAATAGCTAGCAGACGGTGGATATCCAATATTTCAATCTCTGAGTCTGGTCCAGAAGTGCTTTTCTCAGAAGTTAATCTTTGAGGTTACTAGGGATATCTGCCTTACTTGCTGAGAGAAGCAGGAGACAGCTACCATTCTAATGACTTGAGTGAAAGAATAAAGTGGTGGTTCTCAGGGGTATGGCTTCACCAGTTTCAGCATCTTAGAAGATGTAGGTTAGGCCAGTCTGAAGCATCTCCTTGTTTTTCCTTGTTAAGATGGCATGTGTGGAGAAAGCTTAGAGAAGCAGCCCTAGATTAGGGTAAGAACCTGGAGTTCCCAGGTCACTCTGCCTCTTTGCTTTAGTTTTTATACTCAAAATAAGTTTCTTGATGGTTGCTGAGCCAATCCGCATTATGGTAAGGCTGTTGTGAATGTTGAGATCCTAAAGAAGGCGGTGTGGCAGAAATGCAGGGTTCTGTTTTTATCCTGCACTGACCCCTCCTGGGCACACTGCCTTGTCAATTCTGATCTGTACCTTTGTAGGAGAGGCCACACTGTGCTGAAGATTCATCTCCCTGCCAAGGAAGAAAATGTGATCCTGGTGCGACTCTCTAAGATCCAGCGAGATTTGTATACACAGTTCATGGACCGCTTCCGGGACTGTGGTAGCAGCGGCTGGCTGGGGCTGAACCCTCTCAAGGCTTTCTGTGTCTGCTGCAAGGTGTGTTGAGGCCTCAGGGAATACTAAGACACAGACTAAGGATGCTCACGGTCCCAAGGGAGTTGTTCCTGCTGGGAGTCCTTGATAAAGGAAGAAGTTCACTGAATTGAGGGCTCCAAGGCAAGACAGTTCCCGGGAGTGCCACTCATAGACTATAATGTAAATGGTGCCCCTTGCAAATGTGCAACTTGTTATACCAAACTTGAGAAGTCACTTCCTTTCTCACTGATTTTTTTCACCTGAGAAATGGAGTGATGGTGGAACATCGTGGGACAAAATTTTTGACTGCTAGCGTAATCAGGATTCAAGAAATACATAGCATAGACACATTATTAGGGATACCTTCCATTTGATTCTGTATTTAATCAGATCAAGATCTCTTTCATTCTGATAATGCTTAAGATGGTTTGGGGACAGCAAGGCCTAGGTGTCTTTAGCACTGAGCCTCGTGAACAGGTTGATGGACCCTGACTTGTCTTTGACCTGGCCAGATGCTCTCTGTTGCCTCACAAAGGATCTGTTTCTTTGACAGCTCTCAACCAACCTGTTGGATATTATTTCCAATTGAGCACTGCTTTAATAAGTCAGCTGAAGGTGTGTGTCTGGGGACAGATGGGTTTCAAAATATTTCTTTTGTACCCACAGTCCTAGACCAGGGCAAGCAAGCTAAAGCAGACATGGTCTTGGGGATGCTGCGGTGCATACATACCCTTCCCACGCCCCCCCTCTCTTTCCCCTGGAATTCTCAACTCCTGCCACGAATAGTCCGTGAAATGACTTACGGTTGATCATCTGTAAGTTAGATACATTTGTCCATAGGGAGAGATTGGTCTTGTTTCATAGTTTCATACAGTAGTTGGCTGTAGCCACATGGTGAAACAGGAATGTTCTTGTTGTTGCTTAAATAAGAATGCAAGACTTGTGACACAGCCTTTTTGGTTGTGTACCAATCATACTGGCATGCCTCCTGGTGTGAATTCTCCCATTCATGTATCATAGCAATCAGAGTTGGTTACTGAAAATGAATGTGCAGGCTCTTTGACCATGAGGGGGTTGGGGAGACATTAATTTTTGGTGTGACTATGTGCTGTGGGAGGTGTGTGTTTGAATAACTGCATGTTTCCAGACTCCCTGGGACACCCTTAGATTGTTCTCTGCCCTATGCTTCCTCCCCTTTAACTTGAACCTCAGATCTGGAATCACCCCGACGTGCTGTACGAAGCCCTTCAGAAGGAGAACCTGGCCAATGAGCAAGACTTAGACGTGGAAGAGCTTGGTTCATCAGCGACTAGTGCCCGCTGCCCTTCACAGGGAACAAAAGGCAAGAGTGAGGACAGCGCCTCAATGGGAGAGGCGACCAATAGCAAGTTCCTACAAGGGGTCGGCTTTAACCCTTTCCAGGAGCGAGGCAACAACATTGTCACATATGAATGGGTGAGTCAAGCAGATACTTTTGTGGCCATAAACCACTGCTGAGAAGGGATTGTGCAAAGCTTTCGTGGGGAGAGGGTGGGTCTTGCGCAGTGCACTGTACTGCTAAGGTCTGCAGGGAACTATTAAGGTTGTCCGTGAGCTGCTGCCTTTGAGGGAGAGAATTGTATTTCTAGTAATCTGACCATGGACCTGCTCCAAGCTGCCTCATTTCCTCTCCTATAGGCCAAGGACCTTTTGACTAATTACCAGACTGGTGTCTTAGAGAACTCTCCCAAGATGGTACTGCTTTTCCACCTGATTGAGGAAAGTGTGAAGCTTGGAGACAAGATCCTTGTGTTCAGGTAGGAAGAGAAAGTGCCGAGTGTGTGTCTTTGGTAAAGAGTGATACAACCCCTGCAGAGTGAGACCATCCGGGGTTGCACCAGCGCCCTTTTATCTCCATGCCTCTGCAACCAGTGCTTCTTGTGAGGACCTTCTTGCATTTCTTCTCTTTCTTAGAGTTTCTTTTTTTATCCAATGCAATTTCTCTGCAAAGAACAATTTGAAACCTTAGGCTAACATTGGAGATCACAGTCTAATCCTTCAAATTGTGACACAGGCCAAATATGACCTGTGGCCTGTTTTTGTACAGCCTGAGAGCTAGTTTTTACATTTGAAAAGAGTTTTTTTTGTTTTTGTTTTTTTAAAGAAGCATATGCAGGGAATTCCTTGGTGGTCCAGTGGTTAGGACTCTTGCGATCCCACTGCGGGGCACACGGGTTCGATCCCTGGTCAGGGAACTAAGATCCTGTAAGCCACAGGGTGCGGCCAAAAAAAATAAAATAAAAAATTAAAATTAAAAAAAGAGAAGCATATGCAGCAGAGACTGTGTGTGGTCTGCAAAGCCGAAAAATATTTACTCTCTGGTCCTGTACAGAAAACGTTTGCTGACCCCTGGTCTAAACTGCGTCTGTGCCTCCCCAGCCTTTTTTTTTTTTTTTTCTAAGCTTTGTATATAAGGCCAAGTAAATGATGTTTTTTGTTCCAAGTCACATTCTCAGTCTTGCCAGAGCTTTGAGTCCCATCAAGGCCTCACTCCTCAGGGAAACAGACGTAAAGTAGATTGCTTCTCCTTTGTTCCGACTAGATTATGCTCCAGTGAGAGCTAAGTGGCAGGAGCCTGGCTTGGGAGTCTCAGACTGAGGGTTCCCATGTGTAAAATACTTTGAGAGGAAAGCGGTGATTGTAACTTAGGGAGAGCCTAGTGTTACACTGCTTTTATGGACTGGCTCTCTGGATAACTTGGAAGCAACTTAAATGATCTATCTCCTTAGTAAGATCCATAATATTGCCTGTGGCCTATAATTAGATCTAAGGCATATTCATGCAGTGTTGGTTTTTAATGCTGATGCTATTTGTTACTCTGCACTGAGCTAAATCTCAGAATTTTTCAATCGAGGAAGTAATAGGATAGAGAATTTTTTAGTAGGGTGGTGGTAATAATTGTGTGGATGACTCTACTCCCTTATGAGCTAGGGTGGTTCTTTGTGGGGAGTAGGATGTGGGAGCTCCCACTGTCAGAGGGGAGCCTGCTGAGGTGGGCCTGTTGGGGAACAAGATTCCCTTAGGTCCAGGAGCCTTCTGAACCAAATGTGTCCCTTTCAGCCAGAGCCTTTCCACCTTGGCTTTAATCGAGGAGTTCCTAGGCAAACGAGAAGCGCCCTGTCTACCTGGTGCTGAGGGGCAAGGAGTACAGAAGTGGGTTCGAAACGTCAGCTACTTCCGTGAGTTCATTGCTGCTTTCTTCCTGGAGCCTTGGCAAGGTCTGCCTAAGAGTTTCCTTCCCCTCTCTCTCTTCCTTTCTTCTCCTACTCCATTCACCATCACATGAACAAGAATATCTGTGATTGACTAAGGAGCAGAGAGACACTAAGAGCGAGCTGCTTTGTGTGAGGCACTGTCCTGGGCTGGGGAGCTTAAGCCAGATAGGGGGAGCGCAGAGATGTAGAAGACATATGCCTTGTCATCATCTGAGGTGCAGCAACTCAAGGACAGATTCAAAGTAGCACTGATTGATTGCCCTCATGGGGGTTCTAAGGAGGACAGAATCATCATGGTGAGGATGGTTGGAGAAGGCTTCCTGGAGGAGGTGGGACTTGCACTAGACTTGCAGAGATGGGGAGAATTTGAATATACAGAGCTGGTGTGGCCCAAAGATCATCTTAGGCAGAAGGAACAAAGTGAACACAGCCTAGATCATGTATTCAAATTGGGGGAGATGATGTCCCTAAGGGGGTGAAAATTGGTTCTCGAGGAGACAAAAAATCTTAACTTTTTAAGAGTATAAAGCACAAATATGTATATAATGAATAAACATATACAGTATATCTGTGGTGTTAAAATTTTATGGAGGGCATGGTGATTGGGAAAAAATGTGTAAAAAGCCTCCTTAGTGGGGTGGTAATGAAAAAAAAAGTTGAGAAATATTGACTTCAGAGACTTATTGACCAGATATTGACATTTGGGCCAGTTAACTCTTTGTTGTAGGGGGCTGTCCTTTGCATTGTAGGATGTTTAGCAGCATCTCTGTTCTCTACTCACTAGATGGCAGTAGCATCCACAGCGTTATAACAACCCAAACTGTCTCCAAACATTGCCAAATGTTCCCTGTGGGGTAGCAGGGTGGGGAAATCTTCTTGTTGAGAAGCCCTGGCCTAAAGGAAAGATTTAGAGAAATGGAGGTTCAGGGGGTGGTGATGAGACTCCAGCACAGGAGCTAGCCTGGATCCTTGTGTTGACTATAGGCTTGCCCAGTGAGTCAGTGCTGAGCTTTTTTGTGCTTGGAAATTGTGGGAACTCAAGTTGAAAGGTAGATTGGGGTGTTGATTGAGGGAGCCTCTAATACCAGGCAATTAAACTAATGCTTCCTACATTGGTAGTGATTCAGTTCTCCATGTAGTATTTCATACCCTTAGCTTTGCCCTTTTCTCTGCTTTACTATAGGTGGCAAATGTCACCCCTCTCTTCCCTTATTCATGCTTCTTAACTGAAGCTTACCTTTTCTCTTTCTTTTGAGCTTCCCTCTTTTCACTCATATGTCCCATCCCACTGCTCCAGTTCTATTTTTTTTATGTCTCCTTCGAGCAACTTCTTAGCCTTAGGAGCTTGTTAACAATGTGGATTCCTGCGTGGGGGAGGAACATCACCCATATCAAAACACAAAACCCTTGGTCCTTTTGCAGTCACTAGGATTCACAGGACTGAGGCAGAGCAGTTACCTTAAGCCAGTGTTTGCCAGGCTTCCTTAACTAGGGTGATTCTTTTGCACTCTGAAGTCTAGGAACCTTGGCCTTAGAATTGACCCAAGATACTAAAGGGAAAAACACAGTTTATAGTCTTTGTTGCACATGTGAATCACTTGGGGGTATTTTAAAATTATAGATGCCTGGGTCTCATGGTAGATCCCCACGGAATGTCCAGGGTGTGGAAGCTGAGCACTGTAGTGTGTGTTTGTTTTGTTTTAAACACATTTGCCCATTGATTTTGCTGTATACCACTGCCTCATCTGTCCATTTCTTGTGTATTTCCTTCTGTCCTAGGGCTAGATGGTAGCACCCCTGCCTTTGAGAGGGAGCGGCTCATTAATCAGTTCAATGATCCCAGCAACCTCACCACCTGGCTGTTCCTTCTCTCCACAAGGTGAGTGGATCCTGAGAGGGGAGGTCAGAGGACTGCATTCAGGGCATTTGACTGCATGGGCAGGTACCACAAAGGCTTGTCCAAGTTCTGTCAGAAGAAATCTCCTCAGGTTTGTGACTTGTTCTTGAGGTCAGAGAGGGGACCCCAGAAAGAAATTGTGTTAGAAGGGCAATTATGATAGTGTCATGAATTTCTTTGAGACCTTCATTCACAATGGTCATAATTATCTTTACTCTCAGGACGGTTCTGAGGCTTAGATGATGTGATGAATGTGAAAGTGCTTTAATAAGTAGAAAGTGTAATATAACTGTAAAAGGCTGATGGCATTATTTGTCTCATGCCAAGCGACTTGCAGGCTGTGCTGCCTTCTGCCATCAGAATGCCCTCGATAGGGTATGAACCAGTCATTCTCCTAAGCTGTTAGACTAAACACATCAGAAACATTGGTACGCAGACATTTCCCCTCAGCCAGTGACATCACTCTGGGGCCAAGATATGGGCCTTTACTCATCACAGAGGGATGGGAGGGTGGGTTTTCTTTCTGAGCTGGTAGGTACTTCCATGTTGGACTTTCAGGGCATACTTTTCAGTGCTTGAGGAATGCACTGTTCATTAGCAGAATCATTCAGTATATTCTGCTTAGGATAAAGAGGATAATATCGGGGTAGGAGTCACAGAGGGTAAAACCAATTTGAAAACTATCTTTAAAACTAAAGGTTCTGTGATTATTGGCTTGTGTTTTAAAGGGCTGGGTGCTTGGGCGTGAATCTGATTGGTGCCAACCGAGTGGTGGTGTTTGATGCTTCCTGGAACCCTTGCCATGATGCTCAGGCAGTATGTCGGGTATACCGTTACGGCCAGAAAAAGCCCTGTCACATCTATCGCCTTGTGGCTGATTTCACCCTCGAAAAGAAGATCTATGACCGTCAGATTTCCAAGCAGGGCATGTCAGGTGGGCCATCTTCCACGCTCAGAAGAGGCACATTTATACAGGCTACCACTCTAATTGTATCAAGAGTGGGAGGGGAGGGCGGCAGGATGTGGAAACACAGGCTTTCAGTCATAGAAAGTTAGCAGTTCCTTCCATCTCATTCTGATTCAAATAATTGCTTAAGAGGGAATTTACCTCAGATTGTTGAAGATGGGTTTAATGATAAGAGCTGAGCTGGTTATGCAATTTTCTCTTAACATATTTCTGTTTCATGAGGGTCTCAGACCTGCTGTTTGATTTTCAGATATGGGGTGGCCTGAGATGGTTTAGATATTGGTAACAATTATGCCACCCACAACCTTTCTTCCAATATTTGTAGCTATGCTTTTGCAGTTTTCTTTGCTGTGAACTGACTTTCTCCATGTCTTCTCCCTTCTAGATAGGGTCGTGGATGATCTCAATCCAATGCTGAACTTTACTCGAAAGGAGGTGGAGAACCTACTGCACTTTGTTGAGAAGGAGCCAGCTCCCCAAGCATCCTTGAACATAAAGGGGATCAAGGAGCCAGTCCTGCAACTTGCCTGTCTGAAATACCCTCACCTCATCACCAAGGTAAGACCCTGGTATGCATGTGTCCCAGTACTGCACTCTCCACTGAGGGAGGCTTGTCTGGCAAGCTAGTTTCCTTCATCCAAAGTTTTGTTTCATGCAGACAACTTGAATTCATCTGCTTCTTTTCCTTGCCCCAGACAGTCCCCCTCCCCTGTCCAAACCACCTATCCTATCCTAGTCTCATCCTAGGAGTGTGTGCTCAGTCATGAGAATAATTTGGCCGTTGTGAGTTTTCCTAGCAGAAAGAGAGGGGGAAAAGTTCTGAAAATATAGTCTGGTAATTCTCTGAACTCTCCCATTCTTTTGATATGGAAGGCAGACTTAGGTTGTCCAAAGCTGGTGCTAGGTTAGAGTTGAGAATTTATGCTGCTGACAGGAAGACAGTAAACCCACCTGTGTGTCTGTGAGCAGGCTCTTTGCTAAGTACTGGAGACAGCCAGCCATTTCTTGGTTTCAAAGTAAGGCTTATTGTATGTCACAAAGACTGGTAATTAAATCAACATCCTCCTGTGTCCCCAGGAGCCTTTTGAGCATGAGTCATTGCTCCTTAACCGAAAGGATCACAAGCTGACCAAAGCTGAGAAAAAAGCAGCAAAGAAAAGCTACGAGGAAGACAAACGTACATCGGTCCCCTACACCCGCCCATCATATGCTCAGTATTACCCCGCCAGTGACCAGAGCCTGACCAGCATCCCTGCCTTCAGTCAGAGAAACTGGTGAGTCACTGAAAAGGGAGGAAGATTTGCTGCTGGGCCAGGGTCAAGCCTTTCAACTGGTTCCTTTTTTAAATAAAGGGAGACCCTACAACTTGCTCTTTGGCTGCTGTGAACTGAGAGGTTCTGCTCTTGGATGAGGTGCTGAAGCAGTTCAGCAGCCCTGGTGTTTTAAGCAGCTCTGGCTGGAAGAGTGAGCTGCTGGGCTTGTGACTCAGGAGAGTCCCTCTGGACTCCCGAGGAGATGCAGCTTCCCATAACACAAATGCCCAGCCCTCCCACACAGCTGCTTCCTATCTGCAGCACCTTGGTGCTAGCCCTCACTTAGCAGCGAAGTTCAAGAGTGAAGGCCAGGTCTTCTGTGGGTCTTGGATTGCAGTCAGGGAATCCTGCTGTTCCTAATGGGATTTCACTCTGTGTCCGCCTTATTCCTGAGCAAAAAATCTTTTTCTTGAGTACAGCTTCCAGAACTATTAAGAATAGGAACAGCATGGAAGCCAATTGCTAGGTGGGAGAAAAGCTCTTTGTAGGAAATTATAGAATAGTTATCTCTGTTTTTTTTTCCTCATTACAAGACAAAGTGCCTCATAGCCTTTATCAGATCAGCTTCCTGATTGCCTGGTTTGCATTTTTACATTATTTGATTATCTTGAATTAAAGATAATTATTTTGAGAGGGATAGATTTAAGAATTGTTTCTTTTGACTATTCCATGTTTACAAAAAAATAAACTTGTCAAATGAGTTTCTAAAGGAACTGAAGCCATGTAAGATTTTATGTAAGACTAAATTTTGGTGAGTAAATTTGCTACTTTTTATGTATAAGATGCTTTCAAGTAGAAAATTGCCATGTTTCAAAGCCTTCAAACTTTATTTCTGTGTCATTTTCCAAGATACTGTTGCCTGAGTATGTTCTTCTCTGGTCCTCCACCCCTTTTATCTCTTTTCTGGGCTTTTCCTTGTAATAGCAGGAATGGACTAAGTCTGAACCCAGTAGGAGAAAAGCCATATGGAGGGAAGATGTGACAAATGAGCTGGGCTGTGAGGAGATTTCAGCTCCTTTTCTGGCCCAACTCTGGCCCTGTGGGAGGCATTTGGCCTCTCACAGCATTTGATGAGCCATCCCATGATCCTGCTGATTCCTTATCCTGTCTGGGTACATGTGAGGAGGCCTTTCCACCCAAATTCCTAGCCTTAGCCCCTGCAGAGTATGGGGCTTAGGCTAGATTCCTGTTACCCTTCTGACTTCTTATCCTGAGAAGAGTCCCATTGACATCTGAGCAGGGCCCCCAGCTCCTGCATAGCCACCTTGGGCAGGCATTGCGGAAGTGGGTCCCAGATCCTGGTGAGCTTGCCGTGCTACCTGGCCTATCTCGGAATGATGGCATCCACAGGGCCCCAGGGGTTGCCCAAAGGCAACCTGAGAGCAGTGTGACTGAGGAGACATGCAGACCTACTCCAACAGCAGTGGTGTGTTCTTTTATGTGCCAGTCTTCAGTCAGATGAGGAAGAGCATACCAGTCCAAGAGGCTCTCTTTCTCTGAACTAAAGACCAAAGATGCAGACTTCAGAAATCTTAGAGACAGGGGCTTTATTTCAGAAACCTTAAATAAGGAGTAGCTTTCTCAAGGTACCAACATCCAGTTGAAAGGAAGGTGAAAAGTGAGGAATGCATCATTGACCACAGGATAACATTTTGGCACTTTGGTAGTAAGAGATGCACAACCGGTACTCAGGCTGGCCATGGCTCTGTGCCATGTAGAAGCCCAACTTCTGTGCACGGCGTTTTGCCTGCTGCTGCTTTTGTGGTGGCTGTGACTTTAGGGGCACTTTGGGGATTGGCCCTGGGAGAAGTCCATTGAAAAGTAATTCAGAAGAGAGAGGTGTCTGCATTACTTATTGAAACTTGAGATTTCAGAGGGTAATGATGGTTAAAGTTGGATAGATAGTCTCAAGACCACCAGAACATGTGACGTCACATGGCCCTATTTTCTTGGGTTAGTGGGAAAATTCCACCCATCTATCTTCAAATTAGTATGCACCGTGTTCTGAAGAACTTCCCCCCCCACTTAATGCCTCTTTGCCTCTACCTGACTTCCAAGGACGAATTCCTTCCAAGGACGAATTCCTAATTTATGTAGACAGTCCAAATTCTAGAGGAGCAGATGTCACCTCACATTTCCAAAAAGGCATTATTCCACTGACATTGATTCTTCTTAGACTCTGAGAGGCGTTACCCCTTGCTATCTCTGTCTCCTCTCTGTCTCAGCCCTGCCTCTAGTCTCCTTTTGAATTTACCATACCCTGCAGGTTCTTTTGATCCTTCTCTCAGCAGCATCTGAGGCTGTAGAATGGGGAAGTCTGGAGAGGCTCAGCAGTCTTTGCAGAAAGATAAGTAAGGGCTGTTCTGCCAAACTTCCTTAGTGTGCTTCTCTTTCTCTCCTAGGCAGCCAACACTGAAGAGTGATGAGAAGCCTGTGGCCAGTGTTCGTCCTGTACAGTCCACCCCAATCCCCATGATGCCACGGCATGTCCCACTGGGAGGTAGTGTAAGCTCTGCCTCCAGCACAAATCCAGCTATGAACTTCCCAATCAACTACCTGCAACGTGCGGGAGTCCTTGTGCAGAAGGTGGTCACCACAACAGGTTGGGAGCTCCTGAGTTCTCTTCCAGGGTGCTGTCCCTTTTAAAATTACTTTGTTCATTCAGGAAGTATTTATTAAACAATGTTTGCATTGTAGGCCATACTACATTGGCACTCTAGGTAAAAATAGAGAAGGCAGCAGTCCCTGATCTTGAAGAATTTGCATTCTAATGAAATGTCTTAAGAAGAGCAACATGGAACTGGGTTTTCTTGAATGTGGTGGGTGGGATGGACTCTGAACACTGCAGAGATTGTGGAAATGTCACTGGACATAGGGTTGGTCTTCAGAGAGAGGTGTGAATGTGTTGAGTCCTGCCTGACTTGTAGGGTCAGGTGGGTATGAAGGACAGCTCTCAACCTCTTTAGTTAAAAGACCTAAATGTCGCTTGCTTCTTTCTTTGTAAGTTTAATGTAGATCGAGCATGATGGGCCAGTGGTAGGAGTTGGGCAGCCCATCCGTCCCTGCAATTGATTCTGTGGTTCAGGGTAATTGGGAAGGAAAGCATTTCATGATGCTGTTTTTCATCTTGTTATCTAGAAATACTCATAATACATTTTCATGAAAACATCTTAATTGGTTTTTTTGAGTATGAAAATAATAGCTGTTCATTGTAAAAAAAAGAAAAAAATTTGAAACAAATTAAAAACAAAAAGAGAGGCTCTCAGGACTTCCCTGGTGGTCCAGTGGTTAAAACTCCACGCTTCCACTGCAGGGGGTGTGGTTTCAATCCCTGGTCGGGGAACTAAGATCCCACATGCCCTGCGGCACAGCCAAAAAAAAGAGAGAGCCTCTCATAATCCTGTTTCTCTGCTGATTCTTGAAAATGCTCTTTCTCTTCATAGTGACAGGAGCAGCAGATACACGCAAATAGCTTAGGGAGGGAGAAACAAAAATAGAAATAAACATTTGAACTGAAACTTTTTCTAAACCAAAAACTCTATGATTTTTAAATTAAATCAAGGAAAATTGATCAGAAAGATGATCAGATTTCTAAAAAGTTTCTTGTTTTCACAGTATTCTTTGTTTAGACAGTTGTGAGAGGCCCTGCTGGTTTCAAAACTTCCTTGGTTCTGACCTCTGCTCCACTGAGACGCTTTAGGGAAACCATTGAGGAACAGGGGTGGATGTGGACTTTGCATTTTATTTCCCTCCTTCAGTCAGGCCCCATGTAATCTAAATCTGAGGTCTGTTGTCTCCACTAGATATTGTTATTCCTGGACTCAACAGCTCCACAGACGTACAGGCAAGAATTAATGCTGGTGAGAGCATCCACATCATCCGTGGGACAAAAGGTGAGAGCCTGACCAAAGGGCTTATTCCCTACCTTTGGTTGAGAGTGGTGGGCTGGCAAGCAAAATAAATACATACGGTTTGAGCTAGAGAGAAGATAGGAATCATCCTATAGGAGTGTAACACGTGGGGGAAACATGAGAAAATGACATTTCTAGGAGCTTAGCCGAGTGGGGTGGGCTCAAAGGATATCTGTCAGTGGCTTAAAAGAAAGGAGTTAGGGTCCCTGCATTCCTATATTTTGCCATCGTTTTTATGGAGACTCTTGGAGTGGGTTTGGATACACACAGTGTTTTGTATTGGTCTCAGCCTATCGATAGTATCGGCTAGGAATGCCTGGGGCACTCATCCAGTCCTGTAGTACTTGTGGCAAGCACCCACATACATTTCCCCAGAGCCAGTGTTGTGGCTAGACCAGCCCTTGTTGTTCTTATTATGATTGCAAGATGCACCTCAGCAACAATCATCAAGGAACTTTGAAAAAACAAGGTTTACTACTCACAGGTCCTGTAGGGTACATGGCACACTCAAGGGCCACACAGGAAGGTTGTGGGGGGAGAGAGAGAGAAAGAGATTGTGGACCTGGGTCTCTGTCTTTATTAGGGTCCAAGAGTGGGGTGGCTAGGGTTTCGCAGGTTCAATCTTTATTGGTGAATTTATTTATATTTTTGGCCACGCCGTGCAGCTCGTGGGATCTTAATTCCGCAACCAGGGATCAAACTTGTTCCCCCTGCAGTGGAAGCACAGAGTCCTAACCACTGAACCACCAGGGAAGTCCCTTTATTGGTGAATTTAAAACATAAGAATGGGAATTAGTGTGTGGGAAGGGAAGAGCGAGCTCACTCAAGGGTTAGTTACCTAGGTTACCTCAGGCTTTCTAAAAAGGAACTTTTCAAGGGAGGGAGCAGCCTGGTTCCTTACCTAGTAGTTTAGCTAGTAGCTGTGCCGTATGGCTGGCAGTTTGTTTACCCAAGATGGATGTCTTTGAAATGGATGTCTGAGCAGTCAAAAGCTTAATGTCTAGCACTTACACTACACACAGGGAGGCCAGAATCAGAGGGAATGAGCTGTGGAATGGGTTATAAGCCAACCTGTTTATTGTTGTGCCGTCTTACCTACTTGCTTAGAGTGGGGTGGATGTCTCTGATTAGAAAATGTAGTGGGTGGATGAATAAGTATACCTGGGTTGCATGACAGAATTTTCCAGTGTGGCCATTTGAAAAGTCCACTGCCTCTGGCCTCCTTATGGAGTTCTCCAGATGAGATTGCTGGAGAAATCTGGGCTGGATGGTGTTAGGACACAGCTGAAGCCTATCTTTCATGTCAGCCTCTGCTGTGTGAGGCTCCCCGAGGGTCTTTGTTTAGTAAGGAGATTTTGCCCTAGCCTCTGTTGGGTTAAAGTACTTTTAGTTTCAGGGAAAAGATGCCATGAAATACATGACACCCAGAGAAGGTCATATGTAGCCCCCTTACTGGGTTCTTCCTGGCCTAGAGCAGGGGTATGCAAACTGTGGCCCACGGACCAGATCATGCCTGCTTCCTGTTACTGTACCTCTGAGCCAAGAATGGGTTTTACATTTTCAACCATTTTCAATTGGTTGAAAAAAAAAAAATCAAAAGTATAGTATTCTGTGACGTGAAAGCGATATGAAATTCACATTTCAGTGTCCATAAATAAAGACCTTCGGAGCACAGCCACACCCAGCTGTCATGTTACAGCAGCAGAGTAGTTGCAACAGAGACCTTATGGCTCACAGAGCCAAAAATATTTACTAACTGACCCTTTAAGAAAAAGTTTTTTGACCTCTGGCCAAGAGGCAGCCCTACCAAGAGATAGATCAAATGACATGCTCAAGACCAAGGAAAGGTTGACTAGTGCTGTGTGGGAATAGAATAGCCGTCTTGAATTATTCCTGCCAAGGGAGGGGTGTTATTGAGGAAATAAGGCTCCTTCCAGATCAAGAGGACCTGGGCCAGAACAGAAGGAGCCAATTTACTCTCTTTCACAGCACCCTATTTATTTCCTCCATTGCATTTAACCTTTCCTGATATTTTCTAGTATAATTGTCTATCTCCCCCTCTAGAGTTAAGCTCCGTGAGACAGGGCCCTTTTCTGTCTTGTGTACTTCAGTGTCTAGAACAGTGTCTGGTATATGGTAGTCACGCAGTCAGTGTTTGTGGAATAAGTGAGTAATATTGGGTCCACAGCTCAGTCATCCCACTCCTCATTTCAGGGATATTGAGAGAGGATGTGACACCAGTTTTATAGCTGTTTCTGAGCCCACAGTGCCCAGGCCTGGAGTTTCCCAGGGTTGGCTGTATTGCATGTCTGCTCCTAACAGTCTTCCTCATGTTTCTTCTTAGGGACATACATCCGTACCAGTGATGGGCGAATCTTTGCTGTCCGGGCGACTGGCAAACCAAAGGCCCCTGAAGATGGTCAGATGGCTGCCTCAGGTATAGTGGCTTCTACTTTCCGTTGACCTACATGGCATTTTTGGGGGGGGGGTTGGTTTGTAATTAATTTATTTTTTGAATAGATAATGTGTGCATGGTTCACAATTCAAAGGGTACAAGAAGGGGTAAAGTGAAAAGTAAGTTTTTCTTCCCTCATACTTCCAGTCATCCATTGCTCCTTCCTGGAGGTGCTACTCCTGTTTTGTTTGGTTTGTTTGTTTGTTTTATAGATTTATTTATTTTTATTTATTTATTTTTGGCTGCGTTGGGTCTTTGTTTCTGCTCGCGGGCTTTCTCTAGTTGCAGCAAACGGGAGCCACTCCTTGCCACGGTGCATGGGCCCCTCATTGCAGTGGCCTCTCCCGTTGCAGAGCACGGGCTCGGTGCGCAGGCCCCAGGAGTTGTGGCATGCAGGCTCAGCAGTTGTGGCCCTCGGGCTCCAGAGCACAGGCTCAGCAGTTGTGGCACACAGGCCTAGCTGCTCTGTGGCATGTGGAATCCTCCCAGAGCAGGGCTCGAACCCGTGTTCCCTGCATTGGCAGGCGGATTCCCAACCACTGCGCCACCAGGGAAGTCCCTCCTGTTGTTGTTTTGTTTTGTTTTGTTTTGTTTTAAAAGATATTCTATACATATACATGGTACAGGGATATGTATATGCGTACGTGTATATCTGTGTATATTAAAAAAATGTATATATGTATATAACTTTTCTTTGCATTTTTAAACAAATGCTAATTTACTGTAATATACTGTTTGATCTTTTCTTCATTTACTAGTGTATCTCAGTGCTTGTTCCTTATCCTTTCTTTAAATGTTCCTCAGTGAAGGTTTGCACAAGATGCAGTTAGATGGGTGTAATACAGTGCATTACGGAGTTCCCTGTCCCTGGACATTTAGATTGTTGTGCTCCACCATTACAGTACTGGTTCACAGTCATATGGGTGTATCTATAGGAAAAATTCCTAGAAGTGGGATTGCCAGATCAAAGAGTATATGTGTGGCACATTAACAATGTTAGGAACTCTTGCAAAAGTCCCCTCTGTGGGAGTGGTTCTCACTTATCCTCCCACCATGAGGTATGAGGGTATGAGAGCTAGATTGCTCTTGTTCCCAGCTTTTATCATGGAAATTGAGAGACATGCAGACAAGTTGAAAGAACAGCACTGTGAGCACCCATGTATCCTACAGCTAGATCCAATGACTGTTATCATTCTCATAAACTTTCTTCTCTCTCCTCCTTCCTATTATTTGAACTATTTGTAAGTTGAAGACATCATGTCATTTCATCCCTAAATATTTCAGCACACATTTGCTAAGATTAAGGACATACTCCTCCTAGTCACAAAACCATTATCGCACTAAAAAAAGTTAACAATCCCATAATATTCCCTACTAGTCAGGCCATTTTCAGATTTCCCAGTTGCCCTATTCACTTTCATGGCCATGGATTTTGTTTTGTTTTTAACCAGGATGGACTGCTTTTTGAACTTCATTTTCCTCTTTTCTCCCATCCTGGTCACTGACCATCTTTGCCCCCAGAAGGAGTGTGACTAAAAGAATATCTTTCAGCATTTCATATCCTTTATTTCATAGGATCCACCTTGGTGGAGTTTTACAGGGAACTGGGGTACAGAGAAGTTACATGTCTTTGCATGGATAGACTTGTTTCCTAGATCAAAGGACTTCTTTCTTTGTGATTGGGAAAAATTGACTGGGTGATGTTGTTTGCACATCGAACTATTTGAATTTGGGGGACCACAGGACAGGATTTTTTTTTTTAATGGAATCTTGTCTTACACCCGCCTTCTCTCCCTGACCATTCTGGTTCTCAGTTACCTACATTTCATCCCCAGGTTCCCAGGGGCCTTCTCTCGAGTCTACAAGCAACGGCAGACACAGTGCCTCATCACCCAAAGCCCCCGACCCTGAGGGGCTGGCCAGGCCTGTCTCTCCAGACAGCCCGGAGATCATCAGTGAGCTCCAGCAGTATGCAGATGTGGCTGCTGCCCGGGAATCCCGTCAGAGCTCCCCAAGCTCCAATGCTGCCCTGCCTGGCCCCCCAGCTCAACTTGTGGACAGCAGTGCTGTTCCTGGGACAGCTCTTGGGACTGAACCTAGACATGGGGGTCATTGCCTCAATAGTTCCCTCTTGGTGACCGGCCAGCCCTGTGGTGACAGGCACCCAGTGTTGGACTTAAGGGGCCACAAGCGAAAGTTGGCCACACCACCTGCTGCCCAGGAGTCAGCCCGCCGGCGGTCCAGGAAGGGCCATCTGCCAGCCCCCGTGCAGCCGTATGAACACGGGTATCCAGTTTCTGGCGGGTTTGCCATGCCACCCGTCTCCTTAAACCATAACCTCACCCCACCCTTCACCTCCCAGGCTGGGGAGAATTCCCTGTTTATGGGCAGTACCCCCTCCTACTACCAGCTGTCCAATTTGCTGGCAGATGCCCGCCTGGTGTTTCCAGTGACTACTGACCCTCTGGTGCCAGCAGGCCCCGTCAGTTCCTCTTCCACGGCTACCTCAGTCACTGCCAGCAACCCCTCCTTCATGCTCAACCCCTCTGTACCAGGGATACTACCCAGCTACTCACTCCCATTCTCACAGCCACTCCTGTCCGAGCCGAGGATGTTTGCGCCTTTTCCTTCCCCTGTCTTGCCCAGCAACCTTTCACGGGGCATGTCTGTCTACCCAGGCTACATATCCCCACATGCAGGCTACCCAGCTGGCGGCCTTCTCCGGTCCCAGGTGCCTCCATTTGACTCTCATGAGGTTGCTGAGGTGGGGTTCAGCTCCAATGATGATGAGGATAAGGACGATGATGTAATAGAGGTCACTGGGAAATAGCTGGGGAGCCCCTCTGCAGCTCACTCGGGGCCCCAGCAGGTTGCCCACCAAGATGGAAGGCAGCAATCTGGGCTTTCTGAGAATAGGGCACTTGGCAGGAGGGAAAAGGAAGAGGACAAAGAAGGGTGGTTGACCACAGGTGGCAGGGCTCTGTTGCTGTTTAACAAAAGAGGCAAAAATAATCCAACAGAGCAGCAATAGTGGGAAATCAGGGACCTAAAACAGGAATGGAGAGGCAGGGCAGTCTGCCTCTCTTCCTGCCTGCCTTGCTTATGCTGTCTGCTTGCTTGCTTGCCCATCTGAGGGTAGATGCTCACATCCCATTTCTGTCTTTGGGAACATTCTCTCCCGAGAGAGCTGCCTTACTGGGTGATTTAGCTTGGCCTGGAGAGGGAAGGGGAGGGAGGGAGGGTAAGAGAAGAAGGGTAGGCAGACTGAGATTCCACGTGAAGTGGAATCCTTTTAGGGGGTGGGAAAGAAGCAGACCAGGTATGTGTGTGTGTGCCTGTGCGTGTGTGTTTATGTTTGTACTTACATGTATGTAACAGAGCAGGGGTGAAGGCGGGTGGGAAGGGAGGGAGGGAGGGACTAAAGGGGAAACTAAGAAATGAATTTATCTTTTGTAAAATGGAAATCAGAGTGTGGTGGTTCATGGCAACTATTAGTATGAACATCAGGGTGAGCCCAGGAGAAGAGCCATGGAAACCACAAGTTTCCTTCTACTTGGGTGAAGACAAGGCCCAGCTAACCCACGTCCCTGGTTATCAGAGCCAGACTTGTTTTAAAATTTGGGGGAAATTATTAGAGAAAATGGGCATTACCAATCTGTGTCTCTTTCCCCAGTGGCTGTCTCTGAGCAGATCTCCCTTTCTGGGGTGTGAGATTGTCTGTGTGCAGAGACTGGGAGGGAGAAGCATTGCAGTGTGTGAGTGGGAGGTCATGGAGTTGTGGCCAGAAAAAACATTCTTCACAAGGTTGGAACTGAGCCCCCAGCTGCCTGTTCTGGTGGCCTTTCCTTTTCCTTCTCCATTAGAGAGCTCCATGTTAATTTATTTCTTAAGGGCAATTATTTATTATTTGGACTTTTCATGTGTCTTGGTTCTTTTTTGGGGGGGTGGGAGGGGAGGTTAGGGTAAGGAGGGTAGGAGATGGGAAGGGAAATTTTAAGATATCTCAGACCCCATAGCTGCTGGTGAATAAATCCTGGGTAGATGGTGAATTGACCAAGGAAAGAAAGTTAGGCTTGACCAAGGTTTACACTAAACAACTATGTTTTCAGGAAATGGCCCCTCAGGAAGATCAGGGAATCCTGTGACTGGATAGTTAGTGATGGTGAGACTCATTCCACAGTGCTTGAAATTTAGGATCATGGAGTTTGCAATTGGGAAGTAAGTGACCCCAAATTTGGAGCTGTGTCCTCCTGGGATGACCTTAGGGACAGGCTCTCTATGCTGACTAGTGAAGCTGTGTATAGGTGGCTGCTGGGTTGAGGGAACAGACTGTTGATTTCCTATTGGGAAATGTCTTGGCTTCCTCAACGTATCGGATGATCATTGTGGGCCTGGTGTCTGCTACCTCCATCCTCTTTGAAGGAACATGGAGGAGCCCTTCCTCTGTAGGAGACTTAAATCGTCTTAAAAGAATACATCAGTCATTCTGGGTCTCCGCCAGGGGCGAGGGGGCATCTAGGCGTTAAGCATAAACACTGGTTGTCTTCATATTGCCTTTTTCCCCCCTGCTGCTAAGACCTTGCTGGGCAGTTCTTTATGATGAACAAACCCTGTCTGGCTTTAGAGCTTTACCACCTACCCATGGGTCCCTCCTCACTGGGCAGCTGCTGCACCTGCCTCTGCCAAGCCCTGGAGGCAACTTAGCCAGCTCACCCCTAGTAGTATCTGCTTGCTTCTGCAGCTCTTCTGACCAGCCTGTTTCCATTGTTGGGGAGTCTTAGCACACTCTGGCATATTATCCCCAGAGAAGAGACAAGGAGATGGCTGATGGATGGGTGTGTGTGTGTGTGTGTGTGTGTGTGTGTGTGTGTGTGCACTGTTCAGTTACACCAAAAGTGGAACTTAGGGAGCTTGCTTTCTGTATTTTCATAAGCACCCTGTCAGACATTTAACTCTCCTACTTATAGAAGCCTTAGACCTACAATTTAGCTATGCAAATTATTTTAATAATTTAAAAACAGCAGTTCCAACCAGTGCTTTCTCTTTCAGATGCATCCCAAGAATGAATGATGAAGGGACTCAGTTAGAGTGGGCTCTCAGGTTGAGGCTGGTTAATGGGAGTAAGCTAGCCTGGATCTCTGATTTGCAGAGCACACTCACAACCTGGGTTACAACTGATGCCTCTAAGGCTCCAGAGCACTGGGATCCCAGAAATTGTGTGTGTGTGTGTGTGTGTGTGTGTGTGTGTGTGTGGAAGGAGGGATATTTCTATGTTCACCTCTAGGAAATCACAGCAGCAAGCTCTGAGAATCCAGAAACTATCCCAGCAAGGAACCAAAACCAGTCACTGAAGGGATGGGCTTTTGAAGGTACCGGGAAGTAATGGGTGTTGTGAGTGGCAGCATGTGCCTGCTCTCTACCCAGTGGTTCCATGGGCTGGGTCTTGCTTCAACTCAGGAGAGGCCATAGTTTTGGGAGGCTGACCTGGCTAGACAAGATTTTCTTTGATATGTGCAGCTTATATTGTGTAAGGGGGTAGGGCTGGGATCATGGGAAATTAAGAGTGCTACTGGTTCCATGGTTTGTTTTGTTGTTGTTTTTTTTTATTGAACCTGAAAATACTTTGACTTTTCTGTCGTCTCTTTCTGTGTGCTGGTAGGCAAGCGTGCATGCACACCAAACATAAGCATATGTGTAAGGGTAGCAGGAAATGTCTCAGAGCCCAAGAACCATGTTTTACAGTTCCTTTGATCAGAAACACTTGGTGTTGATGTCCACGCACCGTCCAGGCCTGAGTAAGGGAAGGATGGTGATAAGGGGGAGGGCAGAAGATCAGGTCTAGGTATCTTGCCTCGCTACTGTCTTCCATAGAATGTTTTCAAGGGCCTTTCAAGCCCCATCTGTCTGGTTTAGCCTAAATCCTCAGCCTAGGGAATATAGTACAATTTAATAATTCAGGATTACCATTTGTAATAATGCTTTATTCCCTTTTCTCAGTACCTTTGTAGATAAAAATTCAACAGAGACAGATTAGCCATTTAATTGAGAAAGTAAGTGAACCATGTTGGATCCAGATATTTTTCTTCAGATTAGATATCTGCAAAGTTTTCACCCCCTTGAGTTATGCTTCTTAAGCATCTTTTGACTTAAGGATGTCTCTGGTCCTTGGAACTCTATTCCCTAGGAATTAGTGTGTGGAATCACTATATACTTGTGATTCACAACTAAATATGAAAATTTCCCACTCCAGGACATGAAGCAAATCGTTGGGGTAATATTTTGCTGATAGGTTGAAACACTCAACCAAACTTTAGCCGTCTGGGTAGGACTGTCACTCCCAAAGCACTCAGCAGAGCAAGGCTCTCTGCTTGTCTGTTCATGCCTGGCATTGCTCTGGAACTGAGTCCTCATCCCATGGGGAAGGTCTTCTGGGGCTTTACATTCCTTGTTCCTAGTGTTCCTGGCCATGACCCCCTTGTGCTTCCCAGTTCCCTGTGATTCCACAGAAGACCAGTCTCTCCTTTCTGAGCCATGGCCTCCTATGCACCCAACTCAGTGACTCTTCCCCCATCAAAACTCCTGAGAGAAGAGCTCCTTCCCCCATTAGTTCCCCAAGAGACTTTCTGGCCCTCTGCTGACTGTTCCCAAGAAATCCACACCTCAAGGTCTGCCTGAGAAGGTTATGCTCTCCATCAGTCACCTTCAGACTCTATTTCCCTCCTACTGACTCTTCTCTGCTGTCCTGTGTATTCCACTGTGACCCCTTAATGTCTGTTCTGTGCCACTGGCTTGGCCCTAGGCCTTTTATGAATACCCGAGTCTTACGATGAACTTCCTGAGCAGGCAGTGTCCAACTTCTTTGCTCTTCAGGGACCTTAGTCTGCTCCTTTCCTCTCTCAGAGGTCTATTTGATATAGTAATCTAGTGCATTGGAGAGAGGTAGCTAGACAGGCTGCAGAGTCTGTAAGGCTGGGGGCTGGGAGTGATTTGGGTACTCTCTGTTACCACTACTGGGATAATAATCAGAAAAGAGGGGACCTCATACTGTGACCTGACCCAGGGCCCTCCCCTGGAAGAGAGCTCAGCCCAGGTTTGTGTGTGTGTGTGTGTGTGTGTGTGTGTGTGTGTGTGTGTGTGTGTGTGTGTGTGTGAGAGAGTGTATGTGTGCACACGCATGCCCTTGTGCACGTGGGTGTAAATTGTTATCTGGTTGTGTTACTCAGGGTGGGCTGGGGACTCACCAGAAGAATCCCCTCAGCCCGCCCAAGACTGTTTTTTTCCTGTACCCTCTCCAGAGGGGTCGGGGAAGGGGGTCCAGGTGGGTTGAGGGGGTCACAATGGATAACCACTAAGGCCACACTGCTGCCAGGAGGAGTGGGGTGGGGGAGAGATGAGGTGGCCCCAGGGACCTGGCACCTGGCTTTGGTTTTCCATCTTCTTTCTTCAGGACACCCCCTGAGGCCTGGGACCTGCGCCTGGCTTTGAGGAACATCTGTAGCTGGGTGTTCCAGCTGCTGGTGTGATCATGGGCTTCCCTCCTCTCTCAGCAGGGCAGGTGCTCCTGCCCCAGAGACTGGGCAACTGGCTGTTTCTATGACGTATTTATTTTTACTTGTGTTTCATGTCACTTTTTTAAAAAAGCAAACAGAACAATTGTAAGTCAGTATAACTGCCTATCAGTTTATTTCTCTTTTTGTAAAATAAAATTTAAACTGAAGAAGGCAGTGTTGTTTGATCAGGGAATTGTCTGAACAGCTGTTTGGCTGGGTGGTGGTGAAAGGGATATAACTTAGAGCATATTGGATGCTGAGATGGCACCTGTGAAGGTGGGGGGTGGGAACAGAGGGCAGACTGCTGGCAGGCTCTTTTTATGCAGTGGGGTTCATTAGGCATTTTCTGCCTTTGCTCACCTGAAGAGGACCGCATTTCCTGGCTCTAGAGGAAACAGCGAAGCTGACTCAGGGTGGCTTGAGGCTAGCTGGTCCCTCAGTCATGGCAAGTCCTGCAGGGGCAGCCCTAACTAGGCTGTGAGTGGCCAGGGATTGGGCACAGCATCAGTGCCTTCAGAGGGGGGGAGATGGCTGGTGGCAGGGTTTGCAGAGCATCTTACATTGCATGTGTGTTCTCCATTTGTCATCTGAATTAGAGGATCTAACCACTGCCTCAGAGAACTAACAAGGGCTTTGGAGCATGAAGAGGTAGGGAAGGAGGGGATGGTCTATGCTTTAGTTTCCCAAGTTTGGGGAAACATTCTCTGGAATTTACTAAGGGAGAGTTAAAGTGCTTCTGTAGGAATTCTTTGGACAGAGGAAGGCAGGAGGAGACAAAGGCCAAGTCTGGGCTCATGAGAGGAGAATATGTGCTATTGGGAGATAGGACTGGGAGTGGGGCATGGGTGAGGCAGACGGCTAGGTGATCAGCTCTGCTCAGACTTGCTGCAAGGGGTAGTGGAAAGTGCCTGGGCTACTGCCTCCTGGTGGCTAGTGGAGGCCTTGCAGGGATCCGGTGGAGATCAGGGCTTGCTTTGTTGGGAACAGCCTGCAATGAAGCCTGGGAAGCTGATGGCCTGCAGCCCCAGTCACAGGCCAACTCTACTTTCACCACAGAGGTGCTGAAGCTCCTAAGGCACACCCTGAACTCTGACGTGGGGCTCTGGAGTTCCCCAACCAAGCTAAAGGAAGTGAGCAGACAGGACAAGTTATGAAAGGGCAGCTCCAGACAACAGTTTCGTGGGAGAAGCTCATAGCTTCTGAGAAGCAGAACTGAGCATACAGAGGCTGTCTGTCTCTGAGGGTACTGGCCCTTCCTCGTCTCACAGGAAATGCTTCCAAGTGTATAGTCCTCTTGCCTGGGGCACCCAAAGGGTTTGATCATGTGCCTGATGTTCATCAGCAAAACAACTGCCACGACCCTGCTAGCCCAGCCCTGAGTGCCTCTGAGGAGTCAGCTACCCATTCCGCTAGTTGGCCCAGAGCCCTGTGGGTGAGGTTCAATCTTCCCTGCCTGTGGGCAGAACAAATGTGAAGCAGAAGGAAAGGAAACCAGCTATAAGTGCCTGTGTGTGTCCAGTCTGCCCTTTGCTAGTACAGTAATGGGATCCACAAAAAGATGATTCACCTCCCAAACATCAATCCTCTATGTGAGGAGCACCAAAGTAGCACTTGGCCCCGCCTGTCTTGTAGCCAATCTTAACGAGCATAGTTGTCACCTCCCCCAGCCCCTCCACTGCAAGACTGGGCCTCTCAAGAGGGCGAGGTTTTATCTTTGGGGCCCGAGAAGAGTGCTTTGCTGTTTCTAGATCCTCAGAAATACGAGCTGAAGATTGAACCTGTCTTCAACGAACTTACAGTTGACTTGGGGGGTTATCTAGAATACTTAAGCTAGAAGGGCAGACCTGCCTCCCCCAGCTGCGTCTAGGGCACTGAGGGAGGAGCCTGGAAGGGGGGCGTTTCCCCGGTGAGCTCCAGGAGGGCGGGGCCTTGGTTTTGTTCACTTGGTATCCGCAGCCCCTAGAACTGTACTAGCAGGGAGCGGTACTCAATAAATGTTGGATGGATGAATGATCACCCCTGTGCTCCGTTTGAGGGGGGGGGGAAGGGGGAGGTAAGGGTGGAGTGTTGGAGGTAGGAAGCTGATATTTGTGCTGTCCGGAGATTGGATCCCGCTTCTTCCCTGAGCCTCAGCTGTAAAACGGGAGCAAGTGGCCATGCCTTGCCCGGTTCCCAGGTCTGTCGCGAAGCCTCAGTGAGAGAAAGTAGCAGTAACTAGGGTGGTACAAATGCCAGGCTTTTACTGCCGTGCTGCACTTCCCAAGCCTCTTCAAACGATCCTCTCCGGTGCCGCCTTCCGGGACCCCACACTGCCTCTCTACTTCCCCTCATGCCTGGGGTGCTCTCGACAACCCAGAAGTTAAGAGGTTGTTCCTAAATCACCATCTGCAACCCAGTAGTTTGTGGGAGGCACGAAGGTACGGGGCGGGCTCGGCCCCTGACAGGCTCGGCCCCTAACAGGCTCACGTTTGTTGCCCTGGATACGGGGCGGGGCAGGCCTCTGCCCGTCGGGTCCCGCGCGCACGCGCCCACGGCCACGGCCACGTCCTGCCGCGAGAGGGGGCGGAGCGAGCGTGTGCGGCGGGCGCGCGCAGGCTCCGCCGCTGAGCCCCGAGCCGCGTGCGCTGATCGGCGTCCGCGGCGGGCGGCAGCTGAGGTGAGGGCCGGGCCGGGGAGGTGTTCACGCTGGGGCGGCTCCACGCGCGCCGAGCTCCTGGGACCTCCGTCCGCCCGGGCGCAACCTCAGGGCCTCCCGCGTCCCCACCGTCACCCCCCGCTGCCCAGCCGCTCTTTGCATCTCGTCTCGGCCACAGCTCGCCCCGGCCGGTCCAAGGTCCCGAACGCGACCTTGGACCAGCCTACTATCCCGGATCACCCTCTGCCTCGGTCACGGGTGCAGGGCACGCCCGGAGGCAAGGGAGCCAGGGAGGGCGAGGGGGTGGGGAGCACGAAGACTGAGGCTAGAACCGTACTTTAACTCCGCCCCCGTCTCCTGAGGCCGCGCCTCGAAGCGTTGGCTGCAAACTTTTAACTTCCTTTAAGTTGCAGAGGTGCCTGGGACCCCGTGAGGTCGTGGCTGAAAAGAAAAGGGCTGGGTAAATAGGCGAGGAGAGGGTGAGCAGGGGCTGGAAGCCGAGAGCGGAGGTAGTGTCCCGTCCTTCCCGCGCAGGCCCCTCAGACTCCACGTCTTCCCGCGCCCCCCGAGTGCCAAAGTTTTGCTTGCAGCGGGCGCTTTAAGGGCGAGGCCAGCCGCCGCGGCGCACGTGAGCAGCCTCGGGAAGCCAGCGCGGGGCAGCCCGCCCAGACGCTCCGCCTGGGCCTCTAACCTGAGGAGAAACCGAGGCCCGAGAGGGGTCACAACCTGCCCGGGGTCAGCGGCAGGGGTTGTGTCACGGCCAGGTGCGGTGGCTGGAGCCCTCCAGGAAGAGGGCTCTCCAAGAACAGGGATATGTGAGCAGGGGTCTAGTGAAGAGCTGACATTTTTGAGGCGGAATTTGGCTTCTGATTTCCCTAAGGGGTCTGAGGGCATGGTGGAGGGTGCAACCTTGTGGCGGGGAGAGAGTTCTTGTAGAGGCCCCTGTGGACTTTCCCTGAAAAGAGATCAGTCAGGGCAGGGTGCCCGGCTCAGTGGTTATTTTCTTTCTGCCCCCAGCCCTGGAGCACTTGGAGCGTTTGGTCCCTGCCGTGCTGGATGCCATGAGTTGCTAAAATTGAGCCTGGCTTTAGAGGTGAGCTTCCCCAGCCCTTCTCCTTCCCTTTATCTTGAGAAAAGGGGAAATTTCCATTGCCCTGCCTCCTTCCTGGGCTGACCAAAGCTCTGCGGCCCCCAGGTACCTTTCACCCCTCTTTTGGGCAGTTTAGGAGGTGAGAGAGAAATGTGGGAACTAAGCTCCTTTCAGGAGACAGGGAGTGTGCAGCTGAGAGGATGGGGGTAGGTCACAGTGAGGGCTGATCACTCCCAAGATGAGTGGGAGCCTTAGATGCTGAGAGCTTCCAGCTGAGAGCCTTGGGTTCAGAGATGTCCAACGTGGATTAAATGCTTGGGCTTTTCTGGAAGTCTTGTTCCCAGGGAGGAGAGAGAAAGTGGATGTGGGGGCCTAGAATCAGACTACCTGGATTCCCATTGCCTGCATTTTGTCCAGGTGGCTCTATTTAGTACCTTTGTGACCTTGGGCAAGGCTCTTAATCTCTAACCACTTGTTTTCTGATCCATATCCACTTGGTTTTGAGGATTAATGAAGTATCTGTGTTTCAACGTTTAGACAGTGCCTAGCATATAGTAAGTACTAAGTGGAAGATTCATCATCATTATCATCAAAGAAAACAGGAGTGAAACTAGCTGGGGGCCAGGAACAGGGGTCAATGAGAAGACCAGTGTGAGACACCTCAAGGTCATGATGCCAAAGGTTTAGAAGTTTACTTTGCTTTTTTTGTGAGACAAACACGGTGTGCACATTGACTCCAAAGACAGTTTTTCAGCAAAAAATTTTGATACCCAGAACCCACAGGGAACAAATTATTCCATACAGCTGTTTTCCATAGGGTCAACATGTTGATTTTCAGCTCCTAAAGCTTTTAAAATTTTAAGTACTTGGGGTGAGAATGTTCTTCCAATGGGTCAGATGCTTCCATTCCTCTTTAAATAGTCTTCTCTGTGGTGCGATTTTTTTCCCCCCCTGGGTGACGCAGGTCAAGCCCTCTGTGTAAGAGGGTTAGTTTTCTGGCCCCAAGTTTCATGGAGTTCCGGGCAGTCTGTCTTGAATGGCTCATACACCAACCTATGTGTTGTGTCGCTAGGCCTGCTCTTTGATAGCTTCTCTGCTTTTTATTTTTTTCTCCCCTGAAACAAGTATCTTTATTGCTTGTACCATGCAAATAGCAAATACGGGAAACAGGGAAAGGCCACTGAGGAAGAGGGAGAATTGTCAGATAAATGACATACACAAAAAGGAAAAAAGACACCCCTGCCCTGCCCCAGCATACCTACCCCAGGATGGCTTCCTGTAAACTACCTAGTACAGGAGGTCAGGTGGGGAGATCAGAACCACAAAAACTGAATTCCAAATATCTGGAGATGTTGGGGAGAAGGGAAGGAAGGGGGAGGGACAGGGCAGCAAGTGGACCCCAGGTGTGGCTCCCTGCCAGGCTAGCACCCCTCCACCATAGGATGAAATGCTCCAGCCGTGGGTAACTTTCACAGCTACCTGTTGTGTCTCCACTTCTAGCAGTCTTTTCCTCCTCCTCTTCCTTGCTGTTTCTAATCTATGGACTGGGAAAGTGAGATGAAGCTTGTTAGCACCGGTAGCTCCGCTCAAGTCTGGGAAGCATAGTGCTAGACTTTGTTCTGCCTGCTCAGGCTATTTTAACCTCGTCTCTCCTTTGGTTCTGGGTGGGTGAGCTTGTTGGAAAGCAGTATTTCACGGGCCAGATGTGCTTAGCAGAGGAGAGCTTCCTACAAGAATCCCTTCCTGTGGCACATTTTTCCCCCTGACGTTTTGTTCCTTATGGTTTCCCTGTTTTTAAATACGTGTTTGGGCCCTGTGCTTGCCTGTCCTCCCTCTGGCAGTGGCCCATGAGGCTTGGGGAGTCTGGGCAGGCAGTGTGGCTCAGTTGTGGTAAGAAATAAGGAAGAGGCAATGTGGGGAAAAGGCAGGCTGGCTGACGTCTGGCCCAGCAGGGGTGGCTGGTCAGGGCCAGGAGTATGTCCCTGGCTGACTCACTCCTGTGCCCCTCTATGACTCAGCTACCCCAGGTGTGACCAAGGCTGCCAGCTGACAGAGCTGCTCTGAGAGCCTCAACAGTTTTGATTAAGAAATAAAGAGGCTTGTAGCTTCAGTCATCCTTTGTAACTCCCTTCTAGGTCACTCTGTGTGTAAACACCTCTGGCTCCTGCCTCTCCCACATCAGAGTACCCAAGGCAGGGCTGAGGTTGGGCCAGAACTGGCTGGCGGGAAGGTGGGCACATTGGTCAGACAGGCTACCAGCCACCTCTTCCTTCTGTCTCCTTTGCAGCTGCCTTGGGGTGCGGCGTGGGGGGCACAGAGCCATGTCGGACCTGCTACTCCTGGGCCTGATTGGGGGCCTCACTCTGCTGCTGCTGCTGACGCTGCTGGCCTTTGCTGGGTACTCAGGGCTGCTGGCCGGGGTGGCAGTGAGTGCTGGCTCACCCCCCGTCCGCAACGTCACCATGGCCTACAAGTTCCACGTGGGGCCCTATGGTGAGACTGGGCGGCTTTTCACAGAGAGCTGCAGTGTCTCCCCCAAGCTCCGCTCCGTTGCCGTCTACTATGACAACCCCCGCATGGTAAGGAGCCTCCTGGGCCCTGGCTGGGGTTCTACCCCATGGACAGACATGGGGCAGGGCTACTTGGGCAAGGGGTGTTCTGGTTTCTGGGGAGGGGTGGGAAAATCGTTGAGCTGGCTATGCACACCACCTCCTCTCTGAGCTTGAAGCTCCTTCCAGATTTAATCTGGACTTCTCCAGATTTCTATATATGCTGGCTTTCTACTTGTCACGATATGCTGGCTTTCTACTTGTCACGATCTAATTTTCCTGGCTTGTCTCTGCCCATGGACTTCTGAGTGCAGGGGGCCACACCACTGTGAGTCCCTAGCCTCTGAGGGGGCGTTGGTCTGTTGCCTCCTCTTCTCTCCCTCCCTCAGCCCCATTTGAAGCCAGCACTCTAAGACCAGACCATTTCAGATGCTACCCTCTCTTTGAGGTCATGTTTCTTTGACTTCCCTCTTTCAGCTCTTGTGCTGAAAGAAGGTGGAATCTTCCAGCCATTATGGTGGCCCCTGGCCCAGGGATAAGGCATTTCTTTGGACATCAAGCTGCCTGGTTGGGAGAGTGCTTTGGGGGCAGGTGGAGCCAGGTGAGCTGTCCAGAATGTCCAAGATGCTGGGGTCAGAGACTAACCTGACATCAGTGACACCCTGTAGGCATATGGCTGTATTTACAGCCTGTGGTGAATCGGGACTCACCAATATGGCCTCCTGCCATGCCATGAGGTGGTGCTGCCCACAGCTGCATTGGGCTGGCAGCTCTGCCAAGGGTTCTTCAGCCTCCAGCTCTGAGCCTTGGCACACCAGGCGTTGAGAATCCCCAGCTCTGGTGTTCTTGCTTGGAGAGCTCAAGTGGGCAAGGCCTGTAGCCTCCATACCATGTGCTGAACAGGCCTCAATGGGGTACTCAGTCGAAACAAGGGTGTGCTGACTCCCTCTCTGTGCCAGGTTCTGCTTGACACCTGCACTCTGGAGATGAACAGACGTGGCCCTGCCCTCAGGAAGCTTTGTGTGGTTGGCAAGTCAGCCCTGTACAGATGCATCTCCAGCAAGACACTGTGTTCAGTGCTCACAGAACTTTGAGCGAGCTGTGGGTTTGCCTCAAGTCTGCCAGGGAGGCTCAGAGAGGAGGTCTTCTGTCATGAGTAGAATTTTGCTCTACTGGAAAGGGCCTCCTGGCTAAGGGAACTGCAAAGTGCAGGCCTGCAGATGTCGGCTGACAGAGGAAGTGTGGCAAGTGAACACGTGGTGGGCGGAGAAAGATGTAGAAGGGTTTGCTGGGCCAGGTGGTGGGAGGTACAGTAGGTTGGGAGGAAAGGTACAGCACAATTTGCCACCTTTGATTTAGGAAACTAAGTGGATGGCAGGTGGAGGAGGGAAGGAGACGAGGCAGGGGGCCATCGAGGAGATTGGGCTGGGTCTGGGTGAGAGGTGATATGGCCTGGTTGAGGGATGAGTAGACATTGAGGTTTTTAGGTCACATGGCTCGGAGATGGCACTAACTGACAGTCAAGAACACTGGGGCCCAAGTGGGATGGGGCAGGCATTGGGCTATGGGAAGCTCCTAGACCAGATGCCGGGCCCCCACCCTTGCAGAGGTCTCTTGTGTAAGTCCCTTTCCCTCCTCTACCCTCCCCTGGACCCTGCTCCTCCTTCCACATCTGACCCAGTTGGAACCCTCTGCAAGACCTCAGTGGGAGGGATGAGGGTCCTTGCAGCTGCCTCTTTCCTCACCGGCATGTCCTGTTCCAGAAGCAGTACATCGCCTCTTGAGTTGGAGGTGCTAATTCCAGAATGGGAAAGGGCCAAGGCAGCACGGTACCTTTGGGTCATTGCTGGAGGCTGGTTCAGGGAAAAGTGAGATAGAAGAATCCTGGCATGGGACACTCTCCCTATGGCCTCCTGACCCAGCCACCTCCAAGCAGCCCACTGTACAGCTCTCCTGGAGGTGTGGTGGACTGTCTGAGGTGGTGGGACTTGGGTTTCCAGGGTTGGCTGGGCACAGCCCGACTTTGATACCAGTCTGGGGGCCCATGGCCTGAGAGGACAGACTCAAGGTTAGCAGTTCTGCGTTTTGATTCTGTCTCACCACTGTCCTGCTGTGTGGTATTGGGCATACCACATACCCTCTCTGAGCCTCCATTTCCTCATCTGCAGAGTAATGTTAAAAATACTGCTTATAGGTAGGCTGGCAAGGGTTAAATTAAGTGACATAGGTGAGCCATTCACCCCAGTACCTTGCCCTCAAGAAGTTGTTGTAACAACAACAAAAAATGGGTGGAAAAAACACTCATGCTACTTAGGTGTGATGAGGGGTTGTTAGGCTGGGCACTCATAACCCAGGCTTAGACCCTAGGCCTGGCTGTGACCATCTGGTTGGCACAGAGAATGAATATATATGTCTAAAAGTGGCCCCTCTGATCCTGTCCATCCCAGTCCTCGGTCACTCTGGAAGAAACTTGTGTCCCTATTCAGAGCTGGGTCACACCCTGGCACCTGCGATGGCTCACCTGCCTGGCAGAGATCCTAAAAGGTTCAGGGAACCCTGGACCCCCAGGCTTCAGGTGCTCATGGCTATCACAGACTATCTGGTCCATAAGGAACTGAAGCCTCTGGGTCCACACTGCTGATATTATAGAGGAGGAGACTAAGGAGCAGTTAGCAGGAGTTGTGGTACTATCTGAGTTTACTCATGCTTTTTTATTTTCATTTAGCAAATATTTGAGCACCCTGTCTGTGCCACTCTGTCCTGGGCACTGCTGCACAGTGGGGACCAAGGGGCCCAGCCCTCAGGCCATCTCAGTGGGGGTGGGGGGTGTCAGGGAAGCCTGAAGGACAGGCCTCATCCAGTCCTGGAGAAGGCCAAGAAGCCAAGCTTTCTGCTCCCCAGCTGCCTCCTACAGCAGTGTCCAGCATGGGGCCCTGCATAATATGGTTCACAGAAAGAAGGGACAGGATGTAGGCTGAGCTGTGGAGTGTCCCATCCCCATTCCACCCTCCCCAGCACAGCACAACACAACAGGAGCCAGAACCTGCTTCTCTGAGTGTGGGAGGAAGTGAGGCTATTTCAGGTTCTGTGAGTGGGGCAGTGAGTGACCAGGTGAGAGGTGGTCATGTGCTCTGGGTGCCGCCCACCCCCGTGAGATATAGACTGACAGCTCCCCAGCCACACCCCTTCCAGGCCTTAGCTGGACAGAAGGAGGCTGGTTCCTGAGAAAGGCCTGGTGAGGCTCCCCTGGTCTGTCTCTGGGCTCAGGAAGTGACACAGAGAAGGGTACCAACAAGGCAAGATTGTGGCGATTGCAGTGGACCATTTCATATGAGATGCTGCTTGAGCATATATCCTGGAGATACATATGTATGTCTGTATGTCAGTTAGCCACCCAGCCCTATATTTTGGAGTTCTCATGGGATAAGCCTGTAAGATCTGGGCGAGTGGTTCTTGTGGTGCAGGAAGAGGGATTCCGTTCTTCATCCCTGAGGGCCTTGGTGGAGGTCGGGGGAAGGAAGGAAGGAGCATGTGGCAAGAAGTTGACAGACTCTGGCAGTGGCTCATAGGTGTCCCTCTCCTCTCCAGGATGCCACATTCATGGAGTGTGGCCATTTCCTCTTTTTTTTTTTTAAGTCAATGATTTTTTTTTTTTTATATTTGTTTGTTTGTTTGGCTACACCGGGTCTTAGTTGTGGCACACAGGCACCCAGTCTCAGCATTCAGGATCTAGTTCCCTGACCAGGGATTGAACCCTGGCCCCCTGCATTGGGAGTGCTGGGTCTTAACCACTGGACCACCAGGGAAGTCTCGTCATTTCCTCTTCTAAGTGCCAAGGGAAGGGGGTGATTCCAGAGTCAATCAAGGATCTGTCCCCACCTCTCCACCCGCCCCCTCAGCACACGCACAGACACACACACACAGATCCAGTTCTGTCCTGCCTTTGTATAGTTCTGCCCTCTCTCTCCTGCTTGGACAGTGACTTTTGCCTCCCCTCCTGGGCCTAGTTCCTCTGGGAGCCTTGGGTGTTGGGAAGGAGGTGGAGAGGACCCTGAGCATCTTATTTGATCCTAACCAGTTCTGGCCTGTTAACAGGCCCTAATGGCTGGGCTGCTGTTCCTGTGCCCATGGGCCTGTCCTGTCTGCCAGCCTGGCCCTCCTCCTCCTGCCCCACCCTCTGCTGCCACCGCCTCCGCTGCTGTGTTTGGGGCTTAAGTAACCTGCCTGCTTGCCTGCCCTTGTGGGGAGCTTGGCTGAGGCCAGTGGGGCATGGCAGCCTGTTCAGCTCACCTGGGGAAGGCCTAGGAGGGAGTGCTGCCTCCAGGCATGGAGGAGTTTGGGGAGGGGACTGGTGACGGTTGGGTACTGCCTTTAGTGAACTAGACCACACTGAAGTTTCTTTTTCCCCCTAGTCCACTGAGAATCGGTTTACGGTCACCACGTCTGCAGGGGCTTAGGCCAGTAAGAGTTTTCTGACGTAGGCCTGTGCCGTACTTCCCCTTCAGTATATGTGGGGATGGTGCCCCCTGCTCTCCCTGGAGGCACTGAGGTCACATGGAGCCTGGGAAGGGGTGGGGTGAGGGAGTAAGATTTCCCAGGATTGAGCCCTCAACAAGGGCAATGGGAATGTGAGCTGAGCTGATGCTTCCTGGAGGCCCAGGCCATCGCCTACCCCAGGTACCCTGTGATGATTTTCTGCTAGATGGAATCTAGGTTTCTGCTCACAGCAGGTTAACTGTGGGCCCCTGTGGAAAGGTGGGCTGGGTAGTCTGGCCAGGGAGGAGTCAAGGTATCCCTCTGGGTCTGGGATTGGCAGACAGTGCAGCTGTCCCAGTCAGATTATGCAGGTTATGGACCTGGGGTGGCCCATTTCTAGTGAACCCGAAGGCTGGGTTTGGTCTGGGCTAGCTGACACCATTTTTTTCTTCCTGGATCCTGGAATTTATTGATCTTGTCCAGTTTCCAGATTCAGTGAGGTCTTGGCCAGGCAGAGACCCTCTCTTCGCTATGGCCTCACACAGCAGGGTCAGCAAGGTACTGCAAGGCCTCTCCAGAAGGGGCAGTAGGGCCAGCTTGTACCCGGAAGCTGTAGGTTCCAAGCAGACTGTGCTCTTCTTAGAATGCTAGGACTCAAGAGGCCTCACAGCCTGAAGGAGATAACTCTGGTATCTCTTTCCTAGCACTTTTGCTCTGAGGGCAGATTCTGGATGGGCCTGCCTTACTGAAATTGGTGGTGGGTCTGGCCACTGCCCTGTCTCCCTGGTATGGTTCCTTGCTGGTGCTAGTTCTGGTCCAGCTCTTGTTCTAGTCATAGGTACCCAGAGAAATGACTGATACAGGGAAGAAAGGGAGAAGACAGAACTGGAAGGCCCAGCCTGCCCTTCGAAGATCAGGCCCAAATAAAGACATTGTATTGAACCAAGGTGGGTGGGGTTTCTAGCCATCAAGACACTCCTGCTTTCTGGGCCCTTGACCATCTCAGTGGGCCATTCCCCTGGAGGTAGGCCTGGGCTCTCCTGGGAGCCCAGGAAAGCCTTCCCCTGCTCTGAGACCAGCCTTGCCACTCCCCAGCCTGTCTTAGGCCCTGCCCCATCTCCTCCTTGCTGGTGCCTGGTTCAGATGTCTCCCAGCTCCCGCTTGGTATGGGGCTGCTTAGCAGGTGGTGGGCTTGCTGGGTAACCTCCGAGTCTGCCCCTTAGCCACTTGGACAGGGGAAGGGGCAGGAAGTGTTCTCACTTCTGGAACTGAAAAGTTGCTCAGGCAGGAAGGGAGTCCCTGTGCCGAAGATCTCAGGAGCCCTGTCTCCTTATTAGCTGCTTCCCTCCCCCATGACAAGAGTTCCTCCTTTTTCAAGGGAGAGGGAGAGGAGGTTTGCTCATGATGCAGAGCCTGTGCGAGCAGGTTTATGCATGCATGCCTGTACTATCGCTGAAGAACTTCTGTGCACAGGATCCTGGACCTTTCTGCCTAGAGCCCCGGAGTGGTGGGGAGGAGAGGCCACCAGTTACAGTGCAGCAGAAGACCTGCTCCCTCTGGTGGGCATTTTGGGATCAGAGAGGAGGAGCTGCTTAGTGAGGAGCAACAGAGGCTTTCAGGAGGAAGGTTGAGCTGAGTCTTGAAGGATGGTTGAGTTTCCCAGGCAGAAAGAACTCTGCAGTAGGGTTACGAGGACATTTCAGGCAGAGGAAGTAGCCTACGCAAAGGGAGGAAGCATGGGAGGATGTGGCATGTTTGGGGAGCTGCAAATAGTTCTGTGTGGGGGTGTGGTGGGAGAGGAGGCTGGTAAGGCTGGCTGGCCAGAGCCCGGATTTGTCTCTCCCTCTGCCACTCACATGATTAGTGGGCACCTGCCCACCTGGGTCTTGGCCCCTACTCAGGCCTAGGGATGCAGAAAAGGAGTGCTAGGTCAGTGTGTGGACAAATCCAGGCAGTGTGTTGTGTGGGCCACCCTGAGACAGCCTTGCATGCTGGCCTCGAAAGTTTCATCATAGAGGTGAATTGGGATCCATTGAGAGGTTCTAAGCAGGATGATCACAGGTGTTCTGGTGCCTTTGGGGGACTGAGAAGGATGTGGAGCTGGAAGGTCCGTGAGGGCTGCTGAGGTGATCAAGACCCTGGGACCCAAACCCAGGCAGGCCAGGTGTTGGAGAGGAGATTACCAATTGACCTTCCATCCATTTCTCTGTTTAACCTGTATTGGATGTTTCTTTTGTATAGCATAGGTCGCTAGGGTTAGTTAGGAACATGAAGATGGGCTTTGCCGCAGACACTGTCCTTTGGTCTGTCAGCAGGCGGCCTGCCAGAGCCACTTGCCTTTCTGGCCATCCTCAAGTCTTGGGTGTGAATGGGGCAGTGGCACCATCTAGAGACAAGAGGTGGTACTGCAGTGCTCTCCAGCGCCTCTGGGTGGGGTGGGAGGAGCGTGAGGTTGAGAGAACTGACTGAGCTGCAAGGTTGACTTGATCTGGGTAAGAGTTTACAGCACAGTATTGGAGTCTGTGGGGGTTGCCATTGAGCCACCCTGAGAGGCTCTCCAAGAGGGTGTTTGGACCTGAAGGATGGGCAGGGAGGAGCTACATGTTCAGAGTTTTGGGTAGATGGGCATCCTGGGCCAATGGTTACGTGTTTGGCCAGTGTCATAGCTACTAATAACTGACAACAAGTATGGAGCACTTGCTGAACCATGCTCAGTCCTCCTGTGAAGTATCTCACAATTCTGTAAGTTGGTATCGAGGAACTGGGGCTTCAGGAAACCAAGGGACTCATCCAGAGCACAGGACTCAAGATTCACACCCAGGCCTGCCTCTCTTCAGAGTTGTGGTCCTGACCACTGCACCGTATTGCCTGCCACGAGAGCCCTGAGTTACGCTTAATGACATAGGATTCAAGGGGACCAGGGCTGCAGAGAGTGGGAGGTGACCCCCAGGGACTACGCAGAGGTGGGAGTCAGTGCCCAAGTTTCAGGCAAAGTGAGACTCTGCATTGGCCAGGGTAGGAAGGCAGAGCAGGCCTGAGACACCCCTGGGGGATTGTTGACAGGACTTGGAAGGGGCCAATGGGAGGGCAGAGACAGGTAAGAATGACTTCACGGTACTGGGAAAGGAGGCTGAGGAGAAGAGCAAGTGGAGGTAGAAGGAGTTTAAATTTAGGGGTCAGTGGCCCCTGAGTAGGGCCTTCAGATTGAGGAAAACCTGGGATAGAGAGCAAAAGGTCTGTGGTAAGTCTTTTGGATTTAGGAAGAGATACCCCTGGGGGCTGGTACAGATTCAGGTGTCAGGAGGTGAGACAAACTGGGACCCCTGATACCAGAAGGAAAAGCAAGTGCTGGCCCTTTCAGGCCTGGAGTTAGGCCTAGGAAGTGTTGGAGACTCACGTAGGAGCCCTTACCTGGGTGGGGTTTGTGGGAGCCAGGGGAGGGAGGGGAGCAGAGTGAAGTGAAGTGTAGGTACTAGGGGTCCAGGGAGACTTAGGGGGAACCAGCAGTCTCAGCTAAGAAGGGGCTTGGGAAGTGGGGCAGGGTTTAGGATAGGGTGTGGGTTGGAGAGGAGATATTGAGGCCCTGGTGATGATGGCTGGCCCTGCCTAAGAGCCTGGGGAAGAGGATCTCACACAGTTTGATCAGCAACCCAGAGTTCAGTTCTGCTTCCTGACCAGCCCTTCTGTGGCCCCTCCACAGCTGGCAGGAGCCTGCCCTGTGCAATGGAGGGATGGAGAGTCCTGCAGCGGGATGCCACAGGCCGGGTTTCAGCAGGAAATTGTCATCTCCATTATGGTGTCTGGGGCTGCGTGGCTTGTTGGAGCTAGTGGTTCTGCCAGGCCCAAGCTGGCACAGAAGCCAGGAAGCAGGAGGTCTGTGGGCCTCCTTCCTTTGCCCAGCCCTGACACCCTGCTCTGCTTCCCCAGGTGCCCTCTGAGAAGTGCCGCTGTGCGGTGGGCAGCATTCTGAGTGAAGGTGAGGAGTCACCCTCCCGTGAGCTCATCCGACTCTATCAGAAATTTGGCTTCAAGGTGTTCTCTTTCCCGGCACCTAGCCATGTGGTGATGGCCACCTTCCCCTACACCACACCCCTGTCCATCTGGCTGGCTACCCGCCGTGTCCATCCTGCCCTGGACGCCTACATCAAGGTGAGACACAAGTCTGGTGTGTGTGTCAGGGGGCAGCCAGTCCTTTGAGTGGGTGCTGGGGAGGCCTGCCTAGCCTGGGAGGAAGAGGCTGTTTGGGGAGGGCAGCACCTCGTGGAGCAGGTGCCTGTGGAGCTAGGAAGATGGGCAGAGGCTGCTGGCATTTCTTCCATACACCCGAGACCTCTTGGGCCCCAAGCATCTCCCAGGAGTACGGGTAGTTTGTTCAGAAACCCAGTCTTGTCATTTAAGCTCTGACTTGGAACAAAGACATCCTTAGTGCTCAGCCCCCACTCCAGACCCACCCTGTCCCTATCCTGCTGGGCCTGCAGAGCAAGGGCCCTGAGACAAACTTCCCCTGTTGTAAATTACTCCTCCTCTAAAACATTTTGTAAACTTGGGTGCTAGGGAAATGATCCCAATTTGGGCTTGGAAGTGATCGTTTATTCATCTGTTCAACTTGTATTTATTGAGTGTCTGTGCTAGGTGCTATGCTGGATGTGGTGTGACATACTGGTGCATGAAATAGGCATTTACAGTGAGGTGTGGAGATAGGTAATAACGTCAAACAAAAACGGGATACATGCTAGGAAAGTACAGGGTGAGAAAAGGCGGGGAACCAAGTGCACAGAGTGGTCAGGGACAGCCTCTCGGAGGAGGTAACTTCTCAGGCAAAATCCTAGAAGAGCCCTTGGAGGGGTGGTAAGAATGTTCTAGGCAGAGCTAGGGTGAGGAGCGTGGGTTTGATCTAAAGGCAGTGGGAAGTCACTGCAGAGTTCCAGCCAGGATCCGAGCTGCGCCTTTGCAAGATGGGCTCTGCTGTCGTTGGGAAGGGTAGGGCTGGACCATGGCTCATGGGGGCCGGGTGGAGGTGCTTTGAAGCTGTTATGAATCCTGCCGTGCATGGCGGCATCTTGGGCTGGGGCAGTAGCTGTAGAGATGCAGACAAGGGTGGAGACTGACAATTTGTTTTGGAGGTAGAACTGATGGATTTGTGGATGTGTTGGATGATGGGCAGGGGAAGGAGTGGGAGGAGTCACAAGTTGCAGTCCCCTCTGGGCAGGGCAGGTGGGTGAGCATGTAGTGGTGCTTTCTACTGAGGTATGCAGGGCGGAGGGAGGAACTGGTTTGGGGGGCCAGCTCTGTGGGCTGTGTCAGGGAATCTGCCTGAGGGACCTCTTAGATGGGGTGTGGAGTCCACAGTGATGTGTGTAGTCTGGAGTTCAGAGAGGATTGGGCTGGTGAATATGTTTGGTGACGTGAGCCTATTGACAGTATTTGCCCTGGAGGGTGGCTGAGGCAGCAAAGTGTACAGAGGGCATGGCCAGTGTGGCTGGGATCAGGGAACAGGAGAAAAAAGTTAGCAAGAATGTGAACTTGACGGTTTTGGAAGAACCTGGTGGCTTGTTCTCCAGAGCAGCTTGGGAAAAGGGACAGGGCCTTGGTGATGGAAATGGGAGTTCAGACACAACCTGGTTAAGTGTCTGGTATCAGGGCTTGGGAATGAATAAATGGGGCCCTGGGTCACCAGCTGTGGCCTTCGTGGGCAGAGACAGGAAGAAGAAACAGGAGGGCTGCTGTGGTAGGGAAGGGGCATGGGGAGGATGGAGGAGGATTTCCTTTGTGAGCTGGAGGTTGGCAGCCAGAAGGGTGCTGGGCGTGGGGTCGGGCCGGAGGCTGAGGGGCAGGGTGAGGCAGGAGGTGGGGGAGCTGACTGGTGTTGAGGGCAGGAAGAGAGACATCAGTGCCTAAGGCCTGCTCAGCATTTCACCCAAGGAAGGGCTGGTGTGTGGTGTCTCTGGTCTTGTCTGTGTCATCCTCAGCTTCAAGGGCCAGTCTGGAGGAGCACCCCTGGGAAGAGACTTTCTGGGTTCCAGACCTCAGAACAGGACATGTGGTGTGGTGGCGAGCAACTCAGCCACCACAGCCTTTTCTTGGCTTCAGGGGTTTATTTTTAGACACCTTTGTCCAAATTTCCTGGCCCCTGACAGCTTCACAAGTTGCCTGGTTTTGACGTCACCTCTTTGATGAAAGCCCTTCCTCCTACCTCCTCCTCCCGTGGGAGCCTGTCAGCTGTGCTCTGGGCTTGATTTTCTTGGGGTTGGGGCTGCAGCAGGGGTCGTACCATCCTCTCTCCTGCCTGTGATGAGGAAGCCTGACAGGTGCGGGGCAATGCAAGGGGCTTCTCAGGGATGTCTGCGAGGTGTGCTGTGTGGGCCTGACCACCAGCTGGGAGAGTGAGACAGATGCCGGGCTGCCCTCAGTGGAGGCACGGCCCAGGTGCTCTGCTGGTTTTGGGGGTGAGGAACAAACCCAGGTGAAAGACGAGGAAGGGGCCGGTTCTCTTTGTTGGTCTCAGCCTGCAGTGGACAGGGGGTGGCCCTGTGCCTCTCTTGGCCTAGGTGACAGAGAGAAGAGAATGTAAGGCTCGCTCTTACACCTGCCCTCTTCCCCACTGCCCTGAGACCAGAGAAAAGAGGCTGCTAATGAGACTCTGAGTGCTTCTGACTGTCCCAACCCTGACAGCTGGCTGCCTTTAACCATGTGTGCGTGCGTGTATGTACATGTTACGTACATGTGCGCATGTCTTTTTTCTCCACCCCACTGGCTTCTCTCTGGATCTGAGGCTGGGTCTGCTGTGGAGTTGCTTCAGATGCAGTGACAGCAGCCCGTCGGCTTTCTATTTCAGGAGTGGTGAGGGCGGCAGTAGCCAAGAGGAGGGGAGGGAGGGCTTGGCAGGCTCACCTGCTTCCCCAGAGGCTGGGGCGAGGGGTGGAGGTGAATGATCTCAGAGCTTTGGATGAGGGAGGTGGAGAGCAGCTGCTGTTCCGGCAGTGGCAGATGTCTGAGCCTGGGACAGGATTGGTCTCATGGGACAGCAAGGTCCTGGGGGTTCTCTGTGAGGAACCCAAAGACAAGCATTTGTCAGGGCTCTTGTGGGGATTCTGGAAGGATGGCTGGATCCCAGCTTTGTGGTCTGTGTGGCAGCCCCTGGCTCTCTGGCCGGGCTTCCCCAGCTTGGCAGCCTGGCAAGCTCTAGGGGCTGGAAGTCTGCCTTTCTCCACGTAAACCACTGGGGGCCCCAGGCCAGGCACTCTGGGACAGCATGTGTGTGAGGGGTCCCTGGGTTCTGTGTGACTATTTGTCTATGTGGAAGATGCCCCAGCTTTGTCAGGCCGCTCCACCAGGGTCCAAGGAGTTAGCCTCCAGGGCAAGAGGAGACCACTCCCTGATCCCCAGGAAGGGGGTTCTTCTGGCAGCTGAAGGAGGGAACTGAGCTTCCTTGAAATTGCAATGCCACAGAGGAGGTGGGGACCAGATATCAACCCAGAACAATAGGCAAAGGCCTCAAAATTCACCACAAGGTGAGACCAGTCTTAATGAGCGTCCAGGGAAGGCTTGGGGCACATGGAGCAGACCAGAGATGAGTGCGAGGCCTGGGGTCCCACGTATGGGATTGTGTGTGAGTTCCCTGAGCTCGGTACTTGGCTCATATCTGCAGTTGGTGAGGAGATCACTAAGAGTGTTAGACTGGCCAGCCAAGACCCCCGTGCCTGACTTCCTTTCAACAGGATCTATGATCTTTTCCATAAACCCCCTTCCCCAGGGTCTCTGCTTTCCCCAGGTTTTCAAGGGAGGTCTCCTTGTGATGTTTGGGCATCTCCTGAGTTTAGGGAGGGCATTGTCTGTGTGGAGGCTGGTTGGCTGGGTAAATGCAGGCAGGCCCTGGAGGTCAGATAGTGGCTCTTTCTCCATAGAATTGGAGATGTGTGGTAGGCAGAGCAGGTATAGTGAGCCAGTGGGGGAACCTTGGTGGTAGAGTTCTGGGATAGCTGGGTTGATGGGGCTGTTCTACCAGGGACAGCTGTGAGCAGGGACCCCAGACCTTAGTTCTCAGACTGCTCTGGGGGCCAGAGCCTAGGGGCTGTGCTAAGGTACCCCTGTGGCTGGCAGCCAGTGATAGGGGGCTGCACTCAGACCTTTACTTGCCTCAGCTGGAGTAACTCTGCCTCTGGGTTTTACACATCAGATGACCTCCTGAGCTTTTGTTTGGAGGAGGATGTTTGAGACTTAACTGGTTTGAAAACCTCTGTCCTAAGAGGGGGACACCATTGGGCAGATGCCTCTTCCACCCCTGGCCAACTGCATGTCTGTTCTAGATCCTGAGGACGCCGTGGCAGTTGCAGTGTGAGTGGAGCTGGGAGGTGCCAGGGCTCATCCCTTGTGCAGGCAGGGGCAGGAGGGGTTCCCAGAAGAGGCACTTTCTGGGGGAGCTGGAAGCTGGACCTGGAGGAAGCCCTGGGGAGTGTCACGGTGGAGATTTCCCTGGAGTGGATGTGACTGAATTCCTGAGTGGTGGGTGATAGGCTGGCAGTGTCAAGGGACAGCCAGCTGGAAACTAAGGAGCGGGGGACTCAGCTGCCTCAGCAGGGTGGCTACAGAAGTGGGTCATCCTGTTGAGCGTGAGCAGGGAGGAAGCTCCCAGCAGCGTGGTCAGAGTCTGGGTCCTGCCCAGTGGCTCACAATCTCCTGTGTTTGTTTTCCCTCAGACTGTCTGGGTGACTTTGAGGGAGTCAGTGATAGGGGTGGTTTGAGTCCACACTGAGGCCAAAACACCAGTAGGGAGCAGGATGGTCCTGGCAGTGGGAATCCAGGTAAGGAAGCCCCCATAGAATATGAAATTTGGGGTCGTCTCTTTCCCTGCCCATCACCTTTGCTGAGCTAATTTGGGAGAGTTCCCGAGCTTTATTTTTAATAAGGAAGGCCTTCCTGGTATCTCAGCTCAGTCACTTACTCTGCACTTATTTACTGGGTCCTCTTTTGTGTGGCATTGTTTGGGGCATGGAGGAATGAGCTAGGAGGCAGGCATAGGGTCCTAATCAAAGCCAGCATCCCCATTGTTTTACCAGTAACGACAGTGAGACCTAGGGAGGGGAGGTTACCCAAGGTCAGGAGTTGAAGCAGTGGCCAAGTCCAGACTGGATCCCCTGGGCAGAGAATCACTGATGGCTACATGCCTTTTGCCACTCTGCTCTGTCCATGATTGGGGCTGGGGCCAAGAGGCTGAGGACTGTCATGAGCTTGGGATGCACTGGGAGTGGTACCCAGAGTGGGCCTGGGATAATAGCAGCACTGTGGCCTAACACCCACTTGACCCTCTGTCTCCAGCCCTGGTGGGCAGAGTCATAGGCTGAGGCTGTCGATTTGGGAGCCTGCTGGGGGAGCCAGAAGCAAAAGGCAGGAAGAGCCTGGCTGCCCATTTGCCCAGCAGGGACTCATTAAGGGTTACCTTGGCAGCTGTTCTGGGCACAGGAAGCAGCTGCTGCAGGTGCCTTATTGGTCCTCATGTCCTTACCCTCAGTGAGGTGGAGATGGCTCCAGGGCTAGCTTACCTGCCAGGGCTGCGACCTGCTAATTGGCCTGCCCCAGTTCAGGGAGGAGGGTGTGCTCAGTAGCACCAGGACCTGGGGCTGAATGATAAGCCCCCAGAACTCTTTCCTCCCACCATCTCTCCCAGCCACAGGGCTTAGCCTAGGGGGAGTGGGGTGGGGAGGGGAGAGATGGATTCACTGGGAAAGGCAAAGCAACCTTTGGGGTTGGGGAAATTTGGGCTGAGCCTTGAAGGATGGGTAGTGTTCTCCAGGTAGGAAGGCAGGTCAGGCAGAGGCATTGACGTGGACATGGCCTGTGTATCCATTGTGGATGGAGTACAGGGGAGGAGCAAGAATTTGGGCCCAAGAGATGAGGCTGGGTCCTGCAGGTTTTAGAGAGCCACTAATGGTATGTGATCAGATGAGTGACAGCATCCAGGCTGGCTTTGGAACAGGACTTGAGCACTGGGGGATGGAGAGGAAGAGCCAGAGGCCACAGTCCAACTCTGAAAGAGAGTAACAGAAGTTAGCAGAGAGTAGCAGTGACTCTCCATTCCCAGATTTCCCTGGGCCAGGAGGAGACCCCCCCCATCCCAATTCCACAAACACACACCAAGGCTTGGCTTCCCTGACTCCCCTTAGGAGGTTGCCCCTGGATGTTGAGGTGTGGGGACCCACACAGGAGGCTAAGGCTCTCCCCTCTGCCGGCCTGGGGCCCTGAAACTTGTTCCTCAGCCTCTCAGGCTTCACCCCTCCCCACTCCCCTATCCCAGTAATGAAAGCACAAAGCCAGCCTTTGCTGGGGCGGGCGTGGGAGCCACCACTCTCGAAATACCAGCTCAGATATTGTAGCTTGGCAGCCCTGCAGGACCCTGGGGGCTGAGGCTTGTCTGGATGGTGCTGTGGGCTTGGGCCATCACCAATCCAGAGAGAGCCTTTTTCCCCAGGCAGATGGGCCTTACCAAGGAAGGATTCTTTTGCTCTTTTCCAGAGAGCTTGGGATTTCAGGAACAAGGAAGGAGGAGAGATTCCAAGGAGGGAGATCCCTCCAGAGCAGAAAAACTCTGCCTTTTAGTGGAGCCCTCAGATCGGGAGAGGCTGTCTGTCTGCTTATGCAGACAGGAAACCTAAGGCTCCAGAGGGAAGGTCTTTCCTGAGCAGCAAGTAGAGGTACCAGTCAGAGATGAGAAATTCAGGGCCTTCTCCTCCTCCCTTACCTTCTGTCTTTCTCCCCACCTCTCCGTCCCCACTTGCCCAGCTGTCCTTCCCTCTGGCACTTCCTGATTCCTCTGGCTCCCAGGTGCTTGACTTCATGGCTCCATCTGCACCAAGCAGCCTTCCTGCTGCTGGATAATCAATCAGCAACATTTTCGTTGGCTTATAAGCCGAACTGGGCTCAAGGTCCTTGACTGCACAGATGCTGCAGACTAAGCGGCAGGATCTCGGAGAGGGATGGGCTATGGAGCCTGCCATGGCAGCAGCGTCGTCTGGGAGGCTGTGGCTCCCCTTCATTTGGAAGGGAGAGTGTTAGGATCCCAGGTCTGAGCCCCTGAGCTCCCCGTGTAGGTACTCACCCCCACACTCCCCAGCCCTCTGCTCTTGCTCCACAAGGGCTCAGAAGGCCAGAGCAGGGCTGAGCTGGGATTGAGTATTGGCTATCTGGACCCTGGGGAAAGGCTGGGCATGGCTGCAGATCAGGACCTGCCTGGCCCACCCAGGTATTAGGATGCTTAAGGGCCTGTGCCCCCTGTGCCTGCTTAGAGGGAACTACTCTTGCCTGCTTCTGCCCCAGCCCACGCTGGTCTCCACTGCTGCTGAGGCCCCCCTCTTGGGCTGCCCAGGAAGCCATGGCCTGGGTGAGAAGGAATATGAGCAGAGGTGTAAATTGCATGGCAAGCTGCCGGCTCTGAGGTGAAAATGAAAAGTCTTCAGGCAGCAGCGGCAGCAGGCACAGCAGGCTGGGGTGCCAGGCACAGCGCCCTGCTCTCCCTCACACCTTCCCCCTTCTGCAGTCTTCCCCAGACTCCCACCCAAGCCTTGCTTCTCTGCCATCCCCTCCCCTACCATTTGGGGTGGGGGTGGGCTCCCAGTTCGGCCCTGGGCTAGACCTGACCCCAAGAGGGCCTTCATCTCTTTCTTCCATTATATCTTCTAACTGGCTGATTAGTGCACAGAAAAATGGGCTGTGCTTTTGCTAATTTTGTGAGCTTAATATTTTTGGTAGCTTCTCCATTGATTCTTTTTGGGTTTTTCAAGTGCACAATCGTCTTTAAGTAATGGGGGTTTTGTTCATATTTTCCAATTCCTCACTTATTTTAAGATCATCTATTCCAATCTCTTTATTTTACAGTTGGGGAGATTGAGACCCAGGGAGGGGTCAATAGCTAGGCCAAGGCTCTGGGCTCCTGCCCGGAGCTCTTTCTGCCACTTCCTTCACCCTATGTCCCGTCCCTGGCAACCCCATCTCATTCCTTTTCTCCTTTGCCTCTCATTTGCAGAGCTTTGGGCTGTCCTGCTCCAAGGGAGAAGGGTACTCACCATCCCTTCTGCAGGCTCTCCCTTGCTAGCACTGCAGCATCCCCAGAGCTGTCTCCTGCTGTCACTTCCTGCCCCACAGACAGGCTTAGGTTTTGGTCCAGAGGCTGTTGAAAGGCCCCTTGGGTATAAGAGGGAGCATGGGAGAGGGAAGTTGACGGAAGTTCCTGGGCAGAGTAATAACAATGTGCCACATTCCAGCAGCAGCCCCCGCTGCGCCTCCCCCATCACTTTGCACATTCGATGCAGACCAGCTGCCTAAGGGGCCTCCAGGGTCTGAGCCCCCACTTGGCAGGGACTGCTATGTGCAGGCGGGTGCACGTCAGTGTCTGTGAAATTAAAAATGAGCATGCCTCACTTCACCCAGTGAAGAGATGCCATCACCTTGGGTGGGATGCAACAGCTGTTTGCTGGCTGTGTGGCTGCCCAGCTCTCCAGCCTGGCGTGGAGGGACAGGTAGGACTGGTCCACTCAGAGTGAACAGGAAGACCCAGGGCCCCTCACTTCAGTGAGACAGGAAGTAGAGGGCTGTGATGGGGTGGAGATTGATAGAGCAGACCTCATCCCTTTCTGGGCCTAGAGCTCATCTAGGAGATGCATGACCCAGACCTTGGCCTGCACCCATTGCCTTGTCCTTTTGAGGATTTGAGGCCGCATAGCTCTGAGCAAACCCAGGCTCTGGGCAGCCTGGGAATGGGATCCACCCTGTCTCCCCTGCTGGGCCTGACCTCTTCTGCACGCCACACTCTCCCCACCCCTAGCCCAGGCCAGGGCACAGGTTGATGGTTTGAGAGCAGAACACCAAATGAGAGTAGTTCAAGTCCTCTCTCTTTCTTCCCTCCTCCCCTCTCCTAATTCAGTAAGAACTACCAGGGGTGGCACTGTGGGTCCTGTGGGGAAACCTTGGCTCGGCATATGCCAATCTGGTGCCTTTGCAGGAGCCCTGAGCTGCACCCCACCCAGGACATGAGCTCAGCCTGAGGTGAGGAGGGAGCGTGTGGTGTGTTCCCAAGGTAGACAGGTCAGTGGCACCATGGCAGCCTTTTGTGTGCTGCTCCTTCCCTTGTCTGCCGGCACCCCTGTGGGCGGTGTGAGCACCTGGTGTTGGTGCAGGAGTGGTGGGGGGAGTGCTGGTGGCTGAGGTCTCCTGGAAATCCCTGCCTTATGGGTGGTGTACCAAGTCCACCTATTGTTTCTGTTTGTGGAAGCCCCAGGGGGGAGGGAATCCTTGGAGGTGTGTCTGAGGGACTGGAACTCTGGAATCCAGTTTCTAGCAGTTCCTAGTGGCACCTTGGCATGATTAGCTGACTTCTTCCTATTAGGCGGGGAGGATTATAGACATCTGCGTCTCTCCCACCTTGGAGCAGGGCTTTGTGATCCCCTTGAGTCTGCATGTGCGAATGAGTTGCCCTGGTTTGTGGCCTCATCAGGTAGCCCGTAGCTTCAGTGGCCAGAGCAGGTTCCCCTGTCCTGGTGATGCTTCCTCAAGCGTCTGGCTGTCTGGTCTGTGGGAGGGGTTGTGCCCAGGGCTGGGAAGACTCCAGGCCCATCCAGTCAGTCCCCTTTCCCCAGCAGTACCGGCCCAGTGTGGCATTGGCCTGGTGTCCTTGGCAGTCAGTTCTCCAAGGGCTCCCTGAGGCTAGCTGAGGGAGAAGCAGCTGGCCTTGCCTTACTTCGATGATTTTCCAATATTTACCAGGTCATCAACACGCTGCCCGGGCCACAGCTCCTGCTGTGCAGAGAGGACCTGAGAGCTGGCCCACGGCTATCCTCTCTTCCCTCAGAGACTGCACCTGGCTGGGAGGGAAAGGGCTTGTTCTCTCTGCCTGATCACTTAGGGACAGGGCATATGGCTAGTCCTGCCCCCACCCTCCATCCCCAGCCCCCCACTGAACTCATTCTTGGTCAGTGGGCAGAGCGTGGAGAGGGATCTCAAGGAGAGGCTACAGGGACACTTATAAGCCCCTCCCCCTATCTATGGACCTGGTTTGGAAGTTTCTGCCTTTGCCTTCTTCCTGCCCCTTCTCTGCCCCTGAGTCTGAATTTTGACAGGATCCAGCATGTGTTAAAATGATTTGGGCTGAGCCGTCAATGAGATTTTAATTAGCTCCATGCCTCTCTCCAGTAGGGAGGGCCAGGGTCCCCCAGGTGGCTTGGGTAGGACTGGGCTGGGCTCGGGTATTAGGCTGCCCCTCCAGGGGCCTGGGGACAGGCTTGGGCAGCTGGCATTCTCTGTGTGGGATGCTGTGAGGAGGGAGGGCTGGGCAGGGAAGGAAGGGCTGGGTAGCCCCAGGCCACAGTTTTCTCTCCCTCCTCTGTCTCCCCTGTTCCTCTGTTCTCCCGGATGGCTTTGAGATGAAGGCGACAGCAAGAATGGAGGATGCAGTTTCCATGGCAACGGGGCTGTCCACAGCCAGGCAACTTCAGAACCGGGCTCTCCGGAGGAGGCAGATGCACAGAGCGGCCACAGAGAGCTGCCTCCCGCCTGCCAATGAGGGGGCTGGCAGAGCAGTTGGCAAGGGTGGCTGCTTGGTGCTACCCACCCTGATGCCTGGCCTCCAGGAGAGGGTGGAAAGGGCACTGCTCCCTCTTATCATCCCTGTTACTTCCAAAAGGAAAGCTAGGCAGGTGGCTTGAGTGTTGGTGAGGGTTGTCCCTGGAATTTCTGGGTGCACACAGGCTCTGATTCCTAGAAGCATCCCCAAAAGCCGACTGTCTTCAGCCCTTGAGAGATGGGCCTCCGGGTAGCTGATCACCTCTCAGCAGCTTCCTTTTGGACCCTTTGAATGCCCAGAGTATGGAATGCTGGTGAAGGCCATGCCCTGATTGGGTTCGGGAGCCCTTTCCCTCTAGCTATCAGGGAATGACCTGGACCTTCTTCAGGGAGCCTCCCTGACCCTGGCCTCGTGACCAGTTCACTGAGTGGGGTTCAGGTTTGGCAGATGCTCGCCCCCAGGTGCTGGCAGTAGCAGAGCCCCAGAGCCTGGTAGCTACTCATTCCTGATGTTGTCTTCTTGTTCACCCTCCTCCTGAAGACCAGGGCTGGGGTGGGTGTGTGGGCAGGTGGAAAAGCAGAGGCAGCCATTGATGTGTTTGGAGATGGGAAGAGCTGGGGGCATGGCCTCATTAGATGGCCAAAAGAGCCACCCATGTTAGCAAAGAAGGTCAGACTCAAACTATTAAAAATAATGACTTTCCTTCACTGCCCCTGGAGGTGTCAGGGCTAGGGTGTCCCACTCTGTTCAAGCTCACAGAGTCTTAGGACGAAAGGCCTTGCCTGGGTCACCCATGGAGTCAGAGGCTGAGCTGCAGCTAGACCTTGGGCCAGGACATTCACCCCCATGTGGCCTCCAGCCGGCTGCTGAGGGCCCTGGCTGGATAAAGTAAACCTTCCTTCCCTCTCTCTCCCGGGGGCTCATTTTTCTCTCTCTTCACTTGCTTCAACTGGAGGGGGGTTCCTCAACCCTAAGCGTGGCCAGGCAGGCAGACAAGTGGAGTCCTGGAGTGGCTTCTCCCCACCGGGCAGTAAGTCTCTCATTACCGCTAAGTGGAAGGCTCATTTCAGAGCTCATGGTGAGAGCCAGACGGGTGCTATAAATAGCCGTGTTGTGAAGGTTGGCGGGTGAGCAGTGACAGGGCAGGGTCCTTGCAATCATCTTAGTGGATAATTGTGCTCCATTGCGGGAAGAGGGCAGGCTCAGGAGCAAGATGCACTTGACCCCTGTTCTGGTTTGTCTGCCTGTCTCAGGGCAGCTCTGGCATGTGTCTGTGCCCCTTTCACATACACTGGGGGCTACGGAGCACTGGGCTCTGTGTTCACGCAGAAGGGAGTGGAGTGCCTGTCTACACGTGGGGCCCTATAAGCTGGCACTTCAGCCCACTGGGGAGTTGGGCAGTGTCCAGTATTAGACCTACTTGTCTTGTCTGTTCCTCTAGCCTAGAGTCTGCCACCTCCCCCTTGGCTGAAACTCAGGACCCAGGTCTGAGAAGGGGTGGGAACCAACCACATCTGACAGTCTCGGAGGTTGGAATAGACCTGAACCAGCAGGGGAGTGGGAGTAAGAGAGAGGTTTAGCTGGCCTGGAGCTCCTATTCAGGGTTAGTCAGTAACATGTCTGCAAGGGCAGGGGCTAGGGGCCTGAGAGTCAGGGGCACTGCCTCTCCTGATATTGGTGGGTCAGTCAGCATTGTCCAGGGCAGAGAGGAGGTCAGGGCCATGGGATCCTGAGATGGCAAGTCTGGCAGGTCAGACCTTGGCTTGGCTTGGGTGCCTGGGGTCAAAGACTGTGGGGTCCCTGTCCTAGGGTATTCTGGGGTGCTAAGCTTCATGGCTCTGTGAGACCGGTGCTTTCTGGAACAGCGTTTTGGTCCCAGGATTAGCAGTGCCAGGCTCCTGGGTTCTTTTAGCACCTGTCCTAGGACTCCCAGGTCCTCAGACCACTGCCCCCTGGAGTATGAGGTCCTGCCCTTAGGATGCTGTGTGGGTGCCTTCGGGAGATTGGGGCAGGAAGCGGAGCCAGCCCCCTGGGAGGGAATAAATAATGGACAGTTCCTGGGGCCACTCAGGGACATGTGGGTCAGAGGCCCTGTAGGGCTCATTCCGCCTTTCGCGCTCTCCCACAAGGAGCGGAAGTTGTGTGCCCACCCACGGCTGGAGATCTACCAGCAAGACCAGATCTATTTCATGTGCCCACTGGCACGGCAGGGAGACTTCTATGTGCCTGAGGTGAAGGAGACAGAGCGGAAATTCCGGGGCCCTGCAGAGGCCATTGATGCCCACGTGGATGGCACAGGTACGGGGCAGGGGTGTTGCGGGGGGAAGAGGGTGGGGCCTCCTCCTTGGCTGGGTCGCACTGTGGGTGTCCAGGCGAAGCTTCACAGAGGTGGAAGAAGGGACCCGTCTACCCACGTGCAGAGTTACTTGTTCTTAGACACGCAGATCCATGTAGGTGTGGCTTCACACGTTACCCTTGGCAATGCAGATACAAAGACCCTGCCTGGATTCCCTTCAGATGCAGCAGGAGTACCCTTGGAAACACAGATCACAGACAGCTGGATGCTCATGGGAGGGGGCTGAGGCTGCTCAGGAAAGGCATCACTTGGGTGGGCTCGTCAGGAAGTGAGATTGGCTCTGGATATGGAAGGTAAGGAGAGGAACAAGGTGTCCCCCAATATGGGGCCCCACCCAGAGCCAGCTGCTTTCTTCCTTCCGAAGAGGAACAGGGGGACTTCCCTGGTGGCCCAGTGGTTAAGAATCCACCTGCCAATACAGGGGACACGGGTTCGAGCCCTGGTCCGGGAAGATCCCACATGCCGCGGAACAACTAAGCCCGTGCGCCACAACTACTGAGCCTGCGCTCTAGAGCCCACGAGCCACAACTACTGAAGGCCATGTGCCTAGAGCCCATGCTCCACAACAAGAGAAGCCACTGCAATGAGAAACCTGTGCACCACAACGAAGAGCAGCCCCTGCTCTCCACAACTAGAGAAAGCCCACGTGCAGCAGCTAAGACCCGATGCAGCCAAGAATAAATAAATCAATGAAACAGTCAAAGAGGAACCAGAGAGCATGCAGAGGGGAGCCAGGAGATCAGCACCCTGCCCCTTCCATCAGAGCCAGCCTTCCTACCCCAGGTCCAGGCCAGTAGGTTGCTTGCCTGCTCTCAGCCCACCCCCTTTCGTGACCTCTTGTAACCCTGAGCTGTCCCCAGGTGCGAGGGGACCTGCTGGTAACATCCCAAGTGGTCTTAGAGGGTCTAAGGCTTGGCCATGCTGGTGGAGCCTCATGTGACTCTGGAGGTCCATGACCTGTGGCAGTGGTACAGGGCTGGGAGGAGAGTGACTGTCCCTCTTCACCTCCTGCTTTAGGAGACTCTCTCTGTCCATCCAATCTTCAACAGCCAAGGTCACCCTGAGAGACATGTGTTGGCGGGGGCAGGGGGTGGGTACTGGGAGGCAGCCTTCACTCCCTAGGGGCCATGTCCAACACAGTTAACTTCATCTGCCACTTAATTACTTCCATGGGGCACTGCTTCCACCGGCCTGGTAGTGCCTGACAGACACTCTTCAGTGCCCCTACTGTGGGCACAGGACATACTACAAGGTCAGCAGGCCAAGGCAGTCCCCAGGGCAGGAGGGGAGCACCTTGACCTTCTTTCAACCTCCCTCAGCTACCTGCACCCCTTTTCTTTTCCCCCCCACCCAGCTCCTCTTTCAAACACCGCCTGCCAGGGTGTCGAAGGACTGCTTGGCACCCACTACAGCTGGCTGCAACCTAGCTCCCACGCCCCCGGCTCCTTGGCCTGTCCTACCCACCAGCCTGCCCACCCATTCCCTGGAGTGGGGACAAGGGGTCTGCTCTCCTCTGATAGGGTCTGCCCTGGCACCTGGGGCGGACTCTGGGTGTCTGCTTGCCAGGTACATGCCACTTGCGCAGCAGTGTGTGGTGGATGCCTGTCTGCCCAAGGCTTGGCCTGTCCCTGTCTGCCTCCCTGCTGTGGCCCCCGCTTGGGCTGGGAGGTGAAAGGGGGGTGATTAGCTGCCTTGCACCTGTTATTACATTGATGTATTATTTAGCTCCAGAGAGGCAATGAATATTTGATCTTCTTGCACTGGCTGTGGGCAGTGGAGGAGAGAGGGACTGGGGTGAGGTGGCAGCTTCATTCTCTGCTTCAGCAGCCTTTGGGATTTAGGTGCTACCCTGCCTTGCCTGGCCTCTTCTGCCCTGGGACACAGACCCAGGACTCTGGACTTCCTCCTGTGCAGACCTTGATGGAGCTGGAGGGTTGCCACTTCCCTGCCTTGGACTCCTTTGCCAGAAGTGTCCACATGTGCCCAGAGGCTGTCCTCATCCCAGCATGCTGGTCCCTGGCCTGAAGGGGCACCCCTGGGCTCCTTCCTCTGATCATTCCTAGCCTAGGAACTGGGAGAGGGAGGAGGCAGCTAGCTGGCAAGCAGGCAGGTTCCCATACCTGGGTCCCGAGAGAGCCATTGGGTGGGTGGGTGGATTGAACTTAATGGGGCCAGGGAGAAATTATCCCCCTCCTCTGCTCCTTTCAGGCCTGCAGCCTCTGGGGCACCAGTTATTATTTAAGGCAAGAAAGAGGGGCTGGAGTCCTGCCCCAGGGTCAGAGGGAACCACCTATAATTCAGGGAGTAGTCCTGGCTCACTCTTGAATACCTCCACTCTGGGAGCCATGACTGAGGCCCCAGCAAGAAGAGGGCCCTGGGCCAGCAACCTGGCACTTACAGGGCTCATCTCACCTCTGTCAGTAGGTCCCAGAGGTCATCTTGGGGCCGAGGAGGCTGAGGGAGCAGATCCCACCCCACCCCACCCCTCACCCTGGGCTCCAGCTGAGGTTCAGTGAAAGTTCCAGGCCAAGTCCCAAACGCCAAGCAGTCCCCAGCTGTGCCGGGCTCGGGGCTCAATCACCATGGAGACAGGATCTGAGGAAGCTGGCCCACCCGTCACTTTCTGTGATGTTTGATAGCTGCCCCCTTCCCTCTCACACAGGAAGGGAAGCATATCCGCCTTTTCTCAATCTGGATTCCTACGCACAGTAGGCCTGAGCTCTTTGCTCCTCCTTGCCACCCTCAACTGCTGTCAGTGCCTCTGACCTGAGGAGGTGAATTGAGGGGCTGCTCCTGAGCAGGGCAGATGAACCTGCCCTGGAGGACGTGTTGGGGGTGGGAGGAGCAGGCTGGGAGACATCTCAGGGCACTCCAGCCACTTGCAGAGTTCTCCCATGGTCCCTTCTGCTGCTTTGTGGCTCAGGAGCCACTAGTGGTTGGGGATGGGTAAGGACTTCTCTGGGGTGACCCAGGCATAGAAGAAGAAAGTCCTTAAAATGCTTCGTCCCAACACCCTCCTCCCGTGTAATTGGTCGAGGATTTCTCAGGACTTCTCCATCCCACTCCTGCCCCAGCCTCCTCCTCAAACTGGGGCTCAGTGTGGGCCAGAGGCAGGGATATGGCTGCCCCTTGGGGAGCCCTGCATGGGGGAGGGACACAGGAGAGCAGGCCTCCTGGTCCATTCTCCTGTCCTCAGGCCTTATGGGCAGTGTTCTGGCCTTGGAGAAACCTCTCTCCAAGCCTGAAATAGGGGGTGGAGGAGGGGACACTACTTAAATCTCTGTCCTACCCTCAGCTTCTCAGGTTGGGGCTGAATGGTCCTTAATGGACTGTTGGGGGCTGGGGGGCAGCAGGCTTTGTGGGAGTGCAGGGAGCTGAGGCTAATTCAGGGTAGGGAGAGGAGTATACAGCAGGCTGTCCTCCCTCACTCCCTCCCTGTTCTGTCCCTCTGCCCTGCCAATGCAGCTCAAGACAGGGCAGAGGGCAGCTGGAATGAGCCTCTTGAGCCGGGGCAGCTTTATTATTCATGAGCACACTGTGTATGCTGAGTTGCTGGGCTGGTGGGAGAGCCTCAGTCCTCTCCCTGGAGGAGGGGGTGGGGGCCCTAGCTAACCTGTGCTCCCTCTTCCTTCAGGAACTGACACGATGAGTGACACAAGTTCTGTAAGCCTGGAGGTGGGTCCTGGCAGCCGGGAGACTTCAGCTGCCACACTGTCCCCTGGGGTGAGCAGCCGTGGCTGGGATGATGGTGACACCCGCAGTGAGCACAGCTACAGCGAGTCGGGTGCCAGCGGCTCCTCCTTTGAGGAGCTGGACCTGGAGGGCGAGGGACCCCTTGGGGAGGCAAGGGTCGGCCCTGAGGCTGAACCCCTTGGGGTTGCCAAGTGGCCCCGGGAGCCCAGTACCCCTGAGAAGGGCGAGGAGTAACCCACAGCCTGCACCTTCCTGTGGTGCAGTTGCTAAGGAACTGAGCAGCCTCTTCAGTCCTCTTCTTCCTCCACCTCCCAGGCTCAGGCTGGGGCCAGGGGTCTCAAGCAGACCTGACTTCTACTGCCCTGGGCCTCTGGCTAAGCCTTCTCCTCACTGCCCTCTCAGCTCCCAGAGCCAAAGGAGCCGGGACTGTTGGCACCGAGCCCCTGCGGCTGCCACCCCTGTTACATCTTTTTTTCAGATTCACATTGGAGCTTCCAGGACCCAGAATAAAGCAAATGCTTTTCTTTGTTTTACCTGGATTTGTACTGTGCATTTGTTTGTTCCACAATGGTTCTGGTTCTTGGGGACCGCAGAGTGGGCAGGAGCACCCCCAACCTGAGGAGAGGAAAGAACTTGGCCAGGTACCCTGGGGGGGCGGGTAGAGGGAATTGGAGGCCTTTCACTCCCTGTTCTTTGGCCCCACTTGACAGCTGCCCCTCCATTGCAGCAGCCCCAGAGGCTCCCCCAGGCTGCTGGAGAGCAGGCAGATCAGGACAAGGGGTGTGAAAGCTGAGCATGGGGTGCCCTCTGGGGCTCAGGAGTGGGGAGCTCACAGCCTGCCTCAGTCTGCTTCCAAGGGATGCCTTTGTGTCTGTGGCTAGAGTGTGCCTGTGCTGACACTGTTATCTGTCCAGCCGGTGAGGACATCCCTGCTGTGCCTGCCAGTGGCTGTGTATCTGCGTGTGTGCATGCAAACACACACATGCCTTTGGTCTTTTATGTGGTGGCTGTACCTTGTGTGGATGGCTATGTGACTCTGTGCACATGTTGCTATGCTTAGTGTCTAACTTTGGTTGAATTATAGGGGTGTGAGGCTGGCTATCTGGGAGCGTCACTCGGGGGTTTGTCCATATACAGCTGTCTGTGTGTAGTTATGTGTCTGTGTACAACTATGTTTGGCGGGGTGTGTTCATGTGTAAAGCTGTGTGTTTTTCTGTGTCCATATGTAAAGCTATAGGTCTTTGCAGCTGTGTGTCCATGAGTATAGCTATATATGTGTGGACATGTTCACCTGTACAGCTACGTATATGTGTTCATGTGTACAGCTGTGTGTCCACATGTAGAGCTATGAATTACGGCTGTGTCTGTTTATACAGCTGTGTGTGCAGTTGTGTGTTTATGTGTACTGCTATGTGTGTGGCTGTGTCCACATGTACAGCTCTGCAGGTAAGGCTGGGTGTGTGTTTGTGCATAGCTGGGTGTGTAACTGCATGTCCATGTGCTGTCGCGGGACTGTGCAGCTCACTTGCTGCGGGCCATATAATGGCCACTTGGGCTTGTGCTGTGTTTATAAAGCCCCATGTCTTTTGTGAGGCTGCCTTGGTGAGTGGGCTGGGACTGCTGTGCAGCTCCTCTCACCTCAGAACCCTGCTACTGTCAGCCCCTCTGCTCCAGGGGCCCAGGCCATCACTCACCTACCCCAGGGAGCAGTTGCTCTGAGACAGCGGAGAGGGTGGGAACAGCAGGAGCTGGCAGACAGCATGTCTGTCTCTCCAGCCTTGTCTGACAGCTCTGTACCCTCATCCTGCTGCCACCTTGCCTCATATTAGCGATGGAGTTTGTTTGGGTTTGATGTCTTAGTCTGTTGTACAGCTGTGCTCTTTCCAGAGCAGTGGAGCGTCCAGTTTCTGTGTCCAGGGAAAACACCTGTCCTTCCTTGGTGACAACCCCCTGCCCCCCAACCCCCAACGCCAAGCCCATATGTAGGTGTGTGTACCAGAGGGACCAGGGATTAGCATGTGCTCATTGGCATGCATCTCAGCTAGCCTTACCTCTACTGACACCTGTGGAAGAAAGGGCAGCACCAGGGGAACGTGTATAGATGCTGTGCCCCTTAGTACATGTTAGTGCGTGCGTTATGGCTCTGGGGCTAAATCTGGGTGCAGCCCCCCTCTCCAAATCCCTCAGTACAGTGTGGCGATGCAGATTATCCACCACCCCTACCCAGGGGTATCCTTCCGCACTCTGCTGCAGGAGGGGAGAAGACTCAAGAACATCTCAGAGCTGTCCTCCCTCTGCTCGGGCTCCAGCTCCTGCTCCCTCCTATGCAGCAGCCAGTTTCAGGAGCCTCTTCCCCAGCCCCCTCCCTCCCAGATCCCCCTGTCAGCCCCAGCCTGTCCCTCAGGGTTGACCCTGAGTCCCTGGTCCTGCAACCCCACCCCCCACCCCAGATTGGTATCTCTTTGCCATTAATGCCCTTTGCACAAGAGAGTGGAGATTAGTGGAGGGGTGGGGGGGAGGTCAGGGCTGGATGTGTGTGGGGTGTAGTGGTTTTAAAGGTCATCTGCAGGAAGGAAGAGAATGTCCCATCCTCCTCTGATCCTCGCCCCCCCCCCCCCCCCCATCTCTTCCTTCTAGTGACTCAGGCCCCAGCTCGCACTTGGGGCTGAAGACACATTCCCCCACCCCAGGCCTGGCATGTGGACGGAACTGCAGTTCATGGATATGGAGAATCAGTGTGAGGACAGGGATGCAGCAGGCTAAGCGCTCCACCTATCTCCTACGTGCCTCTTTACCTATCTCCCAGTGGACCCCACTACCCTAGGGCCAGCCCTCCCGCTTTCGCAGATGGGAACCCATAGCACTGTGCGCACCTCCCGGGGCTCAGTGACCTTCCCAGCCCAGTGCCTCATGCCCGCTGCTCTCTGGGACGCAGTCTGACTTGGGGTGGAGGGGGCCAAGAGGCAACTGCTCCAGCACAGGGTGGGAGAGCCCGAGGATTCAGCACCACGCGGCGGACAGCGCCGGGCCGGTGCGCCTGAAGAGGGGAGCGTTGGAGGAGTCTGGGGGGAGGCGGAGGCCCGGTTGGCCGCGGGAGATCTGTAATGGAGGAGGGGCTGAGGGCGGGCCGGGGCCGGGGGCGGGGCGGGCCGCGATTGAAAGCTGCAGGTTGAGCGGGCGGGCGGAGAGCGCAGAGCTGCCGAGCCAGCGAGCGAGCGAGCGAGCGAGCGCTCTAGCGGGAGCTGGAACCCCGCGCCCCCGGCTCCTCTCCGTTTTTCTCCGCGCCAGAGCCGGGCGCGCAAGGTAGGGTAAGCCTGGTGGTGCCGCGGCCGCCACCGACCTTATCGATCCTGACCCCACGTCCTGGGGTCCCACGGGCCCTCGAGTTCTGGGGCTCCTGGGGCTGAGACTGGCCAGGGCGTCCAGACAACGCTTGCCAGGAGCTCCGGGAAGCGGGAAGACAGCCCTAGACGTCCCGCCTTTCTTCCCCAAAGAACGCACGCTCTGCATCTCGATCCCTCGTTCTTCCTGCCCCTCCGTCCTTTGGTCAGTCTTTCTGTCTGTGCCTCTGTCTTTGTCTCAGCCTCCCAGGCTCCATCGCTCCCTCCCTGAATTTTGTGGCCCAGGCCCCCAGGCTGCCCCCTTCTAGGGTTCTCTCTCCCTTCAGGGTTCTGTCCCTTGTTGGAGCTTTGGTCCCAGCCACCCCTGTGGGAGGATCGTGGTCTTGACCAGTTTGGACCTCAGCCCCCATCTGGGTCCGTGTCCCCATCTGTGTTGGGCTTCATGCTTACCTCTCTCTCCTGTTTGCCTGCTTGAGCTGCTGCTTTCTGGCTACGCACAGGATCACAGTTCTCCTGGCCTAGCCCCAGTGGCAGACTAACCCTGGGGAGCTGAGGGGGCAAAGTGAAGAGCCCCAGTCTCTGTGGCCAGGATATGGGGTCCTTCAACTAGTTCTGCCCTTCTTCAGGCTCAGTTTCCCTCTGCTAGCCTTCCCAAGCCTGTGTGATTGTGACAACCTGTGTGGGATGGGTGTCTGGGAGGGCAGCTGGGGCACAAATACAGGGTGCAGAGTGGAAGAGGGAGGCAGGGTCTCTGAGGGCCGGGGCCAGGATGGACAGGGCCCTGAGACCAAGGATGGGGAGTCGAGATGGTGACTTTCTCTGCTTGGTTCTGAGCTGAAGAGAAAACGAAAGCAAAAAGTCTCAAACGGCAGTCTATATAGTGCTAGCGTGTCCAAAATCTCACCTTGAGCCCTGTTTTGAGATTTTGACCAGGTGGACTGCCCCTCCACCCCTGACACACACATACACTCACATCTACTTTCCCTGTTGACTTTAGGACCTGTGGTCACTTCGGTGTCCCTCTCTAGGGCCAGCCTCTCTACCTTGCTCTCTAACTTCCAAAGCCTAGAGTCTCTATTACTTCCCCAGTCAGGGGGTGTTGGGGATGGCTTTTTAAGAACGAGAGGCTGGGAACCTTGGGCGCTCACCTGGGCTTCAGTTTCCTTAGAGGTTGGAGACTAACTACCCTTTGTTCTCAGCCAGCGATGGCTCCTCTCTGGAAATCCAAGGCTCAGGATAGGGACTGGACTCCCAAGTTTGTAACTGTGACCTTCTGCTGCAAAGCTGTTGACTTTGGGGTCCCGGGAGGTTTTGGCAGGGTGTTGGACATTCTTCTGGGTCTTCTGTTTTCTGTTTGGGCCTTTACTCTCTGTAATCCTCCATCTCTGCTAAATTTGGGATGGGCACAGAGCCCATCTCCAGCCGCAGATCTGGGCAGGGCTGAGAGACAGGCCAAAGGGGTGTCCCAGGAGTTTCTCATCCTAGTTAGGAGCACCACCTCTCCCTGGCTCCTCAGTCCCTGGGAAAGGAGTTTGGGGGAGGCAGAGTCAGAAGGGGTAGCCACTCTCAGGTTCCACTGTTCCCTACCTGTTTGTCTGTCTGTCTGTCTGTCTCTCTCTCTCTCTCTCTCTGCAGGAGCTGGGTCCCTCCTCATCCTTTTCCTGTCTGTCCTTTCCTGGTCTATTTATACCTCTCTTTGCCTTTGCTGCTTCTGCCCTCACCCCCTGGAGGCCCAGGTCTGCTGGACCCATCCATCCCCTTTGGAGCCATGGGATCACTGCTTGGGTTCCTGGCTCTGCTGCTGCTGTGGGGCGCTGTGGCTGAGGGCCCAGCCAAGAAGGTGCTGACCCTGGAGGGGGACCTGATTCTGGGTGGGCTGTTTCCGGTACACCAGAAGGGCGGCCCAGCAGAGGAGTGTGGTCCCGTCAATGAACATCGCGGCATCCAGCGCCTGGAGGCCATGCTTTTTGCGCTGGATCGTATCAACCATGACCCAAGCCTGCTGCCGGGCGTGCGCCTGGGTGCACACATACTCGACAGTTGCTCCAAGGACACACATGCCCTGGAGCAGGCACTTGACTTCGTGCGTGCATCACTCAACCATGGTGCCGATGGCTCACGCCATGTTTGCCCCGATGGTTCTTATGCCACCCATGGTGATGCTCCCACTGCCATCACTGGTGTCATTGGCGGCTCCTACAGCGATGTCTCTATCCAGGTACATGGGGGCTGTTTAAGTGGGGGCTGGGGAGGGAGGCCAGAGGTGGGGACCTGGAATTCCTGCTGAGCAGGGCCTCTGGGCTACCATGCATTAGAAGAGGGACTAGAGGCTTCCTTCGAGTAGCTTTTTACAGAAGACTAAGAAAGTGCCCCTGTGGCAAAATGGGAGTACAATTTTAGAGACTGTGCAAGGAAAGCATCCCACTTCCAACACATACGCACACACACATCTGATGTTATACAGCCCTAAGAAACTTAATAGGCGTTTTGAATCCTGGCTCTCCCACTTACTGTGTGACTCTGGACATTATTTCTCTCTTCTGTGCCTCAGTTTCATCCTTATAAAATGGGACTCATAATACTTACCACTCTTAGGGGTGTGGTGGAAATTTAATGAGGGGGCCTGGCAGATCGTAATGGCGTAATCAACATTAGCTGCTATTGTTATTAAGCCATTTCATAGATGAGGAAACTGAGGCTTGGAGCGAGGCAAGGCACGAGTCCAGGTGCTCACAAAGTGGAGACATGAACCTAGGGCTCTCAGCCAAGGACCTCCGGGACTGTCAGCTCATCTGTCTTTGGATTGGAAAGGGGTGGAAAATAGAAGCCAAGAGCAAACCAGAGAAGAGAAACAGGGGTTGGGGACCCAGAAGGAAGAGAAGCAGGATGTGTGTGGAGGTGAGGAGGAGGGTACCCAAGGGTCTTCAGTGGGTGTAGGATTTGAAGGGGTGGAAAGGGGAGGGAACCAGGTCCTCCCTCCTCCTGTTCTCCCATAAGGGGTCAGCAGAGGGCTCAGCTAATGTCCCTTGCCACATCTGGCTGCTTTAGCCCAGGTGGGATCCTCCCTGTCCCTGACTGGGTTCCTCCTCTTGCTTGGACCCTTACCTTCCTGGTGCCTGACATAGGCTGCTGGAAGGTGAGGCCAGAGCTGGGATTGGGGTTGGGAGTGTTGCAAGGAGGGCCTTGTCTGGGGCCTCAGCTTCCTTTAGGAGGCCAGCAGAGGGCATTGCCATCAGAAGCAGGGCCAGGACCTCTGACCTGGAAGGCTTGTTTAGGAGAAAGGAAGCAGGAGTCTAAACCATGAAGGCAGCTTCTGGCCTGGGGTTGGGGACGCCTGCTCATACCCCTATTGCAGGGAATGAATTACCAGTCCTGCTAGTTCCAGCTACTGGAAGTGTCCAGCAGTAGCTTGGACAGGTGTGGCTGTAGCAGCACCTACATCTGCAGCCCTGGGGGTGCAGGGGCAGGGATGGGTAGGCAGCCTCCCACCTGCTGATGTCTGCAGGGGCCTCTGGGGTGCTTTCCCAGCACCCACTCTTCACAATTCTCTTCAGGGCCCCATGTATTCATCTCCAGGAGCCCAGTTACCTCTCTCCAACCCCAAGTTGCCTGCCTCCTGCAACAGGGCCCACACCTCAACATCAGTCTGCTTTTTCCTTGTCTGGGTCAAAGCAAAGCTCAGTCCTTTATCCATAGGCTGCACCTGCCTGTTAATGATTCCTCCATATTCTGGCCCCTTCTCTCTTGCCAAAACCCCTATCATCTTCCAGGCATTGTGGCTTCACATACATCATTTTTATCTGCTCATCAACCTTGTAAGGCAGGAATGAGAAACTGAGGCTCAGGGAGGTTTGCTAACTTGCCCAGGGGCACAGAGTTAGAAAGTACAGGGAAGGCATTGACACTGTCAGAGTAAAAACCTGTGTCCCAGTTGCAAATACAGGACCTAACTCCCGCTTGTGGAACCTGGACCATGCCCTGCTCTCACCTACCCACCATCCCACCTGGTCCTTGGCTAGACCCCACTCTTAGGGGCAGGTCCCAGGAATCTGGGGGTGGGAGATCGGCTGCCAGACAGGCAGTGGTAGGCAGGAAGCCTTGTTTATTTCAGGTTCAGGCATCCAGTGGAGACCAACTCTTGGGCTCTCAGGGCTATGGAGCCCTCAAATCTGGGTCTTCCTGGGGGAGTCTTTTCCTCCTTTCTCCATCATCCCATCAGAATTGACTCCGGGGTAGAGAGCTTAAGAGCCCTGAGCATCCCACTTGCCATCTAGGGCCTACTTTTCCCTGTGCAGCCAGTGGCCAACCTCTCTCCACCCAGGACTTGGGCCTTCCCTTAGCTCTCTTTCTTTGTTACTGCCATGAGTCTGAAGGGAGACAGCAGAGGGGTTCAGGTGTGGCTCAGGACCCTGGTGCCTTGGCCCTGGGTCTTTCTCAGCCCTTGGGAAGGGATAGAAAACTCCCTGCCACCAGGGGGAAGACACATCAAGACAAGATATAGGTCTTGGGCTTCCCTGGTGGCGCAGTGGTTGAGAGTCCGCCTGCCGATGCAGGGGACACGGGTTCGTGCCCCGGTCCGGGAAGATCCCACATGCCGCGGAGCGGCTGGGCCCGTGAGCCATGGCTGCTGAGCCTGTGCATCGGGAGCCTGTGCTCCGCAACGGAAGAGGCCACAACAGTGAGAGGCCCGCGTGCCACACAAAAAAAGAAAGATATAGGTCTTTTGGGAGAGGGAGACCTCAGGGACAACCGCATGGGCACTTGATCCCAAGGTCCAATAGCTGTGGGGGCACATCCGTCTCCAGCACTTGACTTGGTCTCTATCTTCGCCCTCTCTACCCCTCCCCCAGGTGGCCAACCTCCTGCGGCTATTTCAGATCCCTCAGATCAGCTATGCATCCACTAGTGCCAAGCTGAGTGACAAGTCCCGCTATGACTACTTTGCCCGCACGGTGCCCCCTGACTTCTTCCAAGCCAAAGCCATGGCTGAGATTCTCCGCTTCTTCAACTGGACCTACGTGTCCACTGTGGCATCCGAGGGCGACTATGGCGAGACAGGCATCGAAGCCTTTGAGCTAGAGGCCCGTGCCCGCAACATCTGTGTGGCCACCTCGGAGAAGGTGGGCCGTGCTATGAGCCGCACAGCCTTCGAGGGCGTGGTGCGAGCCCTGCTGCAGAAACCCAGTGCCCGCGTGGCTGTCCTATTCACCCGTTCCGAGGACGCCCGCGAGCTCCTCGCTGCCACCCAGCGTCTCAATGCCAGCTTCACCTGGGTGGCCAGCGATGGCTGGGGGGCCCTGGAGAGCGTGGTGGCAGGTAGTGAGGGCGCTGCTGAAGGTGCCATCACCATAGAGCTGGCTTCCTACCCCATCAGCGACTTTGCCTCCTACTTCCGGAGCCTGGACCCGTGGAATAACAGCCGGAACCCCTGGTTCCGCGAGTTCTGGGAGCAGAGGTTTCACTGCAGCTTCCGGCAGAGAGACTGTGCAGCCCACTCCCTGCAGGCTGTGCCCTTTGAGCAAGAGTCCAAGATCATGTTTGTGGTCAATGCGGTGTATGCCATGGCCCACGCGCTGCACAACATGCATCGCACCCTCTGCCCCAACACCACCCGCCTCTGTGATGCAATGCAGCCTGTCAATGGGCGCCGCCTCTACAAAGACTTCGTGCTCAACGTCAAGTTCGATGGTAATGCTGCTGGCCAGTGTCCACCAGGCAGCTGGCCCTCCGAGGGTGAAAGGGAACAGGCCCTCAGGTTCTAGTACACGGCTAAGAAAACATAGCCCATAGCAAGTAAGGGCATTACCCAAGGGGCTGGTGTCAGAGCCAGAACAAGGACAGCTAGGCAGAGAGGACTCCAACAGGAGCCAGGACTAAGGTTCCACTTTCTGAGTTCCTTCCAGAGAGTAGATGTCTGGCCTGGTCCTTCACTGTGAGGATCTCTGGTTCCTGCTTGGGCCTTGCCCTTTTATCTCCTGTCTCTTTATCATGCAGGGAGTAGGGATCAGGAGACCTCAAGCCCATTGTCAGGCAGCAAAATATCAGTGAGAGTCAGAAGGAAGGTGCATCAGGATGAACCACTATTTTCCAGGAAAATTTCTATTCCTAATCTTGGTTTTCCACTCAAGGTGGCCACAGTCTCTTCAAACCAAAAGTTATTTTAATAGAAGTTCCAGCTTCAAGAAAAATAAATGCCTCAGAATCATCGTTGTGCTTCAGGAAGAATCACTGTGGGAACAGTGAGAGAGGGTGCCAGGGCTGACAAAGCTTGGAGTACTGGACCAGGATCAAGAGGAATAGTAATTCCAATAAGACTGACATTCAGAGTTATGGGAGAATCAGAGTGGGGGTTAGTGTTGCATTTGGGTCTGATTGGGTTGACATTAGAACAAGGCTGAATTTAGCCCGCTGGGCTAAGTGGAATTTATGGTAGGGCTCAAGTTGGATTTTGAGGACTTTTTTGGGTAGAAAGAGTAGGGGCTGCGGGGGACCTGCATTCAACACCAGGCTGCACCATTCACCACGGGGCCTTAAGTACATGATCTGCTAACTTGAACACCATTTCTTACTGGGACATGGGATAACAGGGGTACCTGCCTTCTGAGCCTGGCTGAGAGATGTGAGGTTCACAGGGGAGTGGGGATGGGGAGTAGAGTGATTTGTGAGATGCCTGCCAAGCATATTCTGGTGAACATTGGTGGTTCCAGGTGACCACTGAGGTTGGGATTCAGCTTGCACTGGGATCAGTGTTAGGACTATCCGGGGCTGGAGGTGGGGATGTCATTGATGGGATTAAAAGTAGGACCAGGACTAGACCTGAGGTCGAGTTTAGCCTTAGGGGGTCTCCATGGTAGGTTTGGGGAAAGGGCTGTGGTGTGTGTTGGGATAAAGTTGGGGTCTGGGGTCTGGGTTGGAAGGTCTAAGGCTGGGTTTTGGGAGTCATGGTTGGGGATTGGTGTGGGCATTAGGTTTGTGGAGGTGCCTGGATTTTAAGGTTGGGGTTCTATCTGGGGCTTAGGGTTGGGGTTTGTTGTAGCCTCTCATTTAGAAAAATGGCTGGGGTTAGGCTGGCTTTAGTGCTGGGTTGAGGATCAGAAGGATGAGGGCTGACCTAAGCTTTGGGGTTTGAGTTCTATGTTAGGGTTGAGGTCACATCAGGATGACCCACCAATCCAACCCTCTCTTCCTTCCCTCCTCGACCCCAGCCCCCTTCCGCCCAGCTGACACCCACAGTGAGGTCCGCTTCGACCGCTTTGGGGACGGTATTGGTCGCTACAATATCTTCACCTATCTGCGGGCAGGCAGTGGGCACTATCGCTACCAGAAGGTGGGCTACTGGGCAGAAGGCCTGACCCTGGACACCAGCCTCATCCCATGGGCCTCCCTCTCAGCCGGGCCCCTGCCCGCCTCTCGCTGCAGTGAGCCCTGCCTCCAGAATGAGGTGAAAAGTATGCAGCCGGGGGAGGTCTGCTGCTGGCTCTGCATCCCCTGCCAGCCCTACGAGTACCGGCTGGATGAGTTCACCTGTGCTGACTGTGGCCTGGGCTACTGGCCCAATGCCAGCCTGACTGGCTGCTTTGAGCTGCCCCAGGAGTACATCCGCTGGGGCGATGCCTGGGCCGTGGGACCTGTCACCATCGCCTGCCTAGGCGCCCTGGCCACCCTCTTTGTACTGGGCGTCTTCGTGCGGCACAATGCCACCCCAGTGGTCAAGGCCTCTGGCCGGGAGCTTTGCTACATTCTGCTAGGTGGTGTCTTCCTCTGCTACTGCATGACCTTCGTCTTCATTGCCAAGCCATCCACAGTGGTGTGCACCTTACGGCGCCTCGGGTTGGGCACTGCCTTCTCCGTCTGCTACTCGGCCCTGCTCACCAAGACCAACCGCATTGCGCGCATCTTCGGTGGGGCCCGGGAGGGAGCCCAGCGGCCACGCTTCATCAGCCCTGCCTCGCAGGTGGCCATCTGTCTGGCCCTTATCTCGGGCCAGCTGCTCATCGTGGCTGCCTGGCTGGTGGTGGAGGCACCAGGCACGGGCAAGGAGACAGCCCCTGAGCGGCGGGAGGTAGTGACATTGCGCTGCAACCACCGCGATGCAAGCATGCTGGGCTCGCTGGCCTACAATGTGCTCCTCATTGCGCTCTGCACACTCTATGCCTTCAAGACCCGCAAGTGCCCTGAAAACTTCAATGAGGCCAAGTTCATCGGCTTCACCATGTACACCACCTGCATCATCTGGCTGGCCTTCCTGCCCATCTTCTATGTCACCTCCAGTGACTACCGGGTGAGCTACCTGCTCCAGGGTGGGCTGAGGCCTGGGGGTGGGTGGGGGGCAGGGTGGAGTGGGACACAGGACCTTCTATTTCCTGATATCTCATTTAATCTTCTGATAACTCTGAGGCTCCAACAGGTTAAATCCTCACCCAGGAGCACACAGCTTGTGGTGGCCCAGTTAGGAGTGGACCCCAGGGGAAGGTGGGAAGGTTGAGTGGGGCCTGGGGAAATGGCCATGGAGGTGGAGGAATTAGAGCTGAGAAGAGATTTCAGGACTCAGATGTTATCTCCTAACCTGGGTGGAGGTGGAAGTGCCGAAATGTGTCCAAATCAGCAGAGGCTCTACCCTGCTCCACTGAGGGGTTGGCTGCAGAAGGGGAGCCCTGGTCTCTGCTTTTGTGGAGCTCCCAGACTAGCAGGGTGATTGACCAAAGAGCTGCTGACTGGTTTAGGTTGACAAAAGGCCCCAGTGAGAATACAGAAGAGGGAGGTGTGTATGTGGTAGTGGTGGTGGTGTGTGTATGAGTGTGTAGGAAGTCAGAGAGGGCTTTTTGGAAGAGGGGTCCTTGAACTGGACTCTGCAGCACAGGCAGGTGGGAATAGGTAGGGTGGAGGAGGTGGGGAGGGCAGCCAATACGGAAGCTGATTGGAGCAGAGGGTCTGCATTGCCCTCCCCCTCGCCTGGAGTTGAGGTGGGGGGGGTGTACATGGTGGAAAGGTAGGCAGAGGTGAGAGTGAAGCAGGAATGGGAATGACAGAGCTATTAAACCAGCAGCCCCAGAGGGTACAATGCTTTGATGCCCCTTGGACCTGTGCAGTGTGGCGTGGTGCCCCCAGAGCTGTGCAACTCTGGGATTGAGAGATGAAACCAGGGAGGTCAGGAAAGGTGAAGCAAAGAGGGGGAGGAGATCTGGGGTGTAGGGTTCAGGAAGGTCAAAGCAGGTGAAAACTGTACCCCAGTTGGTGGCTTCCTAGCAAAATTCCAACTGGCACTGAGTGCTCAATGCGTCTCCTCAGCTTCAAGGGGCAATGGCTGCTTCAGATGGAGTGGTCAGGGCAGACCTCCCCAAGGAGGTGACAGGTGAGCTGAGCTCTGAACAATAAGAGGATAATCTTGGGTAATCCTCACAATTCTGGAGTAAATTCTGTGGCTCTCCCCGTTTTCCAGATGAAGAAATGGAGACTCAGGGAGGTTCAATTCCTTGCCTAAGGTCACTCAGCTTGGGAGTATAGAGCAGGGTCTGAGCTGACAATTTTAACAATTAAAGGAGCAGGAAAATTGAGGCAAGAACCCCTGCAAAAGCCCTTTTCCTCAGGACAGAGGTATGGGGGGCAGTGCCGGTGGCCAGGGACGGCTGGGTGTGGGCTGCTCTTGCACCTGCTGGGCCACCTGCCTGGGCAGTGGAGGCCCGAGCTGGGGAGGGAATCTGCTCAGACTCAGCCTGCATTTGCATATGATTTGCATTTGCATGCCAATCATAGGTGGCTAAGGACTTACCTGGCATGTACACACACAGTACCCACACACACATGCGTGCACACACGTATCCCTACACTCACACACGTGCACATACCAGCACACCTGGCAAACATCCACATCTTCCCACACATCCATATACATGCATCCTATACTTACACACACAACTGCACACTCTCACCACCCCCTACACACACACACCCCGTACAGATATTCATGCCCTTACATGCATGCACTCCATACCTGCACCCCTACACACACCCGCACACACACACATGCCTGCACACCCACTCCCACATGCACTCTGCATGTTCACCCCCACAGCTAGAACTCTGGTCATCCTGGAAGACGGTGCACTGGGGCTGATGCTGGGACTGTGCCCAACCTTCCTAAAAATTCTTTGGAGCTTGGCAGACAGACCAAGATCCAGTGTTGGATGCTTACAGTCTCCCCTGCTCCTTACCCCACCTCCTGGGCAGGGTTCCTGGGGCCAGGCCCAGGCCTGTGGGACAGACTCATCCTTGACCTCTCCCATCACAGGTGCAGACCACCACCATGTGTGTGTCCGTCAGCCTCAGCGGCTCTGTGGTGCTTGGTTGTCTCTTCGCGCCCAAGCTGCACATCATCCTGTTCCAGCCACAGAAAAATGTGGTTAGCCACCGCGCACCCACCAGCCGCTTCAGCAGTGCAGCTGCCAGAGCCAGCTCCAGCCTCGGCCAAGGTCAGTGTCCATCTATTTCTAAGACCCCTCTACACCTGTGCCCCCTCTCCCCACCTTAGTTCCTCATCATGGGGGCAACTCCCTGGGTTGCTGAGATTCCTTGGCTGGGGGTGAAGTGCCCCCTAGATGAGGCTGGACAGGAGAGGGTGTGTGGGGGATGATGGTGAGCTGCTCTCCGCCGCCCTGCTTCCCTACTGTATAAGGGACCTTGGGACTGGCCCCAACCTCCAGCTTCCTTTCCCTAGGGTCTGGCTCCCAGTTTGTCCCCACTGTTTGCAACGGCCGCGAGGTGGTGGACTCAACAACATCATCGCTTTGAGGATCCCCACACTCCTGCCCCGACACGGCTGCTCCCCAGAAGCCGGCGCAGACCCGTGTCCAGGGCCAGGAGGAAGATGGCTGGAGCACTGCAATAATGCCAACCCCGTGCCCGCCCCCAGCGCCACTTACCAACCTATTCACTCAAACCCTTCAGAGTCAGAAGTCAGAGTCCTTGGTCTGGGAGCCTCTATAACGACCACCAACTGCCCTTGCAGCTGTGTTCCCTCCTTGCCAGGCCCAGGACTTGGAAGGGAGCAAGCCAGGGTCCACTCTGCACTGGAACAGGAAGGATGAGGACTGAAGGCCCCAATCCCCAATCAGCAAAGGTGCTTCCAGCCCTGCCCCTCCCTCCTTCTAGGGCCTTTTAAATTTTTTATATAAGTTATTCTGGGATGGGGAGGGGGGTCAAAATGGGGGCCATCGCTCCTCCTGCACAGTAGTTTGTCCTGTAGTTTATTTTGTATTATCTGTAAATAAAGTGTCTTTATTAAAAAAAAAAATCACTCTTTGCCTCTGATCCAGGGAGGCCCCTCACCCCCACCACAGCCTCTCAACCTTCATTTTGCCAGTATTTGTTCACTCTGCTCTGTGCCTATGCTAGGAGGATCTGGTGGCCACAAGACAGACCCAGTCCCGCCTGGTGGAGACACAGAAAATGAATAAGCCATCCTTCCTTGAAAGGAGCTGCTACAGACAGGCCAAGGCACTACTGGGGTGAGGATGGGAGATTTAAATGGACACAAGCTCACCTGGCAGTCTGGGGGAGGACGTGGACGATGTGGGTGATGGAGCAGGCGGGGAAGCTGACTGTGACCCTTGGGAACTGTGGGCTTTTCCATTGTCTGGCATGCCTGGCACTTGGAGGAGCCTTTGGTCAGCTCAGAGCCAGGCTGAGCGTTTGGGGTGGAGAGAGCCAAGAGGAGGCACAGGCTGGAGCATCGCCTGTTCATGTGGTGCGAACAAAGCCAGGAAGAGGGCGTGAGGAGGGAGGAGGTGAGGTAGGGAGGGCAGTTGGAGAGACCATCTGCTGTCGGACCCGGTGAGAGGTGGGAGAAGGGGGCCTTTTTCCCATCCCTGGAGGCGCTCGCCCCGCGGTGGGATTGTGGAGCCCAGCGCCCTCAAGCAGCCCCCGCGTTTGCAGTCTGGGACTCACCAGCAGAGGGCGCCGAGGCACAGGCTCGGACTCGATTCAGCCAAGCAACCGCTGCCCTCCTGTGGCCTAGGGGGCAGAGGGCACGCAGCTACCACAGGAGCAGAGGAAACTGACGTTTTGGGGGAGGCCTCAGACTGTGGTATCTTAGAGGGACGAGGTCCTGCACTGGGAGACGGGCAGACCAGGGACATTTGTTTTTTAAATTCATTTTTACTTTGGCAGCGCCGGGTCTTAGTTATGGCACACAGGCTCTTCCTTGTGGCATGTGGGATCTTTTAGTTGCGGCATGCACGTGGGATCTAGTTCCCACCGGGCCCCCTGAATTGGAAGCACCGAGTCTTACCCATTGGACCACCAGGGAAGTCCCGACATTTGTGATTTTTAAGTGAATTCATTTGCATCTATAGGCTGGTAAGGCTGTGGAAATTTGGGTTAACAATTTAAGAAATGAAAACAGAAAACTGAAAAAAGAAAATTGCAAGAGTGGCTTTTCCTCTCCAGCCAATATTTGGGGTGTAGGGATGCCAAATAAAATACAGAATGCCCAGTCAAGTTTGAATGTCATATGAACAATGGAAACCTTTTTGGTATAAGTATATCTCATGTGATATTTGGGACATACTTACACTAAACATTTTTATTGTTTATCTGACGTTCCAATTTACCTGGGCATCCTGTATTTTCACTTGCTCATTTTGGCAACTCTACTGGGGTGTCTCTGCCCCAGATCCCTGCCCTGAATGACCCAGGCCTAGGTGCAGCCCCTAGTGACCAGACATCAGGGCGCTGCGCCCCATGGGAATTGTGGTGCTGTTCCCTGCTTCCAGTGTGGCCTTTTCTGGGTCTTCATGCTAAACTGGATCCAAGGAACATTTGCCCACCCTCCCAGGCCCTAGGCAGGCCAAGACAGGGCTTTGCAACTGAGCAACTCTGCAACTCCTCTTGCAACTGAAAAGCAATCCTCCTTCGCATGGCTCAAGTATATTTTCCTTAAAATGTAATAATAATAAGTTTTAAAAGGTAGTAATTAACATGGTTCACAGCTAAAAAGGTACAAAGTGTATTCAGTGAAGACTCTCCTATCCCTGCCACCCATCCAAGGAGAGGGCCCAGAGGCCTGGGAGCTGGAGGCAGGTGAAGACTTCCTAAAGGTCAGTCCTCAAGTCTATGGACCACATCCCTTTCCTTCCTCCCTTGCCATCCCCACTCCCCGACAGTGTTGAAGGTGGAGAAGCTCTTGTCCTTCACTCCTTAGCTCTCAGTCCTTATCACACATTACTAAGACCAAGCGCCCAGTTCTCCCCCCAATCTTAAGTGTTCTGGGTTTATGTCCCTGCTCTCTTCTCCAATGCCACATTCATGTCCACAAAGCCCTGAAAGGGGTGGGGGCTCAGAGGCCCCTGCCCTTTCCGGATGTTACTGGAGAGTAGGTTCTTGTCTCGTGGCAGAAAGAATTCGGAGACGAGACAGGGAGGTCAAGAAAGCAAAGCCAGGATTTACTTAAGCAACAGAATGCTCAGAGAGCAGGCAGGCTCAAGTGACTAGCTGGGCTGAGCTTCTTTGGCAAGCCAGTTATGTGGGGTATAGAAATGAAGGAATGGAATATTCATTGGGGAGGATTCCCTGATTTTCATCCCAGCTCCACGTTCCCAAAGGGAGGAGGGATTTTTGTCCTTTAGTCTTGATCATTAGTGTCATGGTGTCGGTGCATGATGGGAACTTCTTATCTGCAAGGCTAATTTTATTGTAATGAGAGCATAATGAGCAAAATGTTACCTTCAGATTCCAGAGAGTCGTGCCTTTTCCCACCTTTCTTTGTCTGGCTCCAGGACACTTATCACCCCAAATGTGTGGTTTCCTGTCAGTCCTGAAGTTCCTGCTTTTCTTTGTCTGCCCAAGGACCCCCACTGTTTACAAGATGTGGTTTCCTGCCATTTGGCCTGTGTCCGCCTTTCTCTGTTCACATCTAGCTATCTACCTGCTCTAACATTCCCCCTTCAAGGAATCTGGACCCTTAAAGTCTTTCAAGGGGCAAAGGGTCGATGGTCCATCTTCTGTTACTGCTTCAAGCTGAGCATGGGTGTTGTCCCTACCTATGGGTCCAGGTCTCCTTGCTGTCTGTCAGAGATAGGGGTTTGGGGGTTGTTTACAGTGGTGGAGATGGAGAGTGGGGAGTAGAAGGAGGCAGCATGCTTATCCAGTGGATGTTGATAGTCCTCATCTTCAAGTGGGATGGTTTGAAATCCCTGACGTATCATCATTTGAAGCTGGAGTTTTCTGAAGCTGTGGGATTTTTTTCCCTTGGCACCTCAGGTTTCGCTATAGCAGCTAACAGGGAGAAACTGGAGTATATCTGAGTGTATTCATTATATTAAACATTAGTCCGGAATATTGTCCAATCCCTCTGCTGGCCTTCTCTCGTGTATTGTTAACTCTATTATTATGCTTTTATTGTGAGTTTTAGTTTTATTTATTCCAGTCACTAGGTTCTTCCACCAGATAGTGACGCTCCCCACATATTAGATATTGGCAGTCTGGTTGGTGTCTGTCACCCAACTGTGATTACTAAAAATTAGAGTGTGATTGTAGTATGTTTCATTAAGCCATCGTAATTCTTGTCTCCAGATGCTAATACCAGTAAAACAGAGGCTAACTTTGTCTAAAAGCTGAAATACCCTTCCCTCTGATTTGGAGGAGGGTGTCTGTTCCAGAGACCTTGGCCTCCAGTTGGTTTCTGCCCCAGTCCTTCCTTCTTTACTGCACTGGGGTGGTAAATAACCAAAATATTTTGCTGTTTGCCCCATCAAGTCCCTCAAGGAGGTAGGGAGTCCTAAAAGATGTAGGTCCTTTGGGGAGGTACAGCTGTGGGGGCAGATCCAACCATCAGAAGAGTTAGTAACTTTAGCAATGGCATTCATGGTGTCAGATAGTGGATGTTTGTAAGCTGGAGCTGTGACTATGTGAATAAGAAGGGACTTCCCTGGTGGCGCAGTGGATAAGACTCTGCGCTCCCAATGCAGGGGGCCTGGGTTTGATCCTGATCAGGGAACTAGATCCCACATGCATGCCGCAACTAAGAGTTCACATGCCACAACTAAGGAGCCCACCTGCCACAACTAAGACCCGGTGCAACCAAATAAATAAATAAATATTTTTAAAAAAAGTGACGCTGGGTCTGTCAGACCTCATGGTTGGAAGTTGCTAGAAAGATGTTAGGGGATGTTTAAAAAAAAAAACATCCATGTTAAACATGTTTAAAAAAAAAAAAAAGGAGGACCATTAGGATGGGTGAGGTTAAAGGAGCCGTGACCTCATGAGAAGCAAAAGAGCAGAGATACAGGGAGTTTACTGGAAAGGGAGGGTATTGACACCTGGAAGGAAGCCATTAGCCTCCTTTAAGGTGATTTTTAAAGGAGTGACAAACTTTGTTTTCCCTGGGATTCCCTGATCCGAGACCTGTGGATCTATACGTTTTTCTGTTTGTTTTTAATTTGGGGGGAATATTTGGAGCTGGATTGTCCATAATGCATAATCCAGCCAAAAGTAGGCCTTGCTTTTGGTTTTCAGGGAGAGTAAGAGTTGCCGCCAAGGCTGAGAGAAAATCCCTTCCCAGTAAATGGACTGGGGCATTTAGGCATGAAAAGAAACTTCTGAGTTATAAGGGTCTTTCCCTGGGTGCAAGTGAGAGGGGTGATGAAATGTTTTAGCTTAGGCCTTCCTTCTACGCCAACAATAGAGCAGGTTTCAAGGGCAAGGGGCCCAGTGTGAGAAGTCAGGACAGAGCACATGGCTCCCGTGTTCACTAGAAACTGGACAAGCTTACCCGCCACATCAATGGTCACCCGCGGTTCCTCCCATGTGATGACTGTCTTCTAGGAAGCCTTGGGAGGTCCCAGGTCCCGTCAATCAACCACTGCCATGACTGGCATGGGGGAATTTCCTCACTCCCTTCAGAGCTGGGGGCATTTCCTCCTCCAGTGGCCCATCTTCTTACAGATTGGGCATGGTGTCTTGGGTAGAGGTTGGGACCAGTTTCCTGGACATTCCTTGCTCCAGTGTTTGGAGCTCCCACAGGTAAAACAGGCTCCCTTTCCTGGCAGAGTTCTTCTGAGAGTACTTTTGGGGTGATCAGGAGGTGGATTAGATCTTGTCATGACAACTGCCAAAAGCCTGGCTTGCCATTTCTTTTTTTTTTTAAAGATGAATTTTTTTAAATTGTTACTTTTATTTATTTATGGCTGCGTTGGGTCTTTGTTGCTGCACGTGGGCTTTCTCTAGTTGCAGCGAGTGGGGGCTACTCTTCGTTGTGGTGCGCGGGCTTCTCATTGCAATGGCTTCTCTTTGTTGCGGAGCACGGGTTCTAGGCGTGCAGGCTTCAGTAGTTGTGGCACGTGGGCTCAGTAGTTGTGGCTCACAGGCTCTAGAGCGCAGGCTCAGTAGTTGTGGCACACGGGCTTAGTTGCTCCGCGGCATGTGGGATCTTCCCGGACCAGGACTCGAACCCGCGTCCCCTGCATTGGCAGGTGGATTCTTAACCACTGTACCACCAGGGAATTCCCTGGCTTGCCATTTCTTAAGTCATGCTGTTCCTTCCTTTCTTCCTCTATTAAAGACACTGAAAGCCCTGTATCAACAAGAAGGTTGAGAGGGGTTTGGGGCCCCATGGCAAGCTTTGAAGCTTCCGACGGATGTTGGGCTGATTGTCCAGTGAAGTGGGTTGCAAATACAGTGTGTCCCTCAAAAGTGTTTGGGTCTACATTCGTATACTTTCTGAGGGCAACTGCCAATTGGGCCTGAAATAGGGCTGGATTTCCATCTTGGCCTTGGGTGATCTCTTTAACCTTATAGTTAACAGGTTTAATTATGCATCCCTTCAATGAGGCAAAGGCTCATGTGGCCCCCTCTAGTGATAACAAGCTGGCCTGGCTGATAGTCCCAATTGGGATCCATTAGAGGCACTGCTGTCATGCCCACAGGGTATTGATGAGGTTGGGCAACGTGTAATCCATCAGCATATGTTTGATGCTGTGCCCAAATACAGGTCTTTTCCTCAGTGGTGCAGCAGTGGAAAAGAACAATATTTAGGTCCTTCCAGGTAAAGTCAGAGGAGAGAGTCAGTCCCTGGAATTCTTGGGTGAACCGGCTAGAGTCCTCCCAGAATCCACCCAAGGGAGTGCGGTGCTGGTTGAGGTCAAGGGGGGTGGACTCTGGTAATTCCCTGAGGCCCACCTACTACTTCCTGAAGGGGGCAAAGAAGCTCTGGCTGTGCTTTTGGTACAGAAGGGTAAAGGGGCTTTTAGGGCGGGGGAGGGGCTGACAATGGTGAGTGTTGGGGCTAGGGTCTTCTGCCTGGGGGCTTGGGTTCCTCCAGGAATGCCAATAGAGAGGGCTTTTGTGTAGCCTGAAGGGGTCCCAGCCAGCAAGGTTCCCTAACATAGGAGTTGCATAGCTCTGGGTTTTCTCTTAGGGTCATAAAAGCCTGCACATAAGGAACTTCTGTCCATTTTCCTTGCCTTCTGCAAAAGTGTCTAACTGTAGGACGGTATTATAGTTGAGGATTCCATTCTCTGACCAGGCCTGATGGTCCTCAAGTTTATATTGGTGTCAGGCTGTTTTACAAAATAAAACGAGATTTCTTCGTTTTAAAGAATATAGAGGGACTTCCCTGGTGGTCCAGTGGTTGGGAGTCCGCCTTCCAATGTGGGGGATGTGGGTTTGATCCCTGATTGGGGAACTGGGGTCCTGCGTGTGGCGGGGCAACTAGGCCTGAGTGCCGCAACTGCTGAGCCCGTGTGCTCCAACTAGAGAGGCCACGAGCTCTGGAGCCAGAGCGCTGCAGCTGGAGAGAAGCCCACGCGCTGGGAGAGATTATGCATGCCGCAGCAAGGATTCTGTCTGCTGCACCTAAGACCGGAGGCAGCCTAATTAATTAATTAAAAAAAGAAAGTAATGTTAATTTTAAAAATAACGTTTGCATTTAAGCAATTGATGTTGTCTGATACCGATATCATCTTCAATATTTGTAATAATAATAAAAAAAAATCTAGAGAAAACTTGTTCCAGTGACTCAGACTGATCCCAAGGGGGTAGGCCTTGGGGATGGAGGAGATGTTTCCCATTGTTCCTTCAGGGAGAGAGTACTCCTGTAACAGGAGCACTAGCGTTAGGAGCTCCTGTGGGGGCTCCCTAAGACAGGATTGGTCCCAGAGGTCCCCGTTCACCTAGTCCCCTCGACCCTAGCCAAAATAGGGGTTATCTCCTCCCCCATATGGCGGTCCTGCTGGCCCCAGCGTCCTGGGGCCGTGTCCTAACCTGGCGTCCCTGGTACCCCGGATGAGCAACCTTCCTGAAGGCTTCTCTATAGCTTCTATGGCCAATGATTAATTCCTGTGTTCCAGGGTTTGCTCCCCTGGAACGGACATCCTCATAGTTTTAGGACGTATTTGGTCAGGGAACCATCCTTTCTCGAAAAGCGTGATAAGTTTCTGAAAACAGGCATTGGCTGTTAAGGGAGGTGGTTTGTGAAAAAGCTTCTCTTTTCCCTTCCTTATTGTGGGCGGCGCCCCCATCGCCAGGCTGCCCTCCCCTCCCCGCCGTGGGCTCGCGGCGGCGGGCGGCGGGCGGCGGGCGGGTGAGGGAGGGGATGTGGCGGCGCCAGGCGGAGGCACCCTATCTGCACTTAAGCAGACGGAGAGTCCCGGAGCCTCCCAATCCCGCAACCCTGGTGAGCCAAGGACACCAGCACACGCGGGTTACCTCTGGCGCACGTACGCCGGGGGCGTGGCCCCAAGGGCAACGCAGCCCCGCCCGAGCTCCCTTGCCTTTAGGGCGAGGCGGAGGCGGAGGCGGGGGCGGAGGCGGGGGCGGGGCCGGACCCCCGCCAAGAGGCAGCCCACTGAGGAGGTGCGCAGCTAATGATGGCGGCCTGGGCGCGGTCCCAGCACCGTGGGCCCTGACCGAGGGGCGCGGGACGGCCCCCCCCCTCCCAACACGCAGACCGCTTGTGGCACGAGGGAACTCGCGAAGGGACCGCGGCAAGACCACAGCACGAAGTCTCTTACAGTCTATTTAAGTAAGGCTACATTTTATATTTCCACACGGTTGTAGCTGATGACTGTTAATTAAGTGGTGGATAAGGCAAACCCCTGAGGGCAAAGCTCCTGTAGTTGCGGTCAGTAGCCTCTGAAAAGGGCTGGAAACTTTTCCTGACGTGCCCTGCGCAATGAAAAGTTCCAAGCGGGAGCGGCGAGGTTGGAAAATGTTTGGCAGAGGTTTTTTTCCATTTCCAGCGCAGTAAGGCGCGAAAGTAAGAGTGAGGTAGGTACGAAGAGAGGAGACAAGGATAGTGAGGCATAGATGCACCAGTAAATCTATAAGGGAAGCCGGGGGTGGAGGTGGGGGCGGTGTTATGCTTTTAACTGTGCGCCTAAAACGTTGCGTGGAAGTTACCTTGAGGTGGGCGGGCAGACCTATCGTCTCTCTAGTCCGGTCCACGACCCAGTCGTCCTTTGGAGGGAGACTTCTTGTGGTAAACTGCAGGTAGCCCTCAGCCTGTCTGGGTGGTCCTGGAGCTCCCTCTCAACAGGGGGTCCCTCGGCTTGGGCGAAAGTGGTTCCGGCCACTCTGCTCACTGATCCTCCTCGCGCGGCGTAGGGGATAGTGAGCCCTCTGCAGAGGCAGACCCTTGAGAGAATATCGCAACCCACGAAGTTGGAATGTACTGAGCAAAGGTATTGGGGGCAAAAAATGGAGCTGAGGGGATGACACGGAGACGGGAAGATTCAAGCTCGTCCACAGGGCGGAATCGTGTGGAGAGCCTTGCCCCAGAGTTCTATTCAGCCAGAGCGCTCTCTCTCCGTTCCTCCCGCCCCACTGTGGCTGCTCTCACCTCCTCTCCTGGTGTGGGGGGTCCTGAGAGGTTGAGGGGTAGCTGAGGGTCTGAAAAAATGTGCCCACCCCAGCCTCCTGCAGAAAAAGGGAAGTAGCCTACCATTGCCACCCCTGTGGGCCCGCGGGGCATCAGCACGAAAGATGCAGTTTTCGCAGTCTGGGGAAGAGGGCTAGAACTGGGGAAAGCAAGGGAAGGAGAGAGGTGGGGGGTTAAAAGGAAGTGAAAAGGGAGGGAGGAGGGAAATGGAGGAGACTTGGGGTGGGGAGGGGGGAAAGAGCAAGAGGAAGAGAGTAAAACAGGGAAGTTTTATACCTGAGGACTCTTGCCAAGATATCAGGGTTTGTATGTTTGTTTTTAAGAAAAATCGCTTTATTCTTTCTGTGAAAACAGTACATGCTCCCCATGAACAGTTTAAGCAGAAAAGTACAAAAAGAAACTAAATTACCTCTTGGACTTCCCTGGTGGCACAGTGGTTAAGAATCTGCCTGCCAATGCAGGGGACACTGGTTCTATCCCTGGTCCTGGAAGATCCCACATGCCCCAGAGCAACTAAGCCCGTGCCATGCGCCTCAACTACTGAGCCCGCGTGCCACAACTACTGAAGCTCCCATGCCTAGAGCCTGTGCTCTACAACAAGAGAAGCCACCGCAGTGAGAAGCCCATGCACCACAACAAAGAGTAGGCCTGCGCGCAGCAATGAAGAGACAATGCAGCCAAAAATAAATAAATAAATAACCTCAAGTTTTATCATTCAAATATAACCATCATTGACATTTCTGGTATAGCATCCTAGACATATTTCTATGCGGTTTTACAGGAAGAATGGGAGACAGAAATACTTTCATAAAAATGGGATCATGCCATATGTTTATTTTTTTAGTTAAGATTTAATTTTACTTGATTCTGGGCTTCCCTGGTGGCGCAGTGGTTGAGAGTCTGCCTGCCGATGCAGGGGACAGGGGTTTGTGCCCCGGTCTGGGAAGATCCCACGTGCTGCGGAGCGACTGGGCCCGTGAGCCATGGCCACTGAGCCTGCACGTCCGGAGCCTGTGGTCCGCAACGGGCGAGGCCACAACAGTGAGAGGCCTGCGTACCGCAAAAACAAAACAAAAGATTTAATTTTACTTGATTCTAATTGAAGAAAGTGAATATGAAGTGAAACTGAAGAAACTTAGAACTTCTCATACATTTCTTCACCACTAAAGATATTTTTTCCCCCTGAAAGATCCCTGTACGTTTAAGAAAAGAGACAGTGACATTTAGAGGTAAACATTCCTTTAGTCTCAGGGAATGGGAGGAGAGAGAGTTTGACCTGTGGTCAGCCTTCTTACAACATGAACAGGAGGAGGGTGAGCTGATGCTAGCTCTTCCTGAAGCACACTGCACCTGGTCTGGGGGTTGCTGACTAACCCGTCATTAATGCACTGCCAATGCACGGATGTGTGCGAGGCAGACACCCACAGGTGCTAGGGGCTAGCGAGGTATTTCAGGGGAGGGAGCCCAGGCGCCGCAGCTTCTCTGTGGTGATGTGGTCGGCACTCATGTTGGTTCCCATTCCTCAGGGATGGTGGCTTGACAGACTGTCTCTGGGTCTCACAGGCCCTGGGACACTGGGCTCCCTGTTCTGGATCCTTTCTCCAAGCAAAATAACTTTGGTGCTGGGACAGCCTCTTGTGTATCGTAAGTTTGATTCACAAAATGTGAAACTCACCCTGGTGGTCTTGCAGCATTATGCTTTTTTTTTATTAACCATATTTTCATTGTAGACCATATTGATTGATTAATTCCTTGTTGAGAAATTGAGAACATTTCTCATTAATTAATTAGTATTTTTACACTGCATTAAAATGGCAATTAGAGCATTGATTAATAGTTTTACACTGTCCAATTTCATCAATTTAATCATGTTTAAATTCTGTTCTGTAACATTAATTTACTTAGTTATTTAATATTCATTCTATATCTAATGCATGCACAAGACACCACCAGTCCTTTTATGTCAGCTTTTTCATTCCTGAGTTTAAAGTTTTGATTTACTTTTTTTTTTAGATGAAAGATTTTTTTTAAAACATTTATTTTATTATTTATTTATTTGTTTTGGCTGCATCGGGTCTTAGTTGCAGCATGAAGGCTCTTTATTTATTTATTTTTGGCTGCGTTGGGTCTTCGTTGCTGCATGCGGGCTTTCTCTGGTTGTGGTGAGCGGGAGCTACTCTTTGTTGTGGTGCGTGGGCTTCTCATTGTGGTGGCTTCTCTTGTTGCGGAACACGGGCTCTAGGAGCGTGGGCTTCAGTAGTTGTGGCACGTGGGCTCAGTAGCTGTGGCTCACAGGCTCAGTAGTTGTGGTGCACGGGCTTCGTTGCTCTGTGGCATGTGGGATCTTCCCAGACCAGGGCTGGAATCTGTGTCCCCTGCATTGGCAGGCGGATTCTTAACCACTGCGCCACCATGGAAGTCCCTTGATTTACTTGTTAATTGTTGAAATTTTATTAACTAGTTTTTATTTTCCATGAAAGGCTCATGGTCCCCATATTCTGAGTTCTTTTATATATTTGACAATGCCGTTTCCCCCTCTTTCCATGTTTGTTATTACAAAGATTAAGTTTTTTTCTTCCAGTTTTATTGAGATATAATTGATATACAGCCCTGTGTTAAGTTTAAGATGTACAGCATAATGATTTGACTTACCTGCATCATGAAATGGTTATCACAATAAGTTTAGTGAACATGCATCATCTCATATAGATACAAAATTAAAGAAATAGAAAAAAAATTTTTCTTGTGATGGGAACTCTTAGGATTTACTCTTTTAACAACTTTCATATATAACATACAGCAGTATTAATTGTATTTATCATGCTGAACCTTACATCCCTAGTACTTATTTACCTTATAACTGGAAGTTTGTACCTTTTGACTTACTTCATCCAGTTTCCTCTCCCCCTTACCTCCCACCTCTGGTTACCACAAATCTGATCTCTTTTCTCTGAATTTGTTTGTTTTTGAAGTATAATAGACATACAACGCTATGTTAGTTCCTGGTATACAACATAGTGATTTGGTATTTCTATACATCTCAAAATGATCATCATGAGAAGTCTAGTTAGTCACCATACAAAGATATTACATAGTTATTGACCATATTCCCCACACTGTACATTTCATACAGGTGACTTATTTGCAACTGGAAGTTTGTAGCTTTTAATCTCCCTCACCTATTTCTTTCCTTCCCCAGCCCCTTCCCTCTGGCAACTACCTGTTTGTTCTCTGTATCTATAACTCTGTTTCTGTTTTGTTATGTTTGTTCATTTGTTTTTTAGATTTCACACATAAGTGAAATCATACAGCGTTTGTCTTTCTCTGTCTAACTTATTTCGCTTAGCATAACACCTGCTAGGTCTGTCCATGTTGTTGCAAATGGCAAGATTTCATTCTTTTTTATTCTTTTTTACATACAGGCCATCTGTATGTCTTTTTTGAAAAGATGTTTATTCAAATCCTCTGCCCATTTTTTAATTGGGTTTGGATTTTTTTGTTGTTGAATTGTATGAGTTCTTTGTATATTTTGGATATTAACCCCTTATCAAATATATCATTTGCAGTTATTTTCTGCCATTCAGTAAGTGGCCTTTTTGCTTTGTTAATAATTTCCTTTGCTGTGCAAAAGCTTTTTAGTTTGATGAGTCCCATTTGTTTATTTTTGCTTTTGTTTCCCTTGCCTGAGGGGACACATCCAAAAAAATTATTATTAAGACCAATGTCAAAGAGCTTACAGCCTGTGTTTTCTTCTGGAAGTTTTATGGTTTCAGGTCTTAACTTTTTTTTTTTTTTTTTTTTTGCGGTATGTGGGCTTCTCACTATTGTGGCCTCTCGCGTTGCAGAGCGCGGAGCACAGGCTCTGGACGCACAGGCTCAGCGGCCATGGCTCACGGGCCCAGCTGCTCCGCGGCATGTGGGATCCTCCCGGACTGGGGCACGAACTCGTGTCCCCTGCATCGGCAGGCAGACTCTCAACCACTGCGCCACCAGGGAAGCCCTTAATTTAACTTTTTAATCCATTTATATTTATTTTTATTTTTTATTGAAGTATAGTTGACATACAATACTATAATGGGTCTTTAATCCATTTTTTTTAAGTTTTTTTTTTTTTTTTTTGTCTGCGTCGTGTCTTAGTTGTGGCATGCGGGATCTTTGTTGAGGCATGTGGTATCTTCATTGTGGTGCACGGGCTTCTCTCTAGTTGTGGCACGCAGGTTTTCTGTTCTCTAGTTGTGGCATGCAGGCCAGAGCACATGGGCTCTGTAGTTTGTGGCACGCAGGTTCCAGAGCACGTGGGCTCTGTAGTTTGCGGCATGTGGGCTCTAGTTGAGGCATGCAAGTTCAGTAGTCGTGGCATGCGGGCTTAGTTGCCTCCTGGCATGTGGGATCTTAGTTCTCTTACCAGGGATCAAACCCACGTCCCCTGCATTGTAAGGCGGGTTCTTTACCACTGGACCACCAGGGAAGACCCTTTCCCATTGTATATTCTTGCCTCACTTGTCATAGATTAATTGTCCATATAATCGTTCATATAATTAACCCATATACATGTGGGTTCATTTCTGGGCTTTCTATTCTGTTCCATTGATCTATGTGTCTGTTTTTGCACCAGTACCATATTGTTTTGATGACCATAGCTTTGAAATCGGAGTGTGATACCTCCAGCTTTGTTCTTCATTCTCAAAATTTTTTTGGCGATTTGGGGACTTTCATGGTCCCATACAAATTTTAGAATTAATTGTTCTCGTTCTGTGAAGAATGCCATTGGTGTATCGATAGAGATTGCATTGAATCTGTAGATGGCTTTGAATAGTATGGTCATTTTATCAGTGTTAATTCTTCCAATCCATGAACATAATATATCTTTCCATATGTTTGTGTCGTCTTCAATTTCTTTCATCAGCCTCTTACAGTTTTCTGAGTACAGATCTTTCACCTCCTTAGTTAGATTTATTCCTAGGTATTTTATTCGTTTTGATTCAATTGTAAATGGGATTGTTTTCTTAATTTCTTTTTCGGATAATTTGTTCTAAGTGTATAGAAATGTAATAGACTCCTGGGCTGGGGAGCCCAAAGAGGGGTTCAGATCACTCGCTCCTTGGGCAGAACCTCTGCGATTATAATTGTCCTTCCATTTGTGGCTCTCCCATCTGGGGGTATGGGTCTTGCCTATACCACATCTTTGTCCCTCCTACCCATCTCCTTGTGGTTCCTTGTTTATCTCCTTAGTTGTAGGTCTTTTCTGCTAGTCTTCTGGTTTTCCTCATCAATAGTTGCTCTGTAGAGTTGTAATTTTCGTATGCCCGTGAGCTCAGGGTTTTCTTACTCCACTATCCACTCCCCCCATGAAAGATTTCAAAGATTAGGTTTTATTAGTTTATTTTGCTCAATTTTAATACAATTTCTTCTTAATAAAAAGATCCCCTTGCTTCCGGTGATACTTCTCCCTTTTTATTATAAAAACTGTATATATAAAAAAGTAGAATACCTCTATGAACCCATCCTTTTAGAATTATCAACTTCTGCCTAGTATTTTTTCATATATACCCCCATTCTTTCCTCCCTCCCCTTCCAGAATTTTTTTTTTTATAAATTTATTTATTTAATTTTGGCTGCGCAGCCTTTCTCTAGTTGCAGCGAGTGGGGGCTACTCTTTGTTGTGGAGCATAGGCCCTAGGTGCACGGGCTTCTGTAGTTGTGGCATGTGGGCTCAGTAGTTGTGGCTTGTGGGCTGTAGAGCACAGGCTCCGTAGCTGTGGCACATGGGCTTAATTGCTCTGCAGCATGTGGGATCTTCCCAGACCAGGGCTCAAATCCGTGTCCTCTGCATTGGCAGGCGGATTCTTAACCACTGCGCCACCAGGGAAGTTCCCAGAATTTTTAAAATGTAAATCAGGTATATTCTTATCCTTTTAATTAAAACAATATACAACATTTATTGAGCATTTACTGTGTTCAAGAACCTATTATTGTATATATACATGTTATTATACATATTGTGCATAGGTTTTTTCATTTTATCCAGTAGCTATATTAAGTACATTTTATTAATATACCCATTATACAGATGTGAAATAAATTTGTATTGAAAAATGCACACAATTCATAGAGGTAAACCTCAGATTTTTTCACAAAGTGAGCATACTTTATAACCATAACTCAGATTAGTGATGGGGATGTTTGCCTCCTGACTTTTTACTTGAATAAAAGGTTGACTGGTTTTAATACTTTGGGGTCAGATTTCCTAGTTTTTACCTAATATCCTTTTCCTGCTCCAGGATCTCATCCAGGACACCACATTATATTTAGTTCTTGAGTCTCCCTAGGCTCTGTTGGAGGAGGTCATCCAGAGAGGCAATCAGAGGCTCTTCACCCCCTCTCTGTCCTTGAAATGCATGTTCTGTCTGCCATTCCCATAGTGGGAGCTGTTTCAAGGATGCAACCTTGACAGAGTAATGTGTTGTTGAGAACATCTGGATGGTATACATGACGAAACCCCATTAAGGCCTCTCTATAAACTTTTAAGATTCTGGTGGGTGGGTGCAGAGATCTGATTGTCTGCAGCTGCCCAGGACAGCCTTGCAAGTAAGTTCCCTTGCTTATTAAACCTGCCACATACTAATCTGGAGTGATCTGCCTCTTGCTTCGGTCCTTGCTGTCAGTGTACAGGGCCAATTTGTGAACCAACAGCCGCCTCTAAATAAAAAAAAAAAAAATTATGTCCATTTTTCTCCAGTTTTATTGAGATATAATTGACATACGTCACTATATAAGTTTAAGGTGTACAGCATAATGGTTTAACTTACATATATTGTGAAATGATTACCATAATAAGTTTAGTTAACATCCATCACCTCATATAGCTATAATAAAAAGAAAAATTTTTAAAAAGAAAAAAATTTTTCCTTGTGATGAGAACTCTTCGGATCTGCTCTCTTAACAACCTTCATGTATATCATATAGCAGTGTCAACTATAGTCATCATGTTGTACATTACATCCCTCCCTAGTACTTATTTATCTTGTAACTGGAAGTTTGTACCTTTTTTTTTTTTTTTTTTTTTTTTTTTTTGCGGTACGCGGGCCTCTCACTGTTGTGGCCTCTTCCGTTGCGGAGCACAGGCTCCGGTTGCGCAGGCTCAGCGGCCATGGCTCACGGGCCCAGCCGCTCCAGTGGCATGTGAGATCTTCCCGGACCGGGGCACAGACCCGTGTCCCCTGCATTGGCAGGCGGACTCTTAACCACTGCGCCACCAGGGAAGCCCGAAGTTTGTACCTTTTGACCACCTTCCTCATGGTCCACACTCTTTCCTTCAGAACTTGGTAGACATTTCTTCTAGCTTTGAGTGTTGGCTGTAGAAAAGTCTGATGCCTGTCTAATTTTAAAACAAATATTGAGAAGTGTTTTACATATATAAAATGCATAGATTTTTAAGGGTATAAGTCTGTGAATTTTGACAAATGTGTACATCCATGTAAACATCACTCAAATCTAGATTTCTCATTACTCCTGAAAGGTCCCTCAGGCCCCTTTCCAGTAACTACTGCCTCCTCCCATAGATAACCAGTGTTCTGATTTTGATCATCATAGACTAGTTTTTGCCTGTTATGGAACTTTATATGAATGGAACCATACCATATATACTTTTGTGTCTGAATTTTCTCTTGATCTGTTTACCATCATGTTGTTCATGTTTTTGTGAGAATCAGGTCTTTGTTCCTTTTTATTGCTGAGTAGTATTCCATTGTACAAGTATATCATAATTTGGTTATCCATTCTGCTGTTGATGTATATTTTGGATTGTGTTGAATTTTTAAAGCTTTGCATATATATACATTTATATATGCACATACATATATGCATATACATACACACACACACACACACACTCACATACACATTATGAACACTACTTCTGGTGAAGTCTTTTTGTAGACATAGGTTTTCACTTCTCTCTAGTAAATGCCTCAGAGTGGAACAGCTGAGTCATAGGGTCAATGTTTTTTTAAAATCTTTATTAGAAATTCCAAATGGTTTTCTCAAATAAAATGACACAATTTCTCAATTGTGTCATTTTACAGCAGTGTATGAGAATTCCAGTTACTCCACCTCTTTGTCACCTGTCTGTGTGTAGTGGTATCTCACTGTGGTTTTAATTTGTATTTATCTGGTGATTAATTATATTAAAAATCTCATGTACTTTTTGGCTATTCGTAGATCTTCTTTGAAGTATTTGTTCAAGTCTTTTGCCCATTTTTATTGGGTTATTTATCTTCTAATATTGATTTGTAGGAGTTCTTTATATATTCAGGATGAGTCCTTTATCAGATAAATGTATTGTGAATCTTTTTCCTACTCTGTAACTTTGCTTTTAATTATCTTGCTCTGTTAATGACTTAAATTTGGCTGAAGTACAATTTATCAGTTATTTTTAATGGTTAGTGCTTTTATGTCCTATCTGGAAATTCTATGCTTGCTCGAGGTTTATGAAAATTTCCCCTATTTTTTGTCTGTACTTTTTTTTAATGAGGTAAAATTAACATAACATAAACTAATTTTTTTAAATTTATTTAATTTGTTTATTTTGGCTGCTCCGGGTCTTAGTTGCAGCATGCAGGATCTTCGTTGCAGCATGCGGGTTCATAGTTACAGCATGCAGGCTTCTTAGTTGTGGCATGCAGACTCTTAGTAGTGGCATGCATGTGGGATCTAGTTCCCCTACCAGGGATGGAACCCGGGCCTCCTGCATTGGCCCCCTGCATTGGGAGGGTGGAGTCTTACCCACTGGACCACCAGGAAAGTTCCTAAAGTAAATAATTTTAAAGTGAACAATTAATTCAGTGGCATTTAGTAAATTCACAATGTTGCACAACCAACACCTCTATCTATTCCAAAACATTTTCATCACCTCCAAAAAAACCCTGTACCGTTAAGCAGTTACTCCCCATTCCTCCCTCCTTCAGCCCCTGGCAAAACCATCAGTCAGTCTGCTTTCTATCTCTGTTGATTTACTTATCCTGGATATTGCATATACATGGAATCATGCAATATGTGACTTTGTGTGTTTGGCTTCTTTCACTTAGCGTAATGTTTTTTATGTTCATCCATGTTTTACTAGTACTTCATTCCTTTTCATGGCTGAATGATATTCCATTGTATGTATATACCACATTTGCTTATCCATTCATCCACTGATGAACATTTGAGTTGTTTCCACCTTTTGTTTATTGCAAATAGTGCTGGTATAAACATTCATGTACAGATATTTATTTGAGTACCTGTTCTCAATTCTTGTGGGGTTTGGGCCTAGGATTGGAAATGCTGGATCATATGGAATTCTATGTTTAACATTTTGAGGAACCACAGCTGAACCATTTTTACATTCCCACCAGCAACATATGAGAGTTCCAGTTTTTTCACATCCTCTCCAATACTTGTTTTGTTTAGTCATGCTAATGGGTGTGAAGTGGTATCTCATTGTTTGTTTGTTGGTTTGTTTTTTAAATTTCTGGCCACACCGTGCGGCATGCAGGATCTTTGTTCCCTGACCAGGGCTTGAACCTGTGCCCCCCTGCAGTGGAAGCACAGAGTCTTAACCACTGGACCACCAGGGAAGTCCCTGATTGTAGTTTTGATTTGCATTTCTGTAATGACTAATGGTATTGAGCATCTTTTCATGTGTTTGTTGGCCATTTGCATAACTTCTTTGGAGAAATGTCTGCTCAAGTCCTTTACCCATTTTAAAATTGGCTTGTTTGCATCTTTGTTGTTGAGTTATAAGAGTCCTTTATATATTCTGGATACTAGACCCTTCTCAGATATATGATTTGCAAGTATTTTCCCCTATTTTGTAGGTTGTCTTTTTTGCTTTCTTTATTTTTGGCTGTGCTGTGCTGTGCTGCGCTGCATGCAGGATCTTAGTTCCCCGACCAGGGATCGAGGCCACACCCCCTGCAGTGGAAGCATGAAGTCTTAACCACTGGACTGCCAGGGAAGTCCCAGTCTTTTTGCTTTGTTGATAATATCCTTTGATGCACAAAAGTTTTTAATTTTAATGAAGTGATTTATCTATTTTTTCTTTTGTTGCTCATGCTTTTGGTGTCATGTCTAGGAATCCATTTTGCCAAATCCAAGCTCATAAATATTTATCCCTTTGTCTTCTTATAAGAATTTTATGGTTTCAGCTTTTATATTTAGGTCATTGGTCCATTTTAATTTTTATATATGCTGGTAGGAGTCCAACTTCATTATTTTGCATGTGGATATCCAGGTGTCTCAGCACTATGTCTGTCTGTCTATCCTTATGCCAGTACCACAGTGTTTTCTTTTTTTTTCAATTGAAATATAGTTGATTTACATTGTCGTGCCAGTCTCTGCTGTACAGCAAAGTGACTCAGTTATACACATATAGACATTCTTTTTTTAATTCTTTTTTAAATATTATTTTCCATTATGTTTTATCACAGGATATTGAATATAGTTCCCTGTGCTATACCATAGGACCTTGTTGTTTATCCATCCTGTGTATAATAGTTTACATCTGCTAATCCCCCACTCCCAGTCCTTCCCTCCCCCACTCCCCTCCCCCTTGGCAACCACAAGTCTGTTCTCTATGTCTGTGAGTCTGTTTCTGTTTTGTAGAGAGGTTCATTTGTGCCATAGTCAAGATCCCACATATAAGTGATATCATACGGTATTTGTCTTTCTCTGTCTGACTTCATTTAGTATAATAATCTCTAGTTGCATCCATGTTGCTGGAAATGGCATTATTTCGTTCTTTTTTATGGCTGAGTCGTATTCCGTTGTGTTTATGTATCACATCTTCTTTAACCATTCATCTGTCAATGGACATTTAGGTTGTTTCCATGGCTTGGCTATTGTGAATAGTGCTGCTGTGAACATAGAAGTACATGTTATCATTTTGTTTTTATTTATTTTTTTGAATTTTATTTTATTTTACTTTTATATAGCAGGTTCTTATTAGTTATCTATTTTATACATTATCTTTTTGAATTATAGTTTTGTCCGGGTATATGCCCAGGAGTGGGATTTCTGGATCATATGGTAATTCTGTTTTTAGTTTTCTGAGGAACCTCCACACTTTTCCATAGTGGCTGCAGCAACTTACATTCCCACCAGCAGTGTAGGAGGGTTCCCTTTTCTCCACACCCTCTCCAGCATTTATTATTTGCAGACTTAAAAGAAAAAAAAATTATTTATTTTTGTCTGCGTTGGGTCTTTGTTGCTGTGCGTGGACTTTCTCTAGATGCAGCAAGCAGGGGCTACTCTTTGTTGCGGTGCACAGGCGTCTCACTGCAGTGGCTTCTCTTGTTGCAGAGCGTAGGCTGTAGGCGCAGGGGCTTCAGTAGTTGCATCATGTGGGCTCAGTGGTTGTAGCATGTGGGCTCAGTAGCTGTGGCGCACAGGCTTAATTTCTCTGTGGTATGTGGGATCTTCCCGGACCAGGGCTCGAACCTGTGTCCCCTGCATTGGCAGGTGGATTCTTAACCACTGCACCACCAGGGAAGTCCTGTAGACTTTTTAATGATGGCCATTCTGACCGGTGTGAAGTGGTACCTCACTGTAGTTTTGATTTGCATCTCTCTAATAATTAGTGATGTTGAGCATCTTTTCATGTGCCTACTGGTCATCTGTATGTCTTCTTTGGAGAAATGTCTATTAAGGTCTTCTGCCCATTTTTTGATTGGGTTGTTTATTTTTGTTGTTGAGTTGTATGAGCTGTTTGTATATTTTGGAGATTAAGCCCTTGTCTGTCACATCATTTGCAAGTATTTTCTCCCATTCCATAGATTGTCTTTTCGATTTTTTTTTTATGGTTTCCTTTGCTGTGCAAAACTTGTAAGTTTGGTTAGGTCCCATTTGTTTATTTTTGTTTTTATTTCTATTGCCTTGGGAGACTGACCTAAGAAAACGTTGGTACGATTTATGTCAGAATGTTTTGCCTATGCTCTCTTCTAGGAGTTTTATGGTGTCATGCCTTATGTTTAAGTCTTTAAGCCATTTTGAGTTACTTTTGTGCATGGTAGTACCACACTATTTTTATTACTGTAGTTTTGTAGTAAATTTTGAAACCAGAAAATGTGAGCCTTCCAAATTTATTTTTATTTTTTTAAAGATTGTTTCGCTATTCAAGATTCATTGCAATTCTATAATAATTTGAAGATCTGCTTTTTCATTTCTGTAAATAAGATCATTGGAATTTCGATAGGAATTGCATTGGATGTGTAGATCACTTTGTGGAGTACAGTTGTCCCTTGGTATCTGTGGGTGATTGGTTCCAGGACCTCCCTTGTATACCAAAATCCACAGATGCTCAAGTCCCTTATATAAGATGGCAAAGTATAGTGGATATGTAGTGTATCCATGGATATATCCTCTGTATCCATGGATGTGGAATCTGTGGATAGGGAGGGCCAACTGTATTGCCATCTTAACAAAAATGATTAAGTCCTCAAATCCATGAACACAAGATGTTTTCACATTTGTTTGGGTCTTGTATAATTTCTTTCAGCAATGTTTTGTAGTTTCCATGTACAAGTCTTTCACCTCCTTGAGTAAATTTATTCCTAGATGTATTATTCTTTTTGATAGTATTGTGAATTGTGGAATTGTTTTCTTAATTTCCTTTTCAGATTGTTCATTGCTGATGTACAATAACACAGCTGGTTTTGTGTGTTGATTTGGTATCTACAACTTTGCTGAATTCATTTATTAGCTCTAATAGTTAAAAGAATTATTTGGGATGTTCTTTTTTTTGGGCACACCACATGACATGCCAGATCTTAGTTCCCTGACCAGGGATTGAACCCATGCCCCCTTCAGTGGAAACGCGGAGTTCTAACCACTGGACCACCAGGGAATTCCCTATTTGGGATGTTCTATCTGTAGGATCATGTCATCTGTGAACAGAGATAATTTTACTCTTTCCTTTCCAATTTGGATGCATTTAATTTATTTTTTCTTACCTAATTGCTGGTTAGAATTTCAGTACGGTGTTGAAAAACAGTGAAGTGGGCATTCTTGTCTTGTTCCTAATCTTGGTGGTGGAGGAACACCCTCCGTCTTACACCTTTGAGTTTGATGTTAGCTGGGGTTTTTTTCATAAATGCTCTTTGTCTTGTTGAGGATCTTCCATTCTTGTTTGTGTGTTTGTTTTCTGAGTGTTTTTCTCCTGAAAGGATGTTGGATTTTGTCATAAGCTTTCACTGCATCAATTGAGAGGATCATGTGAATTTCCCCCCTTTGTTCTATTAATGTGTTCTATTACTTTGGATGGTTTTGTATGTTGAACCTTAAATCCTGGGGAAAAATCCCACTTGGTCATGGTGTGCAATCCTTTTAACATGCTGTAGGATCTCCATTATTAATATTTTGTTGAGGATTTTTGCATCTATATTCATAAGGGATATTGATATGCAGTTTTCTTTTCCTGTAATGTCCCTCTCTGGATTTGCTATGACGGTGGCCTCATAGAATGACTAAGAAATATTCTCTCCTATTTTCTGGAAGAGTTTGAAAAGGATTGATATTAATTCTTTAAATATTCATTTAGAATTCAATAGCAGCGCCATCTGATCCTAAACTTTTTTGGTTGGGAAGTTTTTGATTAGTGATTCAGTCTCTTTGTTACAGGTCTATTCAGATTTCCTGTTTCTTCTTGGGTCAAGTTTCATAATTTGTGTGTTTCTAGGAATTTGTCCATTTCATCTATATTATCCATTTCATTAGAGTACAGTCGTTCCTAGTATTCTCTTATAATTCTTTTAAAAACCACTATATTGAGGCATGATTGACATACAAAAAGCTGTACATATTTAACATATACAACTTGATGAGTTTGGAGATAAGTATACTCCCATAAGATCACCAGAATCAAGGCCATGAAGGTATTCATCAGATCCAAAAGATTCCTTCCATTCCTTTATTTATTTATTAAGTTAAATAATTTTTTCTTTTGTGGTAAGGGCCCTTAACATAAGATCTACCTTCTTAGCAAATTTTAAGTATACAATACAGTATTGTTTAATTAACATAGGCTCTATGTTTACAGTAGACCTCCAGAATTTACTCAGACACTTCTCCATTTCCCTCTCCTCCCAGCCCTGGTAATCATTATTCTACTCTCTGCGAGTTCGACTGTTTTAGATTCCTCATAAAGGTGGGATCATGCAGTATTTGTCCTTCTATGTCTTGCTTATTTCATGTGGCATAATGTCCTCCAGGTCCATCCATGTTGTTGCAAATGGAAGGATTTCACTCTTTTTCATGACTGAATAATATTCCAATGTATATATATATGTGTGTGTGTGTGTGTGCATACATTTTCTTTATATATATCATTTTCTTTTTTTTTATTTTATATTGGAGCATAGCTGACTGACAATGCTGTGATAGTTTCAGGTGCACAGCAAAGGGACTCAGCCATACATATACATGTATCCATTCTCCCCTAGACTCCCCTCCTATCCAGGCTGCCACATAACATTGAGCAGAGTTCCCTGTGCTGTAGGGAACAACAAGGACAGTAGGTCCTTGTTGGTTATCTATTTTATTTTATTTATTTATTTTAAAAACCAGTTTGCTGTTTATTTTTATTTATTTATTTATTTTTTGGCTGTGTTGGGTCTTCGTTGCTGCATGCGGGCTTTCTCTAGTTGTGGCAGAGTGGGGGCTACTCTTCGTTGCGGTGTGCGGGCTTCTCATTGCGGTGGCTTCTCTTGTTGCAGAGCACGGGCTTCTAGGTGTGCGGGCTTCAGTAGTTGCAGCATGCAGGCTCAGTAGTTGTGGCTTGCCAGCTCTAGAGAACAGGCTCAGTAGTTGTGGCGCAGGGGCTTAGTTGCTGTGTAGCATGTGGGATCTTCCCAGACCAAGGATCGAACCCGTGTCCCCTGCATTGGCAGGCAGATTCTTAACCACTGCACCACCAGGGAAGTCTCTGGTTATCTAATATAGCAGTGTGTACATGTCGATCCCAACTCCGTAACTATCCCTTCCCGCATCCTTCCCCCCTGGTAGCCATAAGTTCTGTCTCTAAGTCTGTGAGTCTGCTTCTGTTTTGTAAATAAGTTCATTTGTATCATTTCTTTGTAGATTCTACATGTAAGTGATATCATACGTGTATGTGTAATTTTCTTTATCCATTCATCTGTTAATGGATATTTAGGTTGTGTGTATATCTCAGTTATTGTGAATAATGCTGCAGTGAACATGGGAGTGCAGATATCTCTTTGAGACCCTGGCTTCAGTTCCTTTAGATTATATACCCAGGAGTGGGATTTCTGGATCAAATGTTAATTCTATTTTTAATTATTTGAGGAAACTTCATAGTGTTTTCCATAGTGGCTGCACCAATTTACATTCCCACCAGCAGTGCACAGGGGTTCCCTTTTCTTACATCTTTGCCAGAATTTATTATCTTGTGTTTTTGATAATAGCCACTCCAACAGATGTGAGGTGCTATCTCATCGTGGTTTTGACTTGAATTTACCTGAGAGCCATATGCAGCAATGTCCAGCACATCAGTATACTTCATCACTGGGCTTGTTGCCTTCATGGATGCTCTTGCTCTTTTTGTGTTTTTTTCTAGGCAGAGACAGAATTTCTTGCCACCCTTCTCAGCCCCAGAGTCTCTCTCTGGAACAACCTGGATTCTTCTTTTTAACAATCAGTCCTTGCTCAAAGTTAAGGGAAGTTAGCAGGACACTGACTTGGAGCCAGGACCCCTGAGTGGTAACCCCTCTCCAAGGGCATATCACCTTGTTCTTTGAGTTTAGGCTTCCTGTTCTTTTTATTTTTTGCATGTTAGATCTGGAGGATGCCATATGAGTTTCAGGAATTTCCTTGTGCCAGCCTTCATAATTTCAGGTCACATCCCTTCCCTCTAGATTCCACCCATGTAGTGGCCCTCCTGCTCTTTTATGGCTAACCCTGCCAGTCCCACCCCAAGGCTTGTGGCTTCCTATATGCTGCCACCTCTTCACCCAGAAGACTTTGGGCCTTTCTTATCTTTTCTCCAACTTCTCTCTTCCTGATCCTCACCCGTTCACTCTTATTCCCTAACCATGTATTTCTAGTCCAGGTTTTCCATATACAGCTCCTTCTAATCCCTAGTCTTATCCTCCTCTCCCACTCCTTGTTAACACGTTGCTGATTCTTCTTCCCACCATTCATTCTCCATCTCTCATCCAGAAACTACCCTCCCCCTAGTCTGGAAAGGGGAGGATAAGAGGGAGCAAGAGAACAGTGTCAGGCTCTGGATATGGAAGACTCTGGATCCAACAAAAAGACCAGAAACCAAGGGAAACCAAGGGTTCATATTTAAATAGTTAAGATTCTATTTATTCCTGTGGAGCTCCCATGTATCTTTTGCTTCTGTTTTAATAAATACACTTACCTACTCCTGCTGCCATAAGATTGTATCTTTGATGTCTTCAATTCTAATACATTGGCCACTTTTCTGTTCTTATTACGTGGATGAGTAGAAGATGTGGCGTTTTATTCCTTGTGGCTTCCTATCCTATCTCAGGACTTATGAAGGCACATGATACCCCAAGTCTTGTGGAAACCACCAGAGTGGATCTGGCCATGGCTCTGGATGACAGCCAACACTCATGTGGTTGCTGAGAGTCCTGGCACTGGTAGGAAGGGAGAGGTGAGTTACAAGATCATAATCATACTGTGACATAGGGGTTTTTTGTGTGTGTGTGTTACATGGGCCTCTCACTGTTGCGGCCTCTCCCGTTGCGGAGCACAGGCTCCGGACGCGCAGGCTCAGCGGCCATGGCTCACGGGCCCAGCCCCTCCGCGGCATGTGGGATCTTCCCGGACCGGGGCACGAACCCGCGTCCCCTGCATCGGCAGGTGGACTCTCAACCACTGCGCCACCAGGGAAGCCCAACATAGGGGGTTTTATACCTACCACACAGCTGTGTCTTCTATAACAAGTGCCATGGAGCAGGTTGTGACAGCTGTCCACTCCACATCCATCAGAGATAGAGCAGAGCCCAGGATGGAAATATAGGGCCTCTGAGTCCCATCCACACCAGGATTCTCTTCTTTTGTAGCCCATCTATAATCCTTCCCTGTTACCAGCTACTTAGAAGAGCAGGGATATTGGTGCCACATATCTTCTCTCAGGCCTTATTAGGTTCAGGCCTTTTCTGTCTCCTCTTGCTCTGGGTTTCACAACTTGCATCTGTTCCTTCCTCCTTCTGTGGCTATCAGCACCCTCTAAGTCTGTGTCCTTGTATTTGTGCAATAAATTAATGACTTTTGTTTTCTGGATTTTGTACACTGCTATGTTGGGGGTCCTCAGGAGCATCCCCAGGTTTAGTGATTCCCTAGGATTCATACGATTCCACATACAGATGTAACTGTGGCTAAGATTTATTCCAGTAAAATGATATAGGCAAAATCAGCAAAGGAAAAAGACAAAGTAGGTGAAGTCTAGAGGAAACCAGATGTAAGCTTCTAAGAGTGCTCTCCTATTAGAGTCAACACAGGAAGTGCACAGGAAGAGTCAACACGTATGCCAGGGAGGATAACTTGAATCTAGGAGCCTAGGGTTTTATTGGGGTTCAGACACATAGGCACCCTCTGGATAGCATATACCAAAATTCCATAGCCCCATAAGAAAAGCAGGTATTCAGCATAAACTACATTGCCTGTACAAACAGTTTAGATGAAGTAAATGACCATATCAGGTAGGGAGTTGTAGGAATACTGTCAAAATCTGAATTCCTTGACACCAGTGAATGGCTGACTTTTCAAGCATGCCTTCCTAAGGATAAGATTCTCAGGCCTGCTATGTTAACTCTTCTGCACAACTGGGAATAAAAAGATAGCAACCTAGGGGACATGTCAAACTTATAGTATTCATATAGCATATATCCCAAGACTTTGGGTTATTAGTCCCCTTGATATAGTAACAGGACCTAAGACTTCTACTTGCTTGTTTAATCACCTTATGGATGGTGCTTCCATTGCCTTCCAGAGGAAGTGAAACCATACCAAGATTATATGTAACTCAGCTAGTTCAGGTGGAGGGACAAGTCCTGCAAGGACTTCCTTGCTTACGATGTTCTCCTGGACTTTTATGTGCTCAGCATAAAAGTGGTGTTACATCATGGCAGTGATGAAGAAGTCATAGGAGGTTTTTACTGTTTCCATTAGCTTCAAGGAGTGTCACAAAAGGTAACATGCATGATGAGAGACCATTCCAGGGATCAAGGAGAGGGTAGATAAGTCCTGGGGATCAAAGTAATGGAATTGTAGAAAGACTGGCATCCCAGAAACCTGAACTGGTTGGGATGCTTCTCCAGAACTCAGGACTTTATGGACCTGACCTCTTGGGCTCCTGTGGTTTTCTCTGCTTCTGTTACCTTCTCCTCCTGTCAACTAACTAGTGTCCTCATCTTCTCTCTATGGGCCTTCTCTATTTCATAGCTTTTGTTTTCTCCAAATGTTCATGTTCTGTTCTCTATCTGATGGACTCTAAGACATGTGAAGCCTCAGCACATGTTCAATGATTCGCTCCCTGTTTACTGTCAAATTCTAGCTCATGAGACTCTGACTGATTCAGATCTTCCTTGTTGGGCAGATGTTTTTCATGCCATGCCATCTCGTAATGGATCAGGTTTTATGGACTCTGATTGACATGAGAAATATAGCATAGAATGTAGATGCTGTGGGATATTTCTATCTGCAGGGTCTATTGACCAAAATATATCTATTAAAAACAGTTATGGATCTGGCCAAATTGGGTTTAAAAATGATGTACATTAGGTTAATAGGTTTCCAGCAATCTAGTGGCCTAGGAATCCTGATCAGTCTCCATGCTGAAAACAATTTAAAATGTTGAATAAAATTTAAAAACTATATTTTAAAAGCATTGATAGTATGGCAAGATGTAAAAGAATACTGAAACTCAAAACCAAATCAAGATGGGAGTTCAGAGAGTAACTGGAGTTCTAAAGTTTCCTTTTTGTCTTGAGGACATTTGCTAAAGTATGTGAATTTGAGCTCTGGTTGTCACAGCATTACAGGGATCAGGGGACAAGAAGACATGGCCAAGGTGGGAAGTCAAATAGGAGATCCTCTCCCATGTATCTGGGACCCCCAAATACCATTCCTCCGCCTCCAGCCCTTGAACATGGCAGAGAACATTTCTTGAGTAGATTTTTGGGACTGTATAGAGGAAGAAAAATAGCTCCTGAGGATTTAAAACCAAAGACATCCCTCTTGCAGGTTTTCAGCCAACCTCTTGCAGGTTTTCAGCCAAAATTCACACTACATAGATTATCCAAAAACATGCAAGGTGAGATTTTAGTTTGCAGTCCTTCTGGACTAATTGTCTGCCCAACCATCTGAGAGGAAAACCAAAATCCTCTCTGTAGGAACCTATATTCATCCCAGGAATCAAGTAATTCTCACAGGTAAAATGAGCAGATCACATTTTAAAAACCCTACCAAACATACAAGGAAAGAAGGCACCATGAGAGTGAGAATTAGCAGGAATGGATCTGCAGAGACTTAAGATATTGATATGGTCAAGCACAGAAATGAAGTAACTATTGCAATATTTTGAAATAAGTGAAAAACAAATATAAAAAATTCATCAGGAAACAAGAAATTATGCATAATAATCAAGCAAATTCAGAAACAAGCCAAATAAAACTTATAGAAATGAAATAAAATAACTAGAATAAAAAATTAATGATAGGATTTATGGTTTCCAGTCCATCATGTGAGGACTTTAGAAGTCTTCACTCCATCCTAACAACAAGTAAAACACTGAACAAACTAAAAAATCAAAAACTCTTCTTATTCTGTCAGAGAAGTAAGGTCACAGGGCAAACCATTGCCCACCAAATTGAAGATACAGATAGATGGATACAGAGAATCATAACTTATCAGAGCAGAAGCCTCCATGGGAACCAGTGTAAGTGTAGGAAAAGCTGACATATAATTGAGGAATTTCTGGAGGTTCAGTGTGGACAAGCATGAGAGATAAAAACACCAGGGGGGCCTAGCCATAGTGGAGCTCTCACATTTTGTGAGTTTAATCTCCAGAAACTCTACCAGGCCCTCACAGTGAATATCAGAGAAATATACCCTTGTGCTTCTGATAGGGGGAGGGGAAATAAATCATTTTGAAGTATGAAAGAGCATTCTGTTTCCTTAACAAGGCCTGTCCTCGGGAGAAACTGTTTTTACCAGAGCCTAACCTGCTGGCATTACATCACAGTCTAACCTACAAGGGGGAAGAGAAACACTCAACTCTGGTTGGCTCTGCTAACACATGTGGGAAGAGAAATACACAACTCCAGTCCCTCCAGCCAATCTGTTCCATGCAAGGAGGAAAAAACTTAGAAGCACTGGTGAACTTTACAGTCCAGGGACACAGCATCACCAAAAGACTGGGACATAATCACAGAACTATAGAATGCTTTACCTCCCTCCACACCTTACCACTACATTACTAAAGGCCTATTTACCACAATTGCTTTCACGTCTATCTTTCAACAAAAAAATTACAAGGCATGCTAAAAGGCAAAAACAAACAAATAAAAAAACAAAGAAACAACAACAAAAAACAGTTTGAAGAGACTAAACAAGCATCAGAACCAGAGCCAGATATGGCAGGAATGTTGGAATTATCAGACCGAGAATTAAAAAAAATATATTATTAATATGCTGTTGGCTTTAATGAAAAAACATCCAAGACGGATAATGTAAACAGAAAGATGGAAATTCTAAGAAAAAATTAAAAAAAGAAATTCTAGCCTTCTGGGCTGGTGAACACATGAAGATTCTGAGAGAGTGGTACCTGAAGAGAAAGCTCCACCCTCCATCCCCCTACCTTACCCTGTGCATCTCTTCCATCTGACAGTTCCTGAATTATATCCTTTTATAATAAAGCAGTAATCTAATAAGTAAAAAAAGAAAGAAAGAAAGAAATTCTACACATAAAAAAAATGGTAACAGAAATGAAGAATGCCTTTGATGGATTCATCAGTAGAATGGACATGGCTGAGGAAAGAGTTTCTGAACTTAGGATATGATAATAGACTTTCCAAACTAAAAAGCAAAGAGAAAAAGTCTGAAAAGAAAAAAACCCCAGAAAATTCAAAAATGGTGGGACAACTACAAAAAGTGTAAGATACGTATAATGGGAATGCCAGAAGGAGAAGGAACAGAAGCCATATTTGAAGGAATAATGTCTGATAATTGCCCCAAACTAATGTCAGATACCACATTAATGTCATCATTACACATACTATGGTCATTAAAAACACAATAAAGGAATACTTTGGACAACTCTGTGCTCCCAGATTTGAACCTAGATGAAACAAACCAATTCCTTAAAAGACGCAATCTGCCAAAACACACAGAGGAAGAAATAGATAATCTGGTAGGTCCATATCTATTATTTAAATTGAGTCAATAATTAATAACTTTCTAAAATATAAAGTACTAGGCTCAAATGGGTTCACTGGGGAGTTCTACCAAACATTTAAAAAAGAAATTATATCAATATTCTATAATTTCTTCAGATAGAAACAGATGGAATACTTCCTAACTCATTCTATGAGACCAGCATTACCCTAATACCAAAGCCAAAGACATTATAAGAAATGAAAACTGTAGACCAACGTTTCTCCCAAATGTAGATGTAAAAATTCTCAACAAAATATTAACAAAATCAAATCTCACAGTGTAGGGGCTTCCCTGGTGGTTCAGTGATTAAGAATCCACCTGCCAATGCAGGGGACATAGGTTCAAGCCCTGGTCTGGGAAGATCCCACGTGCCACGGAGCATCTAAGCCCATGCACCACGACTACCAAGCCTGTTCTCTAGAGCCTGCAAGGCACAACTACTGAGCCTGCGTGCCACAGCTACTGAAGCCCACGTGCCTAGAGCCTGTGCTCCACAACAAGAGAAGCCACAACAATGAGAAGCCTGTGCTCTGCAACGAAGAGTAGCCCCCGCTCACCACAACTAGAGAAGGCCCATGCGCAGCAACGAAGACCCAACACAGCCAAAAATAAATTAATTAATAAATTAATTAATTTAAAAAAATCTCACAGTGTATGAAAAGAATTGTACCACAATTAAGTGGAATGTATTTCAGCTATGTAAGGCTGGTTCAAATTTTAAAATCAGTTAATGTAATTCATAACTTCAACAGGCTAAGGAAAAAAATCACATGATCATATCAAGATGTACAAAAATACTTTGACAAAACCCAACATCCATGATGAAAAACTCTCAGCAAAATAGAAATAGAGGGGAACTTCTTCAACTAGATAAAGAACAGCTACAAAAAAACCACAGCTAACATCATACTTAATCAAACTCAAAGCTTTTCTGCTAAGATCAAGACCAAGATCACTGCTTTACAACACCATTAGCTAAAGCAATAGGACAAGAAAAGGAAGGAAAAGGTATACACACTGGGAAGGAAGAAATAAAATCGTTTTTGTTCTCAGATGACATGATCATCTATGTAGAAAATCTGGAAGAATGAATACAACAGCTCCTGGAACTAAGTGATTATAGGAAGGTTGATGAATACAAAGTTAATATACAAAGGTCAATTGTTTTCCTACGTAAAAGCAATAAAAAAGGGGGATTTGACATTAAAAGAACATTACCGGGCTTCCCTGGTGGTGCAGTGGTTGAGAGTCTGCTGGCTGATGCAGGGGACACGGGTTCATGCCCCAGTCCAGGAAGATCCCACATGCTGCAGAGCGGCTAGGCCCGTGAGCCATGGCCGCTGAGCCTGCGTGTCCAGAGTCTGTGCTCCACAATGGGAGAGGCCACAACAATGAGAGGCCCACGTACTGCAAAAACAAACAAACAAAACATTACCATTTACACAGCATCCCCCAAAGTGAAATACTTGATATAACTCTAACCAAATATGTACAAGATCTATATGAGGAAAACTATAAATCCCTGATGAAGATATAAACTATAATAACTAAATAAATGGAGAGAATATGTGTATGAATAGAAAGACACGATATTGCAAGATGTTAGCTCTTCCCAGCTTGATCTACAGATTCAACACAATTCCAAACAAAATCCCAGAAAGTTGTTTTGTGGATATCCACAAACTGATTTTAAGTTTGTATGTAGAGTCGAAAGGCCCAAAATAGCCAAAACAATATTGTTTTTATTCATTCATCTGTCAGTGGACACTTCAGTGGTTTCCATGTCTTGGCTGTTGTGAATAATGCTGCAATGAATATGGGGGTGCAGATATCTCTTTGAGATGAAGATTTTATTTCCTTCCCAAATATATCCAAAAGTGGGACTGCTGGATCATACAGTAGTTCTCTTTTTAATTTTTTGAGGAAACTCCATACTGTTTTCCATTGTGGCTGTAACAATTTACATTCCCACTAACAGTGCACAAGGGTTCCCTTTTTTCCACATCCTCACCACCACTTGTTATTTCTTGTCCTTTTTTTTTTTTTTTTGCGGTACGCGGGCCTCTCACTGTTGTGGCCTCTCCCGTTGCGGAGCACAGGCTCCGGACGCGCAGGCTCAGCGGCCATGGCTCACGGGCCCAGCCGCTCCGCGGCATGTGGGATCTTCCCGGACGGGGGAACGAACCCGTGTCCCCTGCATCGGCAGGTGGACTCTCAACCACTGCGCCACCAGGGAAGCCCATTGTCTTTTTGATAATAGGCATTTTAATAGGTTTGAGGTGGTATCACACTGTGGTTTTGATTTGCAGTTCCCTGATGACTAGTGATGTTGAACGCCTTTTCATGTACCTGATGGCCATTTGTATGTTTTCTTTGAAAAAATATCTATTAGGCCCTTGGTCCATTTTTAAATCAGGTTGCTTGGTTTTTATGCTATTGAGTTATGTGAGATCCATATATATATATATATATATATTTTTTTTAAATAAGTTTATTTATTATATTTGGCTGTGTTGGGTCTTCGTTTCTGTGCAAGGGCTTTCTCCAGTTGCGGCGAGCGGGGGCCACTCTTCATCGCGGTGCACAGGCCTCTCACTGCCGCGGCCTCTCCTGCTGCGGAGCACAGGCTCCAGATGCGCAGGCTAGGTAGTTGTGGCTCACGGGCCCAGTTGCTCTGCGGCATGTGGGATCTTCCCGGACCAGGGCTCGAACTCCTGTCCTCCGCATTGGCAGGCAGACTACCAACCACTGTGCCACCAGGGAAGCCCCATATATATTTTTTATTGTTTGGATCCTTAGTATAGTTTCTTTTCTTTACACTTTACTAGTAATTTTTTTAAAAAATGAGAATGAGTGCTTAATTTTAATCATATGATTTTTTTCTCCTTTGAATTAATCAGTTACAATGATGGATTTTTCACTGTTGAACCATCATTGGTTTCCTGGCCTATTTTGTCATTATGTATATACATTTAAATATTGATGTTTGGGGAATTCCCTGGCGGTCCTGTGGTTAGGACTCTGCTTTCACTGCTGAGGGCCAGGGTTCAATCCCTGATCGGGGAACAAAGATCCCACAATCCACATGGTGTGACAAAAAAATACAAACACAAACACAGACAAACAAATGAGGAAACAAAAATTGATGTTTGTAATTTGCTAATATTCTGTTTAGGGTTTTAACAGTCCACCATTATGGACAGTGGTCTTAATTTACCTCTGGGGATTTTTTAGGAGTTTTTTAAACTTTATTAAAATGTAATTGAGAAATAAAATTATACATTTTAATAATTTGATATATAATTATATTATGAAAGGATTCTTCCCATCTAGTTAGTTAACATATCTATATATATGGTGAGAACATTTAGGTTCTACTCTCTAAGCAAATTTCAATTTCAGTACAGTGTTAAATCCTCAGAATACTTGTCTGTTTTTGTTTTTTTTTTTTTTACATCTTTATTGGAGTATAATTGCTTTACAATGGTGTGTTAGTTTCTGCTTTACAACAAAGTGAATCAGTCGTACATATACATATGTTCCCATATCTCTTCCCTCCTGCGTCTCCCTCCCTCCCACCCTCCCTATCCCACCCCTCCAGGCGGTCACAAAGCACCGAGCTGACCTCCCTGTGCTATGCAGCTGCTTCCCACTAGCTATCTACCTTACGTTTGGTAGTGTATATATGTCCATGCCTCTCTCTCGCTTTGTCACAGCTTACCCTTCCCCCTCCCCATATCCTCAAGTCCATTCTCTAGTAGGTCTGTGTCTTTATTCCTGTCTTACCCCTAGGTTCTTCATGACATTTTTTTTCTTAAATTCCATATATATGTGTTAGCATACGGTATTTGTCTTTCTCTTTCTGACTTACTTCACTCTGTATGACAGACTCTAGGTCTATCCACCTCATTACAAATAGCTCAATTTTGTTTCTTTTTATGGCTGAGTAGTATTCTATTGTATATATGTGCCACATCTTCTTTATCCATTCATCCGATGATGGACACTTAGGTTGTTTCCATCTCCGGGCTATTGTAAATAGAGCTGCAGTGAACATTTTGGTACATGACTCTTTTTGAATTATGGTTTTCTCAGGGTATATGCCCAGTAGTGGGATTGCTGGATCATATGGTAGTTCTATTTGTAGTTTTTTTAAGGAACCTCCATACTGTTCTCCACAGTGGCTGTATCAATTTATATTCTCACCAACAGTGCAAGAGGGTTCCCTTTTCTTCACACCCTCTCCAGCATTTATTGTTTCTAGATTGTTTGATGATGGCCATTCTGACTGGTGTGAGATGATATCTCATTGTAGTTTTTTTTTTTTTTTTTTTTTGCAGTACGCGGGCCTCTCACTGTCGTGGCCTCTCCCGTTGTGGAGCACAGGCTCTGGACGCGCAGGCTCAGTGGCCATGGCTCACAGGCCCAGCCGCTCTGCGGCATGTGGGATCTTCCCGGAGCGGGACACAAACCCGCGTCCCCTGCATCGGCAGGCGGACTCTCAACCACTGCGCCACCAGGGAAGCCCTCATTGTAGTTTTGACTTGCATTTCTCTAATGATTAATGAAGTTAAGCATTCTTTCATGTGTTTGTTGGCAGTCTGTATATCTGCTTTGGAGAAATGTCTATTTACGTGTTCTGCCCATTTTTGGATTGGGTTGCTTGTTTTTTTTGTTATTGAGCTGCATGAGCTGCTTATAAATTTTGGAGATTAATCCTTTGTCAGTTGCTTCATTTGCAAATATTTTCTCCCATTCTGAGGGTTGTCTTTTGGTCTTGTTTATGGTTTCCTTTGCTGTGCAAAAGCTTTGAAGTTTCATTAGGTCCCATTTGTTTATTTTTATTTCCATTTCTCTAGGAGGAGGGTCAAAAAGGATCTTGCTGTGATTTATGTCATAGAGTGTTCTGCCTATGTTTTCCTCTAAGAGTTTGATAGTTTCTGGCCTTACATTTAGGTCTTTAATACATTTTGAGCTTATTTTTGTGTATGGTGTTAGGGAGTGATCTAATCTCACACTTTTACATGTACCTGTCCAGTTTTCCCAGCACCACTTATTGAAGAGGCTGTCCTTTCTCCACTGTACATTCCTGCCTCCTTTATCGAAGATAAGGTGACCATATGTGCGTGGGTTTATCTCTGGGCTTTCTATCCTGTTCCATTGATCTACCTGTTTTTGTGCCAGTACCATACTGTCTTGATTACTGTAGCTTTGTAGTATAGTCTGAAGTCAGGGAGCCTGATTCCTCCGGCTCCGTTTTTCGTTCTCAAGATTGCTTTGTCTATTCGGGGTCTTTTGTGTTTCCATAGAAATTGTGAAATTTTTTGTTCGAGTTCTGTGAAAAATACCAGTGGTAGTTTGATAGGAATTGCATTGAATCTGTAGATTGCTTTGGGTAGTAGAGTCATTTTCACAATGTTGATTCTTCCAATCCAAGAACATGGTATATCTCTCCATCTATTTGTATCATCTTTAATTTCTTTCATCAGTGTCTTATAATTTTCTGCACACAGGTCTTTTGTCTCCTTAGGTAGGTTTATTGCTAGATATTTTATTCTTTTTGTTGCAATGGTAAATGGGAGTGTTTTCTTGACTTCACTTTCAGATTTTTCATCATTAGTGTATAGGAATGCGAGAGATTTCTGTGCATTAATTTTGTATCCTGCTACTTTACCAAATTCATCGATTAGCTCTGGTAGTTTTCTGGTAGCATCTTTAGGATTCTCTATGTATAGTATCATGTCATCTGCAAACAATGACAGCTTTACTTCTTTTCCTATTTGGATTCCTTTTATTTCCTTTTCTTCTCTGATTGCTGTGGCTAAAACTTCCAAAACTATGTTGAATAAGAGTGGTGAGAGTGGGCAACCTTGCCTTCTTCCTGATCTTAGTGGAAATGCTTTCAGTTTTTCACCATTGAAGACGATGTTGGCTGTGGGTTTGTCATATATGGCCTTTATTATGTTGAGGAAAGTTCCCTCTATGCCTACTTTCTGCAGAGTTTTTATCATAAATGGGTGTTGAATTTTGTCGAAAGCTTTCTCTGCATCTATTGAGATGATCATATGGTTTTTCTACTTCAGTTTGTTAAAATGGTTTATCACATTGATTGTTTTGCGTATATTGAAGAATCCTTGCATTCCTGGAATAAACCCCACTTGATCATGGTGTATGATCCTTTTAATGTGCTGTTGGATTCTGTTTGCTAGGGTTTTGTTGAGGATTTTTGCATCTATGTTCATCAGTGATATTGGCCTGCAGTTTTCTTTCTTTGTGACGTCCTTTTCTGGTTTCGGTATCAAGGTGATGGTGGCCTCATAGAATGAGTTTGGGACTGTTCCTACCTCTGCTATATTTTGGAAGAGTTTGAGAAGGATAGGTATTAGCTCTTCTCTAAATGTTTGATAGAATTCGCCTGTGAAGCCATCTGGTCCTGGGCTTTTGTTTGTTGGAAGATTTTTAATCACAGTTTCAATTTCAGTGCTTGTGATTGGTCTGTTCATATTTTCTATTTCTTCCTGATTCAGCCTTGGCAGGTTGTGCATTTCTAAGAATTTGTCCATTTCTTCCAGGTTGTCCATTTTATTGGCATAGAGTTGCTTGTAGTAATCTCGCATGATCTTTTGTATTTCTGCAGTGTTAGTTGTTACTTCTTTTTCATTTCTAATTCTATTGATTTGAGTCTTCTCCCTTTTTTTCTTGATGAGTCTGGCTAATAGTTTATCAATTTTGTTTATCTTCTCAAAGAACCAGCTTTTAGTTTTATTGATCTTTGCTATCGTTTCCTTCATTTCTTTTTCATTTATTTCTGATCTGCTCTTTATGATTTCTTTACTTCTGCTAACTTTGGGGGTTTTTTGTTCTTCTTTCTCTAATTGCTTTAGGTGCAAGGTTAGGTTGTTTATTCGAAATGTTTCCTGTTTCTTAAGGTAGGATTGTATTGCTATAAACTTCCCTCTTAGAACTGCTTTTGCTGCATCCCATAGATTTTGGGTCGTCGTGTCTCCATTGTCATTTGTTTCTAGGTATTTTTTGATTTCCTCTTTGATTTCTTCAGTGATCACTTCGTTATTAAGTAGTGTATTGTTTAGCCTCCATGTGTTTGTATTTTTTACAGATCTTTTCCTGTAATTGATATCTAGTCTCATAGCATTGTGGTCGGAAAAGATACTTGAAACAATTTCAATTTTCTTAAATTTACCAAGGCTTGACTTGTGACCCAAGATATGATCTATGCTGGAGAATGTTCCATGAGCACTTGAGAAAAATGTGTATTCTGTTGTTTTTGGATGGAATGTCCTATAAATATCAATTAAGTCCATCTTGTTTAATGTATCATTTAAAGCTTGTGTTTCCTTATTTATTTTCATTTTGGATGATCTGTCCATTGGTGAAAGTGGGGTGTTAAAATCCCCTACTATGAATGTGTTACTGTCGATTTCCCCTTTTATGGCTGTTAGTATTTGCCTTATGTATTGAGGTGCTCCTATGTTGGGTGCATAAATATTTACAATGGTTATATCTTCTTCTTGGATCGATCCCTTGATCATTATGTAGTGTCCTTCTTTGTCCCTTCTAATAGTCTTTATTATTATTTTTTTTTTTGCGGTACGCGGGCCTCTCACTGTTGCGGCCTCTCCCATTGCAGAGCACAGGCTCCGGACGCGCAGGCTCAGCGGCCATGGCTCACGGGCCCAGCCGCTCCGCGGCATGCGGGATCCTCCCGGACCGGGGCACGAACCCATGTCCCCTGCAACGGCAGGCGGACTCCCAACCACTGCCCCACCAGGGAAGCCCCTATTTTAAAGTCTAGTTTGTCTGATATGAGAATTGCTACTGCAGCTTTCTTATGGTTTCCATTTGAATGAAATATCTTTTTCCATCCCCTTACTTTCAGTCTGTATGTGTCTCTAGGTCTGAAGTGGGTCTCTTGTAGACAGCAAATATATGGGTCTTGTTTTTGTATCCATTCAGCCAGTCTGTGTCTTTTGGTGGGAGCATTTAGTCCATTTACATTTAAGGTAATTATCGATATGTATGTTCCTATTCCCATTTTCTTAATTGTTTTGGGTTTGTTATTGTAGGTCTTTACCTTCTCTTGTGCTTCTTGCCTAGAGAAGTTCCTTTAGCAGTTGTTGTAAAGCTGGTTTGGTGATGCTGAACTCTCTCAGCTTTTGCTTGTCTGTAAAGGTTTTAAATTCTCCATCAAATCTGAATGAGATCCTTGCTGGGTAGAGTAATCTTGGCTGAAGGTTTTTCTCCTTCATCGCTTTAAATATGTCCTGCCAGTCCCTTCTGGCTTGCAGAGTTTCTGCTGAAAGATCAGCTGTTAACCTTATGGGGATTCCCTTGTGTGTTATTTGTTGTTTTTCCCTTGCTGCTTTTAATATGTTTTCTTTGTATTTAATTTTTGACAGTTTGATTAATATGTGTCTTGGCGTATTTCTCCTTGGATTTATCCTGTATGGGACTCTCTCTGCTTCCTGGACTTGATTAACTATTTCCTTTCCCATATTAGGGAAGTTTTCAACTGTAATCTCTTCAAATATTTTCTTAGGCCCTTTCTTTATCTCTTCTTCTGGAACCCCTATAATTCGAATGTTGGTGCGTTTGATGTTGTCCCAGAGGTCTCTGAGACTGTCCTCAGTTCTTTTCATTCTTTTTTCTTTATTCTGCTCTGCCGTAGTTATTTCCACTATTTTATCTTCCAGGTCACTTATCCGTTCTTCTGCCTCAGTTATTCTGCTATCGATCCCATCTAGAGTATTTTTAATTTCATTTATTGTGTCGTTCATCGTTGTTTGTTTCATCTTTAGTTTTTCTAGGTCCTTGTTAATTGTTTCTTGCATTTTGTCCATTCTATAGCCAAGATTTTGGATCGTCTTTACTATCATTATTCTGAATTCTTTTTCAGGTAGACTGCCTATTTCCTCTTCATTTGTTAGGTCTGGTAAGTTTTTATCTTGCTCCTTCATCTGCTGTGTGTTTTTCTGTCTTCTCATTTTGCTTACCTTACTGTGTTTGGGGTCTCCTTTTTGCAGGCTGCAGGTTCGTAGTTCCCGTTGTTTTTGGTGTCTGTCCCCAGTGGCTAAGGTTGGTTTAGTGGGTTGTGTAGGCTTCCTGGTGGAGGGGACTAGTGCCTGTGTTCTGGTGGATGAGGCTGGATCTTGTCTTTCTGGTGGGCAGGTCCACGTCTGGTGGTGTGTTTTGGGGTGTCTGTGGACTTATTATTATTTTAAGCAGCCTCTCTGCTAATGGGTGGAGTTGTGTTCCTGTCTTGCTAGTCGTTTGGCATAGGATGTCCAGCACTGTAGCTTGCTGGTCGCTGAGTGAAGCTGAGTGCTGGTGTTGAGATGGAGATCTCTGGGAGATTTTCGCCGTTTGATATTATGTGGAGCTGGGAGGTCTCTTGTGGACCAGTGCCCTGAAGTTGGCTCTCCCACCTCAGAGGCACAGCACTGACTCCTGGCTGCAGCACCAAGAGCCTTTCATCCACATGGCTCAGAATAAAAGGGGGAAAAAGTAGAAAGAAAGAATTAGAAGAAAGAAAGAGAGAGAGAGAGAGAGAGAGAGAGAGAGAGAGAGAAAGAAGGAGGGAAGGAAGGAAAGAAAGAAAGAAAAAGAAAGAAAGAAAGGAAGGAGGGAGGGAGGAAGGAGGGAAGAAGGAAAAAAGAAAAAGTAAAATAAAGTAAGATAAAATATAATAAAGTTATTAAAATAAAAAATAATTATTAAGGAAAAAAAAAAAACGGATGGATAGAACCCTAGGACAAATGGTGGAAGCAAAGTTATACATCATAAATCTTGCTCTCAAAGTCTACCTCCTCAATTTTGGCTGATTCGTTGTCTATTCATGTATTCCACAGACATCAAGTTGGTTGTGGAGCTTTAATCCGCTGCTTCTGAGGCTGCTGGGAGAGATTTCCCTTTCTCTTCTTTGTTCTCACAGCTCCCAGGGACTCAGCTTTGGATTGGGCCCCGCCTCTGCATGTAGGTCGCTGGAGGGCGTCTGTTCTTTGCTCAGACAGGACGGGGTTAAAGGAGCCGCTGATTCGGGGGCTCTGGCTCACTCAGGCTGGGGGGGGAGGGGCACGGAGTGCGGGGCGATCCTGCAGCGGCAGAGGCCGGCGTGACGTTGCACCAACCTGAGGCGCGCCGTGCGTTCTCCTGGGGACGTTGTCCCTGGATCCTGGGACCCTGGCAGTGGTGGGCTGGACAGGCTCCCCGGAAGCGGGGTGTGGATAGTAGCCTGTGCTCACACACAGGCTTCTTGGTGGCGGCAGCAGCAGCAGCCTTAGCGTCTCATGCCCGTCTCTGGGGTCTGCGCTTTTAGCCGCGGCTCGCGCCCGTCTCTGGAGCTCCTTTCAGCAGCGCTCTTAATCCCCTCTCCTCGCGCACCAGGAAACAAAGAGGGAAGAAAAGGTGTCTTGCCTCTTCGGCAGGTCCAGACTTTTACCCGGACTCCCTCCCGGCTAGCCGTGGCGAACTAACCCCCTGCAGGCTGTGTTCACGCCGCCAACCCCAGTCTTCTCCCGGCGCTCCGACCAAAGCCGGAGCCTCAGCTCCCAGCCCCGCCCGCCCCGGCAGGTGAGCAGACAAACCTCTCGGGCTGGTGAGTGCCAGTCGGCCTTGATCCTTTGTGGGGGAATCTCTCCGCTTTGCCCTTTGCACCCCTGTTGCTGTGCTCTCCTCCGCGGCCCTGAAACTTTCGCTTTCCGCCACCTGCAGTCTCCGCCCGCAAAGGGTCTTCCTAGTGTGTGGAAACCTTTCCTCCTTCACAGCTCCCTCCCACTGGTGCAGGTCCCGTCCCTATCCTTTTGTCTCTGTTTGTTCTTTTTTCTTTTGCCCTACTCAGGTACGTGGGGAGTTTCTTGCCTTTTGGGAGGTCTGAGGTCTTCTGCCAGTGTTCAGTAGGTGTTCTGTAGGAGTTGTTCCACGTGTAGATGTATTTCTCCTTGTCTGGTTTTGGTAACAGTGCTATGCCAGCATCATAAAGATAGTTGGATAACTTTCTGCTCTTTCTATACTTTGGAATAGTTTATATTACTTGGAATGATCTGTTGTTTTATATTTTGCAGAACTTCATGGTGGCAAGACTGCCCATTGCCCTCAATACTCATTTTATCTTTTAAATATAGGAGTGTGAGCTCCATATTCTTTCATTCCATCAGGACTTTTTTTTTTTTTTTGGCCTCACCGCGCGGCTTGCAGGATCTTAGTTCTCCGATCTGAACCTGTGCCCCCTGCAGTGGAAGCACGGAGTCCTAACCACTGGGCCACCACGGAGTTCCCTATCAGGACTCTTTTTTACAGCCAGAGCCACGAATCTCCTGGAGGAGGCAGTTGGGAGAATGGTTAAGAGCCTGGGTCCTGGAGTCAGGTGCCTGTGTTTGAGTCTGGTTCCTCATCCTTTTGCCCCTCTGAGCATTTGTTCTTCAGCTTCCTCCTTCCTGCTTCATCTGGTACCCATCTCCTCTTTCCCTTTTCCAGAATTGTGGTCCTCTTTATCCTCTGACGGCCCTTGTTTCACTCTGTTCCCAATTGTGAGCTTTTTTGGTGAAGTTAATTGCTTTCTTTTCATTTTCCTTAGATCTTAGGAGAGAGGAGAGTAAATGTGTTTTTAAACAGCTAAATGTTCTCTTCTGCTTTATGTTTTTCTGTTGTTTTAGTTTCATTCTCCAGCTTTCTTTTATTTTAGATGTGTCCATTATAAAACATCATATGGTTGGATATTTTTAAAAACCTAATATGAGATTCTGTTAATAGATGAATTGTACCCATTTCCATTTAATACAGACTTATTTCCATCTTTGGGTTTTCTATCCTGCTTTCTTATTTTTTTCCGTTTCATACTTCCATTGAATTGATGGAGATTTCTTCTTCATATTTTTTCTCTAACGTTTTAGGAGTTGTGGCTGAGGCTGCTGGTTGCCTGCCCCCTGCCCTCCATACCTACTCTCTCTTCTATCTTGTAAACGGCACCCTGACATGGGGCATATTGACTCGTTCACCAACATTCTTGTTCCCTCTCCTTTCAGGCATGTTGGAAGATTGTATTTTCCTTCTCCTTGAAGTTAGACACAGCTGCATGGCTGTTGAGCCAATAAAAAGTGAGCAGAAGTGAAATAAGACACTTCCAAGTGGAAACCTACAACGCTGGTGCTCTTCTCTCCAGTCCTTCCTTCCCCTACTTCGAGGAGTGCAATCACAGGAGCTCATATCCACATGGAGGTGATGTAAGCATGGAGCAGCCTGGAAGACTGAGTAAGCACCCGGAGGGACACCGCATGGAGAATTGCCTGGAGCCCCGCAGATTTGTGTGAGTGAGAAATACATTTCCGTTAAGCCATTGAGATTTGGAAGTTTGCATCACAGCAGAATCTAGCCTCTTTGGTTACACCTGGCGGCAATGCGTGTCCTTGTAGCCGGGAAGGTCTGGTAACAGTTCTAGCCAATGAAATATAAGTGGAGGGGGCTGGGTGAGTGAGCCTTCTGGGAAAGGTCTTTAAAAGAAATGAAGTCAGCTGGCAGAAGTGTTTCTCTTTTTGCTCTTCATCTACTCTCCTGAAATGCAGACATGATGGTTGGAACTCTAGGAGTCGTCCTAGAGTAAGAGGACTAGTCCCATCCTAGGAGTGCAGGGTGGAAACAGAGAAGATGGGACCTCCTGATATTATGCAACTGCTGTACCTTGGCCTTGCCACTGCTGGGCTTTGTTTATGGGAGAAGAAAACAAACTTTTGTTTAAGCCGCTGGTTTTCAGGTTTCTGTTCCTAAGAGCCCAGTACAATTCCCAGCTGTTACGGAAGTTAAGTAATTTTCGTTCTTCTATTATTTATACTAAAGTTTTTTTTATGTTTTTATTGTGGAAATGTTCAAACACATCCAAAATGAGACAGAGTAGACAACATTCCAGCTTCAACAATTATCAACTCATAGCCAAACATCTTTCATTGATACCTCCCACTTTCCCCTCCTGGGTTGGGTCTTGTGGGGGTGGTCCTGCCTGCTCTCCTGGAAACCATGTTGTTTTTAGCCTGCCCCCAATAGATAATCCTACTGTGTCCCCCCCAACAGACCTAAATCCACCTTCTATGATGCCCATGGTCCCTGCCTTGGCCTCAGGTGGTGAGGTCGCCACAGTCTGTGGCTTCTTGTCTCTGTCCTAGGCCTCTTTGGGACCACCAGTCCTTTTGGCATGTCTTACTTGTCCCATCTTGGGGGTCTAGGGACTCTTGGCTACTTCCTAGCCCCATAGGGAGTATACCGGGCTCAATGAGGGCAGCCCTTAGACCCACTACTTTGGTACCTTCCTTGGCTTTTTTGTTTGTTTTGTTTTTTGGCCATACCACATGGTTTGCAGGATCTCAGTTCCCTGACCAGGGATTGAACCCGGGCCATGGCAGTGAAAGCCCAGAATCCGAAACACTAGGCCACCAAGGAACTCCCCCTTCCTTGGCTTTTACTTTTTGCCTCTGAACCATGCAGCCTCCCCCAGATTCCCCTGTGCCTACTGGAGTGACCTGAGGGGAGGGGCTAAGGGCAGGATCTGGCAACAGGCTGCAGCAGTACCTAAGCCCCCTCACACTCCTCTGTCTCAGGGCAGTGAATGGGCTTTTGTCTCTTCCTGTGTGTCTGGAACTTTCTCTACCTGCCCTGTGCCCTACCCCCTTTTGCTGTCAGAATCTGTGGTCACCCTCTTTAAGGTCACACTCTATCCTAAGTTCTTTGTTCTGAAGATATGAAAGCCCAGTTTGGAAGTGCCCAGAAAACAAATTTTCTTCTCAACTCAGTCCAGCCCTTCTACATAATAAGCACTTATCTCCAGACTACTAATTTATGATGCACCTGAACAAATTTGATTTTTAGAAACAAAGCTGAACAAAGACCTCTTTACACCAGCAACATCCACCCGGCAAAATGGGAGTGGGTGGGGTAGTGGTCAGAACCAGTGTCCTTCGATAATGTGTGTGAATGTGTGTGAGTAATCCAGCGGGATGTTGGTCAGCCCAGTCAAGCTGCCAGACATGCATGGCAGTGGCTGTGGGCATCTCATTTAGGGTTTGACATGTGGGAAAGAGAAAGAAGACAAGGCAGGATGGAGACCTTAGAGCAGTGGGATCAGATCTGAGGTTGGTGATGCATGAGGTAAGGGGCTAGAGAGCATGGGGTGGGCGTCTTGTGGCAAAGAGACTAGATGTAACCTGGGGACCTTTTCCAGGTCTGAAGGGGACCTGTAGGAGATGAGCCTTCACTTACTAACTACCTTCTTAGGGACCCAGGAGGCTAGGCCCATCTGAGGGTCAGTTTATTTCTTTGTTGAACAGGCCTGGGTCACATATCTCTTGGGGCCATGATGTCACCTGGGGGAGGAGCATGAATGGGGATACCAAGTCCCCCAGAGTTCTCTTAGGCTCACTCCTGACTCAAAGCTGCAAGCATGCTCCTCCCATCCCCACTTCAGTGTTTCAGTGTATTCTCAGGAAGAGTTCCTTATGCAGCTCAGTTCTCAGTGATGGTGGGGAACAGAAGAGAGGATCTATGAGGTTCTGAGAGGTCTACCTCTAAGAAATCCCACATGTGGCCTCATCCCTGCTAAGGAGAGAAAGATGGCTCAACAAATCTAGGCAACTAGCCACAGACCTTGCTGCTAAAAGAGCTTCTCTCCTGACTCCTGTTCTATGCTTCATTCCTCTGCCTGGGGCTCTCTGATGCCCAGCATCCATGGGGTTAGACCATCCCTGGCTTCTCAAGACCCCTGATTTTTTTTTTTTTTTTTTTTCTCATGTCAGACGGGTAATGTGCCACAGTCGTAACAAGGTTAGAAGGAGGCACATGTCACACAAGCGCGTGAACACCCAATCATCACACTTATGAACTACAAAAGGATCCTCAAGACCCCTGATCTTTGAAGGGACTCTTGCAGGTGGTGGTGAAGACTTTGGATGAAACTTGGCTTTCTTGGGCTGCCCCAGAGTCTCCATTGTTCACACCTGTGTGGTGCCATCTTCCTGGGATCCCCTCTACCTGGGACAAGAGGCCCAGCCTACTTTCCCCCAACAGCCTCTCCCCATCTCAGGCCCCAGCTCTCAGGAGGGGCTGCATCTTCCTGCTTCCAAAGGTTTTTGACCCAAAGCAGCTCTGCCTCTAGATCCCCATTTTACTTTGCATTCTTAGCTCATCAGAGAGCAGAAAGCCTTGATTACCTTGAGCCCACTGAGTGTTCAGCTTGGAATTCTGCACGACTGTTCCCAGGTGGGACCCCACAGGCTGATTGGCGGGCATATGACCCAGGCTGGGAAGGACTTAACTCAGCGGTTTTCAAATTGTGGCTGCACATTGAACTTCAGTGCCTAGGCCACTTCCCAGCCAATTAAAGCAGAATCTCTGGGTGGGCCCAGGCATCAGTATTTTTTTGTGTGTGTTTTAGGGTATTCCAATGCCCAATGTAGGTTGTGAATCAGAGAGTTAAATTCTTGCCAGCACAGGTTTTAAACACCTCTCACTGCAGGGGTGGGCGCCTAATGGGCTAGTCACACAGAATTCCTGTCATGTTCAGTTTGCAGACCTAACCAGTTTCCTGCCACTCACTGTTGCCAGTATGGGAGGAGAGAGCTGTGTCCAAAGCTCCTAAAAGGGATCCCTTGGAAGAGTGAGGAACCTAGCTGCATCATTGTCACCTTCAGCTACTGGAGGTGATGGATATTGAACTGAACCCTGAATCCTCACATCTGTCACAGCGCTTCTAGGGACACCCTGCCCTGAATCCCAAACACACACACACACACACAATGGGCCCTGTGGTGAGGGAAAACCTTACCCAGTTGCAAGGCCCATGAAGACCTCTGACCTCTGTACACCTCCCCAGCTGGTCTTCCCATCCCTTGCAAGGCCACCCATCGCAAAATTCTGGGGAGGGCCATGGACCTCAGACTTCTGGGATGCAGGTTCAGACAAACATCATATCTGACACAGGGTGAGAGTGAGGGATCTTGGGCATGAATGACAAAGCAGAGAATGAGAGATCATGTTCAGAGATGGTTGAGACATAAATGCCAAGAGATAATGAGAGACTCAGCAAAGCAGAGTTCCATCAGTACCTACTCGAGGCAGGCCCAGCAGAGGGTGTGGTAGTTTGTGGGAGGGTTGGGGAAGAGAGGGAATCTTGAGGGGAGGCTGGCACAGCTGCTTCTGAGGATGTGGTAGGATTTAGAGGCTGCGTCCCCAAGCTAATGACCTCCAATGGCAGAGGGACAGCCATCCACCCCTGCCCACCCCTAATCCTCCTCTGCTTGTTTACCCACTCCAATCCCCAGGCGCTCTCTCCCCTCCTCAACCCCATGCGTGGTTCTCCTCGGAAGTGGCCAGCACAGGGAAGGGAAGCCTTGTCTCTCAGCCCCTGGGGAGGGAGGCAGCAGGCACAGCTGCAGCATCTCAGCTCCTGTGCTGGCCTTCCCCAGGGGCTGGCTTTGGCTGGCCATCCCCCATTGAGGCACAGTGCCTGTCCTGCTGTTGCTCAGCTGGGGTACCCTGTCCTCCTGGCTCCCTGCTAAGCTCTGTGCTGGCCCTGAGGGCCCTGCCAATCACAGACCTGTGGAATCCTGGCCTTCCCAGCTGGCTCTGACTGCAGCCAGTCCTACCCTGAATGGAGATGGCTGGGCAGGGGCTGCAGAAAAATAAAGCCCAATGCCTACCCCAACTTGTGGAGGGAGCTCTGATCAGGCTGGCTGAGGTGTCAGAGACTGACCTGGGCCCTGAGGTTTCTTTTGGGCACAGGATTGGTCAGGTTTGCATTAGGAGCAAGGGCCTAGTGTGAGTTGCCCTGGCATGGGCATTAAGATGATGCCAGGAAATCTTTTCTTTGGGTGGAAGGCAGGAAGGTAAAGGGCCGATCCCTCATCTATGGGTCTGATTTCCAGAGGGCAAGACCATGGTCAGTAAATGTCTTTATTGGAAGAGAGATCCAGTCTCCTTGGCTCTGCCAGCACCCTAGGTCATGAGGATTTCGATGTCGAGCTCCAGCTGGCTGGCTCTAACCTCATAGCGGCCCTGGATCAGGCCTCGGGTTTGGCTGGCATGCCAGCGCCAGTGAGACTGGATGATGCAGGCCGCTTGGTACACCTGGAGAAACCGTCTGCGGGCTTGCCACATTCGAACCTGTGCCAGCACCTTCACCACTGCCCACTCCTGGCAGGTGTAGAGTCTTAGTGCCAGGCGCCGTCTTTGCTCCAGCATCTTGGCCTGCATCGACCTCCACCAGCACTGGATGACCCAGGCCCTGAGTGCTGCATGCAGTAACGTCCAGCGTACCATGTTGCCACGCCACCATGACTGAATCTTTATGGCTGCCTTCTCTAACTGATCGGGGGAAGGAAGAACATGGAGATGCTCAGTGGGGTACCCTCCCACTTCTAGACCCACCTCTGGTGCTGGGAGGAAAGGGGGCCTGGCCCAGGTAGCCCTGGCCTCTCCATCTCTGGGCCCCATGCATCTTATTTCCAAACTCCTACTCACCTTTAGACACTGCTCATTATCTGCTGGGCAGATCCCTTCTATATGGGCCTCACTCACATTTTGTGTGCCCATGGCCCTGGTCTTTAGGCTCCACTCATCTATCAGTTAGGCCACCCTAGTCTTTAGCCCCGCCCTCAACTGTTAGGCACCCCCATCACTAGACTCCGCCCACCTGCACACAAGGCTCCCCTCATCAGGTCCTGTCCATGCACATTTCGCCCACATTTCTTTCTCCTCTTCTTTTGTTTGTATTTCCTTAGGAATTGACCGGTCACCTTATTTATTGATTCCCATCATTTTTGGGGGCCTGCCATTATCTCTTGCTTTCAGTTTATTTCTCAGACTTAACTGGTGTCTTAAGTCTTGCTCTTTATACACCTTCCAGTCACTTATGTCTGTTCCTGCTGGTGGCAGTGAAGAGAGAGATTCATGCAGCTTTCCTTCAAGTAAGGGATTTTACTTAGGACTACTCATCACCAGTGTGGATTTATGGAAGCTTAAGTGTCAGAGCCTTTGGGAGGGATCCAAGCAGTGTGTTCACGGGCTAGTATGTTTTTTGTTAAGTTTGTGAAAGCAAGATATTTTAGCTGCAATTGGAGAGGGCCTCTGTCTCCACCTCTCTGACCCCCTCTGTCACCCTTTTCTTGTTGGGTGCCATGGAATGGCTGCAGTTTCTTTTGGAATGTGACTAAGGGGAAGCTGAGTTGGGATATACTTAGTTTGGGTTAATGTGATAGGTTTATGTGGTTCACAGTCACCCCTGGGAATAGGTAAATTCTTGCTAGCCATTCTGCTAGCAATGGCTTCCAGGAGGAGTTCTCCTTCCAGTTATGTCATCCATTCACCTGTATCATGGTATGAGGATATTGGGACAGAAGTGCTGCTGTGGTGATATGGATACTCCCTACAGTGCCCGGCAGCAGAAGTATATGTACAGGGGAGGAAGAGCAAGATTTGAAAAGTATGGAGACAAAAACCGGTCTGTAGAAAATTCTTCCTTTTATCAGGCATGTTAAACTGTAAGAGGTAGATTCTGTTCTCATTGATGCCTGATTAAAATTGAAGTTTTGTCTTTGTCAGGAATATGTTTGATAATGCAGTGACACAGTTATAAACATTCTAAGCTTTTTTTTCTTTTTTTGGTATAAATTTTGTGAAGTAGAATTTATCAGAATTCCAGCGATTATAGGGAACCAACCAGAACAGCTGTGAATGGTGCATATGTTGGCACAAGAAATCACATTTTATGCATCTCAAATGTCAATAATAAACAAGTTTCTATAGAAAATCATATTGTAAAATCATCATATGAAGAAGTAATCAAAGGTTATGCAGCAAAAAATGTAGGAAAAATATTATAGAGGTAGGACACTTAAGTAATATATACATTGTTATGTTTGTGACATAACAAACATAACAATGTTTGTTATGTTTGCCAACTTTTTAAAATGTGTAATTTTTTTTTTTGCGGTACACGGGCCTCTCACTGTTGTGGCCTCTCCCGTTGCGGAGCACAGGCTCTGGACGCGCAGGCTCAGTGGCCATGGCTCACGGGCCCAGCCACTCCGTGGCATGTGGTATCTTCCCAGAGTGGGGCACAAACCCGCGTCCCCTGCATCGGCAGGCGGACTCTCAACCACTGCGCCACCAGGGCAGCCCTAAAATGTGTAATTTGATGTGATTTCTTTACTTGTCCTAAATATTCACTTGCCTAATTTTAAGTCTGTAATTTTGTATTCTTTTTCTTAAAGTAGGCCTTCCAAATTATATAAGCTTCAGTTCCCACAAAACCTAGGTCTGCCCTGCTGTGCAAATTATATAAGCTTCAGTTCCCACAAAACCTAGGTCTGCCCTGCTGTGCTATAAGAATGCAACTGTGTGTCAAGGGCCCATGGGAGCTCACAGAGAGCTGTGTTTCTAGGATTCAGAGTTAGGACTGGAACTGCAGACGCAGGTGATGCAGAGATGCTGTGAGTCCTTTGGAATTGGGGAGGCCATTCTGGCTCTGCCTTTAGCATGCATGGTATTGCTCATTTTTCTGCATGAGGATTTGCTGGGTGCCCACTGCTCGTGGGGCCATGCGCTGTGGCTCCTGTTTATGTGTATTTTAGCCCTCTTACCATGACTCATACTAGTTGCCATGGTACTGTCCTTTGGCATGTCTTACAGGTTCTGGCGCTATTGTCAAGCAAGCAACCTCTTTGCATCACATTAAAAGTCCTCAAGAGTGGACCCTGTTGCTTCCTTTAACGTCTGCAGTCTGGGTGAGCGGAGTGCTGGTATCAGCCATCTCAAAGGCCTCTATCACTGCATTGAACCTTTGGTCCTGGTGTCAGGTGTCTACTTCCAGCCTAATCTGCTGGATTCCAAAGAAGGAATCACTTAGAAGGGGGCTGTGGTTGTGGCCAGCACTCTGAGGCTCAGTCCATCCAGGCTGGGTTGCCATGGTCAGAACACTAGATCCCACTGTTCCTTGTGGATCTCTCCCCTGCCCCACTCTGGCCTGGCTGTTTGTTGTCAGAATATCCTGGCTTTGTCTCCTTCTAAAAGTCCCTGGAAAAACCTGCCAGCCCCTTTTATGTTCACGCTTTTGTAGTTATTCACAAAGTGGCAGCATATGGGGCCAAAGGGGAAGATGCATTCCCTGAATCCTACTAAGCATTCACAGACAACACTCCTTGGTCTCTTGTTTCCTCACTGCTCCCCTCTCCAGCTTCTGCTTCTCTTTTTCTTGCTTAATTTTTTCCCCTGATTATAAATATAGTATGTCTGTTTCTAAAATTTCAAAAAATGCAGAGACATATAAGGTGGAAAGGGGATTTCCCTTAAAATTTACCCCCAGAGCTATTCTTTCAGACCTTATGCCATGCACAGAGTTAAATTTTTTATTTAAAATTATTTATTTTTTTATTGAAGTATAGTTGATTTACCATGTTGTGTTAGTTTTTGGTGTATAGCAAATCGATTCAGTTTTATCCATATATATATTCTTTCTAGAGTCTTTTCCATTATAGTTTATATAATTTATTTTTAATTCATTTCAAAATAAATTTTGCTTGGCAATCAGTGTTTTCTGCCTTACATTATTACTGTTCCCAGCTTGGAGGGTATCCTGGACAATTAGCTATGCATTTATGGACACAGAACATCCATGTACCTAAAGAAATAGAAAACCGTGTATGTTTCTTTGTATCTTGTTAAATTAATTGAGGTAAAAATCATATAATGTAAAATTAACCATTTTAACTATTTTAAAGTATACAATTCGGTTGCTTTTAGTGCATTCACAATGTTGTACTACCATCACTACTATCTAAGTCCAGTTTCTAATTTCATCTAATTTTAGTTCTAATTTCATCATCCCCAGAAGAAACCCTGTACCCATTAAGTAGTCATTTGCCATTTTCTTTCCCTTGCCCCACACCCTGGCAGCCACTAGTCTGCTTTTAGTCTCTATGGATTTGCCTATCCTGGACATTTTGTATAAATAGAATCATATATTATATGGCCTTTTGTGTCTGGCTTCTTTCACTTAGCATGTTTTCAAGGTTCATCCATGTTGCAGAATATATCAGTAACTTCATTCTTTTTTATGGCTAAATAATATTCCATTGTATAGATACATTTTGTTTATATATTTGTAAATTGACAAATATTTGAATTGTTTTCACTCTTTGGTGATTGTGAATAGTACTGTTGTGAGCATTTGTGTACAGGTATTTGTTTGAACACCTGTTTTCAATTCTTTTAGGTATATACCTAGGAGTGGAATTGCTGGGTCACCTGGTAATTCTCTGTTTAACTTTTGAGGAACCACCAAACTGTTTTCCACAGTAGCTATATCATTTTACATTCCTACCAATCTCCACATCTCCACTTGTTGTTTTCCATTTATTTTTTATTATAGCCATGCTAGTGTGAAGTGCTGTTTCATTGTTCTGATTTGCATTTCTCTAAGACTAATGATGTTGAACATCTTTTCATGTGCTTCTTGGGCATTTATATATGTTTCTTTGGAGAAATGTCTATTCAAACCATTTTCCACTTTTTAATTGACTTATTTTTAATTGGCTTACTTGTCTTTTTTGTTGTTGAATTGTGAGTCTTTTATATATTCTGGACACCATATCCTTACCAGATATATGATTTGAAAATATTTTCTCCCATTCTTCTGGTTGTCTTTTCACTTTCTTTGTAATGTTCTTTTATGCACAAAAGTTTTAAATTTTGATGAAGTCCAATTTAGCTATTTTTCTTTTGTTGCTTGTGCTTTGGTGTCATAGCTAAGAATCCATTGCTAAATCCAAGGTTATAAAGATTTACCCCTGTGGTTTTTTTTTGTTTTTTTTTTTTTTTGCTCGACGGCATGTGGGATCTTCCTGGACCGGGGCACGAACCCACGTCCCCTGCATCGGCAGGCGGACTCTCAACCACTGTGCCACCAGGGAAGTCCCCACTGTGTTTTTTATTCTAAGAGTTTTTTAGTTTTATCTCTTACACTTAGGACTTCAGCCGATTATGTGTTAATATTTGTATATGTTGTGAGGTAACTAAGAGTTCACCTTCATTCTTTTGCATGGGCTTTTCCAGTTGTTCCAGCACCATTTGTTGAAGAGATTATTCTTTCCGTTGTCTTGGTACCCTTGTTGAAATGAATTGAACATAGATCTATAGGTTTACTTCTTGTTTCTCATCCATTGATTTACATATCTATCCTCCAACTTTATCTTTTTCAAGACTGTTTTATTCTGGGACCCTTGCAATTCCATATGAACGTCAAGATTAGCTTGTCCATTTCTGAAAAAAATGGGGGAGGCAGTGGGAATTTTAATAGGGTTGCATTGAATCTGTAGGTCAACTGGGGGAGTATTAAGTCTTCTGACCCATGAACACAAAATATCTTTCCATATATTTAGGTCTCCTTTAATTTATTTCAACAGTGTTTTATAGTTTTAAGTGTCCAAGTCTTGCACCTGCTTGGTTAATTTTTTCCCTAAGTAATTCTTTTTGATGCTATTATAGAATTGTTTTCTTAATTTCATTTTTAAAACCTCCATTGCTATTGTATAGAATTACAAATGATTTTTTTTTAATATTTATTTATTTATTTTGACTGCACCAGGTCTTAGTTGCAGCATGAGGGATCTTTGTTGTGGCATGCAGGATCTTTTAGTTGCAGCATGCAGACTTCTTAGTTGCGGCATGCATGCAGGATCTAGTTCCCCGACCAGGGATTGAACCCAGGCCGCATGCATTGGGAGCGCAGTCTTAGCCACTGGACCACCAGGGAAGTCCCTAATTTTTTTTTTAATGAAGAATTTTATTAAATGTTTTTCTTTTTGCAGCTGTAGAGAGGATTACATGGTTTTCCTCTTATATCTGTTAATATTGTAAATTACATCAATAGATTTTTTTACTGTGGAAATATCCTCACAGTGGTGGGCCTTGGCCATATTTAAGACTACCTGGCACCTGAGCCCCTTGCTTCTAATTATAGAGCTGTAAATGCCAATTTCTTGCTTTCCCAGCTTCCCTAGCTGCTGGGCAGACATGTGACAGGTTTGGCCAGTCAAATGTACCCACTAGGGATTTTCAACTTGTGGCTTGGGATCCAGAAAATCAAGAGAGCATCCTTTGTGCCCATGGTGGAATCTTCATCAGGCTGGTTCTAGGGTGAGGTGTTTTCTGTGGTTCTAGATATGTAGCTTTTCTTTGCTCTGTTTCTGAGCCTACTCTTCAGGCTTCCTTAAAATCTGGTGAGCTAATAAGTATTGTTTCAGTACTTTTATTTTCTGCTTAAATGAATATGAAACAGCTTGTGTTGTTTGTAGTTAAAAACAGTGATCGGGCTGCCTTGGTGGCGCAGTGGCTAAGAGTCCACCTGCCAATGCAGGAGACATGGATTCGAGCCCTGGTCTGGGAGGATCCCACATTCTGCAGAGCAACTAAGTCCCTGTGCCACAACTGCTGAGCCTGCCCTCTGGAGCCCGCAAGCCATAACTACTGAAGCCCTCGTGCCTAGAGCCTGTGCTCCGCAACAAGAGAAGCCACCGCAATGAGAAGCCCACGCACTGTGGCAAAGAGTGGCCCCCACTCGTGGCAACTAGAGAGGGCTCGTGCGCAGCAGCGAAGACCCAATGCAGCCAAAAATAAATAAATAAATTTTTTTAAAAAAAGAACAATGATCAATACACTTGCATTCATGAGATAAATTCTACTCATTTAAGTATTATTTGAAATCATCCCTGGATTCAGTTTTTTAATATTTGCCATGTGGGTTCATCAGTCAGATTGACCTATAGTTTTCTCTTCCTGTGCTGACCTAATCTGATTTTTGATGTCAAGTGGATGCTAACTTTTGGAAGTATTTCTGTAGAAAAAACTTCCCAGAGTAGAATTGCTGGATCAAGGGGTCTGTGCATTTTTTGTTTTGATGGATTTTGTTAAATTGTTACTCAAAGAGAGGTTTTGCCAGTTTACATTCTAACCAACAACATATAATAGTTTCTCTTCACCCTTACCAACCTGGAGAACCTGTCATCAGCAATCAACTTTTTATTTCTTTTTTATGTGTGAGTTGAGCATCTTTGCATATGTTCAGAATCTGCACCCCACCCCACCCCCCCGCTCCCGCCCCACTGTTTCTTTTTCTATGAACTGTCTGTTCATGTCCTTTGCCAGGTGATTGGTTTTTCTTCTTATTTGGGCAAAGTCCTGGTTTAACCTTTCGTCCTACAGTGATATGCTGGTCTGGAATTTAAGCTCACTTCCCTCTGATGTTGATTTTAATGGCTACTGAAACTGGAAAAGACTATCATAAAGCCCTGATGCTTGGAGGGAAGTTAGCATTCTTGTTTCTGCCTCCTAATTCAATACACTTTCCAGTTGTATCCAGCAATTATGCAAAGGTTTTATTAGCTTTAAAATATCTATATTTCCTAATGACAAACAGCTATTCTACAAACAAATCAGAAGGTGTTGCATTTTAATATTTTTAACAAATAGATCCAAAACCAATACAGTTTGGTGGGGGGAAGGGAGTATAAGTAAGTGACAAGTAGGTGAGGAAATTATATTTCCAAAGTTTTAAGTGTTAAAACTGTGAGAATTTTTATGAGTGAACTACTTTCCTTTTTGCAACCAAATCACATGAAGAAGAAAACGTTTCAAAACAGGTATTTTAAAAGCATTTTCCAAGGCGTTGTATTATGGCTGATGAGGAGCTCCCTCTAGAGGGAGGAAAAATATCAGCACCAGAGTTTTGGTTCCACTAAAATACTGTTATAACTAATAAATGAATTCAGCAAGGTAGCAGGATACAAAATTGAAGACAGGGCTTCCCTGGTGGCGCAGTGGTTGAGAGTCCGCCTGCCGATGCAAGGGACACAGGTTCGTGTCCCGGTCCGGGAAGATCCCACATGCTGTGGAGCGGCTGGGCCTGTGAGCCATGGCCACTGAGCCTGTGTGTCCGGAGCCTATGCTCCACAACGGGAGAGACCACAACAGTGAGAGGTCCGCGTACAGCAAAAAAAAAAAAAAAAAATTGAAGACAAAAATCAGTTGCTAACAATGAACAATCCTAAAAGAAAATTATCCCCCCAAATGTATTTACAATAGCATCAAAAACAATAAAATACTTAGGAACAAACTTAGCCAAGAAAGTGAAAGACTTGTACAATGAAAACTACAAAACATTGCTGAAAATAATTAAAGAAAACATAAAAATATAGAAATATATCCCTTGTTAATGGATTGAAAGACTTAACATTGTAAAGATGTCAATACTACCCAAAGTAATCTATAGATTCAGTGCAGTCCCTATCAAAATCCTGATGACGTTTTTTGCAGAAATAGAAATTTCCTAAAATTCATATGGAATCTCTAGAAACTCTGAATAGCCAAAACAATCTTGAAAAAGAAGAATAAAGCTGAAGGACTCACACTTCATAATTTCAAAACTTACTGCAACGTTACAGTAATCAAAACAGTGTGGTACTGGCATAAAGACAGACATAGAGACCAATGGAATAGAAAAGAGAGCCCAGACATGGGCTCTGTTCAAGTTATTTTTTACAAGGATGCCAAAAACATTCAGTGGGGGAAAGGACAGTGTTTTCAACAATTGGTATGGGGAAAACTGGATATCTACATGCATAAGTATGAAATTGGACCCATATCCAACACCATATAAAAAATAAATTCAAAGTGGATCAAAGACCTAAAACTCTTAGAGGAAAACATAGGGCAAAAATTGTACAGCATTGGATTTCACAATGATTTCTTGGATATGACATCGAAGGCACAGGCAACAAAAGAAAAAATAGACAAATTGGACTACATGAAATTAAAAAAATTTTATGCATCAAAAGACACTGTTGGGCTTCCCTGGTGGCGCAGTGGTTGAGAGTCCGCCTGCCGATGCAGGGGACACGGGTTCGTGCCCCGGTCCGGGAAGATCCCACATGCTGTGGAGCGGCTAGGCCTGTGAGCCATGGCCGCTGAGCCTGCTCATCCGGAGCCTGTGCTCTGCAACGGGAGAGGCCACAGCAGTGGGAGGCCCGCGTACTGCAAAAAAAAAAAAAAGACACTGTTGACAGAGCAGAAAGGCAATCCACAGAATGGGACAAAATATTTGAAATAATGTATCTGATAAGAAATAAATATCCAGAATACAGAGAAACTTCTAAATCTTGACGACAACAACAACAACAAAACAAAAAAACAAGGAAAGGACTTGAATAGACATTTGTCCAAAGAAGATATACAAATGGCCAATAAGTACATATAAAAATGCTCAGCATTACTGATCATTAGGGAAATTCAAATCAAAACTACAATGAGATACCACCTCACACCCATTAGGTTGGATACTATTTTTTTAAAAAAACCAGAAAATAACAAGTGTTGATGAGAATACGGAGAAATTGGAACCCTTGTACGCTGTTGCTGGGAAAGTAAGATGGTATAGCTGCTGTGGAAAACAGCACGGTGGTTCCTCAAAAATTAAAGATAGAATTATTATATGGCAATTCCATTCCAGGTATATACTCAAAATAATTGAAAGCAGAGTCTTGAAGAATATTTGTACACCTATGTTCATAGCATTATTCACAATAGCTAAAATATCAAAGCACCCATGTGTCCATCGATGGATAAATGAATAAGCAAAATGTGGTATATACATACAATGGAATATTATCTAGCCTTAAAAAGGAAGGTAATTCTGATTTGTGCCACAACATTGATGAAACTTCAGGACATTATGCTGAGTGAAATAAGTCAGTCACAAAACAACAAATACTAAATGACTCCACTTATAGAAGGTACTTAGAGTAGTTAAAATCATAGAGGCAGAAAGTAGAATTGTGGTTGCTTGGAGCTGGAGGTGGAGGAATGGGTGGTTATTGTTTAATGGCACAGAGTTTCAGTTTTACAAGAAGAAAAGAATTATGGAGATGAATGATGGTGACAGTTGTACAACGTTATGAACATATTTAATAGCACTGAACTGTACATTTAAAAATGGTTAAGATGGTAAGTTTTATGTGTATCTTATGTCAATAAAAAAGTAAACGGTAACTAGAGTTAAAGCTGAGAAAGTTGAAGAAACATTTTAGGGAAGCAGAAGATAGACGGATGTTCTATATAAATGAGAGAAGCTAGATTATTGATGTCACAAGCATCCAGTGTTCTGGACACAGAATTAAAAAGGTCAACTCAACATTGGCATCTTATTATTCACCTCCCTGGTTAGTGGTAGAGGTGGTGCGAGGGATGGTGAAGAGGCAGTTGAAAAGTCAACAAGCTGAAATTTTGAGCAGAATTTTTGAGAGTTTCTTTGTGAGGAGGCACAGAATTTGGAGACCAGGACTGCCAAGAATGAGGGCATCCTGTAAATCCCCGATGTTGAGTGTTGGAAGGCAAGAGGGCTTACAATACTAAGAGAAAAATGAATTAGAAATAGACTAGCATTTCCAGTGATGAAAGGTCAGTTTCACATCATCTCAATCTCTGAAATTAGATTAAGGCAACCCAGGATTTCTAATGCTCCAGTCACCTACCAGAGCAAATGTAAATCATCTCTGAAGAAAGAGAACTTCATCTCAGACTTCAACTTATTTTGAAGAATCTTCTTGTACAGCATCCATCACTCAATAAAAAATAGCCAAACTCAAGACCAAAAAAAAAAAAAAACCCACCTTGAAAACAAGAGAAATAGCTGACAACAGAAATAGACTCACAGAGACTTCCCTGGTGGTCCAGTGGCTAAGACTTCATGCTCCCAATGCAGTGGGCCTGGGTTTGATCCCTGGTCACTAGATCTCACATGCTGCAGCTAAAAGATCCCACATGCCACAACTGAAGATCCCAAATGCCACAACTAAAGATCCTGCATGCCTCAACTGAAGATCCCACGTGCAGCAATGAAGATCCAGCATGCCACAACTAAGACCCAGTGCAGCCAAATTAAAAACAAACAAAAGACAGTGGAGACAGATAATGAAGGTACAGATACAAGTTTTAAAATAAATATTCTTAATATGTTAATGAAAATAGAAGACAAAATGAGAATTCAGCAGAAAACTGAAACTTATTTTAAAACTATCAAACAGAATTTTAGAACAGAAAAACACAACAACCAATTAGAAATTCAATGCATAAGTTTAACGGAAGATTGTACAAGGATGAAGAGATAATTACTTAACTGAAAAATAAATCGAGAAAATATATACAGTGAGGCACAGAGGGACATAAAGATGGAAATACAAAAGAGAGAATTGGAAACACTTGGGATACAGTGAAAAGTCAAATATATAATTAGATTCCTATCCTAGTAGAAGAGGATAGAGAATGAGGTGAAAGCCACATATGAAGAGAGAACAGCTGAAAACTTTCCAAAAATGAGGAAAGATAGAAAACCACAGATTCAAGAAGCCCAATAGGAAAAAATAAAAAGAAAACCACACATAGGCACATAATTGGAAAACTGGTGAAAACCAAAGACAAAGAGAAAACTCTCAGAAAGGGAACAAGATTACTTCAAAAGAGCAACAGTTGGGCTTCCCTGGTGGTGCAGTGGTTGAGAGTCTGCCTGCCGATGCAGGGGACACGGGTTCGTGTCCTGGTCTGGGAAGATCCCACATGCCATGGAGCAGCTAGGCCCATGAGCCATGGCCGCTGAGCCTGCGCGTCTGGAGCCTGTGCTCCACAGCGGGAGAGGTCACAACAGTGAGAGGCCCGCGGAATGAAAAAAAAAAAAAAAGAGCAACAGTTAGACTAACAGCTGACTCCTTAGCAGAAGGAATGGAAGACAGTAAAATTATATTATTAAAGTATTGAAAGAAAATAAATAATAACTACTGACTTACCTGTTGAAACCATCCTTCAATAGTGAGGGAAATACAGAACTTTTTAGACAAAAACAGAAAATTGATCAACGGCAGACCAACACTAAAATAAATACTAAAGGGTATTCTATAGGCAGGAGGAAAATGAGCCTAGGTGGCAGGCAGAGATGCAACAGAAATGAAACTAGAGAATATTGGGGAAATCTAAATGAATGTGGACTGTGCAAAACAGTAATTATTTAACTTGCAAAGGGAGTTAACCAAAGTTAAAATGTTCTGAAGTCCTTGAATTGTCTGGTACTAAATTTATATTATACTTCGATAAGTTAAGGATACATATTGTATTCCCTAAGGTTGCTCTGTTCAATGTGGTAGCCAGTAACCACATGTGGCTGTTGATGCTTAGAAATATGACTAGTCCTAATTGAGAAGTGCTATAAATGTAAAATATACATCAGATTTCAAATCCTTAGTGCAAAGAAAGAAAATAATACCATTAATAAATACACAAAATGTCAGGCCACCCTGTGTGGATATCCTCCTCATTGTATTCAAATTCAGACTTGAATATAGTACTAAGGATGCCCTCCTCATCCCACTAGTTATGATGCACATCACTGTCATGACTTTGGATCCCTGTGTGGACTCTTCCTACCCCTGCCTGGGTTCCATGCTGGGTAGACCTTTCATGCCAACACCTTCCTCATCCTCTTGGGATCCATGTCCTGCTCTGTGCCATGGGGATTCTCTTCCCCACTCCCCCCAGTACACCTATGTCGCACTGCCCAGCCTAATGACTTTCAGACTGAAATGTTCAGGAGAGAAAGTGAGGAAATAGACAGGAAGAACAAGAAGAAACTAAGTTTACATTTTTACTTAAAAAAAAATAGAGACATACCATCTGTAGAGGAAATTCTTCATCACTGGCTAAAATCTGCTTCAACATTTTTACCCCAAACTTCAAGGAAACGTGACCACAAAGAAAACTCAGAAAATGTCCATAAGAAAATGGATTAAAATATTTGAGCACAGGTTCAGATCTTCCTGTCCCACTGCAAATTCCTGGGAATAACAGAAAAGGAGTACTTTTTTTTTTTTTTTTTTTGGCTGCTTTAGGTCTTTTGTTGCTGCGCCCGGGCTTTCTCTAGTTAACAGCAAGCGGGAGCTACTCTTCGGTGCGATGCACGGGCTTCTCATTGCAGTGACTTTTGTTGCAGAGCAAGAGAACGGGCTCTAGGCACACGGGCTCAGTAGTTGTGGCTCACAGGCTTAGTTGCTCCACAGCATGTGGGATCTTCCCAGCCCAGAGCTCAAACCTGTGTCCCCTGCATTGGCAGGTAGATTCTTAACCACTGAGCCACCAGGGAAGTCCAGGAATACATTTTTTTAAAATCTCTAATAGGGGCTTCCCTGGTGGCGCAGTGGTTGAGAGTCCGCCTGCCGATGCAGGGGACACAGGATCGTGCCCCGGTCTGGGAGGATCCCACATGCCGTGGAGCGGCTGGGCCTGTGAGCCATGGCCGCTGAGCCTGCACGTCCGGAGCCTGTGCTCCGCAACGGGAGAGGCCACGACAGTGAGAGACCCGCGTACCGCAAAAAAAAAAAAAATCTCTAATAGTATCTTAAAAAAATAGGAAGAGATCTTCAGTGGACAGAAATTATATGGACACTTTAAAGCAGGGGTCCCTGACCCCCAGGCGGCAGACCAGTAGCGGTCCATGGCCTGTTAGGAAATGGGCCACACAGCAGGTCAGTAGTGGGTGAGTGAGCGAAGCTTCATCTGCTGCTCCCCATCGCTTGCGTTACCTCCTGAACCATCCCTCCCCAACCCCCCCCCGTCTGTGGAAGAATTGTCTTCCACGAAACTGGTACCTGGTGCCAAAAAGGTTAGGGACTGCTGCTTTAAAGGACAGAGGCAGATATGAAAAGACTGAAAGAAAATGAATCAAAGCTCTAGAAAGGTCTCATACAAAAGTACAGAGCCATGCAGTCCCTTCAAGCTAGGAGGTACCTCGTGCAGGGGGCAGCAGAGGTTGTGGGCTACCACAGGGACTAGTTAGAATGTATCTGTAGGAGGAGGAGCCACCTTTACAGTTGAGTCATGCGGTTGGCAAGAGAGGGCTTGTCTTCAGGGAGGAACTGTGACTGGCTTGGGAAGGAGAGGCAGGGCCTGCTACTGTGTGACTCTCTTGTACAGGAAGACTCCTGCCCAGGTGACCACCTACTGACACCTCACCCCAACAGTTTATCCCACACCGCCCATGTAATCTGTGGAGTCAGGGACTAAGCATTCATCGACAGGCTAAAGGGAATCTCAGAACAAAGATGAGTGCGCAACCAGGAGTCATCAAACTTTAGGGGAAACCAGCAGCATGAAAAAGCCTCCCTAAACCCAACAAGCAGAAACACAATAGCTAAAGGGAAGATTTAAGAAGACAATTTAAAGAAATAAAGTTAATATTTTTCACAGAAGACCACTTAGCCTTAAAAAAAGAACAACACATTATTTGAAAGAGCCACTTATGGATCTTAGAGAGGAACAACATAGTTATCAATATTAAAACCTGAGGGGTGGGTGGAGGCCAAGATAGCAGAATAGGAAGACCCTGAACTCACCTCCTACCACAGGCACACCAAAATTACAACTACTTACAGAGAAACTATCTATGAGAATGACCTAAAAACTAGCAGAAAAAATTTTCCACAACTAAAGACATAAAAGGGAAACCACAACAAAATGGGCAGGGGGCTAGAAATGCAGTGTAGTCAGAACCCAAACCCCTGGGAAGGTGACTCACAAATGGAAGAAATATCACAACTGTAGAGGTCCTCCCCAAGGATCAAGGAGTCTCAGCCCTACATTAGGCTCTGCAGACCAGGGACCCTGCACTGGGAAGATGAGCTCCCAGAACGTCTGGCTTTGAAAATCAGTGGGGCTTATTCTGGGGAGAGCCAGAGGTCTATAGGAAACAGAAACTTCACTCTTAAAAGGGTGAATGCAAAATCTCAAACATTCCAAGTCCAGGTACAGAAGCAGTAGTTTGAAAAGAGCCTGGTTCAGACCCACTTGCTGATTTTGTAGAGCCTCTTGGAGGGGCAGGATGCAACTAGGGATCTTCTTGTGGATGGAGATGCTGGCAGCAGCCAATTTGGGGAGCTAATTCTACCACGATAATACCTGCATTGGTAAGTGTCATTTTGGAATCCTTTCTCTAGCCTGTTAGCACCAGGAACCCAGCCCCCTCGGACCATGTAGATAGGCACAGTTAGAATTTCAACAAAAAGTTAGAAAATATAAAGAAGAAACAAACAGAGCTGAAGAATACAGTAACTGAAATGAAAAATACACTAGAGGTATCAACAGTAGATTAATGATACAGAGGAATGGATCAGAAAACTGGAAACAGATTAGTGAAAATAATCCTTGTGAGACTAAAAAAAAAAAAAAAAGAATTTTTAAAAAACAAGGATACTTTTAAGAGACCTCTGGGACAACATTAAGCATACCAACATTCACGTTATAGGGATCCTGGAAGGAGAAGAAAGAGAAAAGGGCAGAGAACTTATTTGAAGAAATACTAGCTGAAAATTCCCCTATCTTGTGAAAGGAAACAGACAGCCAGGTCCAAGAAGTACAGAGAGTCCCAAACAAGATGAACCCTAAAATGTTCACACCAAGACACATTATAATTAAAATGGCAAAAATTAAATATAAGGAGAGAATCTCAACAGCAGCAAGAGAAAGCTACTAGTTACATACAAGGGAACTCCCATAAGACTATCAACTGACTTTTCAGCAGAAACTCTGAAGGACAGAAGGGAGTAGTAGCACAATATATTCAATGTGATGAAAGAAAGAAAAAAAAAATCTTACCACCAAGAATGCTGTACCCAGCAAGGCTATCCTTCAGATTTGAAGGAGAGAAAGAGTTTTACAGATAAGCAAAAGCAAAAAGAATTCAGCACCACTAAACCGGCTTTACAAGAAATGTAAAAGGAACTTCTCAAAGTGGAAAAGAAAAGGCCACAACTAGAAATATGAAAATTACGAAAGAAAAATCTCATTGGTAAAGGTAAACATATAGTAAAAGTAGTAGATCAACCACGTACAGAGCTAGTAGGAAGGTTAAAAGACAAAAGTAGTAAAACCATCTATATCCACAATAGGTAGTTAAGGGATACACAAATACAAGGGATACACTTGCTCCTCTGATATCAGGAGCAAGACAAGGATGCCCACTCTCGCCACTTTTATTCAACAGAGTATTGCAAGTCCTAGCCATGGCAATCAGATAAGGAAAATAAATTAAAGGAATCCAAATTGGAAAGAAACCTAGACAGTAGTCACTCAAACAAATTAGAGAATTCTTTTTTTTAAATAAATTTACTTATTTATTTTTGGCAGAGTTGGGTCTTTGTTGCTGCGTGTGGGCTTTCTCTAGGTGCGGCAAGTGGGGGCTACTCTTCGTTGCGGTGTGCAGGCTTCTCATTGTGGTTGCTTCTCTCATTGCGGAGCATGGGCTCTAGAGTGCAGGCTCAGTAGTTGTCGCACACAGGCTTAGTTGCTCCATGGCATGTTGGATCTTTCCGGACCAGGGCTCGAACCCGTGTCCCCTGCATTCGCAGGTGGATTCTTAACCACTGTGCCACCAAGGAAGTCACAAACTTCTAATCCTGTGAGCTGACAGAGGGAGACAGCAGGTTGTGCACTGGAGCTGGAGTCAGGCATGAAAGGAGAGCAAAGGATGCCCCTTTTCTAGCCTGTGGGTGAGGTCTGAAGGGAAGTGATATGCTTCCCAGGTAGGTGGTCAGGCCCAGGCCAAACAGAATAACCCTTTGACCGATAGATCGTGGTGTTCTTGTTCTAGACTGGCCAACCAGGTCCAAGGAACCAGGTGACAGCTAGGGAAGGTGTGCCCCATGTTACAGTTGAGGACCCTGAGACTCAGAGTTCAACTGTGATGTGTCTGTTAACCAAGAGTGGCAGAGACGGGACACCTGTCTGGTCTCTGGCTGCAGCCAGTGGTCTGCCCAGTACTCACAAACTTCTGAGGAAGGTGCCATTGTTGATAAAGGATCAGGACCCCTTCCTGGCTACACCAGGGCTCAGGTGGGTTGGGAATGTTTCCTGAATGTCCCTTCTTTTTCCTTGCAGCCCCACCCCCTAGTGGAAGCGCCCCCCTCTGACAAAGAGTTGCAAGCAATAAAGATCCAGGCCTGGTGGCGGGGCACCCTGGTGCGCCGGACGCTGCTGCACGCGGCCCTCAGAGCATGTACTGGTGGAAACAGAAGCTGGCAGAGCTGCTGGAGAAGAAGCGGCGGGCTGTGCTGGATCATTATGCTCAGCAAAAATGGGCAGTGGTCAGGCTACAGTCTTGTGTCCGCATGTAGCGCATCCGCCTTCGTTATTGCCGTTTGCTCCATGCTGCCCACATTATCCAGGTCTGTTGGCGCTGGCATAATTGCCACCCGTGGCTTTTTCAGGGGCAGCTATGAACTCACAGCAAGCCAACTAGGACTTGAGCTTGAGATCTTTCTAGGGTCACAGGTCTGTTGGATTACAGACTGCATCCCCTTCCCAATAAAGAATTGATCGGGTGTGGTCCAACACTGTGTCACAAGATCTCAGACAATCTTCAGTAGGTCACTGTCTCAGTGAAGGGTCAAGGTAAATGATGGCAGAGGTCAGCTCTGAGGTTGTCTGGGGTCGCATATAAAGGAGGATTCTAAGAGCCAGGTGCTGGATGACTGGGGTCTGTGGTTGATTAGTAATGTCTGCCATGGGTAGGAGACATGAAGTTGCCCAGCTTCCAAGTCAGCCAGCTCCAGGGAAACTCCTTCATAGTGTGGTGTATGGTTGTGTTTTCATTTTGCTCATGGTTTCCTTTGCTGTGCAAAAGCTTGTAAGTTTGATTAGGTCCCATTTGTTTATTTTTGCTTTTATTTTTATTGCCTGGGGAAACTGACTTAAGAAAACACTGGTACAGAGAATGTTTTACCTATGTTCCATTCTAGGAGTTTTATGGTGTCGCATCTTATATTTAAGTCTTTAAGCCATTTGGAGTTAATTTTTGTGTATGGTGTGAGGGTGTGTTCTAACTTTATTGATTTATGTTGTAGTTTATTTTATGACAGGGCCGAAAGTAAGCTTATCACATGAGATGAATTGTGTCGAAGTACAGTAGTAGAGAGCTGTCGTTTGCTCAGGCAAAACAGCGCCGTCTGTCTTGTTGTGGTAGTTTTTATTAAAGTATTATCTAGGTTTACATTTTAAGACTTGTTTTTTTAACATTTTAGAAATGTCAAAGCAGTAACCTATGTTTTTATTAATTATACAAGTAAGAATTGGCTTTTTTGAAAACATGTTGTGTTTTGTCCTTGAGTGCAAAAGCAGTATAAAGTTTTCACCATTATTTTGATTATACTGAAGTAGCACAAGGACATTTCCTTGTGTTTTTATTATTTTGATTATACTGAAGACATTTTATGGATTAGTGTCCAAAGCACTTAATGTTTTTTTGTAGGCCCCCAGTTTGTTGGGGGGTGCTCAAAGCATTTAGGACTGTTTATAGCTCTGGCTTATTAGCCCCCAGTTTGTTGGTGGGGGGGGCTCATGGGTTACATTTTCTTTTTATGTCCTCAGTTATTTTATTATATTTCCCCCTTTTTGTTTTGTAATTTTTGTAGTATCAAGGAGAACGTGGCAGCATTACTCCCAGTGTTAAACTACGTGGAATTATTTTGTAGTTTGTGTAGTATTAAGGAAAACACAGTAGTTTGTTGTAATGTTGTGTGACGGGTAGTTTTTATTTGTCGTTGGACTATAATTAAATATATGATTATTATTATAATGAGTATTAGTAATTTTGTAGTAGAACCAAATAAAACATGTAATTTAGACATGGGATTTAGATTATTAAGTTTTTGAATAATTTTAGTTCATACTTTTTGTGAATTAAGTCGTAATTTTTTTTTAAAAGTTTGTTGAATTTTTTCTTGTAAATTTACGATTTTTTTTGTTAAATTTTTGTGATGTAATAAATGGTTTTTTATTTTTGTCCAGGGGAATGTAGACTGATTATATGGAACCGAAGTGACACATAAGGCACTTTGATTCTAGTTATAACGTAGCTTTATTTGTCTTTGTAAATTTACAAGTTGATCCCCCAACATAACCATAGCTTGGTGTAAGTCTGTTATTTTTGAATGTATTTTTGAATCAATTTGTCGTTGAGAAGACCAAAGTATTTTAGAATTTTTATTTCAATCAGTTATATAATTAATGGTCTGAATAGATTGTTTTAAAGCAACTCCAGCTACTGTAGCAGTAGCTGTTATGGCTATAATACCCATGACAGCTGTAATCAACATTTTTATAAATCTTTTACCTTTTTTTAATGTATCAGCTAAATACTGTAAAACAGCCATAGGAAGAGATTTTTATCATTCCCTTCTAAGATTGACAGGAAGCCAAAGACCTGTCCGAGCTCGTAAGATATACAAACTTTTAGTAGATTTGTTAAAAGATATACTAGAGTTAATGTAGGTATACAGAGAGTAATTTTTACATATTATAATATCTTGAGTCTCATTTTATATAGTTGGTTCTTTTAACAATATATAAGGTAATTTTACATAACTATGAGTATATCGAGTAACATTTTTATGAAAAGTCAAACTATAATTTTTAGATTTGTTATCCATATGTTTTACCCAAGTATTAATCTTTTTTAAAGCTGTCATAAGCTTTTATAGATTTTTTTGGATAGGATATCCATTTAAATGAGGACCAGGAGGAGAAAACCCTCCTGCGTGTCATACTATGGTATCATTAATAGTATTGTTATAAATAGTGTTATCATCTCTATGTCAGTGTAAATTTTTTAGACCCCTTTTTTTTTGGGCGGAGCCAAAAGGGCTTTAATCAATGACGGTTTTCTAAGAAGTATTAACAAGAACCCGAGCCATTTCTCCTTGGCATCGAGTCCAATGGACCCAATCCGATAATCGATCTACAAGAGGCATCTGGCATGGAGGCAAGTAAGGTGTGGAAACATTTTTATTAAGAGTGGAATTAGAACTTTTAAAACTAAGCATTTAAAAGATATAACCCATGATATCTACTTTTATTTTTGACAACATTTAACCATGCTTGATAATTTATTTTAAGGTAATGATCTCCCTTTTCCATATAAATAGGAGATTTATTAACACCCACCATGTAATTTATTATTATTATTATTATTATTATTATTGGCTTTAAAGGGCCTCTATCATTAAAAGGACCAGGCAACCATCCACACTCATTTACATATACAAGAATTGGGGCATCCCATCAGGTACCCCCCATATTAAGAGGAGGGTTAGGAATATAAGTCCAATAAGTATGGTTAGTACAATTTATCTCATTGGCTGATATGTTTGTTACCTGTGCAGACAGCATTGTCAACATGGCTACAAAAAGATTGGTGTTAGTGAGAGGTTTACCCTGTGAAATGACAAGATTTTTGGCAGTGTCTGTAAACTTTTTTATTTGCCCCCAGGTCAATGGAGGTGTCTTCTTCTTTTCACCAAGTAACAGTCTTGGCAAGCGCCTCCCAATCTTGAGGAATTAATATGTTTTTGGAAGCATACCTAGACAAAAGACCTTGAACGTAATTAGAATGTATCCCATATGTATTAATGGCTCTTTTTAGTATTTTAAAAATTTTTACATCATGAGGGTTATACTCAACGTTTATATATTCATTTGGAAATTGATTATTAGTAGGCATAGCTTGTCTAACAATAGGGAAAGCAAAAAATGGTTCAGAATATTGTTTTTTTTTATTTATCTATTCTTTTAACAATATTTTATTAGATTCAGGTTTTAGAGGAAAGCGAAACTGACGAGAGGTTCCAACAGTATAAGCTGTTAATTCTAAAGGAGGAGCCGGAGGAATAGTAGGACATGGCTCCTGATATAAAGGAGTGGTAGCATTGTTTTTTTTTTTTTTTAATTTAACCATCAAATTTTTTAACTTTGAAAGTATATCAGAAATTTCATTTTGTTGAGAAAGTGGCATCTCATTTTGTTTGTTAGTCTGTTCTTAACCTTTATCATCATCAGAAAAAGCCCCTTTATCATTGGAATCCAAAAAATCCTTTCCTGTCTCAGACACAAGGGGAGGAGGAGGCGGAGGAAGGTCCTCTATAGGAGACTCATGAAATAGAGTACGAAAAGCAGCAGAATGATCGGGAGCAGAATTCGGACGCTGAGGGCGTGCCCCATTGTCACTTTTAGTTTTAGATTGTAATGGTTTTAGGGCAAGGGAAATTAATTTACAAAGAGACCAAATACGGACAGATATAGGGTTTCCATGTTGATGAGCTCTTTTTAAGGCTCGCATAACCTGTTTTTAAACTTTTAAATTCAACTGGTTATGACCAGTAGATTGAAACCAGTAACAATGTTTACGTACCAGCGCAAACAATTTATCAAAAGATTTTGGTTTTACTTTTACTCCTGAACTCCTTAATAACTGTTTTAGGAGTCTAATGTATTGAAATTTTATTGAATGGGAATTCCCTATTACAGTTACTCTACTGTTGTCGAAGGTTTCGCTTACTCTGAGCGGACCAGTTTTTCCTTCTGTCTCGCGATTATGCGATTACTTACCTTTAAGTCCCTGTTCGGGCGCCAAATGTTGTAGTTTATCTTATGACAGGGCCGAAAGTAAGCTCATCACACAAGATGAATTGTGCCGAAGCACAGCAGTAGAGGCCTGTCGTTCGCTCAGGCAAAACGGCGCCGTCTGTCCTGTTGTGGTAGTTTTTATTAAAGTATTATTTAGGTTTACATTTTAAGACTTGTTTTTTTAACATTTTAGAAATGCCAAAGCAGCAACCTATGTTTTTATTAATTATACAAGCAATAATTGGCTTTCTTGAAAACATGCCGTGTTTTGTCCTTGAGCGCAAAAGCAGCACAAAGTTTCACCATTATTTTGATTATACTGAAGTAGCACAAGGACATTTCCTTGTGTTCTCACTATTTTGATTATACTGAAGACATTTTATGGATCAGTGTCCAAAGCACTCAGTGCTTTTTTGTAGGCCCCTGGTTTGTCGGGGGGTGCTCAAAGCATTTAGGACTGTTTATAGCTCTGGCTTATTTGTTAGCCCCCAGTTTGTTGGGGGGGGCTCATGGGTTACGTTTTTTTTTTTTTTTTTTTGGTTACGTTTTTTTTTATGTCCTCAGTTATTTTATTACAGATTTACATGGGGCTGCCCAACTTTTCCAGCACCACTTGCTGAAGAGACTGTCTTTTCCTCATTATATATTCTTGCCTCCTTTGTTGAAATTTAATTGACTGTAGGTGTACAGGTTTCTTTCTGGGCTCTCTATTATGTTCCTATGATCCATATGTCTGTTTTTGTTCCTATACCATGGGTTTTTCGGGGGTTTTTTTAAGATTTTTTTTCCCATATGTGAACCATTTTTAAAGTCTTTATTGAATTTGTTACAGTATTGCTTCTGTTTTATGTTTTGGTTTTTGGCTGCGAGGCACGTGGGATCTTTGCTCCCCGACCAGGGATCAAACCCACACTCTCGGCATTGGAAGCCAAGTCTTAACCACTGGACTGCCAAGGAAGTCCCCATGTTGTTTTGATTATTGTAGTTTTGTAGTATTGTTTGAAGTGTAGCAGGGTTATGCTTCCTGCTTTGTTCTTTTTCCTCAGGATTGCTTTGGCAATCCTGGGTCTTTTATAGTTCCATATAAATTTTAGGACTATTTGCTCTAGTTCTGTGAAAAATGTCATGGGTAATTTGATAGGGATTGAGTTAAATCTGTAGATTGTTTTGGGTAGCATGGCCATTTTAACAATGTTAATTCTTCCAATCCAAGAGCATTCTCATTCAATTTAGACCAATTCCAAAATGCCCCCACCCACCTGGGGACTACATAAGCCCACACAGTCTGGCCTTGCCCATCTCACTCTCTCAATGACCTCCCTGGTGGCTCTGCTAATATCAAAAAAACCCCAGCACCCTCCCATCGCAGTGCTTTGCTCTTGCTGCCACCTTTCCTTGGATTGTCTTCTTGCAGGTGGAGCCCTCACTCCATTCAGGTTTGTCTCTGCTCCATGTTCCTTCCAGGGAGGCCTCCTTTGATTTGACCACCTTATTGAAATAGCTTTCCCTCCCACTACTGTATACTCTAGCTCCTGACTCTGCTTTCCTATTTCAGTCCTCATCCCTACCAAGGTTATCTTACCTCTCTGTTTTCTGTTTCCCCCACCACGAGAGGTGAGCTCCAAAAGAGCAGGGACTCTAGGTTCAGTGCTGTGTTCCCAGGATCTAGAACAGTTGGTTCTCTCTCCCTCTCTCTTTCAGTGTGTTATTGGCTATATATTTTAACTTTCTGTATATTATGACATTTTGACATCATTTTTGAACATTCCTTTCTGGCTTGGGTAGACTACCCCTCCCAGGGCTGGCCAATTCTTTGAGATGGCAAAGGACTCAGCCTGGAGCATGCCTATGATTTGCAAACCAACCAATCCAGAGCCTTACCTCCTCTCTCGGGCCTGTGCACCCCAGAGGGCAATATTCCAATGCCTTAATCATCGCAAGTCCGGATTCCAGATCCAAGGTCCAGGTACCAGGCATCTGGGGACCACTCCTATAACGTAGAGCCCACCCGAATTACTCAAACAAGCCAATCCTGAACTGATTACCCTGCCCGACCTTGCCTTTCCTGCTTCAAGAAAGACCATGGCAAAAGTTCTTTTCTCACCCCTGTCTTCTGCCGCTTGCCCAGTACCTGATGCCTGTCCTCTGACCCTGTGTGACATGAGGTGGTGACCTCTTCTCTAGGATCTGTAAGTACAGTAAACCTTGTTTCCTATGCCTCTCCTATTCTCATGTGGCCTCACCTGACTGACCATCACATCGCACAAATAAGTGAAATCCACATAACCATTTTTATATTAACCACATAATATTCAGTGGCATTTAGTACATTCAAAGTGTTAAGCAACCACTATTATATATATCAATTTCTAAAATATCTTTATTGTCCTAAAAGAAAACCCCATACCCAAAAAGTAATCACTCCCCAGTACCTGCTCCTCCAGCCACTGGCAGCCACCAATCTGCATTCTGTCTCCATAGATTTACCTAGTGTGGAATAATGCAATATTTTGTGTCTGGTTTCTTTCACTTAACGTGATGTTTTCAAGGTTCATCCACGTTGTAACCATGTGTCAGTACTTCATTACTTTTTATAGTAGAGTATATGTCCATTGTATGCATACGCTACATTTTGTTTATCCACTCTTGATAGGTATTTGGACTGTCTGCACCTTTTGGCTGTTGTGAATAATGCCACTATAAATACTTAGTAGCTACCCCATTTTACAGCCCATCAGCAATATACAAGTGTTCCAATATTTCTGTATCCTTGCCAACTCTTGTTATTTTCCTTTTAAAGAAAATTCTAGCCATCCTAGTGAGTGTGAAGTGGTGTCTCATTGTGTTTTCTTTTGCATTTCTCTTATGATGAGTGATGTTGGGCATCTCAATGTGCTTGTTGGTCATTTGTGTATCTTCTCTAGGAGAAACATCTATTCAGGTTTTGAAAAAAATTTTTAATTGGGTTGTGGTTGTCTTTTTGTTGTTTCAGTAAATATTTAGGTAATGAATGAATACACAGTTCTATCCACGCCCTGGATTTGTGGCTTTACCATGACTCAAATCTTTCTCCCTAGAAACAACTGTCCCACCATCCCTGAATGAATGGTTCTCTCATCAACCACCCCAAATCCCTCATACCCAGAAGACATGTCTTTCTCAGACTCTTTGAATTTTTATTTCTCTCTGGCAGTGTGTGTGTGTGTGTGTGTGCGCTGGGTGGTGGAAGGAGGAGCTGTTATTGTGTCTCCATTCATCTGGGCATACTGTTCTCTAGCTTTGTTGGTCTTCATTGCTGTCTCTGTGTCTCCCTCTCTGTCTATCCTTCATAATCTTGTCTTTCACTCTAATTATAATTATCTCTTTATGTTCCCCAGTATCTTTCTCCTTCAGTCTCTGCCTTCCTCTGTCAACTCTTATAATGTCATGTCTCCTTGTAGCTGTTTCTCTGACACACAGGATTTTCTGATCTGTAAATTGCTGGCAGAGATCATTTTCTTTAACCTGCCCATCCTCAGACACAGCTCTGCTCTTCTGAGCCCTGATTACCCCTCATCCCTAGAAGCTCCACAAGGATGGGTGGAGAATTCCCATGCAGGGCACCCCACATGATTGCTCCTGGGTGATGGAGGCACCAGCCTAGGATGTACAACTACTTAGAAGAATGTTGGAATAATTTATGTATATGGCCACAGTGATTGGTTCAGGGATATGCATATGATGCAAGCCAGGCCACTGGGACTTAGTTCTGGTGCCGTGGTAGAACTACTAGGATTGATGGCTGTAAGAATTACGAAACCAGAGCTGCTGGGGTACACCACATGGAAATAGCTTGCTGAGAATGGAGCCAACACAGAGGAAAGTAGAACCAAAAGATGGAAAGAGAGGGACTAAGTCCTAAGGATTCCTTTGGGCCTCTGGACCCAGCCATGCCTGAGGCTACCACCCACTCTACTACGGGAATTCTTACTTTTGTGAGCCAATAAACCTCCATTTTCACTGAAGTTGGGTTGCCAATAAGACAGGTAGCAAAGGAGTAGGAGATCTCAGCAAATTAAGAAACGCTTGAAGGAGATTGAATTTTATGTAAGTTGCTTTTCAGGAAGGGGTTTTCAAAAATTGTTTTTTGAGTTAGAAACTTGGCAGAAGGTATGCCTAGGAAATTCTTACAATAAACATGGGATTATCTCTCACTTAATGCACCCAGAAGACCAGAACATTCTTGTAATGCTGTGTAGTGTGGTAAAAAAGAGAAGTGCTGTGGAGTAATGAATAAATCAGCTAATCATCTATAATTAGAATGGCCTGAGTGTGAATCTAATCATGGATTGGTCACCTGTGAGCCAATGTGGCATTTTGTCATTTGCCTAGTTCAACAAGTCAGCAGGAGGAAACCATGGGCAATCATCAGCCATTCATGAAACAACTGCGTGAGGAGAATAGATGAACTAGTCAGGTCCTTCCCTTGCTCTCTACTCCACATATGCAAAGCATGTCTGTGGTAGCCTTCACTCCAAGATAACCTCTTAGCTCTGCCCCTGAAGAAAGTGGTCAGTCTGCTCATAAAGAGATCCTATCATGGGTATTGAACGTAAGAGGGAAATAGGGCAATGTTTTTCGAACTTTATCAACAGTCCCAGTGATGTGGAGGGTCTCATTAAAGCAGATTGCTGGGCCACACTCACCATTTCTTTTTTTTTTTAAATTAATTTATTTATTTTTGGCTGCATTGTGTCTTTGTTGCTGCGCGTGGGCTTTCTCTAGTTGCGGCGAGCGGGGACTACTCTTCATTGCGGTGCATGGGCTTCTCACTGCGGTGGCTTCTCTTGTGGAGCATGGGCTCTAGGCGTACAGGCTTCAGTAGTTGTGGCACGCGGGCTCTAGAGCGCAGGCTCAGTAGTGTGGCGCACAGGCTTAGTTGCTCCGTGGCATGTGGGATCTTCCCGGACCAGGGCTCGAACCTGTATCCCCCACATTGGGAGGCGGATTCTCAACCACTGCGCCACCAGGGAAGCCCCCACTCACCATTTCTGATTCAGTGTATCATGTTCCCAAGAATGAGTATTTCTAACAACTTTCCGGGTGATACTCTGGCAGCTCTTCTAGGGAATACCACTACGTTAGAAAAATCTACAATTCTTCCCCTTCTGAGTGGGAAACGGTCAGTTTTGCCTCCTATGAGTCTTTCTCCTGTGTGTCTCCTTTACTACTCATACAAAACACTTAATTTTTGACACTTTTGGAAAACCCTATTTCAGTTCTTTCCCTTCTCAAGAAAAGGGGGTGTAAAGCTGAAAATTCCACACTCTGATTATATATTGATCTTTTCAATGACCAGCCTTCATCGTTAGTCCATCCAGGAGCTCTCTCAGAATCACCTCATTAGAACAAAGGACACGCCTATCATCCAGGAAATTATAAGAATTTCAGAAGCTCTGTGTCATGATCCAGTTCAAAGACCAAATATTAGAACAAAAGATGCTCCTAGTGCTGTTATCACTTAAGAAAATACAAGGGTGCTTCCTGGGACTCTCTAGGCTTCCACCGTTTCTCTGTGGTTCTTCCGGTTTCTCTACTGGCGCCATTCCCACCTCTTCCCCTTTGCCTCTGGGATTTAACGAGCTCTCCTGAGACCTAGGCCTCCAAATGTGGGGGTGGGTGAGGAACAAATGTTAGTTAGCCTCATTGGCAAGGTCAAGGCCATGTTCAGTTCCAGTGTGAAGGTCATGAAGCCCAATTGTGAGAAGCTGGGAGTTCAAGTCTGGAATCTTCCAGGCCCTCGTGGAGCTGGAGATGAACTTGGACCTCAAGGCCCAGCTGCGAGAGCTGAACATCAAAATTGCCAAGGACATTGAAATTAGTGGTGGTTGGAAAGCTATTATAACCTTTGTTCTCATTCCTCAATTGAAATCTTTCCAGAAACTCCAGGTCCAGCTATTGTGTGAGTTGGAGAAGAAGTTCAGCAGGAGACATGTTGTCTTTGTCACTCAGAGGAGAATTCTGCCTAAGCCAACTCGAAAAAGCCATACAAAAAATAAGCAAGCATCCCAGGAGCTGCACTCTGACAGCCGTGCATGATGTGATCCTGGAGGACTTGGTTTTCCCAAGTGAGATTGTGGGCAAGAGAATCGCAAGAAACTGGATGGCAACTGGCTCATAAAGGTTCATTTGGATAAAGCACAGCAGAACAATGTGCAATACAAAGTTGAAACATTTTCTGGTGTCTATAAGAAGTTCATGGGTAAGTATATTAATTTTGAATTCCCATAGTTTCAGTTGTAAACAAAAATGACTAAATAAAATATTATTCACAATTTAAAAAAAAGAAAGAAATTACAAGGTTTTCAGGAGCTCTGTGCCAGGGTCTAGGGGCAAAGACCAATATATATTTTCTATTTCTTCCAAGTCTGTAATATCTTGATGTAAGAAATAATCAAAAGTGAGGGGGACATGTCAAAAGAATGCATAAGCCAGGCTGAAGGGCTCCCAGTGGCCAAATCTGGGTCAATTTGAGCACCAAAATTATGATGATAGCAGATTATAACCTATAGAATTAAATAGGAACCCATCAGTTCACACCGATATAAATTAATAAATGAAAAATTTAATGAGAAGAGAAGTATCTTCCTTAGAAAGCAACTAATATATGTAGGAAGAATTAAGGTATTAGAAAGTCACTGCTCAATCACAATGGCCGAGGGATAGGAAGTAGAGTTCACCTCCCTCCACAGAAACATTGAAAATAGATCTACAAGCAGAATGATTCACACAGAACAGCTACTGAATGCCGACAGAAGACCTCAGATGTCCGAAAAGACAAGAAAACCTCCACGTAACTGGGTAGGACAAAAGGAAAAAGAAAAAGAAGGAATCAGGACAGGGCTGCACCCTGGGGAGGGAGCTGTGAAGGAGGAAAGTTTCCTGCACCGTGGGAAGGTTTCTCGCAAGTGGAGAAATTAAGACAGAGGGGGTGTTTTGGAGCCTAAAAGGGGAAGCAGCAACTGGTTTGTGAAAGGCAAAATGGAGACTAACCTGCACAGAGGGTCAGCACCCCCACCCTGCACTCTCAAACCTGAGATACTCCTCTGTTAGTGAGGTTGAGGGTCAGGTACTAAAGCTCAGACTCCTAAGCTCAGGCCCAGAGAGAGGACCAGGGTTAGGTGCAGAAAGAGCCTGAAGAGGTTGGGCCACAGCAACTGAGGGTGTACTAGGAAGAAGCCTGGGCCCACCAGAGAGGCAAGGAACCATTATTGGGAGGCGCATGAGAAGAGGAGAGGGAACACCATAAGAACTTCTATCCCTGTGAGTGCTCCCAGGCAACAGGACACCACCTACAGGAGTTCTGGGGGCAGGTGCGAGAAGCCACCACCATTTTGGGCTCCAGAGGTGGGCACTGGCTGCCTCTTCCAGACCCACAGGCAGACACCAGGCCCCACCCCTACTGACCCAGGAGGGCGTGGACAGCTCCCAAAACTAGGAATTCTGCCAGCAGGTCACAGAACCCGCCCCTGCTGACCTGTAAGGGTGTGGACAGCTCCCGAAACTAGGAATTCTGCCAGCGGGCCACAGGACCTACCTTGCTGTCCCAGGAGGGCACGAATAGCTCTCACTACTAGGAAATTCACCAGTGGGTGTCAGGACCTGCTCTGCTGTCCCAGGAGGATGTGGATAACTACCCCCACTAGGAAATCTGCCCAGAGGAGGGGCTGAAACCACAGCTGATCCCCAGGGGCTGTGTGACTAAGGAAGAAGAGCTGAAATTTCTCCTTGCAGCTGCACAAACTGCGGAGTTACACCTCCACTGATGCCTTCCCTAATTCAGCGCCTATGAAACATCCGAAAGGACAAGTGCTCTTGCAGCCGCAACGGGTCTGGCTTTAGCAGCTGTGGGCTCTTTGGGCATGTACTCATGGGGGTTGGGCCAGACCAGAGTTTGCGCTGCCTCCTTAGCTCCCACAGTGGGTACAGGTGTACAACTACTGCAGTCCTGGGACCTGACCTCAGTGGACCTGCGCCGGTGGCCGGGTGAAAACAACACGTGAGAGTCAACAGGGCTGATCGCCGGCATACCCACAGTTAAGGTGGGACTGAGAGCAGTGCCAACAATATACTTTGTGAGCCCTCACAATGGGCAGAAGGGGATACAACAGAGCATATTCACAGGTAAACAGCTTCAGAGGAGAAATACACAGTGGCTTCTCTCCCAGTGGGAGTGCTCCAATCCCTCATATCTCACATTGCAGATCAGAATCACAGCTAAGAAATAGATCTTTGGGCCTCTACCCCAACAGCTAGGGAGCAGACCCCACCCCTGACAGGTCAGTGACAACCACAGAGCAAAGGGGAGGCCCTGATCAATTTCTAGGGCAGGCTCTGATCACTATAACACCAATCAAACCCCCTATCAAGGGAAAAATGGCACAAGCCTCTGGACAAACCTCACCCATCAAGGGGGCAGACACCAGAGGAAGTACAATTCTGCAGCCTGTGGAAGGGAGACCACAAACACAGTAAGTTTGACAAAATGAGATGACAAAGAAATATGTTGCAGACGAAGGAGCAAGATAAAAACCTACAAAAACAACTAAGTGAAGAGAAGATAAGCAATCTACATGAAAAAGAATTCAGAGTGATGATAGTCAAGATGATCCAAGATCTCAGAAAAAAAATGGAGGCGGATCGAGAAGATACAAGAAAATTTTAACAAAGACCTAGAAGAACTAAAGAACAAACAGAGATGAGCAATAACTGAAATGAAAAATACACTAGAAGGAATCAATAGCAGAATAACTGAAGCAAAAGAACGGATAAATGACCTGGAGGCAGAATGGTTGAAATCCCTGCCATGGAACAGGGTAAAGACAAAAGAGGGAATTCCCTGGCAGTTGAGTGGTTAGGATGCCACACTTTCATTGCTGAGGGCCTGGTTTGGGAACTAAGATCCCACAAGCTGTGCAGTGCAGCCAAAATTTTTTTTAAAAGCATAAAACATGAAAAGAAATGTCTCAGAGATCTCTGGGACAACATTAAATGCACCAACATTCAAATTATAGGGGTCCCAGAAGAAGAAGAAAAAGAGAAACGGCCTGAGAAAGTATTTGAAGAGATTATAGTCAAAAATTTCCCTAACATGGGAAAGGGAATAGTCATCAAAGTCCAGGAAATGCAGAGTCCCATACAGGATAAACCCAAGGAGGAATGCTCTGAGACACATATCAATAAAACTAACAAAAATTAAATACAGGGGCTTCCCTGGTGGCGCAGTGGTTGAGAGTCTGCCTGCCAATGCAGGGAATGCGGGTTCATGCCCCAGTCCGGGAGGATCCCACATGCCGCAGAGCGGCTGGGCCTGTGAGCCGTGGCCGCTGGGCCTGTGCGTCTGGAGCCTGTGCTCCGCAACAGGAGAGGCCACAGCAGTGAGAGGCCCGCATACCGCAAAAAAAAAAAAAAAAAAAAAAAAAAAATTAAATACAAAGAAAAACTATTAAAAGCAACAAGGGAAAAGCAACAAATAATATACAAGGGAATCCCCATAAGGTTATCAGTTGATTTTTCAGCAGAAACTCTTCAAGCCAGAAGGGAGTGGCAGGATATTTAAAACGATGAAAGGGAAAAACCTACAACCAAGAATACTCTACCCACAAGGCTCTCATTCATATTTGAAGGAGAAATCAAAAGCTTTCCAGACAAGCAAAAGTTAAAAGAATGCAGCACCACCAAACCAGCTTTACAACAAATGCTAAAGGAACTTCTCTAGACAAGAAACACAAGAGAAGAGAACAAAAGAGGAAGGGAAGAAAAAAGACCTACAAAAACAAACCCAAAACAATTAAGAAAATGGCACTAGGAACATACATATCGATAACTACCTTAAATGTAAATGGATTAAATGCTCCAACCAAAAGACATAGACCAGCTGAATGCACACAGAAACAAGAGCCATATATATGCTGTCTACAATAGACCCATTTCAGACCTAGGGCCACATACAGACTGAAAGTGAGGGTATGGAAAAAGGTATTCCATGCAAATGGAAATCAAAACAAAGTGAGAGTAGCAATACTCATATAAGAGAAAATAGACTTTAAAGTAAAGACTCTTATGAGGGACAAAGAAGGACACTACACAATGATCAAGGATCAATCCAAGAAGATATAACAATTGTAAATATATATGCACCCAGCATAGGAGCACCTCAATATATAAGACAAATACTAACAGCCATAAAGGAGAAATCGACAGTAGCACAATAATAGTGGGGGACTTTAACACCCCACTTTCATCAATGGACAGATCATCCAGACATAAAATTAATAGAGGGGGCTTCCCTGGTGGCGCAGTGGTTGAGAGTCCGCCTGCCGATGCAGGGGACACAGGTTCGTGCCCCGGTCTGGGAGGATCCCACATGCCGCGGAGCGGCTGGGCCCGTGAGCCATGGCCGCTGAGCCTACACGTCCGGAGCCTGTGCTCCGCAACGGGAGAGGCCACGACAGTGAGAGGCCCGCATACCACAAAAAAAAAAAAAAAAAAAAAAAAAATTAATAGAGGAACACAGGCCTTAAATGACACATTAGACCAGATAGACATTTTTTTAACAACTTTATTGGCGTATAAATGCTTTGCAATGGTGTGTTAGTTTCTGCTTTATAACATAGTGAATCAGCTATACATATACATATATCCCCATATCTCCTCACTCTTGTGTCTCCCTCTCACCCTCCCTATCCCACCCCTCTAGGTGGTCACAAAGCACTGAGTTAATCTCCCTGTGCTATGTGGCTGCTTCCCACTAGCTATCTGTTTTACATTTGGTAGTGTATATCTGTCCACGCCACTCTCTCACTTGGTCCCAGCTTACCCTTCCCCCTCCCCGTGTCCTCAAGCCCATTCTCTACATCTGCGTCTTTATTCCTGTCCTGCCCCTGGGTTCATCAGAACCATTTTTTTTTTTTAGATTCCATATATATTAGCATATAGTATTTGTTTTTCTCTTTCTGACTTACTTCACTCTGTATGACCGACTCTAGGTCTATCCACCTCACTACAAATAACTCAATTTCATTTCTTTTTATGGCAGAGTAATATCCCATTGTATATATGTGCCACATCTTCTTTATCCATTCACCTGTTGATAGACACTTAGGCTGCTTCCATGTCCTGGCTATTGTAAATAGTGCTGCAATGAACATTGTGGTACATGTCTCTCTTGGAACTATGGTTTTCTCAGGGTATATGCCTAGTAGTGGGATTGCTGGGTCATATGGCAGTTCTATTTTTAGTTTTTTAAGGAAACTCCATACTGTTCTCCGTAGTGGCTGTATCAATTTACATTCCCACCAATAGTGGAAGAGGGTTCCCTTTTCTCCACACCCTCTCCAGCATTTATTGTTTGTAGATTGTCTTATAGGTTTTTTTTTTTGAATTTGTGAATTTATTTTATTTGCTTTTTTATACAACAGGTTCTTATTACTTATCCATTTTATACATATTAGTGTATACATGTCAATCCCAATCTCCCAATTCATCACACCACCACCACCACCACCCCGCACCGCTTTCCCTACTTGGTGTCCATACATTTGTCCTCTACATCTGTGTCTCAATTTCTGCCCTGTAAACCGGTTCATCTGTACCATTTTTCTACGTTCCACATATATGCATTAATATACGATATTTGTTTTTCTCTTTCTGACTTACTCTGTATGACAGTCTCTAGATTCAACCACATCTCTACAAATGACCCAATTTCATTCCTTTTTATGGCTGAGTAATATTCCATTGTATATATGTACCACATCTTCTTTATCCATTCATCTGTCGATGGGCATTTAGGTTGCTTCCATGACCTGGCTATTGTAAACAGTGCTGCAATGAACACTGGGGTGTATGTGAATTATGGTTTTCTCTCAGTATATGTCCAGTAGTGGGATTGCTGGGTCATATGGTAATTCTATTTCTAGTTTTTTAAGGAACCTCCATACTGTTCTCCATAGTGGCTGTATCAATTTACATTCCCACCAACAGTGCAAGAGGGTTCCCTTTTCTTCACCCCCTCTCCAGCATTTGTTGTTTGTAGATTTTCTGATGATGTCCACTCTAACTGGTGTGAGTTGATATCTCATTGTAGTTTTAATTTGCATTTCTCTAATAATTAGTGATGGTGAGCAGCTTTTCATGTGCTTCTTGGCCATCTGTATGTCTTCTTGGAGAAATGTCTATTTAGATCTTCTGCCCATTTTTGGATTGGGTTCTTTGTTTTTTTAATATTGAGCTGCATGAGTTGTTTATATATTTTGGAGATTAATCCTTTGTCCGTTGATTCGTTTGCACATATTTTCTCCCATTCTGAGGGTTGTCCTTTTGTCGTGTTTGTACTTTCCTTTGCTTTGCAAAAGGTTTTAAGTTTCATTAGGTCCCATTTGTTTATTTTTGTTTTTATTTCCATTTCTCTAGGAGGTGGATCAAAAAAGTTCTTGCTGTGATTTATGTCAAAGAGTGTTCTTCCTATGTTTTCCTCTAAGAGTTTTATAGTGTCCAGTCTCATATTTAGGTCTCTAATCCATTTTGAGTTTATTTTTGTGTATGGTGTTAGGGAGTGTTCTAATTTCATTATTTTACATGTAGCTGTCCAGTTTTCCCAGCACCACTTATTGAAGAGACAGTCTTTTCTCTATTATATATGCTTGCCTCCTTTGTCATAGATTAGTTGACCATAGGTGTGTGGGTTTATCTCTGGGCTTTCTATCCTGTTCCATTGATCTATATTTCTCTTTTTATGCCAGTACCATATTGTCTTTATTACTATAGGTTTGTAGTCTGAAGTCAGGGAGTCTGATTCCTCCAGCTCCATTTTTTTCCCTCAAGACTGCTTTGGCTATTCGGGGTCTTTTGTGTCTCCATACACATTTTAAGATTTTTTGTTCTAGTTCTGTAAAAAAAATGCCATTGCTAATTTGATAGGGACTGCATTGAATCTGTAGATTGCTTTGGGTAGTATAGTCATTTTCACAATATTGATTCTTCCAATCCAAGAACATGGTGTATCTGTTTGTTTGTATCATCTTTGATATCTTTCATCAGTGTCTTATAGTTTTTTGCATACAGGTCTTTTGTCTCGCTAGGTAGGTTTATTCCTAGGTATTTTATTCTTTTTGTTGCAATGGTAAATGGGAGTGTTTCCTTAATTTCTCTTTCAGATTTTTCATCATTAGTGTATAGGAATGCAAGAGATTTCTGTGCATTAATTTTGTATCCTGCAGCTTTACCAAATTCATTGATTAGCTCTAGTAGTTTCCTGGTGGCATTTTCAGGATTCTCTATGTATAGTATCATGTCATCTGCAAACAGTGACAGTTCTACTTCTTCTTTCCCAATTTGTATTCCTTTTATTTCTTTTTCTTCTCTGATTGCCGTGGCTAGGACTTCCAAAACTATGTTGAATAATAGTGGTGAGAGTGAACATCCTTGTCTTGTTCCTGATCTTAGAGGAAATGCTTTCAGTTTTTCACCATTGAGAATGATGTTTGCTGTGGGTTTGTCATATATAGCCTTTATTATGTTGAGCTAGGTTACATCTATGCCCACTTTCTGGAGAGTTTTTATCATATATGGGTGTTGAAGTTTGTCAAAAGCATTTTCTGCATCTATGGAGATGATCATATGGTTTTTATTCTTCAATTTGTTAATATGGTGTATCACATCAATTGATTTGCGTATATTGAAGAATCCTTGCATCCCTGGGATAAATCCCACTTGATCATGGTGTATGATCCTTTTAATATGTTGCTGGATTCTGTTTGCTAGTATTTTATTGAGGATTTTTGCATCTATATTCATCAGTGATATTGGTCTGTAATTTTCTTTTTCTGTAGTATCTTTGACTGGTTTTGGTATCAGGGTGATGGTAGCCTCATAGAGTGAGTTTCGGAGTGTTCCTTCCTCTGCAGTTTTTTGGAAGAGTTTGAGAAGGATGGGTGTTAACTCTTCTGTAAATGTCTGATAGAATTCACCTGTGAAGCCATCTGGTCCTGGACTTTTGTTTGTTGGAAGATTTTTAATCACAGTTTCAATTTCAGTGCTTGTGATTGGTCTGTTCATATTTTCTGTTTCTTCCTGGTTCAGTCTTAGAAGGTTATACCTTTCTAAGAATTTGCCCATTTCTTCCAGGTTGTCCATGTTATTGTCATAGAGTTGCTTGTAGTAGTCTCTTAGGATGCTTTGTATTTCTGCAGTGTCTGTTGTAACTTCTCCTTTTTCATTTCTAATTTTATTGATTTGGGTCCTCTCCCTCTTTTTCTTGATGAGTTTGGCTAATGGTTTATCAATTTTGTTTATCTTCTCAAAGAACCAGCTTTTAGTTTTATTGATCTTTGCTATTGTTTTCTTTGTTTCTGTTTCATTTATTTCTGCTCTGATCTTCATGATTTCTTTCCTTCTGCTAACTTTGGGTTTTGTTTGTTCTTCTTTCTCTAGTTCCTTTTGGTGTAAGGTTAGATTGTTTGAGATTTCTCTTGTTTCTTGAGGTAAGCTTATATTGCTATAAACTTCCCTCTTAGAACCGTTTTTGCTTCATCGCATAGGTTTTGGATCATCGTGTTTTCTTTGTCATTTGTCTCTAGGTATTTTTTGATTTCCTCAGTGATCTCTTGGTTATTTAGTAACATATTGTTTAGCTTCTGTGTGTTTGTGTTTTTTATGTTTTTTTCCCCTGTAATTGATTTCTAATCTCATAACATTGTGGTCAGAAAAGATGCTTGATATGATTTCAATTTTTGTAAATTTACTGAGACTTGATTTGTGGCCCAGGATGTGATCTATCGTGGAGAATGTTCCGTGCGCACTTGAGAAGAAAGTGTAATCTGCTGTTTGGGGATGGGATGTCCTATAAATATCAATTAAATCTATCTGGTCTATTGTATCATTTAAAGCTTGTGTTTCCTTATGAATTTTCTGTTTGGATGATCTGTCCATTGGTGTAATTGAGGTGTTAAACTCCCCCACTATTATTGTGTTACTGTCGATTGCCTCTTTTATAGCTGTTAGCAGTTGCCTTATGTATTGAGGTGTTCCTATGTTGGGTACATATATATTTATAATTGTTATATCTTCTTCTTGGATTGATCCCTTGATCGTTATGTAGTGTCCCTCCTTGTCTCTTGAAACATTCTGTATTTTAAAGTCTATTTTATCTGATATGAGTATTGCTACTCCAGCTTTCTTTTGATTTCCATTTGCATGGAATATCTTTTTCCATCCCCTCACTTTCAGTCTGAATGTGTCCCTAGGTCTGAGGTGGGTCTCTTGTAGACAGCATATATATGGGCCTTGTTTTGGTATCCATTCAGCGAGCCTGTCTTTTGTTTGGAGCATTTAATACATTCACGTTTAAGGTAATTTTTGATACGTATGTTCCTATTACCATTTTCTTAATTGTTTTGGGTTTGTTTTTGTCAGTCCTTTCCTTCTCTTATGCTTCCCACTTAGAGAAGTTCATTTAGCATTTGTTGTAGAGCTGGTTTGGTGGTGCTGAATTCTCTTAGCTTTTGCTTGTCTGGACAGCTTTTGATTTCTCCATCGAATCTGAATGAGATCCTTGCAGGGTAGAGTAATCTTGGTTGTAGGTTCTTCCCTTTCATCACTTTAACTATGTCATGCCACTCTCTTCTGGCTTGTAGAGTTTCTGCTGAGAAATCAGCTGTTAACCTTATGGGAGTTCCCTTGTATGTTATTTATTGTTTTTCCCTTGCTGCTTTCAATAATTTTTCTTTGTCTTTAATTTTTACCAATTTGATTACTATGTGTCTCGGCGTGTTTCTCCTTGGGTTTTTCGTGCGTGGGTTTTTCCTTGGGTTTTTCTGTGCTTCCTGGACTTGGGTGGCTATTTCCTTTCCCACGTTAGGGAAGTTTTTGACTATAATCTCTTCAAATATTTTCTCTGGCCCTTTCTCTCTCTCTTCTCCTTCTGAGACCCCTATAATGCAAATGTTGTTGTGTTTAATGTTGTCCCAGAGGTCTCTGAGGCTGTCTTCATTTCTTTTCATTCTTTTTTCTTTATTCTGTTCCGTGGCATTGAATTCCACCATTCTGTCTTCCAGGGCACTTATCCCTTCTTCTGCCTCAGTTATTCTGCTATAGATTCTCTCTAGTGTATTTTTCATTTCAGTTATTTGTATTGTTCATCTGTTTGTTTGTTCTTTAATTCTTCTAGGTCTTTGTTAAACATTTCTTACATCTTCTCAATCTTTTCCCCCATTCTTTTTCCAAGGTCCTGGATCATCTTCACTATCATTATTCTGAATTCTTTTTCTGGAAGGTTGCCTATCTCAACTTCGTTTAGGTGTTTTTCTGGGGTTTTATCTTGTTCCTTCATCTGATACATAGCCCTCTGCCTTTTCATCTTGTCTATCTTTCTGTGAATGTGGTTTTTGTTCCACAGGCTGCAGGATTGTATTGTTTGTAGATTTTTTTGATGATGGCCATTCTGACTGGAGTGAGGTAATAACCTCATTGTAGTTTTGATTTGCATTTCTCTAATGATTAGTGATGTTGAGTATCCTTTCATTTATTTGTTGGCAATCTGTATATCTTCTCTGGGGAAATGTCTATTTATCCAACCCATTTTTGGATTGGGTTGTTTGTTTTTTTGATATTGAGCTGCATGAGCTGCTTGTAAATTGTGGAGATTAATCCTTTGCCAGTTGCTTCAATTGCAAATATTTTCTCCCATTCTGAGGGTTGTCTTTTCGTCTTGTTTATGTTTTCCTTTGCTTTGCAAAAGGTTTTAAGTTTCACTAGGTCCCATTTGTTTACTTTTGTTTTTATTTCCATTTCTCTAGGAAGTGGGTCAAAAAGGATCTTCCTGTGATTTATGTCATAGAGTGTTCTGCCTATGTTTTCCTCTAAGAGTTTTATAGTGTATGGCCTTACATTTAGTTAGACCAGATAGACTTAACTGTTATTTATAGGGCATTCCATCTGAAAGCAGCAGAATAGAGTTTCTTCTCAAGTGCACACAGAACATTCTCCAGGATAGATCACATCTTGGGTCACAAACCAAGTCTCAGTAAATTTAAGAAAATTGAAATCATAGCATGCATCTTTTCCAACCACAACGCTATGAGGTTAGAAATCAATTACAGGGGGAAAAAAACTGTAAAAAGCACAAACACGTGGAAGCTAAACAATATGGTAGTAGATAACCAATGGATCACTGAAGAAATGAAGGAGGAAATTAAAAATACCTAGAAACACATGACAACGAAAACACGTTGACCCAAAACCTATGGGATGCAGCAAAAGCAGTTCTAAGAGGGAACTTTATAGCAATACAATCTTACCTCTAGAAACAAGAAAAATGTCAAATAAACAACCTAACCTTACACCTAAAGGAACTAAAGAATGAAAAACAAGCAAAACGCAAAGTTAGTAGAAGGAAAGAAATGATAAAGGTCAGAGCAGAAATAAATGAAATAGAGACAAAGAAAACAATGAAAAAAAAGATTAGTGAAACTAAAATCTTGTTCTTTCATAAGATAAACAAAATTGATAAACCCTTAGCCATACTCATCAAGAAAAAAAGGGAGAGGACTCAAATCAATAAAATTAGAAATGAAAAAGAAGTTACGACTGACACCACAGAAATACAAAGGCTCATAAGAGATTACTACAAGCAATTATATGCCAATAAAATGGACAACCTGGAAGAAATGGACAAATTCTTAGAAAGGTACAGCCTTCCAAGACTGAACCAGGAAGAAATAGAAAATAGGAATAGACCAATCACAAGTAATGAAATTGAAACTGTTATTAAAAATCTTCCAACAACAAAAGTCCGGGACCAGATGGCTTCACACGTGAATTCTGTCAAACATTTAGAGAAGAGCTAATACCTATCCTTCTCAAACTCTTCCAAAAAAATTGCAGAGAAAGGAACACTCCCAAGCCCATTCTACGAGGCCACTATCACCCTGATACCAAAACCAGTCAAAGATATCACAAAAAAAGAAAATGATAGTCCAATATCACTGACGAACATAGACACAAAAATCCTTAAGAAAATACTAGCAAACAGAATCCAGCAACACATTAAAAGGATCATACACCATGATCAAGTGGGATTTATCCCAGGGATGCAAGGATTCTTCAATATATGCAAATCAATCAATGTGATACACCATATTAACAAATTGAAGAATAAAAACCATATGATCATCTCCATAGATGCAGAAAATGCTTTTGACAAACTTCAACACCCATATATGATAAAAACTCTCCAGAAAGTGGGCATAGATGGAACCTACCTCAACATAATTAAGGCCATATACGACAAACCCACAGCAAACATCATTCTCAATGGTGAAAAACTGAAAGCATTTCTTCTAAGATCAGGAACAAGACAAGGATGTTCACTCTCACCACTATTATTCAACATAGTTTTGGAAGTCCTAGCCACGGCAATCAGAGAAGAACAAGAAATAAAAGAATCCAAATTGGAAAAGAAGAAGTAAAACTGTCACTGTTTGCAGATGACATGATTCTATACATAGATAATCCTAAAGACCCTACCAGAAAACTAGTAGAGCTGATCAATGGATTTGGTAAAGTTGCAGGATACAAATTAATGCACAGAAATCTCTTGCATTCCTATACACTAACAGTGAAAAATTAGAAAAAATAGTTAAAGGAACACTCCCATTTACCATCACAACAAAACGAATAAAATACCTAGGAATAAACCTACTTAAGGAGGCAAAAGACCTGTACTCAGAAAAGTATAAGACACTGATGAAAGATATCAAAGATGACACAAACAGATGGAGAGATATACCATGTTCTTGGTTGGAAGAATCAATATTGTGAAAATGACTATACTATCTAAAGCAATCTACAGATTCAGTGCAACCCCTGTCAAATTACCAATGGCATTTATCACAGAATTAGAATAAAAAATTTTACAATTTGTATGGATACAAAAAAGACCCCGAATTGACAAAGCAATCTTGAGAAAGAAAAATGGAGCTGGAGGAATCAGGCTCCCTGACTTCAGAGTATACTATGAAGCTACAGTAATCAAAACAGTATGATACAGGCACAAAAACAAATATAGATCAATGGAACAGGATAGAAAGCCCAGAGATAAACCCATACACTTTTGGTCACCTAATCTCTGACAAAGGAGGCAAGAATATACAATGGAGAAAAGACGGTCTCTTCAATAAGTGGTGCTGGGAAAACTGGACAGCTACATGTAAAAGAATGAAATTAGAACACTCCCTACACCATACACAAAAATAAACTCAAAATGGATTAAAGACCTAAATGTAAGACCGGACACTATAATACTTTTAGAGGAAAACATAGGCAGAACACTCTATGACATAAATCGCAGCAAGATCTTTTTTGATCCACCTCCTAGAGTGATGAAAATAAAAAACAAAAATAATAAATGGCATCTAATTAAACTTAAAATCTTTTGCACAGCAAAGGAAAGCATAAACAAAACAAAAAGACAGCCTTCAGAATGGGAGAAGATATTTGCAAACGAAGCAACCAACAAGGGATTAATCTCCAAAATATACAAACGACTTGTGCAGCTTAATGTCAAAAAAACAAGTAACCCAATCAAAAAATGGGCAGAAGATCTAAATAGACATTTCCACAAAGAAGACATATGGATGGCCAAAAAAACACATGAAAAGGTGCTCAACATCACTAATTATTAGAGGAATGCAAATCAAAACTACAATGAGGTATCACCTCACACCAGTCAGAATGGCCATCATCAAAAAATCTACAAACAATAAATGCTGGAGAGGGTGTGGAGAAAAGGGAACCCTCCTACACTTTTGGTGGCACTGTAAATTGGTGCAGCCACTGTGGAGAACAGTATGGATTTTCCTTAAAAAACTAGAAATAGAACTACCACATGACCCAGCAATCCCACACCTAGGCATATACCTGGAGAAAACCATAGTTCAAAAAGATACATGCGGGGACTTCCCTGGTGGTTGAGTGGCTAAGACTTTGCCTTCCAATGTAGGGGGTGTGGGTTCGATTCCTGGTTGGGGAGCTAAGATCCCACATGCCTTGCAGCCAAAAAACCAAAACATAAAACAGAAGCAATATTGTAACAAATTCAGTAAAGACTTTAACAATGGTCCACATCAAGAAAATCTTTAAAAAAAAAAAAGATACATGCACGCAAATGTTCATTGCAGTACTATTTACAATAGCCAGAACGTGGAAGCAACCTAAATGTCCATCAACAGAGGAATGGATAAAGAAGATATAGTACATATATACAATGGAATATTACTGAGCCATAAAAAAGAACAAAATAATGCCCTTTGCAGCAACATGGATAGACCTAGAGACTGTCATACTGAGTGAAGTAAGTCAGACACAGAAAGACAAATATCATATGATATCGCATATATGTGGAATTTAAAAAAAAAAGAGGTAAAAGTCACGGATGTAGAAAACAAACTTATGGTTACCAGGGGATAAGGGGGAGGGGAGGATAAATTGGGAGATTGGGATTGACATATACACACTACTATATATAAAATAGATAATAAGGACCTACTGTGTAGCACAGGGAACTCTACTCAATACTCTGTGATGGCCTATATGGGAAAAGAATCTTAAAAAAAAAAAAGGAGTAGGTGTATATATATATATATATGTATGTGTATATATATATATATATAACTGATTCACTTTGCTGTACACCTGAAAGTAAGACAACATTGTAAATCAACTATACTCCAATAAAAATTTTTTAAAAAAGAAATTCTCTGCTTAGAAATAATCATAGTAATAAATAACTCAGGCAATAAACATTAAGAAATGCTAATCTGAAGATGTGACCAAGATGGTGAAGTAGGTAGACCCTGAGCTCACCTCCTCCCACAAGAATACCAAAATTACAACTACTTACAAAGCGACTATCTATGAGAATGACCTAAAGACTAGCAGAAACGATTTTCCACAGCTAAAGATATGAAGAAGGAACCAAAACGAGATGGGTGGGAGGAATGGAGTCAGTATAGTCAAGACCCACACTCCAGGGTGACAACCCACAAACAAAAGGATAATAATTATTACAGAGGTTCTCCCCAAGGAGTGAGGGGTCTGAGCCCCACACAGGGCTCCTTCGCCTGGGGATCCTGCACCGGGATGATGAGCCCCCAGAATTTCTGGCTTTGAAGTCCAGCGGGGCTTGTGTGGGGGAAAGCTGGAGGGCTGTGGGAAACAGAGACTGTTCTTAAAGCACTCATGAAAAATCTCACACGCTCTGAGACCCAGCACAGAGGCAGTAATTTGAAAGTAATTTGAAAAATATCAGCTTTTAAATTTATCTTCCACCACTCATTTTTGTTTTCTATTTAATTAATTTTAAGATTGTTTTTTATTTTACTGCTTTCTAGATTCATCTAGTCTCTCTAGTTTCCTATGGCACACTGAGGTACTGAAACTTGAATCCAGGGAAGACAGGAAGTGCTAAGTCTGAGAGACAGTAGAGAGCTGTATGGAGCTATCCTGCCATGGTCCCTCCTGCCCTCCTGTGTGACTGATAATGAGAAAGGATGTGGATGGACCTCACTGGAGGAACGGCACCCAAGTGCCCTGTCTTTCCACTCTGAGTTCGGATATGTCTCTGACAGAAGGGAAGTGGACAGGTAATACAAGTTCGCATGGAGCTTGTTTGTGAGGAAGACTCAACTTATGTGGCATATATCCTAATCCTGATGTCATAAAGCAATTGTTAACTCATAGCTCTCCCCCTCATATTACTCATCAGACCTTGGGAAGTAGAGAAATAAAGGAACCATCTAGAGACAAGCCATGGGGGTTCGATTTTGTGTAAGAGACATGGCCAGATCCACTCAGCAGGCTTGAGGGTGGGTGGGAATCACTCTGGACTTCACAGCTTTTGGGAAAAAAGAGGATGCTGAGGCAGTGGGTATCTTTGTGCAGAGCCATAGAGAGAAACGGTACTCTTAGCTCATCCATTCATTTCCCGTTTAATTCTCATGACAGACAGACGGCAATTCAATTTTAATTGTGATTGAGGATTCCGAAGACGAAATTAGGTTGAAGCAGAAGAAGAAGCAGAAGCAGAAGTAGCAGCAGAAAAAAGAGGTAGGTAAAATCTCCATATAATTAACAGATATCCAGAACATTTATGTCAGTGTCATGAGGGTGTGGAATTGTGCCTCTTAGGGATCCAGAGTTTAAAGTAATCAGGAGTCAATTCAATACTGGCTTATTTTTCCTTCACTTCCTTCTCAGCATGAACTCTCTGGCTCTGGGTTTGACTGTGACACAAAGAGTGAATGGCGAGAAGGAAAGCCATCAAGAAATGCATGAGCTGGGAGATGAGGATGTGAGGACTCTGAATTAGAAAGTAGAATGTTCACAGTATGGGGAGGCTGGGAGTAGAATATGTGATGAGGGTGTTAAAAACTCACCACCATATTGAAATACACTGTTGTGGCAGAAAGAAATCAGCCAATGGGACTAGAATTAGCAGAGAATACCAGGCAAAAGCATTATGAGGCCAAACCTCCAAAACCCAATAAGCACTAAAGAGGTAGAGTACAACTAAGTCCCTCACATTCTTAATGCACCCTCCTAGTTACTAATGGTTTTTCTCTTGATCCATGCACCTGTGAGGTAGTCAAGAGGAGGATGCTATGACTCTGAGGGTAAGGTGATGTGTCCATGTTGGCAGAGGAGGACTCACCACCCAGGACTTCTGCCTCTTAGTTAGTGTCCTGCTAACTCCCCTGAAGTCTCCAAAGAAGGGCTGACTATTAAAAGAATCAAGGCCCTTTCCAGGAATATCCTAGAAGTTGGTGGCAGGAAGTTCCCTGAGTGGTCTCTCTTATCTCTGCCTAGAAAAATAAAAAAGAAAGAATAAAAGCAGCCGAGAAGATCCAGGCCTGGTTGCGTGGAACCCTGGTGCACCAGACATTGTTACACGCAGCCCTCAAGGCCTGGATCATTCAGTGCTGGTGGAGACTGACAATGGACAGGCTGTGGCAGAAGAAGCGGAGGGCAGCCCTGATTTCCTACGCACACACAGAGAGGGCAGTGGTCAAGCTCCAGGCTTTGGTCTGTATGTGGCACATCCACTGGTGTTACTGCCAGGTGCTCAATGCCATCTACATGATCCAGTACCACTGGCAAGGCCACAACTACCAGACCTGTGCTCTTCTCCGGGGCCACTGTGTAGTCACAGCCACTCACCTGCAGTTCCACATTGAAATCATCAACCCCTAAGGGATGGCAAGAAGCGGCACTGTCTCCTGTCCTCAGTAAAGGTCTAACCTGATCTGGTATGTCTCATGGTCTCCCCACCAGCTAATGGAAATTTTAGGACTTAAGCCATGCTGCCTCCTCTTCTCCCTGGGAAAGAACTTTAGTGAGGTTTTTCCCTTGTGCCCATGAACCCTGTTCTGGACTGACAATTCCATATGCTACTTACTTAGTTGTCAAAACAGAAACCAAGGTCCTAGTCTAATATAACAGAGCCAGAAGTCCCAGCTCCCATCCCCAGCCCCATTCCTTTCTTCTCGCCAGGAATCTGCGAGACAGGTGAGCTACATCTTCCTGAAGACTTTGGGTACCTCTGCACATGAGAACAGACAGTGAGGGTCTTCTCTGTCCGCCTGTAGTTGGGGATTGACTGGGATCTCAGATGCCTCAGACAAGGTATCTTTGGCAATCACCTAGTGAAAAGGTCAGCATGTGGCTGACTCTTCTGGTAGAAGTGCAGTGCAGCCCCAGGTAAAGGACAGGAGGCTGGCCTTAGTGATAGATGTGACTGGGCATGCTGACGAGCAGGTGATGACCCTGGAGACTGGTAGAAAACAGGAGTTCATGGCACTTCAACTCCATCTTCACAATTCCCTTACCAGAACTCCTCTCCCTGAGGGCTGTGTAGCAAACAGGGCTTCCCCTGATATTACCCCCATCCCTACTCTTGTGTCCATTCTCACTCCCATGGTCATACTAAAGCAATGCTATACTCAGTAGCAATTTCTGTGATGATGGAAATGTTCTGTATCAGTGCTGTCCAGTGTGGTAGCCACTAGCCACACATGGCTGTGGAGCACTTGAAATGTCCCTGGTGCAACTAAAGAATTGACTTTTAAATTTTATTTAAATTAATTTATATTTAAATAGCCACATATGGCTAGTGCCTATTCCATTGAATAGTGTGGCTCTGGACCTTACCATTAACCAATCAGTGTACTGTTGCCCAAATTGCTTTTTCTGGAGTTTCATTCTCTTTTTACTTTATTCTCTCCTTCCAGTTCACCTTTCAAATACCCCTAATAGAATGTTTCTTCAGATGTGATAAAGTCTTCCAATCTATTGACCCTACCAATTTTTTTTACAGCCATCACCCTGACAAACCCTTGTATCTCTCTTTACCCAGTTCAGATTCTATACTTAATTATTGTAATCTCTCTCCTGAACAACTTGAATTCCCTTGGTCCTCTCTCTGCAAATGTATGTGGGATGAACTTAATTATCTACCTGCTCTGTGCCTGCAGAAGAGTGGCATGGCTAGAGCAAAACACCCATGAGGCATGGTCTCGGTTCATATTCATGACTGCAAATCTCCATTGGACAAATTTCCCAATAAATTTATCTGGTGTGTTTGCATTTCTTTTTTCTGAATTGAATAATTCATACCACTTCCTCTCCAAATGCCCAATTCTACTTCTCCCCTTGAACTCCATAATGATGATATATGTCACCACACACTTAACAGAAGAAATGGGAGCAGACTGGACCTCCATCTTCCTACCACCTCATTCTCCATCCCAGCTCCATCTGGACCACACTTGCTGCCTTCCCTCCAAGTGAAATAAATGAAGGGTCTTTGATCCCATCAAAGGTTAACTCCTCCATTATCCTGCTGCCATCTCAAGGTGTTTGATCCTGCATTCATAACCCCACTATCCAAATTATCAATGTCTACCTCTTCCATCTTTAAAAAATATGATCTTAATCAGTTTCTTTTCCAGTTCTCTGTTTCTCCTCATAGCAAATCATGCCGTCACTGTTTCCACTTCTGTTCCTACTATTTTCTCTTCAGCCCATTCCAATCAGCCTTCTACCCCTCTTACTTCACTGACACTGCACTCATCAACATCACCAACATTGCAACTGACCAAATCCAATGGTTATTTCTCTGTTCTTATGCATTCTCTCTACATTAGGCTACAGAGTTAATTACTCCCTTCTTATTGAAATACATAATTTTTTAAAAGCAAACAACAAAAATCATACCACTTAATCCACAGTACTTTAATATATATCTTTAATAGATGAGACCTTTGTAAAAATATAACCTCAATATTATCATATCTATCAACAGTCACAATAATTCATAGAATATATATGTAATATCATATATCTTAATATCATAGAATATATATGTACCTAATAACTGAGCTTCGAGATACATAAAGTAGAATTCCCCTGTGCCCCTTTGTGGTCACCCACTACTCTCCACCAAACCCTAGCAACCACTGGTCTGTAATATGTACGAATTGTTTTCCCTTTTCCAGAATGTCATGTAGAAGGAATAATAATTTGTAGCCTTTTGAATCTGGCTTCTTTCATTTAGCATAATGTGTCTGAGACCTGTGGTGTTGTGGGTACTCATTTGTTTTAATTACTGAGTGGTATTCCATTGTATGGATGTTATCAGAAATTTTTACCAGTTGAAGGGTCTTGGAGTTGTTTCCAGTTTGGGGTGATTACAAATTAATCTGCTATGTATATGTGTGTTTTTTTGTGTGAACCTAAGTTTTGCACTTTATTTGGTTAAAAACCTAGGAGTGAGAGCTTCCAATTTTGGTACAAGATGGTGTCAACTAATTTTCCCTTCTCCTCCCCTCTAAATACAAACTAAATACTCTGAAAATAATTCAACAATCATAAAAGGACTCTGAAATATGGAGAGATGGCGGATCATCTAGGAGTCTCAAGATTTTAAAAGGTACACCTAGATGAATTCTTGTTTTATCTGTCATACATCTCAGACTGGACACCAGATATGTCTGCAACCTAAAACCAACAACAGGCATAGGGAAAGCTAAACAAAACAAACAAAACAAGAAAAGCATGCTCTCTCTGGTCAAAAGAAGGGGAAGCCCAGCAGAGACTAAGCAGGGAGACCCACGCCTAGTGGCAACAGCAGACTGAATTGCCTACAGTACTCTTATAAGCCAACCCATCCCATGCCCCACATGCACTGGCAGCAACAGGCATGATCTGCTCACAACAGCAGCAACAGTGGAACCCAGGCTTATCCACCCACTCCACACCCCACATCCATTAGCAGTGGTGACCCAGTCTGTCCTCAGCAGCAGTAAAAGCAGAACCCATGTGGGCCAACACACTTCATTTATCATCTGCTAACAGAAGCAGGCTTGATCTACCCACAGCAGCAACAGCAGAACCTGAGCAGATCAACCCATCTCCTACCTCAAACTAAATGGGAGGAGAGAGGGGATCCTCCTGTACCTCAGCTCCAACAAGCCTAGTATCTCCTGGCCTTCCAGTCAGTGGCAGAGGCAATCCAGACCTAGCAGCACCTGGCCATCCAGCCAGCCACAGAAGAAGATCCAGAACAGGAACTTCCTGTCCCTCCACCCAACAGCAAAATGCAGTCCAGGTAGCTCTTCTCTCCTCCAGTGGCACCAGCAGAGACCGGGTGGGACACCCACTGACACCAGGTGGCCAGTGAACAGGCCAGCATATTGCTCTCTACCTCAGAAGTCCAACATCCTAAACCCTCCATCTAATGGCAAGAGGGAACCCAGGAAAATGGCTTCTACCTTGTAGGTGGCACCAGAAGGGATCCAGTGGAACCAAAAGAATAAAGCAGACCAGAATTGCATTGAAAGAGCCCAGAAAAGAAAATTCTCATTGGAAACAGGGCCCACAAAAGTAGGCCAGCATCTACATACTAAACCTAAATAGGATGCTGCCTTCTAGAATAGAAGATTTAAATGGCCTTGAGAGCCTCCTAATATAATATCCAAAATGTCCAGCATACAATAGAAAATCACTCATCATACCAAGAACCAATAAAAGTATGATGTTAGATGTGGATTCTCTTTATCAAGTTAAAGTTTGGTAGTTCCCTCTATTCCTAACTTGCTAAGAGTTTCGTTTTTATCATGAATGGGTGTTGGATTTTGTCAAATGGTTTTTCTGTTTCTGACTATATATAGTCATATGATTTTTCTTCTTTAGCCTGTTGATATGGTGGATTGATTAATTTTTGAATGTTTGAAGTAGCCTTGCTTACCTGGGATAAATTTATACTTGGTGCTGGTGTATAATTTCTTTTGTACCTTGTTGGGTTTGATTTTTACCTCTACGTTCCTGAGAGGTACTAATGTACACTTTTTAAAAAATTCCCTTTGTCTGATTTTGATATCAAGGTAATACTGACCTCATAAAAATTGGGAGCATTCTCTCCTTTTCTGTTTCCTGGAAGACATTATGTAAAATTGGTGTGAAAATTCTTCTTTAAATATTTTGTAAAAATTCTTTAGTGAAGCCATCTGGGCCTGGAGATCTCTTTTTAGAGAACTTTTAAATTACAAATTCAATTTCTTTAATGGCCAAGGGACTATTCAGGTATCTGTTTCATCTGATTGGGTTGGTATTGTGTAACTTTCAAACAGTTGATTAATTTCTTTTAAGTTGTTGAATTTATGAGAATAAAGTTACTCATGGTGTGTTTCCTTATGCTTTTTTTAATATTTTATTTTATTTTTTTAATACAGCAGGTTTTTATTAGTTATCCATTTTATACATTTTACTGTATATATGTCAATCCCAATCTCCCAGTTCATCCCACCACCACCACCACCACCACCCCAATTTCCCCCCTTGGTTCCATACATTTGTTCTGTACATCTTTGTCTCTATTTCTGCCTTGCAAACCAGTTCATCTGTAACATTTTTCTAGATTCCACATATATGCGTTAATATACGATATTTGTTTTTCTCTTCCTGACTTACTTCACTCTGTATGACAGTCTCTATGTCCATCAACGTCTCTACAAATGACCCAATTTCGTTCCTTTTTATGGCTGAGTAATATTCCATTGTATAAATGTACCACATCTTCTTTATCCATTCGTCTGTTGATGGGCATTTAGGTTGCTTCCATGGCCTGGCTATTGTAAATAGTGCTGCAATGAACATTGTGTACATGACTCTTTTTGAATTATGGTTTTCTCTGGGTATATGCCCAGTAGTGGGATTACAGGGTCATATGGTAATTCTATTTTTAGTTTTTTAAGGAACCTCCATACTGTTCTCCATAGTGGCTGTATCAATTTACATTCCCACCAACAGTGCAAGAGGGTTCCCTTTTCTCCACACCCTCTGCAGCGTTTGTTGTTTGTAGATTTTCTGATGATGGCCATTCTGATTGGTGTGAGGTGATACCTCCTTGTAGTTTTGATTTGCATTTCTCTGTTCCCTTATGCTTTTAATGGCTGCCAGATCTATAGTGGGGGGAATGGGAGAAAGTCTAGGCAAAAAGTTCTTAGACTTGACTGCAAACATACAATCCATAAAAGGAAAATTGATACATTAGACTTGGTCAAATTTAAAACTTTTGCTCTATGAAAGACGCTGTTAAGAGAATGAAAAGACAAGTTGGGTGACAGGAGAAAATATTTGCAAACCACATATTTGATGAACTTGTATCTAGAATATATTTTTATCATTTTTCCAGTTTTATTGAGGTATAATTACAAATAAAAATTGTATATATTTAAGATGTACAACATGATGGTTTGATATATGTATACATTGTGAAATGATTACCACAATCAAGTTAACGCATCCATTACCTCACAGTTACCTTTTCTTTAAAACAAGAACCCTTAAAAACCACTCTCAGCAAATTTCAAGTATACAGTTCAATATTATTATTATATTCACCATGCTGTCCGTTAGATCCCCAAACTTATCATATAACTGAAAGTTTTTACCATTTAATAAACAGCCCCCCATTTTCCGCACCTCCCAGCCCCTAGTAACCACTGTTCAACTCTGTTAGATTCCACTTTGTGAGATTGTACAGTATTTGTCTTTCTCTGTTGGGCTTATTTTACTTATGTCCTCCATAAGGTCCTCCAGGTTCATCTATGTTGTCACAAATGTAAGGATTTCTTTCTCTTTTTATGGCTGAAAAATATTTCATTTTATATGTGTATCCATTCGTCCTTTGATAGAAAGAGGGTATTTCCATAGCTTGGCTATTATGAATAATGCTACAGTAAACATGAGAATGCAGATATTTCTTTGATAAAGTGATTTTATTTCCTTTGGATATATACCCAGAAGTAGGATTGCTAGATCATATGGTAGTTTTATTTTGAATGTATTGAGGAACCTCCATACTGATTAACATAATGATTGTACCAACTTATATCCCACCAGCAGTGTATACAAGGATTCCCTTATCTCCACACCCTCGCCAACACTTGTTATCATTTGTCTTTTGATAATAGCCATTCTAACGGGTGTGAGGTTATATCACATGTGGTTTTGACTTGCATTTCCATTATTAGTGGTGTTGAGTAATTTTTTCATCTACCTGTTGGCCATTTGTATGTATTCTTTGGAAAAATGTCTATTCAGGTCACTGGCCATTTTTTAATTAGGTTTGGTTTTGTTTTTGTTGTTATTGTTTTTCTTCATTATTGGATTATATGAGTTCCTGGTATATTTTGGCAATTAACCCCTTATCAGACACACGTTTTACAAATATTTTCTCTTGTGCCGCAGGGTGCTTTTTTATATTGCTGATTGTTTCCTTTGCTGTGCAGAAGTTTTTAATTTGCTGTAGTCTCACTTGTTTATTTTTGCTTTTGTTGCCTGTGCTTTTGAGGTCATATCCAAAAAAATCACTGCCAAGACCAATGTCAAGCAGTATTTCCCCTGTTTTCTTCTAGGAGTTTTGTGGTTTTAGGTCTTGCACTTAAGTCTTTGATCCACTTTGAGTTGATTTTTGCATATGGTGTAAGGGAAGTGTCCAATTTCATTCTTTTGCATGTGGATATAGTTTTCCCACCAGTTATTGAAGAGACCATTCTTTACCAATTGTATATTCTTGGCTCCCTTGTCAAATATTACTTCACCCTACATATATGTATGTGTTTATTACTGGGCTCTCAATTCTGTCCAGTTAGTCTGTGTCTGTTTTTAATGTCAGTTCCATACTGTTCTGATTACTATAGCTTTGTAATATATTTTGTAATCAGGAAGTGTGATTCCTCCAGCTTTGTTCTTTTTTTCTCAAGAATACTTTGGGTATTTAGGGTCTTTTACAGTTATATACAAATTTTAGGAATTTTTCTATTTCTGTGAAAAATGCCATTGGAATTACGATAGGGATTACACTGAATCTATAGATTGCTTTGGCTGGTAAGGCTATTTTAACAGTGTTAACTCTTCTGAACCCTGAACATGGGATATCTTTCCATTTATTTGTATCTTCTTCTATTTCTTTAGTTTTCAATGTATAGATCTTTCACCTCCTTGGTTAAATTTATTCCTAGGTATTTTATTGTTTTTGATGCTGTTGTAAATGAGACTTTTTAAAATATCTTTTTTCAGATAGGTTATTTTTATTATATAGAAATGCAACTGATTTTTGTATGTTGATTTTGTATCCTGCAACTTTACTGAATTTGTTTATTAGTTCAAACAGTTTATTGGTAGAGTCTTTAGGGTCTAATTGAAGGCATCATTCCAGAAACTTGGACAGTAAACTGTCATTAATTTTGGTTAATTTCAGCTTTTATGGTACTGGCTATCCATCCCTGACACCCTAGCCCCCAGCGCTATTCCAGGCATCCGTGAATGAGTTCTGGAGAAATTTGTATGAAGCTTGCAGAATCCAAGGTGAGCAATAAAGAATCTGTCCTTCAAATATTAGGGATCTGTGCTCATTTTGCTGATGACTACTTGTGATCACAGAGGTGCAGAAACAGAGACAGGGGCCATTGTTGCAATCCCCACCACAGTTGTTGCAACACCCTCCCCTTCCAGCTGAAGTGGCTTACAGGGGATTTAAAGAGATGGGACCTCTCCTTCCTCCCCCACCCATTTTCTCTTTTTCCCTTTTTGGGAGCCAGACCCTTAAGGACTAGGACACTTAAAAGTAACCACATAGGGCTTCCCTGGTGGCGCAGTGGTTGAGAGTCCGCCTGCCGATGCAGGGGACACAGGTTCGTGCCACGGTCCAGGAAGATTCCCACATGCCACGGAGCGGCTGGGCCCGTGAGCCATGGCCTCTGAGCCTGTGCGTCCGGAGCCTGTGCTCTGCAACGGGAGAGGCCACAACAGTGAGAGGCCTGCGTACCGCAAAAAAAAAAAAAAAAAAGTAACCACATATACAAGGAAATTTTAAAAGTCACCATGTATGCCCAGGGAAAGGTGGAGGCCCAGAAAAGACCAGAGAAGACCTTAAGTTTACACCTATACTGATCCCCAGCACAGAGACACCCTACAACGAACCAACAACAACAGCAAAAACAGCAAAATCAGGGAAAGAGTGAAAAATTGACCTCTAGAATAACCACATTATGAGATTCAAATGTTCAATCTTCAACAACAACAAAAAAATTACAAAGCATACAAAGAAAGAGGAAAATTATGGCCCATTCAAAGGAAAAAAGTAAATCAACAGAAACTGTCCCTGAGAAAGACAAGGTGGTGGACTTAATGTAAAAATACTCTAAAACAACTAAACCTTGAAGACCTTATGTTAAGTGAAATAAGTCAGTCATAAAAGGACAAATATTGTATGATTCCACTCATATAAGGCATTTAGAGTAATCGAATTCATAGAGACAAAATAGAATAGTGGTTGCCAGAGGCTGGGGAAGGGGAGAATGAAGAATTATTGTTCAATGTGTACAGAGTTTCAATTTTGCAAGATAAATGAAGTTCTGGAGATGGATGGAGGCGATAGCTGCACAACAATTTGAATATGCTTAATTTTACTGAGCTGTTTACTCAAAAATGGTTAAAATGGTAAATTTTATGTTATGTGTATTTACCACAATTTTTAAATAGTATTTTTTAAAGACTTTGGGGGAAAGAGCAAAAGATGACACAGGACTTCACGTTGCACAACTACATCAGGGCACCATTTACATAGACCACACTGTGAAAGAATCTCCCTGGAGTTGGAAGACTTGGTGGCCTTGCAACCCCAACTCTCCTACCCATGGCAGACATTGCTAATCAATCACAGGCCCTGCTCATAGAGCACCAGACTCTCAGAATCCTCCACACTGGACCCCAGGCAACCCCTGCCACTTCCTTAGAGCTGATTTATGAGATGCCAAGTATTTGCCATCATTAGCTCAATGACCTCCTTGAAGTATGTCTGACAAAGAGCTGGGGACACATATAGCAGACCTGGTCATTCCTGTATTGGAAGGGGTATGTACTGTTGTACACTACAAGCTTGCGAGCCCAAAGAGATTTCAAGTTGAAGATTCAGTTGGTTTTCTTTGAGGTCGTAACGGCCCTGAATAAAGCCACGGGTATGGCAGCTATGCCAGCGCCAATAGACCTGAATGATGCGGACAGCGTGGAGCAAACGGCAGTAACGAAGGCGGATGCACCACATGCGGAACCAGGATTGTAGCTTGACAGCTGCCCATTCTTGCCGCGCGTAGCATTCTAGAGACGTCCGCCGCCTCTTCTCCTGCAGCTTCACCAGCTTCTGTTTCCACCAGCGTTGAATGATCCACGCTCTGAGAGCCGTGTGCAGCAGAGTCCTGCGCACCAGGGTGCCCCGCCACCAGGCTTGGATGAAAACAGCCGCTTTCTGTTCTTCCATCATCATGATTCTTACTTTGGGGCCTTGCAAGAGAAAACAGGGGACAATTAAACTCATACAGGGACTTCCCTGGTGGCTCAGTAGTTAAGAATCCGCCTGCCAATGCAGGAGACATGGGTTTGAGCCCTGGTTCTGGGAAGATCTCACATGCCGTGGAGCAACTAAGCCCCTGCACCACAACTACTGAGACTGCGTTCTGGAGCCCGTGAGCCACAACTACTGAGCCCGAGTGCCACAACTACTGAAGCCCACATGCCTATAGCCCGTGCTCCACAAAATGAGAAGCCCGCGCACCACAACAAAGAGTAACCCCCACTCACTGCAACTAGAGAAAGCCTGCAGACAGCAACGAAGACCCAATGCAGCCAAAAATAAATAAATAAATAGATTTATTTTAAAAAAAAGAAACATACATTTCGGCCCTAAGGTGTGGCAGGAGAGCTGTTGTGGGCAGCAGCTGGACCTCAGAGATCAAGTAAGTGTCCTGCTTCCGCACACATGCATGCACACACAAAGATACATGTGCACATAAGCGTGCACGCACAAAGATGTATGCGCATGCACAAAGATACATGTGCACACATGCGCACACACACACACGATCCAGTTATCCTGTATCTTGGCCTTTGCATTCCCTAAACACAATCCGCACTTTGTAGCTCTCAACCATGTGTGGTCTGGGTTCAAACTCTTTGCGCTCCTCCTCGGCACACACCTTGGCTGGACTCACAGCTCTTAGCCTAAGGAGAAAATAGGGCGAAAGGACAGCCAAGGAGGAGTGGATCCCTGTTCATTTCCTGCTCTGTGTATGGTGGCCATTCATCCCAGTTTGCCTGGCACACCCTGAGTTTATGCCTATTGTCCTGGTATAATTTTGATAAGTGTCTCTTTAACTCCCTGAAGCATTTCTCTTTGGACAATAAGTTGCATGGTCACAGACCTTTGGGTCACTCCACTGGACCACAAGGGTCAGAGATGTCACAAGTCAAGGCTCTCTCCAACACAGTACAGCCTGGATCCATCTACGCAGGGAGGGGTGGGAAGGCAGAGGCAGTGGTGTGGGTAGGCAGTTGGAGGTGGAGTCCCTTGCTCTCCTCTCCTTTGCTCCTTCAAGCTCTCTTCTATCAATGCGACTTCATCATTATCTTTGATTGTAATTTGGAAGGTTTGCTGTCCTTATCAGGGTTTAGAGAGAAAAACATGAAAGTAAGGGTGCTCTTCCCACCACTAAGTGCCAAGTCACCCACACACTAGGCTTCCTGGACTTTGCTGGAATCTCAAACATGAGAAGGAATCCCCTCCTGAGGAAACCATGGGAAATGTACTGCCCTCCAGAAAGCTTGGGTAAATCTGACTGTCTCTTATAAAACATTAAATGCCGATGGCTTTGGGGGATGGTCAAATCCCCTCAGATCTACACTCAGTTACCCATGGTTAGGGTCTAGATGTTCCCATCACTCTCAAGTCTGTTCTCCTCCAGCCACTGCTCTGGCAAGAAGAGAAGAGGAGGGGAAAGAGCCGTGATGTCATAAGGGCACCTATGACTCAGGCACCAGGATGGCTCCCAATAGCTGAGCCCCTTCTAAGGAAAACCTAGAGGACCTGTCCTTTCTTTCCTATGTAAATGGCTACAAAGAAGAATACCTCAAATACTGACCCATTGACACAAATGTGTATAGTGATACTCATTAAAGCCTGGCTGGTATTCATTAAATGGATTTCAATTCATTTATCTTTTTACATTTATTTTATTGAAGTATAATTGATTTACAATGTTGTGTTAATTTTTGCTGTACAGCAAAGTGATTCAGTTATATATATATATATATATATATATGTATGTATATTCTTTTTCATATTCTTTTCCATTATGGTTTATCACAGGTTATAGAATATCCTGTGCTATACAATAGGACCTTGTTGTTTATCCATTCTATATATATAGTAGTTTGCATCTGCTGATCCCAAACTCGCAGTCCATCTCTCCCCCCACTACCCCCTCTTGACAACCACAAGTCTGTTATCTATGTGAGTCTGTTTCTGTTTCATCAATAAGTTCATTTTTGTCATATTTTAGATTCCACATATAAGGGATATCATATGGTGCTTGTCTTTCTCTTTCTGACTTACGTTACTTAGTATGATGGATTTCAATTCATTTAAATAATGGTATACCAAATAACAATTAGAAGAATGGGTGTGTTCTCTATCTACTAATATAGAAGCATGTACAAGATTTAGCAAGATTAGCAAGTTCATCAAATCAAGATCAACTAAATATAAGCATAGATTTACACACATGTCTTATAAAGTCATTCTTTTAAAAGGTGGTGGAAATTAGGAAGATATCCACAAAAATTAACAATGAGCATGTCTGATGAGGATATCAGGGTTGGGAGAACAGAGTAAAAACTCCCTTACTGTGGCTAAACCTCCTATGTCTTGCCTATCTGTAAGTCATCTAGTTATCAGGCCCCTGGGAGAGCAAGACCCACACAGGCCAGAAAGCCCATTAGCCCCCAGGACCAGCCCAGGACCCCCATCTCAGGCTCAAGTGGACTCAAGCACTCTCCTAACTTCCTCCCCTGAGGCCTCAAGGTCACAGTGAGGAGATGGGTGAAGGTCAGCCACTGCACAAGCAGGACCCCACCTCTTGCCTGCTCCTGGCTTCTGAAAACCTACCGGGCTATCGTGAGGCCCTGGTCCCCTCTCAGGGTCGCAGCCCCAGGGGTCACTGAGAAATGCATTTGCAATGTGTAGAGTGAGTATGGAGGAAGTCAGTGTGGGGCTAGGGGAAGAGCAGATGTAGAGAAGAGGAGGAGGCCATTTAAGGCTGGAGGGGGGTGTCAATGTGAAGTTAATGGGATGGGAGAATGGAAAGGATAAGAGTAAATTGGAGAATGGGGAAATAGTAGAGTACAATGCATGGGACAGTGAAGGTACAAGAAGCACCTGTTTGAAGATAAAGGTGTTTGGCCATGCCCCTGGGAGACCCACATCTGTTTAATGCCCCCATTAGTCTGGCTCCAGAGTCTAGTCCCTAGTCACCATTGTCCCTGCTGTCCCTGGTAATAATCATGGAGCAATGACATTCATCCCACTTCACAGATGAGGAGACTGAGGTGCAGAGACCTTACATGGCTTAGTCTGGTCTCACAACAGATTAGGGAAGTTGCCAGGGACTGGGGTGTTGGTGGATGTGGTGACCCTAGGGGCAGGGAGGGTGCTGAGGCTTTGAATGTCACCAGGACCTGCTCGGACTGAAGCCAGTGGGAAGGGAGGAACCTCCCCGGGGGCTAAGGAACAGAGGAGTGACACCATCCAAGGGAATTTTTTGTGGGTATGCTGGCCAAGGGGCCTGAGGCGAGCATGATGGGGGTGCATCTCCTGGGGCTAGAGTAAGGGACACAGGGAACAAAATACAAGCACCTCTCATGACCACTGTGGGTGACCCACAGAAGTACCAGCATTCTGGGGTCTCCCTATTCTTCCACCCCACCCCCACCATTCTCTGCCACCTCTACCAGAATTTCCCCCTAGAGGTTCTCAGTAGACCCCTTCAGGGAGGGGCGGAAAGAAGAAAGGAGGGGTCAGTGAGGGTGTCAATGGGATCAGCCCTCTGAATATGCTCCCAGCCCCAGAGCCTGCAGGGGAAGGAAAGCAGGTCTGCTGGGAGTGGCCTGTGCTAAGAGAGCCCTTCCCTATCAGCCCCTGCCTGGGTCATTTCTTTGGCCTCCACCCCCACACTACAGCTAGGTTACCCTTGAATGCAGGCCCCACCACAGCTGTCTTCCTGGCAGCCCCTAACGGAGTGACTTCGTAGGTCTGAACCCTGAGAAATCCCAAACCCCCTTATAGATCTCCACTATGGTCCTCATTGGATCCTACTGTAGTCACCTGTTTACTGATCAGCCTCTTCCCTCACTGGTTCCTAGAGGACAGAGCCTGAGCCGCTTTCACATTTGTGACCCCAGAGGCTGCACAATGTCAGGACATAGTAGGTTAAAAATAATTGTTCATTGAATGTGTAATAAATGGATGAATGAATGGACTCCACCCCTAGCCCACTCCTCTGGAGACCCAAAGGCCTCAGGGCCTGCAACCCTTCTCTCCATGCCTAGGGACAGATCCTGCCATGCCCTGCCTTGTCCGCTCTGCTTGGGGTGCGCTGGAAATCCCCAGGTCTGAGATGAGGAGTCTAGAGCATTTTGGGGCTAGGAGAGAAGGGTAACACTGGGAAAACCTGGAAGAGAGAAAGGGAGAAAACTGGAGGCGGGGCAGGGGGCACATGGGGACTTGGAGTCTGAGAGAGAAATGTAGAGAGAAGGGCAGAAGAAAGTGAGACAGAATGTGATTTTTCAGGTGATACCCAGTGGCAGCCCTGAATCCTCAGGCTCTCCCCACTAAACAGTCTTGTTGCTGCTCTCTTCTGTCCACGAATGTCCACTGTCCCTGTGAGGAGGTCCTGACAGGTGGATTCTGAGAATGAATACAAGACCTCTTAGTGGCCCAGCTTGGATTCTTGCTCCAGGGCTGTGGGTGGGATGGTTGCCCACAAAAGACTCTTCTTCTTCCTAGTGGTCCCCAGCCCAACTCTGACTTCACCATGGGCATTTAAGACCTGGAGCCACAACAGAACCCCTGGGTGTACCTCAATGAGAGAGAAGCCCTGGCCCAAGAGACACATTTGCTTTCACCCTGGGCCTCAGATCTGGGAGTTCTGTAGGGTCTCCATATTGCTTGTTTAGGGTATTGTGGGGTTGGGGAAGTTCAAGACTGGATAATCCTGTGTGGCTGGCATAATTCAACTCATAACACCAATGATAAGTCACTAGCTACAGGCTTCCCCTTAGGAAAGGACATGCCTTGGTCAAATCCCTTCCCTATGGCCAAAGGCAATTCGTAGTACGGGACATAGCAGTGACCCAGCAGTAGCCAGTATTCCCAGTAGCTGTGGGATGAGTCATCAGCTACGAAGAGTGGATCTACTACGTCCACATATTCACTACAGCCCACCCCTTCATGTCACTCACATATACTTGCTTCCCATAGCAAGTTTTTACCATTTAAAAATAGCTTCTTCAGGATTCATGTAGGTCTTTTCTCCTGGGAAAACTTAGAAGGGTCAGAGAGACAAACTTCAGTCCCTACTGCTACAGTTTATTTTGAGGCCATTACTCACACTCCTCTCCCCCTTCCTCTACCACCCTTTCTAAATTCCTTTCACCTTTGACTAGCATTTCTGCTGGTCTAGGCAGTTTGCCTGAAGGGAAGCAGCAATTCAGACCCTCATCCTCGAGGCACCTGGTTCTCTGGTTAGCATGTACTTCTCAGGCCATGTTTGTGTTCATCTACCATTATACCTGGGCAGCAAAGCAACAAGACATCTTCCAATGACTCACCCAAGCAGCACTCATAGTCTTCCCTGCTCCCATAGTGTAGCAGCAGGCCCTTCACCTTCTCCTCATGATATCAGGGTTAATTATCCCTGCCAGAGTGGTGACACCTTTCATCGCCTGCTTAACTCTTGGCAAAAGGAGTCTGAAGTGACCAGGTCACAGCTGTAGCTTTAAGTTTAATGGGACTCTTACAGTGATCCCTGATGTGTGCCTTCCAACTCTAGAAACTAGAACCTCCAGTAACATGGAGCCTGAAGGTGCAGGGACAGAAAGCACAAACACCCAAGCATATAACTAGAAGGGGTGGTCACAGGTGCAGTACCATTTCCACACATTGTACCTACTGGGGACTCAGAACCATGTAATGGACATTGATTTAGGGCTTGGGTTGGCAAACTACAGCCTGTGGGCTACACCCAGCCCACTGTTTTTGTACATCCTGTAAAGAATGGTTTTTACATTTTTCAGTGGTTGAAAAAACTCAAAATAATAATATTTCATGACATATGAAAATTATATAAAATTCAAATTTCAGTGTTCATAAATAAAATTTTATTGGAACACAGCCATGTTTATTTGTTGATATGTTGGCTATAGCCACACGTACACTACAATGACAGATTTGAATAGTTGTGACAGACTATATGTGGCACTCATCACTTCCCACTGCTGCTCAGCACCCAATAAATTGCAGTGGTACAGTTATAACTGAATAGTGTTTTGGGTACCACACATATTGCTGTGCTGTGACTTATTTTTTATTACCAGTACATATCCATCATGTCAAAACAATGGAAAAAGGAGAAAAGTGGACTTTAAGTATCACACTTTTAAGAAAATGGCAAAGCATTGTGCTCATTATGCAATGACGCTATATAGCTGTGCTAAAAGAATACAATATTGGGACTTCCCTGGTGGCGCAGTGGTTAAGAATCTGCCTGCCGATGCAGGGGACATTTAAATTTAAAAAGATTTAAATGGAGTATCTCATCACAGCAGAATTTCTCCACAAAAATAAGAAAAGTGAAAATGAGGCTGCAGGCAAAGTACGTTTCCAACTTGCTCATTTGTTAGCCAAGCAAGAAAAGATGTTTACTAATGATGAATTAATTAAATCAAGTTTAATTGCAGCTTCTGAAAAAAATGTGTCCAGAGAAAATAAATTTAACTGTTAGCCTTTCAATGAGAATAGCTGCTCCAAGAGTTGAAGACATTGGGAACAAAATCAAAAGTCAATTAAAGACAGAGCAAATGACTTCAAGTGGATTTCCTTGGCTCTTAATGAGTTGACAGATATTACCAATACAGTTCAGCTGTTGTTCATTGAAGGGGTAAATGCCAAGTTTGAAGACTGAAGAATTGAGTTCTATGAATAGTCTGCATGAAACAAATACAGTTGAGAGTATTTTTTAAAGTTGAGAAAACATTAATTCAGTACAACCTGAAGTGGAATCTGCTAAGATGTGATAAAAATGATAGTGGTGAAAATATGTGTGAAGCAGGGGGAAAAAAGGCTTAGTTGAACAAATTTACAAAGTTTATGAAAATATAAAGTGCTTAAAGCCTGTGTTTATTCATTGTATTACTCATCACTAGGTACTCTGTGGAAAATATTTGAATCTATCGTGTTACTGAACCAGTAATGTCAATGATAAATTTCACTTGCCACTTATTGACAACCATCATTGGTTCCATGAATTTTGATCAGAAATAGAAGCTGGGGCTTCCGTGGTGGCACAGTGGTTGAGAGTCTGCCTGCCGATGCAGGGGACACGGGTTCGTGCCCCGGTCCAGGAAGATCCCACATGCCGCAGAGCGGCTGGGCCCATGAGCCATGGCCGCTGAGCCTGCGCGTCCGGAGCCTGTGCTCCGCAACGCCATAGCAGTGAGAGGCCTGCGTACAGCAAAAAAATAAAAAATAAATTAAAAAAAAGAAATAGAAGCTGAATATTCTGACTTATCAACCACACAGCAGTTCTATGTCTTAGCAGTGATAAAGTTTTATTGAGGACTTTTAAGCTCAGGGTCAAGATTGAAATTTTTCTGAGCAAGAAAAACTGCCTTAAACTACTATAATCAAACACTGAATGGCAGGGACTTCCCTGGTGGCGCAGTGGTTAGGAATCCGCCTGCCAATGCAGGGAAAACGGGTTTGAGCCCTGGTCTGGGAAGGTCCCACATGCCATGGAGCAGCTCAGCCTGTGCACCACAACTACTGAGCCCACGTGCCACAACTGCTGAAGCCTGCGGGCCTAGAGCCCGTGCTCCACAACAAGAGAAGCCACCACAGTGAGAAGCCCGTGCACCACAACAAAGAGTAGCCCCCTGCTCGCCGCAATTAGAGAAAGCCCACGTGCAGCAACGAAGAACTAATGCAGCCAAAAATAAATAAAATTTTTAAAAAAACCTAAATGACATTGGAAATAAGTTTTGCTGCAGTCTTCATGTTTTTTAATGAATTAAACGTGAAATTAATGAGCAAAGCAATGTTTTATGTGAAACTTATACTGAAGTAGAGTCATTTTGGCAAATTATTTTTTTAAGATTTTTTTTTATTAAAAAATTTTTAAATTTATTTATTTTTGGCTGCATTGGGTCTTCATTGCTGTGCTTGGGCTTTCTGTAGTTGCGGCGAGCAGGGGGCTACTCTTTGTTGCAGTGCACGGGCTTCTCACTGCAGTGACTTCTCTTGTTGTGGAGCACAGGGTTTGGGCGTGCAGGCTTCAGCAGTTGTGGCACGCGGGCTCAGCAGTTGTGGCGCACGGGCTGAGCTGCTCCACAGCATGTGAGATCTTCCCAGACCAGGGCTCAAACCCATTTCCCCTGCATTGGCAGGCGGATTCCTAACTACTGCACCACCAAGGAAGCCCCTTGACAAATAATTTTAAATAAGTAATGTCAAGCTGCTTTATGCACTTCCTGAGCTGTCAAAAGTTAAAACAAGAAGCAAGATAACCATTCTCATGCAAATTTTCAGTGGCTATATTCTCTGAGTTCAAACTAGAGTTCCAGCAGCAAGCACTTTTCAGACTTCCATGTTAAGTACAAGAGGAGTTTCCATATTTCTAAACTTTTTTATCTAAGCAATTGAGGAACAACCACCTGAACTTCAATTGGAAGTAATTGATCTGCAATGTAATGACATGCTTAAAGGCAAATATCAAGAAAAGAATCTCATAGAAGTCTACAGATATCTTCCAAGTGATGACTAGTCTCGATTATAATCCTATGCTCGGGAATTTATATCACTATTTGGCGGTGCCAGATATTTCACTTCATACCTATGTGAATGAAAAGACATTTTCAGAGATGACACATGTAAATTTTCATTACAGACAAGCATTAACAGACAAACATTTGCAATTGATTTTGATGGTAGGGAACACTAACTTTTGGTCTTCTTAATTGGGCTAAACATTATTTCCCTCCCACCCTGACAGCCAGTTTTTAAAGTTTGTGGGTGCGACCCCTCTTTCCTTGTTTTGTTGCTGAGGCTGAATTTTTATGCTACTTGACATTCACACTGAAAGATGAGGATCATTAGCCCCACTTCACAGCTCAGGAAACTGGGGCTCTGAGAGGGAAAATGACATGTCTGCAGCCACACAGCAGTGAGTGGGGAAGCCATGGTTGGTGTGACCTAGCTTGGTCTGGCTGCAAAGTCCTTGCTCTTTACTCTGAGACATTGAACACAGTAGAGAGAAGCAAGGAGAGAGGAGATAGAAGTCCTTCAGAGCAAGAGCGAGAGACTAGGACCTGAGTGAGACAGGGCAGGACACAGAAGGACAAAGCAAGAAAGACAGAGCTCAAGCCCTAGAGCAAGACAGAGAGCTGGAACATGAGATTTCTGGGCAATGTGAGCTGAAGGACCAACTTGCCAGGGCAGAGGAGATGGAGATGGAGCTGGGCTGGACATAGGGCTTCTGAGTTTGCAGGTTTAATGGCGAATAACCCAAGACCTTAGACCCCTCCCTCTGCAGGAAACCACGGAACAGCAGTGCCCAGATGGGCAGAAGGGCAGCCTAACCTTGACCTCTTAACCGGCCCTTTATCATCACTTAGGCGCCAGTCTCACCCCAGGTGGCAGCTTTTCACAAGAAGGGACTGTCAGAGGTCTCAGCTCCACCTGGATCAATTCTTGCAGAGACTGGGGAGAGGGAGAGGCAGACACAACTGATGGCTTCTCAGCTCTAGGTCTGTGATAGCCTAGGGGATGACACTCACCAGAAGGTTTGGCTAGAAGTGGGTTGCCTTCTTTCTCCATCTCCACACCTGTGGAACTTCCCACACCAACCAGGTCTGGAGGGGAATGAGTCCTAGCCTGCATTCGGGATCAGAGAGTGAGGGACAGAGTTTGAGGTAGGAGTGAGGACAGGGGCTATGCAGTCTAACCATTTTCAGTTTGGAGCTCAGACTCTGACTTGGAGGTCAAGTATGAAGACACAGCAGGGAGCTGTTGGAGGTCACTGAAAGGATGTGACCGCCAGCTGTACTCACAAGCTAGACCCAGGCAATTAGATGCCCCTCACCCCCTCCCCTGTCCTGGGAATGTATGTTCTGCCTGCCATTCCCACAGTGGGAGGCATTTTCAGGGATTCAGCCTTGACAGTAATGTGTTCTCGAGAACATCTGGGTGGTATATGTGGCTGAACCTCATTAAGGCCTCTATATAAACTTGCAAGAGTCTGGCAAGCAAGTACGGAGATCTACTTGTCTGTGGCCGCCCAAGACAAGTCTTGTAAATAAGTTCCCTTGCTTACTAAACCTGCCACCTACTAATCTGGGGTAATCTGCCTCTTTCTTCGGTCTTTTCTTGCCCTCCATGTACAGGGGCCAGTTTACGAACCAACAGGAGCCAGGATCAAGAGCTTGGGGTGGGTGTGCTCCTCTCAGCCATGGGGGTGGCTGGGAGATCACACCCAGAGCAACTAGACCTGGTGAGTGAATTCCTGGCAAAAGTGCTGCTGTGCGCAACAACCCCACCCCTGCCCCAGGCTTCCATTATACACGGCCTTAGGGAGAGGCACCATTTCCATAGACTGAACATGAGTGATGCTCCCTGAGTTGGCAGCATGGCAGATTGTACCCCCAACTTTCCTACCTATGTCAGACGTTGCTAGTCAATCACAGTCTCTGCTCAGTCTGGACAGTGGCTCAAAATCATCCTCCTCAGACAACCCCTGCCAATTCCTCAGAGCTAGCATATGAGATGCTAACTATTTGCCATCATTGGCCCTGACCTCCTGGAGCTTATCAAGCAGAGAGAAGCTGGGGAAAGACCACTTCACTGCTTTATTGGAAGGGGAATACACTCTGTCACAATGCAAGGCCCTGAGCCCAGCAAGATCTCGAGTTCGAGATGCAGCTGGTTGGCCGTGACTCTGTAGTGGCCCTTGATGAAACCCTGGGAAGCGCAGGAGTGGCATCTCCAGTAGGCCTGGATGATGCGGGCAGCGTTGAGCAAATGGCAGTAGTGCCAACAGATGCGCCACATGCGGACCCAGGACTGCAGCCTGACTGCTACCCATTCCTTCCGTGTAAAGTTCTCCAGAGCTGTCCGCTGCCTGTTCTCATGCAGCTTCACCAGCTTATGCCTCCACCAGCCCTGAATGATCCACACTCTGAGAGCCACGTGCAGCAGTGTGCTGCACACCAGGGTGCCCCGCCACCAGGCCTGGATCTTTACTACTTCTGGATTACTGATGGGAGGCCTGTTTTGGGTTCTTGGGATCTAACAAGAAAAAAGACGAGACATTTGGAGGATATTCCCCACCCACTTCAGCCCCAGGGTGTGCCAGGAAGGGAACCTGATGCCCTATCAACAATCACCCCTTCTTCTGAACCTCAAGAGCACTGGGCAAGGCACTGGCTGGAACCAGAAGACCAGGTAGGTAGGTGTACTTTCTTTGCCCCACTCTGGTTAATGGACATGGATACATCACATTGACCTCTGAATCTCAGAGCTCCCATCTGTAAAATGGTAGTATATCTGTCCTGGCTACCCAGTTTTACATGGGTCAAGTTGGCCAGACTAGAGCAAGAATACCATGGTCAAAGGGTTATCATAGTCCACCTGAGCCTGACCAGGATCCATGATCCTTTCCTTCAGACCCCACTCACCTACTGGAGAAGTGGCTTCCTCTTCTAATCCTGCTCTTTCATCCTTGACTGCAGCTCCAATCCACAACCTGCTCTCTTCCTCTGTGATAACATAGTATTAAAAGTTCCCACATCCCATAAAATTCTACCTCTTATCTCTTCCCCATCTTCACTTCTCTTGACTTTCAAACTTTAAATCTTAATTAGCAAGCAAACATACATGCACACGCTCAAACACACACACATACACACACACACACACACACACACCATTGATTAAGCCCAGCTTCGCATATGTTGGCCATTCCATTCCACAAACACAACTGCCACATTCCCACCCCCAGCCCCGTGTCATCTGGGTGGGGGGATCATACTGCTCTGAGTCTCTTATTAGCATCATCTACTCCCTTTGTTGCAGCTATATTCTCTTGTTTAGCCTAGAAAAATATGGGGAAAGAGGACAGACAAGAATGAGTTTATTCCTGTTCTTAGCTCTGGAACATACAAAAGACACTAGCCACAAGCATTAGGACACAAAGACCAGAGACATCCAAGTCCAGGCTCCTCCTGCCTCTGCCTTCTCTAAGTTCGATAATGGTGCTGGCGGTAAAGATGTCAAGATCAGCTCATTCTGCTGAGGCTCATTTTTGGTGTGTTCATTAATTGTTTTGGGCTGGTCCTTCTCCTGCAATCAGCAATTAGGGGAAAGGCAAGAGGGAGGCTGCTCTCCCTCCCTCTCCATTAAGTAACCCACACATCGCCAGCGTACAGGGCTTCCCAGAGTATTCAGATGTCAGGGAGATCCCCTCATCCCGAGAGATTTATGGGGACATCCCTAAAAAAGCCTAGTGTGTCAACCTCTCTCTTACTCACCATTGGTCCCACATGGATTGGGTGTAGATGGTTCAAATGCCCTCAGGTCTGTGTTCCTCTGGTCATGGCATGGAGAGAAAGTGGGGGAGGGAGACCTATGATGTCATAAGGGCAGTTATGACTCAAGCACCAGGCTGGCTCCCGACAGTTAAGCCCCCTCCAAAGAAAAGACAGAAGTGCTGTCCATTCTTTTCTGCTGGAAATGGCCGAAGCCCTAGCTACAAAAGCAAGACACCAGAAATAGTGGCCCATTGATGTAAAGGTGTATAAAGGTAGTCATTGGTGATATCCCCAGTTGGTAAAATTGGGCGTTGATTTAATGGTTTATAGTCCATTCAAACTATAGAATACAACATAACTGTTGAAAAATAATGAATTTGATCCATGTGTACTGATGAGAAGGTATACCCAAGATGTATTTGTAAGTGAAAAAGCTGAACATCATTATGATCCCATTGGATGGGATATAAAACCATCATTGGATGGGATGGTAAAAAACTGTCAAGATATATAATTATACATGTATGCTATAAACGCAGGTAAAGAGGGAGAAAGGTATATAGACCAAACTGCTACCAATGATTACCTTAGAAGAGTTGAATTGCTGACCCATTCATACAATACCAGGGAAATCTGTGAGGCCCCCAGGACGAGCAGTGCTTTCCTTCCCCAGCAGGCTCTGGGGCTGGGAGCATATTCAGAGGGCTGATCCCATTGACACCCTCACTGTCCCCTCCTTTCTTCTCTCCTTCCCACTCTTCCCTGAGGGGGTCTACTGAGAGCCTCTGGGGTGAAACTCTGGTAGAGGGTGAGAAGAATGGTGGAGAAGAACGAGGTTGGAGAAGGAGGCTCACCCCCATCATGCTCACCCCAGGCCACTTGCCCAGCATACCCTCAAAACCTTTGCTTGGATGGTGTCACCCCTCTGCTCCTCAGCCCCTGGGGCAGCTTCTCCCTGCCCACTGGATTGAGTCTGAGCAGGTCCTGGTGGCATTCAAAGCCCCAGCACCCTCCCTGCCCCTAGGGTCACCACATTCACCAACACCCCAGTCTCTGGCCTCTTTCCTGTCTGAGTCTGCCTCCATCTTGGGACCCAGCCCCCTCGTTTACCCAGGTTCCATATGTGGGATCTTTCCTGTGCCCTTAGAGCGCAGGGACTTTAATTTCTCCCTTCAGTCCTCAAATGCTCATGGATCCAATTATGAGGAGCATGTGTTTAGTGGCCATTCATATATCTTCTTTTATGAAGTATTGGTTTAAGCCTTTTGTCCACTTTTATTGGATTGTTTGTCTTTATTACTGAGTTCTAGAAGTTCTTATACTCGATATGAGTCCTTTGTCAGATACATGTATTGTAAATATTCTTTTCCCTAGCCTGTGACTTTTTAAAATGCTGTCTTTTGATGAACAGATGGTTTTAATTTGGATGAAGTCCAGTCTATCAATATTTTATACTTAGCACTTTCTCTGTCCTAGGAAATCTTTGTCGACTCCAGGGTCACAAAATAATTCTCATGGGTTTTCTTCTAGAAGCTTTATATAGGTTTAGCTTTAGTTTTTGTTTAGGTCTGTGATCCATCTTGAATTAATTTTTTTTTTTTTTTTGGCTATGATGTTAGATAGGGGTCAAGATTTTTTTTTCCAGTGAAAAATGTATTTCCTTTCTGCATTGAATTATCTTGGTACATTAAAAAAAATCAATAGACTGTGTAAATGTGAGTCTATTTCTGGCTTCTCTATTCTGTATCATTGATCTGTTTGTCTGTTCTTACTCTAACACCACCTGTCCTGATTACTGTAACTTTATAGTTTTTCAAGACAGTAAGTCTTGAAATCAGATAATGTAAATCCTTCAACTTTGCACTTCTATATCAAGAATTCCCCAACTGCTCATACAGTTGATTTTTGTATATTGCCCTTGAATCTTTCAGTTTCGGGGGTGCTTTTTTTTTTTTTGGTACGCGGGCCTCTCACTGTTGTGGCCTCTCCCGTTGCGGAGCACAGGCTCTGGACGTGCAGGCTTAGCGGCCATGAGTCATGGGCCCAGCCGCTCCGCGGCATGTGGCATCTTCCCGGACCGGGGCACGAACCCGTGTCCCCTGCATCGGCAGGCGGACTCTCAACCACTGCGCCACCAGGGAAACCCTCGGGGGTGCTTTTGATTTTTATTTATAAACAGCTTTGTTGGAATATAATTCACATGTCATACAATTCACCCCCTTAAAGTGCACGGTTCAGTGTTTTTTAGTATATTCACAGATACTTGCACACAATACCATAGGTATCTTGCCTGCTTGCTAAATTTTCTTATTCCAGTAGTTTTCTGGGTAGATTGGGGGTGCCTGTATGCCAGTTGCGGGATCTGGAGGTGAGGTATCCTAAGTGGCTTGTGGTGGGCTTCCTGATGGGGTCCACAAAGTGGTTAGTAGGACCCGCATCCCTTTGATGTTTTGAGCCCTACCTGCTGTTCTCTCAGTTCCTCCCCACCCCTCAGTCATGCTGCTCACCTCAGTGTTTTGAAAGGAGTAAGAAATGCACCTCAGTGACCCCTGGTGCTGTGACTCTGAGAGGGTACCAAGGCCTCATGATGACCAGGGGGGTCTTCAGAGGACAGGAACAGGCAGAGATGGGGAGGGCCCCACCTAGTGTCTTTTGCATGGTTCAGAGCTACGAACAGAGCTAAGAGCTGCTACAGTGGCTGCCCCTCACCCATCTAATTGTGGCCTTGAGTCCATCAGGGGAGAAGACAGGAGAGCACTTGAGACCACTGGAGTGTGAGGTGGGAGGTGTAATTCTGCACCTCAGAATCACATGGCTTCATATGTTATAAAACATATAGCAGTGAACTCATTGCCTACTCAACTTCCCTACATCTACTAGACACTGCAAACTAAACTGCTGATCCTTCTCATCCTGCTTTCTCCACCTGGTCTTTCTCATCTTGGTAAACGTCACACTGTCTGTGGTGCCACATTCATCTCATTCCACAATTAACAGATCAGCAAGGTCTGTTGGCGTCACCTCCAAACACAACCCAACCATAGCTCTGCCTCCCCACTTCTGCTGGCCCTCTCACACCACCATCACCTCTCACCTATTTACTATAGCTTCCTAAGTGGATGCCCTTCTTCCCCCAAACATTTACTAATTAATTCTCCACAGAGCAGTGACTTGTTTTTTCTTTTTATTGTGAACCAGATCCTATTACTTTTCTGTTTTCAACCCTCTCATGACTTCCCATTGCTTGGGAGGAAGGAAGAGCCCAACTACAGCAGAAGTCTCAGCTGACCAAGGCTGAGACTAGAAGCTGTAAGAGGGATTATTTTCAGTTTCAATTCCAAAAGCATTTATTTTCAAACTTTCCTTTCTCCCTGGGAATGTGCTAATGGAAAAGGGGTTTGTGTATTAAGGGGCATTTCCGTGTTACTTGCAATATTATTCAAGAGGTATGTGTATGCTGTTGTTGAGCTCTATTTAAGGCGGGACATAAGGAGTGAATTCTAGTAACATCCTCTGATCCACAACAGGGTTTTCAGGGGTTCAATCTGAACCTGACCCTTCTGGCCCCAGGAGAATGAAGGTAGGAGCAGGTCTGTCCAAGGGGGAGGCCTCATGAGCAGGGGAGCAGGAGGGAAGCCCTGTAGCTTCCTCCCCCAAGGGGACCACGCTGCCGCTTGAGAACCGTAGGCTCAGCTGTTGGGCCCAAGGCATTAAGGGAAAGTTCAGAGCCGATCCTTAACACACCTTGCTCATTTTCCATTGAAGAGGACACTTCCCTGCACTGCTGCCTCTCCAATCAGCCTCTCCACCTCCTCTTTACTTCACTCCATGGCAGAAGCTGAATTATCCAGTTGGTGGAATCAGGAGAACACATTAACCTGGCAGGGTCACTGTTGTGAGGAATCATGCAGCCTGGCTGTCATTTAGACCAAGGGCAGAGCTATTCCCACTTCTGACACTGTCCCCAAGCAGTGAGCAATGCAGGGTCCCACCTCCACCCGGACCCTCACCCCAAGGGCAGTCTAGCTCCTAAAGCTTCCTAACCTGGCCTGGGTGGTGCAGATCAGCCTGACTTGTAGGTCTAACTGTCTTTCTTTCAGTCCTCAGACCCCACAGCCAGCCCTTACACACACTGAACAGCCACAGCTTCTTAGCTGAGGGATCAGCAGCTTCTGACCCCAACCAGCCCGGAGCACTGGGTGGAAAGCTGGCCTAACAAAGTCGTAGAGGATACTCAGGGTCTAGGAGCCAGAAGCCAGCTGAGGGCTCCATCCCCAAATTCGCTGGAAAGGATAAAGCCCCCAGGCCTTTACTAAGCCATCCCCTGCCATCCCCCTGCCCTCCCCAGTCAAGAAGCTAGAGGAGACAAGGCCCAGAAGAGGAGGCTTTTAATACAAAGAAGGCAGGGGATGGCCTGGGAAGAACTTAAATAAAGGGGATGAGAGAGTCAGGAGCCAGCAGTAGGGGGCCTGGGGGCCCTGTGGAGAGGGATGATGCAGACGGAGTTCCGGGCCTCTTTGATCCGCCACCACCGGCCAAGCCTGCAGGGGCGAGAGGAGCAGCTGAGGGCGGGCCCAGCCCCACCCCATTCCCACCCAGCCACCCACCCTATGCCATTTGCCCCACCCGCACCCCTCGAGAAGTGCCTCATACCTGTGCTCCTGCCCTACCCCGGCCACCAGGAAGTCCCCAGCACTGGAGAACTTGAGGCTATTGATAAAGCCCACCTGAGAAGAGGGAGGGACAAGGCAGTAAGATGTGAGAACAGATCCCTCACCACAGCCCCAGCATCACAGTCAAAGGCCCAGCCTGGGTTAAATCCCTGCTCTGCGTCCTGCCACCTGGGCCAGCCCTCTACCCCTCAGGGCCTCAGCATCCACCTCTGTGAGATGGGGAAAGTAGAGCACAGGCCTCGCAAAGAGTTTGTGGGGATGAAGGAGATGGTGTACACCAAGTAGGGCCTGGCTCCTGGTCCTGGCTCTGGAGACTCCATGACCATCACCATTGACCCAAGCCCTGAACTGTCACTAGAAGTCACTGACAGATCCTGCCACTCTGCCCTAGGTTGCACCAAGTCCACACACCCTAGCCTGGCATTCAGTCTGGCACCAGTCATGCAGATCCCATCACAGGGCCAGGCCCTCCATGCCTTTGCCCACACTTCCCTGCCTTGTACCCCAGTAACCAGGACAGGGCCTAGGACAAGGAGGGGAGTGGAGGCGGGGAAGGGAGAGGAAGAAGGGAGGGTTCCTGCAGGCCCTGTGCTAGGAGCTGGGGCTAGAAAGAGAAATCATAGCTGGCCCTGCTCTGAGGAACCGCCCTTCTGGCAGGAAAACACTGTAACGGGCCTTGGGAGTGTGGTAAAGACAGGCTGGGTATTCAAGCCTCACTCACCAGGGGGATGTCGCAGAGAAGGTCAAGCTGCCGGAAGCCCTCCCCGCATTGCCAGAGCCGCACAGAGTTGCTGTGAGAGCCTGGGGGACAGGGAGACAGTGAGCACCCCCCTCACCAGCCCACCCTGAGATCCCCTCCTTTCTGCCACACAGGGCACCCACCTGTGGCCACGAGGTCCGTGTTGAGCAGGGCTGCCACCGATGACACCCAGAAGGGCTGCTCCAAGCCCAGCTCCCCCCGCAGCCCATGGGCCTCACGCTGCAGGGCAAGTGGCCGCTTCTTAGAGAGGCCCCACAAGGCTACAGAACTGTGGACAGGGAGCACGGTCAGTGAGGGGGCCAGGGGCAGGGCAGAAGGGCCACACGGCAGGAAGGGACCAAGTGCACACCAGCCACAGGAAGCAGACCAGGTCCCCTGCGCTCTTTGCCTCAATGTCCTCATCTATGGAAAGGGGTTACTACAGCTCCCGAGCAGGAGGATTCTACGCAGCAAGTCCAGGGGCAGTGGCAGTGGTAGAAGGCAGCACTTACCCATCGTCTGCACCCGACACCATGTGCTCCTCGTTGATGAGCTGGATGCTGTCAATGGAGCCCCTGGAGAAAGGCACCATGAGGGGCGTGGCCCAACCTCACCCCCAGCCTATGCGGGTGGCCCCCTCAATGCCCAGTGCAGCAGGCCACCTTACTGGTGGCCGTAGAAGACAAGCTGGGACTCCTCGGGGATCTTCCACACACGCACGGTCCCGTCCCGGCCCCCGGCGGTCACGCAGCACTCCCTGCTCAGAGCATCCAGTGCAGCCACAGCATCCTGGTGCCCGAAGCTGGAGAGGGGGACAGAGGGAGGATGGGGTCACCCGTGAACCTGCACGCACACATCCGCGTGCCCTCTGTCTGCGCATACTCACAGCGTCTCCACGTAGGAGTTCTCCGCCACATTCCACACCTTCACAGAGCGGTCGTGGGACGTGCTGTAGAGCTGGTGGGTGCCTCTGCGGAATGCCAGCCCCTAAGGGTGCATGGAAAGAGGGCAAAAGGAATCTGGACTACAGCAGGAGAGACAGAGGTCAGGCCCAGGGAGGACGTCCTGAAAAGCAGGTCACGTGGCACAGGAAGCCAGCCCCCATCAAGAGCGCTGTGGGGCTCTACGTGGAGCCAGGGGCACACTTGCCTGCCCTCAAGCAAGTACAGACTTCTCAGGCCTCCCTCTCCCTAGGCAAGCTCGACTCAGTCTCCCCCAGCTCTTCCCTATTGCTTCACCCTGTTTCTGTCCTGTTCACCAAAGTGCAGGTTCCCTGAGGATGGGGACCCACTGCCTCTTTCACACCATTCCCTGGATCCCAGTACCATGCCTGGCCCACTCGGGTGCTCGAGAAACGTCCACTAAAGGAGGCCCAGCTTCTCACCGACACGGCGTCCCGGTGTCCCGTGAAGGTGTACAGGTGCTGGCAGCTCTGGGCCTCCCAAATGAGAATGAGCTTGCTGCGGTCACCCGAGGCCTATGGAGACAAGGGCAATGGCCATGGGCACCCACCATGTGCCCACACCTCTCACCTACTCCCGGGGCCAATCCTGCCTTACCAGGTACTTGCCATCGGAGGAGATGGCCATGCAGAGGACGTGGCTACTATGGCCGGAGGGCTGCCCCTCGGCACCCTTCTTGGCTCGAGGGATCACATGAAGCTTCCGTCCACTTTCCACACTCCCTGACACCAAGGGGGAAGAGAGATGCTACTGGGACACAAGGCAGGACTGTCTGGCAACCCCCCTCAAGGGCAGCGTGGCACCATGGAAAAACTCCTGGCCTCAGGTCAGAAGATCTGGTTTAGCCACTGTGAGCCCCTGGACAAGTCACCTCAGTTTCCTCATCTGTTAAGTGGTGACAATAATCCCAAAGAGCAGCCATGAAGCCCAGAAGAAAAGGGACAGGAAAGTGCTTGGGACTGATGGTACGAGCTCTTCCTGTTACTACTATGGGTGGATGAGGACAGCCCTCAGTGGTCAAAGGCCAGGAACCCAGGAGGACCAGGAACTCAATCCCAGGACTGCGCAGAGCCTCAGCTGTCCTCTAGTCCAACTGCCCAACTGAAGCATCAACTCCCATTAAATCATCATCCTGCCTCCACTCCATCATCTCCAATGACATTGACAGGGAGCTCACAAGTCCCACTCCTGGGCAGAAGCTTCCACTGTCATCCAGAGAACACCTCTTTGGAAGCAAACCTGTCTCCGGAAGCTTCCCCCGTCGGGTCTCAGTTTTCCCTGATTATTTCTTCCTCCCCAGACCAGCTGGCCCAGATGATCCCTCACAGCTGCACCCCCACGCAGGCACTCACTCACACTTAATAATGGTGCAGTCTTTGGCGGCAGAAAAGATGGCCAGGTCGTCAGGGGTGATAACCAAACATGTGATGGACAGCTGGTGGCCCCGTAAGATTCGAATTTCAGCAGGGTCTGGGGCCTGGATCTAGGCAGGCAGGGACCGGGTCACTGCAACTAGGGGCAGGAAGGCCCCCCTCCACACACACACATGCCATCCTTTCCCACCACACTGCCCAGAAGGAAAACCGGACCCAGGGCTGCCAAGACCAGACCATTACCTGACCCTGTCTGCCCAAGTGCCCACTATGTTCCAGAGCAAACACCCCACAGCCTGAGTCCCCAGTTGGGCCATCTGCCCACCAACCCAGGTGATTCCCTCCAATCTGACACCAAAGTGCCCTGTCTGCTCACCTCCTTTGCCACCGACTTCTGCAGCCTGCCTCTCTGCTCGAGCTGCATGGAGAGGAGAGAGGTGAGATCCCAGGAGCAGGACCAGCCCCATCCCTTCCCTCCCACCACCCTCCCTCCACACTCACCACGTCCTCCTTCAGCCTCCCTGCCACCTGGTCCTCCTCAAATTCGCGGGCCTCGGCCTTCTCCTCCTCTGTGTAGGACAGACCAAGCCAAGTAAACCCAGGCCAACAACACCCCACTTTTCCCTTCCCATCCCCACCCACCACCTCAGTCCTGGGCCCTGAACATTTGGGCTGTGTCCCATGGAAGTTCAGGCCACCTCAGCCAAAGGGGAGGGAGGGCTGGATGGTCTCCTGCCCACCCCCTGCCTTTACTTATCAGATCAGTCTGAAGCCCCCTGAAGGCCTGGCCCACCCCAGAAGATCCATTAGAGCTCCTAGCCACCCTCCCACAGGGCCGCCAGCAGCAGCAGCCCCAGCGGCCCACCGGCTACCTGCATCAGTCACCCACCAGGTGGCTGGGGCCACAGCAGGCAGACTCAGGCATAGGCCCCGCCCCTCACCTGCCCAGTCCACAGGCTCACCTTGCTGCTTGAGCTGCTCAAGGTAGAGCTTGGCCAAGCGCAGCTTCTTCTCCTGTGCGGTCTCCTCCAGCTCCTCCGCCTCCTCCTCCTCATTCCTCCTGGGAACTAGGCTGTGAGCAGGAGGAACTAGGCTGTGAGCAGGAGGGCTCGGCCCGCTCCTCTGGCCACTAGGACCGTGCTCCTCGCTGCTTCCCCAGCCACTTGACACCCCCATCCCTGCCAGCCCTCATGGCCAATGGTCTCACACACAGAAAACTGAAAGATGTGACTTACCAAACTGAAAGGGCCCACCCAGGGCCCAACGTAAGGGTGAAAACAGACCCCAAACCCAAAGAGATCACTGGGAAATCTCTCAACTCTGGAGGGAAAGAGAAGGTTCTACAGGCTTCCAAGAAAAATCAGACCGTATACAAAGGATCAGGAATCAAAATGACTCCAGAAGCCTCAACAGCAACACTGAGAGCAGAAAACAAAGGAGCTGCACGTACAAAATTCGGAATAAAATGCTAACCACTGGAATGGCATGCCAGTTAAACCATTAATGATAAATGAAAACATATCAGATGTACAAGGTGCCACAAAAGTGGTCCTTTCTCCTTCTTTTAAGGATGGAGGATGTGCTCCCTGAACAAGAGAGTAAGCTAAGATTGGGGAAGGCACGGGAGACAGGAAACAGAAGATCCAACATGTAAAGCAGAAACGGTAGATCTCAGAACAACAACGACCCCCCAGACACAGGGGAGCAGCCAGCCCAGATCTGATGCAAGGAACCAAGAGGCAGACGTGTTGGGACTATCAACGCCCTATCCTCACTGCCAAGGCACCATCCTCTACCCTGAGGATGGGATTCCAGGTGAAGCTTAACTGGGCCTGGCTTGACCTTGTGCTAGTGAAGTCCCTGCTTTCCCCTCCATGCCCCTCACTCAAGATAAGTCCTACTTTGACTTGCTCCTGGGAGCTGGAGGTAAGTCACGGGAACTCAGAAGCAGAAAACCCAGGGCAGCCCGTTCCCTCTGATCAAGTGCCTGTAGATACCTAGTCGCTGTCAGGTAGCCCAATTGTTTCCTAGACTCATCCATGACCTTGCCCACAACTTCCCCAGAAACGACCTTGGAAATTCTCAAGGAAGCCAAGGCCTGACCATGCTCCTGAGACCGGTTAGTACCCAGTGCGCAGCAAGTCTTCAGCCAACGGGGTTGGTGCTGCCCTTCCCTCATACACCAGGGTCTTAACTTCTACTCAGTTTACCCAAGGAATCAATCTATTGTTTCGGGTTCACACATAGAAGACAGAACTCTAAAGAAAATCAAAGCAAGTATACAACCATTGTAATTCCACTCAAATAACATTCTGGAAAAGGCAAAATTCTAGGGACAGCAGTTACTGGTTGGAGTGGGGTGGGAATTGACTGCAAAGGAGCCATGGGGGATTTTGGTGGGTGGTAAAACCCTTCTATATCTTTACAGTGGTGGTAGTTACACGACTATATGCGACTGTCACAACTCACAGAACAGTACACTAAGAAAGGTAAATATTACTGTATGTAAGTTATACCTGAATCAGAAAAGGGAAAAGGAAAAAAAGAAAAAGGAAGGAAGGAAACCAAAGAAATGATTAACTTAAGTCAGGAATGGCAGTTGGGGCTTCTAAGTTTCTACGAATGGTCTAGTTCTGGTGGGTGCACAGAGGTTCATCATTTCATCATTACTCTTTATGGTACAATTACATTTCGTTAACTCTTCTGTAGCTGATACATTTCACAATACATTTTAAAAATATTTAAAAGTGCTTAGCACAGGGCCTGGCACACACCCACAGTAACCTTAAGACTACAAAAAGTATATATTAAATCTGTGAGCAGGTTAAGGCCAACATGTACTCAACTTTTAGAATTAGAATTTCTAAAGCCAACTCTTAAGGAAGGCACCGGGATTCTCTGATATTACAGCTTCCATGCCACAGGGTCAGGCCTGATACCTTGCCAGCCCCCTCTGAACTCTGCAACATACTCCACCCCCATCACCTGCAGAATGGAGGAGGTACGCAAAGCCCTCCACAGTCCAGATGCACCCACTGCCTACCCTCCCATCCTCTTCATCTCCCATCTAGCCCACTTAGCCCCCAGACTTTTCTCTGGTCCCTGAATGCCTTCCCTATCTCTCCATGAGGAACCCCTCCTCATCTCTCCAGGCCCCATTTAAACTCCCCTTCTCTGTTCCGACAACACGCAGCTCTAAGATACACATCCCACCACAACACATTCCGTCTTCACCTGCCTGCTCATCTCTGTTCTCTCAACAGTGAAACTAGTGCCTGGCACTCTCAATAACTGTGAAATTGTGGGAGAACAGAATGAAGAACTAGCAAGCATTTCTTGCATCCCTCTCCCCTTGCCTGGAGTTCAGCTCCCTGTCATGAAGGAAGGTCTCACTGGTCTCCCATTAGGACTGGGGGTCCTCCCCACACAGAGACCGCCCCTGCAGTGAAGGAAATGACAGTTCTCAGGGTCAAAAAGTGGAGGAAAGAATCAAGATCTGAGAATCAAGGGTCAGAGTCCTGGGTTCTAGGCCCAGCTCTAGCCCCCGTCATTGAGTACTCCTTCCATACACAAATGGGCCCCAGTGTTCTTTTCTACTAGGTGGAAAAAAAGAGCTCACCTCTCAGTCTCCGAGTCGCTGGAGATCTCCTCATTCATCTTGCCGCCACCCTTGGACTTGCCCTTGTCCCCAGAAGAGTCGCCCTAGGAATTATATAATACTTTCTTTGGTCAGGGGTCCCGACCACCCCGGCTCGACCAAGGGCCCCTTAGGGTCCCTCGAGAGTCACTGGGAAAGGCGGTAGCCCCCGGCTCAAGTGAAAGGATTTTTCAGTATTTGGCGCGCGAAGAACGGGACGAAGCTGACTCCAGCTGGGGTCCCGGGGTCGAGGGGACCGGTGCCGGGGCCCCCGGATGGGGATAATGGCCCAGTAACATAGGATGGACCCCGGCCCGCCAAAGCGCCGTGCTCACCTTTCGCCGCAACTTGCCGGCCCCCGCACCAGCCCCGGCCCCCGAGGCCGGCTTTCCCCTCTTCCGAACCGCCCCAGTCGCCGACATGCTGCCCACCGTGTGTGTTGCGGCGGCTCCTGGCGAACTCACGTGGCGGCTGAACCCGGGCCGTCCCACAAGACTCCAAGCCAAGATAGGCTCCCACCGCCCGGTGGGCCCCGCCTCCCACAGCTCCATTGGGCCCTTGGGTAGGTTCTGTCTCGCCCCCAAGAGCCCATAGGATAAATGTCTGTGGCCACGCCTCCTAGAACTCCTATAGGCTCCCGCGCCCGGCTCCAGTAGGAAGCAAGCCTCTCCCTGGCGCTTCCGGCCAACGGCTGCGGCGCGTGCGCCCTGCCGCTGACTGACGTATGAAGAGGGGTCGGACCCCGACACCGTCTCTGTGTTTGCTCTCCTTGGACGCTGGGGGGCGCCAGAGACGCGGGATTCCTTTTCCTGGAACGTGACTCGTCCCCGTCAGGGGCGGGGGCCAGGGTGAGAGAGTCTGACTCTAAATAACCGGGGCGGGGGAGAGGGATCCGGCAGCCCCCGGGAGAAGGCAATGCCCGCACCTGGGGCCAAGGTCACTGGACAACCGGTGGATACGTATTGCATGCCTCAGGCCAGATGAGCAGCTCTAAGGGCGCGTCAGTCCCCTGGGCCTTGGCTGTGTCCGGATCAAGTGTCCACCCATCCATGGGACAGGCTGCCTGCCCGCCTCGGCCTGCCCAGCCTCTGACTCACCAGACTGGTGGCCAAATAGCTGGAATCCTACCCACACCCACTTCTTCCCTGCTCCCCTAAGGCTTACGAGAGGTTGTTAGAACTAGGACTGCCTGGGAGTTACTGACCTGGTGGCCACAACCTCTCCCAGGTCCCTGCTTCTCTTAGGTGAGTGCTCTATGGCCTCTCCCACAGCCCTCCACAGGGCAGGGCAGGGCGGGTGTGACTGACCCTTGCCCTCTGGCAGTTCAATGCCACTGGTCTGGGACGGAGGCTGGCACCCCAAAACTCTTGAACCTGCTGGGAAGGGTTTCTGCGCTATTGGGTCCTAATCTTTGGAGAGACAGATCTGGCCTTAGGAGTGCTAGCCCCCCGGGAGCCACTGCCCACTCTCCTCCATAGCTGGGGTGACTCAGCCCAGCAACCATGCCAGATCCAAGTTAGCTGAGATGGGGGAGGAGCAGAGAGTGCTCTGGGGAGAGGAGCCCAGAAATGGGAGGGGGCAGATTCTCCTTTCACTTTCCCTTCAACCTCAGAACACACAAAAGAGCCATAGAGGGTGGAGAGCCCCTCTTCCTTGGCCAGACTGGGCAGACTGGACAGGGGCCTGGCCTGGCCCTGGTGACTGGAGAAAGGGGTGTATCTGGGGTACAGAGAGCCGGTTTTGGTCAGGGACCGGGAGTGGGGAAATGGAGGCAGAGGGAGGTCACCAAAGGGCAATCTCAGGGTGGGGCAAGTTAGTGCTGTGCCAGCCAGGTGGGACGCAAATGTCACGGATGCCTGAGGACCCCCTCTGTGCCCTAGAACAGCCATGGCTCCAAAGCGCAAGCCCCAGGTACAGCGTGAGGGTCCTGAGAAGAAGAAGGGGCGTCAGGGGGCACAAGAGGAGGACAGTTTCCGCTCCACTGCCGAGGCCCTCCACCCACAGAGAAGCGCATAGCCTAAGTGGACCCCCTGTGCCCACTCAGCTGCAACCCTAGGACTCAGGTAAGCTGTAGTCCCCAGCCAGTCCCAGTGCCTGCTCCCTCTTGGGTACAAGTACACTCAGACCTCCTCCCCTCCCCCTTGGCTCTGGCTAAATAGCTCAAGGCTCCCAAGTAAACTGTGTTCTTCCAAGACCCCAAAGGTCAGGCAGGGCTATATCCCATCAGATCCAGGTGGGTCATGTCTGCTCTTCAGACCCCAGGACAGGCCCCTGAGCTGCTCAGTCTTCCCCCAACGACACTTAAGGCAGGGTTCCCAGACAGGGCCTCCTCTGACACCCCAGTGCAGTGTGATTCCTGTCAGCGTGCAGCCAGGTACCCCATCCCACTCAGGGGCGGCCGGAGCCAGCCTGCCCTCCACGCACCCACTCTGGCCACAGGTGCATGAAGACTACGACTGTACCCTGAACCAGACCAACACTGGGAGCAACAAAAACAAGTTCTACATCATCCAGCTGCTGGAAGAAGGTGACTGCTTTATCTGCTGGAACCGCTGGGGGCGCGTGGTGAGTACCACTCACCCACCCTGTGCCCGCATCCTCCCCACCTCTCCCTGCTCAACGCATGGCCCCTGCTTCCCGGGGTCCCCACAGCTTACTCAGGCCAAAAGTCCACAGCCTCTGACTGTGCCCTGCCCCACCTCTGACATCCAGGGGCGCTCGGCACAGGGCCTGCACAGTAGAGGCCAGCAAACATTTACGGCGGGCACTGTGGTAGGCACACCTCTGAAAGCTGTTGCTTGCCGGGAGAGGTGGGCCAGTCACAACTTAGCCGCTTCATGTCACTGGAGGATGCACAGAAGGACTTTGAAAAGAAGTTTCGGGACAAGACCAAGAACAGCTGGGCAGAGCGGGACCACTTTGTGGCCCACCCCAGCAAGTATACACTTATCGAAGTACAGAGAGAGGATGAGGCCCAGGAAGCCATGGTGAAGGTGAAGTGGCCAGAGAGGGAGGGTGGGCCTGGGCCGAGGGAAGGGACAGCCACTGCCCAGCTGTATACTCTCAGGCACAGGCCTTCCTCTCTGGCCTCGGTCTGGCCAGGCCCTGCTCTAGGTGCAGGTGCCCTGCCCAGCTGCTCCTGCCCAGGTGGGCCCTCTACCCCTAGGTAGACGGAGGCCCAGTGAGGACCGTAGTTCGTGGTTCAGCAAGTGCAGCCCTGCTCCCTGGACGCAGCCACACAGAAGCTCATCACCAACATCTTCAGCAAGGACATGTTCAAGAATGCCATGGCTGGGCTTCCCTGGTGGCGCAGTGGTTGAGAGTCCGCCTGCCTATGCAGGGGACACAGGTTCGTGCCCTGGTCCAGGAAGATCCCACATGCCACGGAGCGGCTGGGCCCGTGAGCCATGGCCGCTGAGCCTGCGCGTCCGGAGCCTGTGCCCCGCAACGGGAGAGGCCACAACAGTGAGAGACCCGCATACCGCAAAAAAAAAAAAAAAAAAAGAATGCCATGGCTATCATGAACCTGGGTGAGGGGGGAGGAGCCAGGAAGGGTAGCAGGGGTCTGGGGGTGGCAGGGCTGTGGGCCTGACTCCCCACTCTCCCCATCCCCCCAGATGTGAAGAAGATGCCACTGGGGAAGTTGAGCAAGCAGCAGATTTCCCGGGGTTTGGAGGCCTTGGAGGCAGTGGAGGCGACCCTGAAAGCCCCCGCAGGTCGTGGTCTCAGCCTGGAGGAGCTGTCCTCCCACTTCTACACCATCATTCCCCACAACTTCGGCCGTAGCCAGCCCCCACCCATCAACTCCCCGGAACTTCTGCAGCCCAAGAAGGATATGCTGCTGGTGAGGGTTGGCAGGTTACAGGCAGTGGGGTTACCAAACAGATAGATGGGGCAAGGGAGATGGGGGACAGATAGATCAACTGCGATGGGCAGGCCGAAGGACAGGGGAGGGGAAGGACAGACAGATAGATGGGGTGGGGCTGAATAAGGTGGGGTGGCCATGGTCCTATTTATGTGGGAGGGGGAGGGGAGGCCCAGGGTCAAGGGGACACACAAGCTGCCAGTGCCCATCCCCTTAGGTGCTGGCAGACATCGAGCTGGCCCAGACCCTGCAGGCAGCCCCCAAGGAGACAAAGAAAGTGGAGGAGGTGCCACACCCACTGGACCGAGATTACCAGCTCCTCAAGTGCCAGCTCCAGCTGCTGGACCCAAAGGTGCCTGAGTACAAGGTGGGCCGGTCGCCACAGAGGAGCCGAGCTAGCAGTGGGCACTGGCCCCTTGCCTGTCTGCCCTCCAGGTGCCCAGAAGAATCCCTTTCCTCGGGCCTTCTCTCGCTGTGTCTCCAGGGCCTGAGGAGAGCTCTGGAACTGCAGGGGACAAGTGGAGGTTAGTCCATACATTTCTTGCTCTTGGCACCCAGTTTCTTCTCTCCCTGCAGGTGATACATCCCTGCTTGGAAAAGACTGGCAGCAAGTACAGTTGCCCTGCTCTTCAACATAGTTGGACAGTGAACCGAGAAGGGGAGGTGAGGAAGATTTCCTCCCCACCATCACTACCTTGTCCCTTAGGGAGATGATCTTGGCTTATCTTCCCTTTAGCGAGTTGGCTGAGAAACTCTGACCAGTTTCCACCAGGCCTAGGTCTTGTGCATGTGTGCATGAGTATGTGAGTGACTAGGGAACCCTTGGCCTTGGTCATACCCTCTGATGGCAGATAGAAACACCTGAGCTTGGGTGGCATGACTCTCCTGGTTCCCATCTCCCCCCCTAGGGAGATCAGTTCCAGGCCCACGACAAGCTGGGTAATCGGAAGCTACTGTGGCATGGCACCAACGTGGCTGTGGTGGCCGCCATCCTCACCAGTGGGCTTCGCATCATGCCACATTCTGGTGGCCGTGTTGGCAAAGGCATCTACTTTGCCTCGGAGAACAGCAAGTCAGATGGCTATGGTGAGGTGTCCCTCAGAGCCAAGCCCTGAGTGGGTATGGGGACACTAAGGAGCATGGGGCCCATTACTTGTCCCACCTGCAGTGGATCCAGGAGAGGACCCCTCGGATAGTTACTGACTAGAGAGCTCTGTGGGGCATCCTGGGGGTTGGGGGACTCAAAGGAGGCATCTGCTGGTCAGCGACAGCTTCCTGGAGAAGGCGATGCAGATGGGATGAGTGTGCCAACCTGACCTGGGAGGGGGTGAAAGAGGAGCCTTCAAGGTAAAGCAGCCAGGGAGTGGCACGAAGCCTGGGAGGCTGCGGCAGGTCAGCACCTCCAGGCACGGCCTGATGACAAAGCTTAGAGCAAATGCCTAGTGTGGGTGTGGGGCTTGGGGGCCCAGGAGGATCAAGCGAGCCTTATTCAGAAAGTGATGGGGAGTACAGTTGAACGTGGCTGCAGCCGTTGGGAGGGTGGCAAAGGCCAGAGGCTGCAGGAAGGCTGTGTTCCCATCCAGGCCAAATGTGATGGGCCCCCAGCCCAGGGCAATGGAGGCGGAGGAGAGAATCCATGAGAGGAGTATGTGGGAGGTGGGATGGGCAGCATTGTGGGAAAGGGTCGAGGGTGTCTCTAATGACCCCCAAGTTTCTGTCCAGGGGTGTCCTCACTGAGGTGACCTGCCCCTACTGGCTTCTCAGCCCAGGTTGACCTCATTATTGGAGACCACTGCCCTCCGCCACTCAAGAGACCAAGGTCGGAGGATTCACCCAAGTGCAGATGGAGCTGAAGGTTGCTCAAGGCCAAGGCGTCCACTAGGAGGGCAGAGGAGCCTAAGAAGAAGTGGAGGTTGGCCTCAGGAGAGCATTGCAAGGGGGTCTCAGGGTAGAGGGTGAAGGATGCCGTGGCAAAATCAGCAGAGCAGGCCTGAAAAGCCCCCACCCCAGATATGGTCACTGGAAGGCCATTACTGACCTTGGTGAGGGTGGCAGACGCCTGGACTCTGGGAGTTGAGCAATGGAGGAGAGAGTGGGGAGGGAGCACAGCCAGGACAAGGGGCCTGGAGAAATGGTTGGAGGAAGGACGGAAGAAAGATGGGTACTTTTCTGGGCCGGGGCAGCAAAGCCAAAGGAGATAACAGTGCAGCAGAGAGGAGCCCAGGGAGTCAGGCAGAGAGCCGGTCTGCCTACCCTGAGCCTCCCTGTGTCCCCCAGTTACTGGCATGTCCTGCGGGGCCCATGACATTGGCTACATGTTCCTGGGTGAGGTGGCAGTGCGCAGAGAGTACCGCATCACCGTCTATGAGCCCAGCTTGAAGCAGCAGCCCCCTGGCTTCGACAGTGTCATTACCCGTGGCCACACAGAGCCTGGTGAATCCCATGAAGCTGGACAGGCCTAAGGATAGAGGTGAGGCTGAGATAGAGCAGGATGCTTTCAGGGAGGAGGTGAGCAAGGAAGGGGCTTGTGAGGAAGGACGAAAAGAAGCAGGATTCTTCAATGCAGTCATTCACTTTATCATTCAACAAACATTCACTGATTCAACAAATCTTTCCTGGGCATCCAGGAGAGCTTCAAAGAAGAGGTGTCATTGACTGAGCATTGAAAGATGAGCAGGCATTTCCCAGGCAGAGAAATGGGGGAGGAGATTCCAGGCAGAAGGCCCAGCCTATGCAGCGGTTTGGAGTTTGGCAAGGTGGGAATGAGTGGGCACTCCCTGTGGTAGAAGTAGAGAGCACAGGGGGTAGGACTTACCGGTAAAGCCAAGGACCAGTGACCCTTGGGTCATTCATGGCCCTTGCTGTGCCCTGCAGTTCCAACCCAGGACACCAAGCTAGAGCTGGATGGCCAGCAAGTGGTGGTGCCCCAGGGCCAGCCCATGCCCTGCCCAGAGTTCAGCAGCTCCAGCTTCTTCCAGAGTGAGTATCTCATCTACCAGGAGAGTCAGTGCCGCCTATGCTACCTGCTGGAGGTTCGCCTCTGAGCTGTCTGCCCGACCCGCCTCCCGTCCACCGCCAGGAGCTAGACCATCATCCTCAATCTTCCTCCCATCCCTGGTGCCCCCATATCACCCCTTCTTGCTCTCAAATCTCCCTCCTGTGTCCAGACAGTGATCCCCTCTCCCTCTAATCCTTGTGGTCCTGGCATGGCTGTGGCCTCAGTCTCGTCCCCTAAGGTGATGGGTGTGATGGATTGGCATTATTACTGGGACACGGATACAGCAGCCTATTCAAGCCTGTGTAGTTAGAGGGGCACAGGCTGAGAGTGGGCGGGTCCCACAACCCCCCGGGCCATCCACCCTGGCCCAGACTGTCCATCCGAGAGAGGCGTGATCACCGAGGTGGGCTGAACTTCAGACATGCACAGGCAAGTGCACATTGTATTGGCTCACCCCCCTGACCTCTGTCTGTGCCAAAGCTGCACAAGGCCTGGGCCTTCTTGCTTTCCACAGTGACCCACCACACCACATAGCAGTTCCAGCCCCACTCCAGGGAGTGACCACTCACACGGAGGACGTGGGTTGTACACACACTCCCACCCACCCTGGTCAGTCTACATTGGTCACTGCAACGACTGGCCTCCTCTGATCATTGAGCCTCCAAAAGGGACCAAGATCTGGGCAGTAGGTATGCTCTTTGGTACTGGGTGTCATTGAGCCTCCAAAAGGGACCGTCCCCATCAACTCAGAACTGTTGGTCACGTGGAGACCCACCTGGTGATTCTGTCCTTTAGCCCAGACGTGGCCAGGCAAATCAAGCATTCCTTGTGTCTTGGCACCAAACACCCATGTGTGTCTTCTATGTGAATATCATAAATGAATTGAGAATATCTGCAAGGGGTGCAGCTCTGCTGTCATGAAAGAATGCTAGTTATCACCCCAGGCTACCCTGTCCACAAACAAGGGGTGCAGATGCTAGACAGCAGGTCAGGGTCCAGTGCAGTGTCACACACCACATTTAGTTGTCGTGTCTCTTTGGTCTCCTTTCATCTGAAACCATTCTTCAGCCTTTTTTTTTTTCCTTCATAACTTAGACACTCTTGACACTACTGAAGAGTACAGGCCAGTTGTTTTATAGACTGTCTCTCAGTCCGGGTTTGTCTGATGTTTTGCAGTGATTAGATTCAGGCATTGCAGTTTGGGCAGGAACATTACATGAATGCTGTGTCCTCGGTGCACTGTATCAGGAGGGACATGTCCCATTCTTGGTGATGTAAATTTGGTTGCTCAAGGTCGTGTCCACCAGGTTTCTCCACTGGGAAGTTACCATTTCCCCCATTTTTAATTAATCAGTAATCTGTGGGGAAATATTTTGAGGTGTAAATGTTCCATTCCTCATCAACTTTCACCCACTAGCTTTAAAATCCAATGATGATTTTTACCTGAAATCGATGACTTGAATCAATTTTTGCTAAGATGGTTGCAAATGATAGTTAAATAATTTAATTCCATCATTTCTTCTATATTTATTAATAATAGCCCCCTTTGTTTATTATCAGTATGGATTTGTGGGTTCCTATTTTATGCAATGGGTTATAATCCATTACTGTTATTATTTTGATCCTCAAATTGTCCCAGCTTTGGCCAGCAGAAGGTCCTTTAAGCTGACTCCTGTGTCTACATCATTTTATGAGCACTGCCTTATGTTCTGGTATCACACGATGTTCCAGGCTCATTTTGCACAAACCTAGAATCAGCCATTTCTCCAAGGAGCCCTGGTTCCCTAGAGCAGGAAACGGTATTTAGAATCCAAGATCTGGGCAGTAGGTATGCTCTTTGGTACTGGGTGTCATTGCTTTTCAGTCCCAGTAGCAAAGAGGGCTAGGAAATATGTATATGTAAATAAACACATCTATCTGTGTCTGTTTCTCCAATTCCAATCCAACACCATATGGTCTTTCCATTCTTCCCCATATCCATGATTTTACTCCCTTCTCCAACTGTCAGAACTTTGGTTCTCATCAACATCAGTATATTTACTTATTTGCTCAATCCCACACAAAAAGCAGTTTCAGAATTGCTACACCCAATACCATTGTGAAAAACAAACTTTCTAATTAGAGCTCAAGATTTACTGAATCATTCAAGATGATCTTTTTGTCTTTAGACTGAGGGTCAATGGTCAAAGCAACAATTTGAACACAGGTTCAAATGTTACTTGGATTAGTTAGTTATTTCCCTTCAGTGTGGTTATACTATTCATTTGAAATGCTGGTAGGTTCATTTGCTTCTATTTATATTCACTTTTAGGGTTTTTCTCATCTTTGTTGATGAATTTTTTTCAACATGTAGAGCATTAACATGGTCCTCAAAAGTCCAGTCTATCCAAATCTATGCTCAGAAGAGTGTCCTCCTAGCCCTCTCACTCCATGCCCACCCACCTGCTATAGTTTCTGGTTTATCCTTCCTGCATTTCTTTGGAAAAAAAAACAAAAAACAAAAACAGACGAACTACAAAGTGTTTTGTGTGTGTGGTTTTTTTTTTTTTGGCCGCACGGCATGCAGGATCTTCCCCAGCCAGGGCTCAAACCCGCACCCCCTGCAGTGGAAGCATGTAGTCTTAACCACTGGACCGCCAGGGAGGTCGCAAAGTGTTTTTTTTGTTTTTAATAAATTTATTTATTTTATTTATTTATTTTTGGCTACATTGGGTCTTCATTGCTGCACGCGGGCTTTCTTTAGTTGCGGTGAGCGGGGGCTACTTTTCGTTGTGGTGAGTGGGCTTCTCATTGCGGTGGCTTCTCTTGTTGTGGAGCACGGGCTCTAGGCGCGCGGGCTTCGGTAGTTGTGGCACACAGGCTCAGTAGTTGTGGTGTGCGGACTCAGTAGTTGTGGCACATGGGCTTAGTTGCTTCACGGCATGTGGGATCTTCCTGGACCAGGGCTTGAACCCATATCCCCTGCAATGGCAGGCGGATTCTCAACCACTGCACCACCAGAGAAGCCCTTGTTTTGTTTTTATTTATTTAATTAATTTATTTTTGGCTGCATTGGGTCTTTGTTGCTGCATGCGGGCTTTCTCTAGTTGCAGCGAGTGGGGGCTACTCTTCGTTGCAGCATGCGTGCCCCTCACTGTGGTGGCTTCTCGTTGCGAAGCATGGGCTCTAGGCGCGCGGGCTTCAGTAGTTGTGGCGTGCGGGGTCAGTAGTTAGTTGTTGCGGCTCATGGGCTCTAGAGGGCAGGCTCAGTATTTGTGGGCGCATGGGCTTAGTTGCTTCACGGCATGTGGGATCTTCCCAGACCAGGGCTCAAACCCGTGTCCCCTGCATTGGCAGGCAGATTCCTAACCACTGCACCACCAGGGAAGTCCCTCCCAAAGTGTTTTAATTGCTAATTTAGTTGAATGATTTTGCAGGGAACATGCACTCTCCAACCCACCATAGTCCCCATCCCTCCCTATTGCCTTCTCCAGTCCCCTGTTCTCATTTGCTTTCCCACCTGGCCCTGCTGAGCCCTCCCCAGACCTTGGTGGCTTGGAGGCTGCCCCAGGCCTGCAGGCCTAACTGGGCAGTGAGAAAGCCAATGTTCTCTCCTTCTTCTGAACCAAGACCTCAAGAATCCAGCTTCACCTCCTGGAGGCAAATGCCCACATTCAAGTTGTGGTCAAGTACAGGAAGTGGTGCCTGTGTGGACAGAGCTTAGGAAGCAGGCGACCTGGTTTCCAGGTATAACTTGGCTGTGTAATCCAGAACACATTCCTTCCCTCTCTGAGCACCAGTTTTCTCATCTGAATAATAGAGAATCGGACCGGGGCCCTTCGAATTCCAGCAACAGGTGACTCAAATCCAGAGGTTCATGCCCTGTTGTCTGCCACCCAGATCTGTGCTGATGCGGACTGCGTGCCTATGAGGGGTTCTAGGGGCACAGGAACAAGCAAGACACAGATAAGGTCCCTGCTCTCAAGGGGCTTGCATTCTAATAAAACAGGATCTAAACAAGTATGTGCATAGATATGAAATACAATACCAGGTAGGAAAAGTACCAGGAAGAAAAATAAAGCAGGGTTAAAGGAGTAGTGATGGGAAAGTGGAACAGTTTTAGAAAAGATGGTCATTGAAGGCAGAGACCTGAATTAGGTGAGGAAGCAAGCCATGGAGAGATCTGGGGCAAGGGTGTTCTGACAGAGGAAACAGCACATGCAGAGATCCTGAGGTGGAAACCAGTTTGACATGTGGGAGGACAAGCATGAAGACTGTACGGCTGGAAGTATGGGAGGCAAGGAGGAGGCAGGTGAGGTCAGAGAGGTGGGGAGAAGGCCATCTCAGCAAAGAGGAGGTGAGATTCTATTTTGATGATGGGAAGTTCTTGGAAGGATGAGTGCAGGATCATGACCTGATCTCATTTGTCTTTAGAGGGATCCACTTCAGCCAGCTGTGTAGAGAGTGGATCTATGGTGTCAGTCAAGATCCAATCAACAAAAGAGAAATCACTCTATGTATTCCAGACAAGAGGAATTTGATACAGGGAAGGAATTGAACTACCAAAGGGTCTGGTAAGTCAACCCTGGGATTAGCAACAGCAGGAAGTTGCTACCACTCTTAGGCTGGACGAATGATGGTATTCCAATGCCCAGAGGCCAGGGTCACCCAGCAGGCACCAGAACCCCAGAGGGGACTGCCTGAAGGGAGCCAGGGCTATGGAGAGAGAATGTCCTCCACAGAGGCAGATCCAGAGGTAGATCCAGGCTGAGCATGAAAGGGAAGATACCCTGGCTTCTTCCCTCCTGCCACCCTCCAGCCTTCTGCTGGTAACTTCCATTGGCTGAATTTACCCAAAAACCAAATGACAAAGGAGCCTGGGAAATCAGTTTCTTAGAAGGCAGAGCAGTGCTGTGGAAGATGGGAATGGATCTAAGGGCAAACAGACAAATGACCAGCACAAGGTGCAGAAGCGGAGGCCAGGACGGATCTGAAATGGTCCAGGTGAGGGGTGATAGTGGCTGGGAGCATGGTAGTGGTGGTGAGAAATGGCTGGATTCAGACACATTGATGGATTGTATGTGGTGTGTGGAGGAAACGGAGGTGTCAATGGAAACTTCTGAGATGGCATTTACTAATGGGGGAAGACTCTCTGGAGCAGATTGGGGTGGGGGGTCATAAGTCAAGTCCTGTTTTGGGGCATAGGACTTTTGAGATGCCCAGTTGACCCTGTACTGGGGGTGATGTTGAAGAGACAGCTGGAAACCCAAGACTGGGGTTCAAGGGAGAGGAAGGAGCTTCAGACACAAAGGCAAGCCATCAAGGTATACATGGGGTTTTGCCATGGGACTGGGTGACACCACCTGGGGGGCATATGCCCCATTGGAGTCACATGGCTTTCCCTGAGCCAATACCTTGGTGGTGGGGGGTGCAACACACTGACTGGCCAGGACTGGGTTTCATGCCTAGTCAGGAATGTGATATGAAAGGTGAGGGTCTTGCTCACCCAAACCACATGTCCTGAGTTGCGGAGAGGTGGCTTCCTAAAGAAAACTCAGAGTGTGCTTAGCAGAAGGGGACTTGTTTCCTAACAGCAAAAACAAAACAAAAGAAACAGCAGTTGCTCCCTAAGGGTTCCTCTCATTAATTCCACAGTGTCTTGAAGCACCTATTCTGTGCCAAGCTAATACCAGCTAAGGAACCTACTATGTGCCAAGTCCTGTGCTTTTCCCCTCACTTTACCTAGAGAACTAGCCCTACTGAGGACGAGAGGGTACCTAGGGGTCTCCCAGCTCCAGCTCTTGTCTCACTGGTACCTCAGTTTCCCCTCAGTACAAAGGCTGAATGATCCGATTAACCCCACTGATGGGGATGGCAGAAGACAGCAGATGTGGGGGGCGGCACTTCCCACCCCTGGAAAAGGCAGAATAGGATGTGGCTGACTCCAAAGCCCACACTCTAATGTCCTGAGTCTCACTCCAGCCTGTGCCTGCTCTGGGCCCCCCTCCCGAAGCACCCACAGCACTTCCACAGCACAGCCTTCAGCCTCCAGCTGGCAGCTGCTAGGACCCAGGGGGCCGGGTGCCAGGCCCTGCCCCTCCCTTGCCAGCTCTGTGTATCTCCAAAGGGCAGCATCAAAGTGACAGCCAGTACCATCTCCAGCAGGGGCTGAGTTGCTGGGGTGGAGGAGAGAACCACAGTCCCAGCCTTGCACACTTCCATGGGGCCGGCCAAGCCCCCAAGAGAATGGCAGCCTGGGTGTCTGAGCCAGCACCTGGGCAGCCTGTGAGGTGAGAGGCTAGAGGAGCAACGGACGGGTGATGGGAATGGGGCCGGGGGTGGCGAGGGGCAGGCGGGGGAAGCTCCATTTCGCTCTCTGCATCCCAGCACAGGGTGAAGCCTGAGCGCTCGAATGGCCAACGCCACAGGGCTGAACGCACCAGAAGTCGCAGCCTCGATGGGGTTGATCCTGGCGGCTGTCGTGGAGGCGGCAGCACTGCTGGGCAACGGCGCACTGCTGGTTGTCGTGCTGCGCACGCCGGGACTACGCGACGCGCTCTACCTCGTGCACCTGTGCGTAGTGGACCTGCTGGCTGCCGGCTCCATCATGCCGCTGGGCCTGCTGGCCGCTCCGCCGCCGGGGCTGGGCCGCGTGCGCCTGGGCCCCGCGCCCTGCCGCGCGGCACGCTTCCTCTCGGCGGCGCTGCTGCCCGCCTGTACGCTCGGCGTGGCGGCGCTCGGCCTGGCGCGCTACCGCCTCATAGTGCACCCGCTGCGGCCCGGCGCGCGGCCTCCGCCCACCCTCGTGCTCACCGCCGTGTGGGCGGCGGCGGGGCTGCTGGGCGCGCTCTCCTTGCTCGGGCCGCCGCCCGCACCGCCCCCTGCCCCGGCTCGCTGCTCTGTCCTGGCAGGGGGCCTCGAGCCCTTTCGGCCGCTCTGGGCGCTGCTGGCCTTCGCGCTGCCCGCCCTCCTGCTGCTCGGAGCGTACGGCGGCATCTTCCTCGTGGCGCGCCGCGCTGCCCTGCGGCCCCCGCGGCCCGCGCGCGGGTCCCGGCCGCGCTCCGACTCTCTGGACAGCCGCCTCTCCATTTTGCCGCCCCTTCGGCCTCGCCCGCCCTGGGGCAAAGCAGCCCTGGCCCCGGCGCTGGCCGTGGGCCAGTTCGCAGCCTGCTGGCTGCCTTACGGCTGTGCGTGCTTCGCGCCCGCTGCCCAGGCCGCCGCGGCCGAGGCGGCCGTCACCTGGGTAGCCTACTCGGCCTTCGCGGCTCACCCCTTCCTGTACGGCCTGCTGCAGCGCCCTGTACGCCGGACGCTGGGCCGTCTCGCCCGACGAGCGCTACCCCGGCCCCCGCGGGCCTGCACTTCGCGGGCCTGGCACCCGCGGGCCCTCCTGCAGCACCTCCATAGACCTCCAGAGGGCCCTGTCCTAGGCCCTTCTGAGGCACCAGAACAAGCCCGCGATTTGGCAGGAAGGGAGAGCCTGAGCATGCCAGAGGCCACGTGAGAGATGTCTCCCAAGGTGAGCCGGGACTGGAGAAAGCAGGGTGGTATCACAAAGGGCCCATCCAGCCTCCAGCACAGCTTATGGCAGGTAGCCTGCCTGCACTTCTGGCTCTGGAATGGGAGAAAGGGGACCTGCAGCCAAGTGAGGCCCAGAGGCTTCTGGGAGCTAGGAATCCTGAGTTCTGGGCCCAACTCTGCATGGCCTTGTACACAGACCTACCCTTCACTAGGTATCAGTTTTCCCATCTGTACCCTGGACCATCTCTAAGGGCTTCTCCAGCTTGGGTGATCTGGACACTCATGGGTGATCCCCAGGCCAAGGAAGAAGCAGAGGTGGGCAGGATCACAGAAGGCCCTAATGGCTCACAGCCAAAGGGAATGGGCCAAGTAGGGCAGGGTCTGGGTTACAGCCACAGCAGGAGGAACCAGTGAAGGGACATTCAGAAAGACCTCCTGCACATCTGCACCAAGGAGAGGCTGGACAAAACTACTGGAACTCCTCCATCAGCTTCTAAAAATGTCCAGAAAACAACTGGATCGCTTTGGTGCCAGAGGCAGGAGGCTGGACAACATGACCCCCCAAAGAGCCCTGAAGCCCCAGAACTGGCATGTGGAAGGGGCCGAGGCCCAGCTGGGGCTGATGGAGTCACAGATGGGGGTCCTCTGGGGTCTCAGCTACACCCGTTTTCTGGAGGTTTTGCCAATACCCACAGTGTTTCACAGCTTCCTGGTCTCTCAGAATATTTATTCAAAAACAGGAATTGAAAAAACTGTACAGAGTGTCTGCTGCTGAGAACTCGGCCCCTGCCCCCATGCCACTCCCCCAGCTGCCTGGCAGTGCCCCCTCTTCGGGCTGCCCTCTGCCAAGCCCAGCCAGTCCATTCCAGTCAAAAGGGTATCAGTGGAAGCAGCAGGAATCTGCAGGGAGGTGGGGAGAGAAGCATGGCCCCCAGCCGCCCCCAGGCCTCCTCCCTGATCCCCACAGGGGGACAGGAGGCAGGGAAGCCCTGAGGGATGGGGAGTGCATGAGTGACCCCCGCAAAGTGGGGGCACTTAGGATGCTCCCTGCATCCAAGCACAGAGCTAGAGGGGATCAAGACCCCTACCCTGGGGCTGCTGCAGCTCCCAGAACCCTGGGCCAAAAACAGCCCCCACTCCGAGAGCAGGGACTCCCACAGACCGGGGCAGGGTGGGGGGGTGCATCCATGCGTCTGGGCATTAGCGGCGTTTGGGACCGCCCCCCCCCCCCCCGGGGGGGGGCCTCCTTGGGCAGATAGTGGAGGCAGCCCCCTGCCGGCAGTCCTGCCTGCTCCCGTGCCTGTGCCTCAGCTGGCCTCAGTAGGGGGAGAATTTCTGCCGCTCAGCTTTCTTGCTCCCATTGGCCGCTGCCATCTTGGCAGTGTAGGCCGCCAAGCCCGGCGGTGGCCCTGGGGAGGCAGGTGGTAGAGCCAAGAAGGGTACAGGCTTGAGGCCGATGAAGTTGGAGAGGGAGATGGCATAGGGCGTGCCCAGCAGGCCTGGGGGAGCGGTGGGCAGGGCCGTCAGGGGTGGCGAGAAGGGGGCAGGCAGGTCTGTGGGGGCCGAGCCGGGTGTCCCCCCAGAGGTAGACTTGGCCGTTTCTAGACTGGAAAGAGGGATAGAGAGGGAAGATGAAGGGGAAGGTCGGGGGTGAGAAAGGAGGCAATGAGGGCAAATATAAGGGGTGAGATTAGATGAAAAATAGAGAGGACTTGAGAACAATGACCTGGGGAGGGTGTGTTTGAGGAGAAGATGGGAAAGGTTGGAAGAGCGCGGACGGGAAGAAAGGACAAGTAAATATAGCATTGGGTAAGGGGAGAAATGGGGAGGCCGAAGACCCAGGGAAAAGAGACAGGGTTGGAGAAACAGGACATGGGGGACAGATGTATGGGGAAGATGGGGCAACACTGAACAAGTGTGGCAAGGTTAGGGGAGGCAGAGGACAGGCCCAGGAGAAGGGAGGTCAGCTCTCCCCACCCGACCTGTGCCTTTCTCAGGCACAAAAGTCCCATGACCTGTGATACCCCACCCCACACTCACCAGGCAGTGATGAGGTACTGGGCCAGGGCGATGGACACTGGTGAACCAGTGATGGTCACGTGCCGCTCACCAGCGCCCTCTGCTTGGTTCCCGATCTTGATATGTGCCCCTGACATCTGCCGGATCTCACTGATCTTGCTGCCCTGGCGCCCAATCACGCAGCCAATCAGCTGGAGAGAGGGTGGAATTCAACCCTAGGTGAGGCCCAGACGCCCCAGGCCCCCCTACCCACCCTCAAACTACCCCATCCCGTGCTCACGTCGTTGGGAACCAAGAACTCCTGTGAGCTGGTCTGTGTGCCAGGATCCAATCCTGCTGGGGGGAGAAGAGGGATTGGGCGTGAGTCTGGACCTTTGCTGCCTCCCCGTGTCCTTTCCAGAGGGGCTACCTGGCCCCTTGGGATCTGCCCCTGCTTCCTTCTGCAGGGACTGCTCACCTGGCACCATGCTGGGTGAGGCGAAGGGGACTGCGTGGCCCGAGAGCTGCTGGAGCTTGGTGACCTGTGCCAAGAAGAAGGGTCAGGAGTCAGAGGAGGCTCAGTTCGGGAAGGGGTGCCTTGGGCTGCGGTCACTCACCTCAGCTGAGGTCACAGCCCCATACTGACCCTGGACGGAGAAGCCCTGTGGGGACAAAGTGGGTAAAAGGGGGTTACTGTGATCAGGGCAGTTTGGCCAGAGTCACCCCTCCCCACCTCTCCCTGGACCCCCAATTCCTTCTTCCATCCCCTTCCCCGGTAACACATCCCACCCCTCCTGCTGTTCCCCCTCACCTGGTTGGTGGAGAGAAGGACAGTACCTAAGGAGAGGCTTGGATGATATGGGATAGTGGCTCCTTTGGGTGGGGACTGGAAGGCACAAAAGGGGAGGCTCTATCAGGACCTTCTCAGGCCCCCCCTGACCTCCCCAAGGGCCCTGTGTTCTCAAGGCCCTCTCTATAACCCCCAGGTAAATGCAGCCCGACATCCTGGAGCTTCTCACATCCATCCCTGCAGCCCCACTCTATCCCCACCTGGTGTCACGTGGGACTTGAGGGCCTGACAAGGCAGGCCCAGGGCCCATCCCCTGCCCTCTCTCCCTGCCCCAGGGCAGCACCTCCAGGATAACAGCACAGATCTGGCGCACACACAAGATGATGGCATCAGGCACCCCAGAGACGGTGACAGCACGCTCTGTGGAGTTGGGGAGCAGGTCCCCTGCCACCTGCACCTGGGCACCTGTAGTCTGCAAGCAGAGAACGGGGGCCACTTTCAGCTACTCCCATAACCCAGAGCATGCCTAGGCTCGGAGCTCCCCACAGGACAGGAAGCTGTAAGCCCAGGTCTCCCCTTGAAACTGAAGGGTAAGACTCTCTTGGGGTGGTACCCCTTCCCCTCACCTCTCGGATCTCCTTGATCTTGGTGCCAGCCTTCCCAATCAGCGAGCCACACTGGCTTGCAGGGATGACAAGGCGCAGGGTCACTGGAGGTCTGGAGACATTCCCCCCGTTTGCAGGAGCAGCACAGAGGTCCTGGGCAGGAAGACTGGGTTGGCTGTGCATGCCCCTACTGCTCCCCCTCCCCTGGAGCACCTTCTTGCTGGGGGATGAAGGAGGGAAGCCTGCCCGCGTCCCACTCCAATGAGAGAACCCTGTCCTTAGCTTGGCCTTCTGTCCCACCCGTAGCCATTCTGTGGAGTCAGAGTCCTGTTCCTCCCGGGGAACCACCTGTGGCCCCCAGCCCCTCAGACAGCCACAGACCTCATCCAGCTTGAAGGCAATCATGGAGACTGCATGGAAGACGGCTGCTGTAGATCCGGTGATGGTGGTGATGCGCTCAGGGCAGGAGCCCTCAGAGATGGTGATCCGGGCGCTACTCTGTGGGTGCAGGACAAGCGCCAGGCAACGGGGCTCCTTCTCTGCTTCCTGGCCAAGAACTTGCCTGCCCCTCCACTCACCAGGCCCCAGCCAAGGCTGGAAACAGCCACCTTCTAGGGGCACTCACTGGTCATCCCAGATGGTGGATTCAGGGACAAGGTGAAGCAGGCATCTCCCCTCCCCTCCAAACCAGGTGCCCTGGGCTCCTCTCCCAAACTCCGTCCTCACCTGTTCCCGGATTCGCTTTACAGTCTCTCCTTTCTGCAGGAGACAAAATAGAAGGCAAAATAGAGAATGGCTTTTAGGCCAAGCAGCCGTTGATTCCTTTCCTGGACTGAGGTCTCAGGTTGAAGGGGACATACAGAACAGAACGAGGTACCTACCTTCCCAATTATGCTGCCCACTTCCTGCAAACAAGACAAGAGTGGAGTCAGCAGGGTACCAATACCCCAGGGCCAGCGCTTGCCCCTACTTCAGGCAGGGGCTCTGCAGGAGACAGGATACCCAAGATCAAACTCCCTCCCGGAGGACCAGGTCTTGCCTCGCCTTGCACTTTGCCCCCTCCTGAGCCACAGCGAAGCACTCCCCCACAAGCACTTACTTTCCCATGCATCAGCATCCGCAGTGTGAGGGTGATGCTGAGCTCTGGCTCCTCCTCCAGCCCCGCATCTGAGCCGCTCATCCTGTCAGGCGGGGCTGGGGCCGAGGCCGCCTGGGAGTGCGTCCACGCTGTGGCCTGGCCGGCTCTGCGGGGGGCAGTGGGAGATGGGTTAGAGAAGAGCTCAGCTTTCTTTCAGGTCCCTTGCCCTTACATGGGAACCCCAGAGCCAAGCTAGATAAACTTCCAGAGCAGGGAGACAGCGTGGACCACAAGTTTCAAGTGTCACATTGACCAGTTTGCTGTGTGCAGCTCACTAGCTGTGTAAGCCTGGCTGACATATTTAACCCTTCTGAGCCTCAGCTTCCCATCTGTAAGAAGGGGATACCCAATCCAGTCCCCAGAGTTATGAGAATTAAAAGGAGATAGGTGCATATGTGACAGGCACCCAGTTTCCACAAGTATCCTTCCCTTCCCCTCGTACGTCAGGAGAATTAACTATGGGAGTCCAGAGAGGGAGCCTCCTACCTGACCTCTTGGAAGAGGGGACCGTTGTCGATTGGCCCTTGAAGGTTGGGCTAAAATCGAAACGTTACTTCAAATGGGAGGCACTTGCGCCCAGGGACCAGAGCCCCTGCTGGCTAGAGCCTGGAGGAGCAGCTGGAGAGGGAGCCGGAGCAGCCACGGGAGCCATGGGAGGTCTTGAAAGGTGGGCAGAAGTGAAGGTAGTGAGGCTCCAGGAGGGTGGGCTGCATCCGTCCACTAGAAGTCACTAAAGCAGAGGCTCCTGCGGACAGCTGTGAGCGAGGTTCATTCAGCACTGGGGGTGGGGGTGGCGGTGGGGTCTGGGGACCAGCCGTGTGCACGGTGGTTTTCTGAGCCCTCTCCTATGTGCTGAGGAGGTTAGAAGTGTCCGGGCTGGCCGTGTTCCCAGCTTGGAGCACTTTCTACTGTACCAGAAACAAATCACTTGGACTCTTGAGTCTCAGTGTTCTCACCCGTAAAATGGAGGGACTGCTTCCCCCTTGGAACTGGGTGATGGGTAAGAAAGGGATTGGGGGGCTGGGGAATGTCAAGGCCGTTAACTGATGGAAGAAGGAGGAGCTGGAGATTAGCTGCTGGGATTAGCCCAGCCGCCAGCCCTCCCCACCCGACCCCTTTTCATGCCCCAACTTAATCCTGAACCTTAATCCTGCTTGGAAATCCCTCTCCTCCAGCGGCTGCCGCCCGCCAAGGCTCTGCCTTGATGGGAAGCTCACCGGGGAACCAGAACCTGAGCAGGAAAACAGGGAGGGGACCAACTGGTGCCAAGTCTGAGCCAAGAACAAGCCCTAACCCTATGAATTCCTACTGCCTGGGAAGGGTGGGGGGGATGAGTGTGCTGGGCTCGAGCACCCCAGAGACCCCTGGGCACCTTCCTCCTCAACCCCCTGCCCTATCCTGACTCGAGGGTCAAGGGTGTGGAGCTCTGTTCAATGCCCTCTTCAGAACCCCCCTTGCTAGCCTGAGCGTGGGCATGGAGGAAGGAGGCGGGGTGGGGCTCCCAGCCTGGCTGTCTCTGGAAGCCACTGTATGGCCTGAGATCTTTATTTCTTCATCTGTACCATGGGGGTGACAACCCTGACTCCCCAAACACCCAGTAACTGTTGCCTCCCCAGCACCTGCTCCTCCCTCCGCTTGAGTTCTGTCCATCGGCTCTCCAGAGGTCAGAGGTCAACAGTGGATGCAGGGCCTGTGCTCTGTGAGCATCCTGGCCAGCCTCATGCTGGCTGCCCTTGCTAACATTCCCCCAGCTGCCAGCAGTTCCCCCAGCAAAGCACTCGTGATGACGTGCTTAGTTTCTGTTGCCCTGGCCAGCCCGGGAGCCCCTTAGAGCAGGAGCCAAGGCTGCCACCCTCTCCTTGTGTTCCCAGAGCCAGGCTGGAGAAGTTACTCAGAACACGCTGGTTATCTGAACAGATGAATTCACCAAACAGAAGGGGAGCCTGGTGCCTAGAGAGGGTCTGTAACCTGCCCAAGGTCACAGAGAGGTGGAGCCTGGTGGGACTAGCAGGGCCCTGCCTGCTAGTGTGAGGGCCTCCTCTGTCTGGCTGTCCTGTCTGGGTCTGTCTGTCCCCTTCCAGGGGGGACAGGGGCAGCTCTTCAAAGGTGGGGAGCAGGCTTTAGTAGTCTCTCAGACCCCTGCTTGGTTGGTAGACATGGGTTGTGTTTGGAAAGGACTGTACTTGTCCAGAGCCACATCTTAAGCTCCGGAACTTTCTGGGGCTCAGGGACCTCTTTGGGGTGGTAACCAATGGGAGGCCCGACATTGTCCCCATACCATTTGCACATCAACTTTTGTGGGCAAAGGCTCCTGGGAAAATAGGGCAGAAGGGTTGGGATGTGGCCAGAACTAGGGCTCCTGCCCTGAAAAAGATACCTGGGTTTACAGCAGAGCCCCACTGCCCCAAATTCAATGGGTGACCTTGGCCAGGCCTGCACCTGACCTAGACCTCAGTTTACCTACCTGTGCTATGTGTGTGTGTGTGTTTGCAGGAAGGGGGTGGGGGAGGGGAGTGGCTGGTCTCTCTGTGTCCTTCCTGTTTTGATAGACCCTCAAGGTCTTTCCTCTCTTTAGGGGAGAACAAGGGGTCTTGATACAGGTCTCTCTAATTATTCTCCTAGGAGCCCTAAGGACAAGCAGCCCTACTAGGCATATTGGCTCCCCTTCTACCCTTACAGGGGCTCTAGGGAGTTGCTTGCTGCTCCAGCTTGGTGGGCCCTAGGTCCCTGCTGGGCCACCCACATGGCAGCCACGCGTCATGCCACACTGACCTCCAGCTCACCTCTGGGGGTACCCAGCCCCCTCTGGTCAGCAGGGCTCCCTGGCAGGACATACCAAGCTCAGACCAGGCCTCTGACCTCGGGTGTTCCCTTCTTCTCCCCAGACCCCCTCCCCAGATCCAGTGCCCACTCCTTCTGTCTCTGGCTTCCTGCCCCCCAAGCTGGAGGGGGGGGGGGGGGGGGGGGTGACAGCTGTGTAAGCAATGGCGGCTGCCCCTTCCTGCCCCTCCCCCCCAGCTGTCTCTCTCTCATGACAGCTGCCCAATCAAAGGGCCGGGGGCTTAGCCAGCTCCCCCCCACACGCAGGGATCAAGTGTCCACCCTGGCTTTGTTCTGGAGCAAGAACAATCCGGGGGAGGGGAAGGCTCCTGGGGCCAAGCAACTCAAGTGGACTGGCCCGCCCCTTGGGGGATTCCCTTGGCTCTAATAGCTAGAGTGTCTGGACCAACTAGGGCTTGTAGACCCACCTGGGCTGGAAAGAGAGAAGAGTCCAGTCTCCAAGTTCATCCCCCACCTTACATCCCCCAACGGTCCCCAACCTAACAGCCTCCTTCTATTCCTCTCCAAAAGCAGCCATGCTGGCCACACCCAGTGATGCTGGAGAATGGCTCAGGGCATCAGGCGAAGCAGGGCATGGTGGGGATGGGGTGGGGGGAGTGGACCCTGGGGCCGGAGGGGATCAGCACTGCGGGATCCTGACTCCCCTGCCCATTTCTCTGGGCATGCTCACCCTTTCTGATTAACTAGGCCTCCAGAAGAATTGCCACAGCATCCTTGGATCCATATGCCCAGCCTCTCAGCCTTACAGCCTCCCAGGATGGCCATTCATACCTACTTTATGGGAGAGTTGGGGGAGGAGGGGCCTGGAGGGGAGCAGCCTGGGGTCTATGAGCTCCAGCCTCTGCTTCCTTGACCTAGAACTGTCCTGTAGACTCAGTACTAGGCAGAGACGGGAAGCTCTGACAAGCTGGCTGGTGCCAGAAATGCTACAGCCTCCTTAGAGCATCATTAGGCAACCCCTCAAGAGTCCTCACAGCCAAGGGAAACCAAGGCAGGCCCAGGCCCAGACTGGAGTCCAGGAGAAAGGGTGCAACTTCATGGTACAGCCCCATGCACTGGTACACATCCCCTCACTGTCTCACCAAATTGAGAAAGGTCTCTAGCTTCCATTCTCCATGCTAGACTGGGTCACTCTGCTGCTCAACAGCCATCCTTGGCTCCCCAATGCCCAATGAATAAAGCCTGATCTCCATAGATGGGCACTCAAGGCCCTTCATGATCTGGTCTCTGCCAACTTCTCTTGTCTCATCTCTACCCCATCCCCCACACACACCAGACTGCAAAACACGCCTAGCACCACCAGGCCTCTGGGCCTTTGCCCAGGCTGATCCTAGCTTGAAATGCCCATCCTCCCCACTCTGTCCAAATCCTTCTGAGATGCTGCCTCCTCTGTGAAGCCCTCCCCAACCTTCCAAGTCAGATGTTATCACTCAGGCCTCTCTGCCCCTCCAAGATGCCTACAACACAAAGAAGCCCCATTTGGGCATTTCTGAGCCTGCCTTTCCACTACAGAGTTCCAGGAGGGCAGAAGCTCCTCCAGGAGGGCAGAAGCCAGTACCAGTCTCAGTGTGCAGGGAGAAGAAAGGGCTCACAGGGCCCAGAGGCATTAGAGACCAGCGATGGGGCTAAGAATCCCAGAGAAGCAGTGACAGTGGGGTGAGAAGACCCAGGGCTCAGGGGACCAGCCCCACGCAAGAGTCAGGATCTGCCTGGACAGGGTTCCCAGTTCCCATTCCTTAGCACCCCCAGCCCCTGCTCCTGCTGTGTCTCTGGGTCTAGGGGCTCCCCAGGCATTATCACGGGTGGGGGATTTGCACTTTGAGACTTCTGGAGGCCCTGAGTGGGTTTCACCATGGCGAAGGGGGGCTGAAGGAAGAACTGTGGTGTGGCATAGGTTTCACAAAATCGGGCTCAGACTGTCATAGCTGGAAGGGCCTCATCAGAGGGGAACCTGAGGCCCAGAGAGGAAGGGGCTTGTCTGTAAGGCTACATGAGAATGAGAGGCAACTGGCAGAGCTGGCAGAATCCCAGGGTCCACCTGTGCAGCTCAGAGCTCTTTCCTCAAGAGGTCAGCGCCACTAGGCAATGGGGATGGAGGCTGGAGGGGGGCAGTGATGGGAGTAGGGAGGGTGGGCAGAGCCTGTCTGGGGACACAGGGCGGGGCAAAGCCAGCCTCCCTGTGGCCTGGGCCTGCCAGGGTGTGTGGGCCGCCTGCTCCCAGCCCCCCACCCTGAGCATGCAAGAAGAACAATCCCCTTGTGTTTGGGCAGCCTGAGCCTGCATGCTGATGAAGGCTGGGGGGTGGGGGCTGGGATGGGGGCGCCTTGGAGGTTGAGGGGGTTCCAGGGCCCGGAGGGGCTAGGGGACCTTCAGATGGGAAAAGGATAGGGTCCCAGGTGCTGGCTCTGAAGCAGTGAGGGTAACACCAGGAAAGAGTGAAGGCTGTAGTTGAGGTTTAAGGTCCTGGGGAGTCACCGGGGGTCTAAAAACTCTTTGTAGGAGAAGAGGAACCCCTGGAGACACATGCTCTATTGGTCCAGCGTGAAGGTGACCATCCTGCGCTTGGTGGGAACTAAGAGCCCACATTCTGGAAGGAGGGAATGCACCTGGCCCTGGGTGCATCCCCTTGAAGACCACTCCCCAGGGCGCTGGAGTCGGGCGGGGCACTGGGTGCTACAGGTCCCAAGATGGCGGGCCTGGGATAGGGGACTGAGGAGGCAGGCACCTCCCTCTCCTGGCGAAGCAGGCTCCAGGGCCAGGCTGAAGTGACTAGCCAGAGCCCCCGCACCTCCCAGGACTCCAGCTAAGAAGCTAGGTCAGAGCTGAGGGGCTAAAGAGCCACAGGGCACAAGGGACCACTCCGAGCCCCCAACTGTCATTTCCACACACCCCTGGCCTGGAGGTCTGTGTCTGGTGCCCTCAAGGACTGCAGAGAATGGGAAGGGGTGTGTGCTGAGCCAGGAACTGCAGGGGAATGTCAGATGGGGACAGAGATGGAGCAGAACCAGAACCCAGGGCAGGAGGTCGAGAGAAGAGCAGGTCCAAAGGACAGAAACAGCAGGTGGGATGAGGGCCTCAAATCTGGGGTCTCAGGTCCAGGAAACCCCTCCCTGGTACTGGGGGCTCCTCTAGCAGACCAGCGCCCCCCACCTGTGCAGGCCTGGGCCCGTGTGGGACAGGGAACGTGTTCCTCGCAGTCTCCCAGTCTCCCAAACCCGCGACCCCAGCCTGTGGACTCAGGCGCGGGCTCCCCGCCCCTGGCCGAACCCCCAAACTTCGCGGCCCGCGGTGCCCCGCCCGGCCCGCGCCCTACCTCGCTGGGGCTGTCCTGCGGCGGTGGCGGCGCGGCGGCTGGGCCGCTCAGTCCCACATTGTCCCCGGGAGAGGCGGCCGCTCACAACTGCGAGTGACATCAGCTGCGAACAATGAGGGGTTTGACAGGCGCGGAGCCCGGCCGGCCCGGAGCCCGGCTCCGCGCCCCCCCCCACCCCCGGCCCGCCCGGCCCGGCCCCTCCCCGCCCCCTCCCCGGATCCGATTACAGCGCGGCGGGCCCGCCCCAGCCGCCCCAGTGCCGCAGCCGCCCGCCCCGCCCCGCGCGCCGCGGTGCGCCCCGAGCGGCGGCCGCTTCCGGGAGGGCTGGGGCGACCCTACCCGGGCGGCTCCTCCAGCCCCCGGGAGTGGGGGGCGAGGGGGTTAGTCCGGCCTGAAGCGCGGTCCCAGCCACGGTCCTTCCCGCGCCACCCGCGCCTGCGCCCCACTCCCAGTCCCTTCGCTCTGGGCCAGCCGGTCCTTCCGTCCCGGGCCGCCCGCCCGGTGACTCTGCCGAGCCCTCTGCACCCCCATCTCGGCCTCGGCCCCGCCGCCAGCGCCCGCGCTGCCCCGCTCCGGCTCGGGTCCCTCGGAGCTCAAGTTTCGACCCTCCGCCGGGTCGGGTTCCCGGCGCTCCTCGCTTCTGCGCCATCCATCCCCGCGCGGGGCTCTCGCCCACCAAGCCCCGCACCCCTCAGCCACCCCCAGCTTCCGCGAGGCCAAGCCCTCGTCCGTCCAGGACAGGTTACCGGACCAGCTGGAGGAGGCGCCTGTGAGCGGTGTGACCCTGTGCACCCGCCCCGTGATTCTCCCAGAGCTACCCCCAGAATTCCTTTTTGGGCTAGGGTCGCGAGGGTCGCCAGGGACGCGGCGCAGTTGAGTACTCGACTAGGGAAGGGGTAAGAGTAGGGGGAGGAGCTGGGCGGTTCCCAAGCTCTCGCTTTCCCGCACCGCACCCTCGGCTGCCGCGCCCCCTGGGGCGCAAATCTACCTCCCCCTCTCCTCCGTAATCGGCTCAGCCTGGTCCCACTGACCTCCACCTCCCCCTACAGCTGAGTCTCTTGGCACCTGGGTGTGTGGGGGTGGGGAGGGGAATCCAATCTCCCTTCCCCTCCATCTGGCCCGGTGGACAAAGGGCAGGGGGACCATCTGGTCCCGCCAGGGTGGGGGAGGGGCCTGCAGTGGCGGTCCCAAGGGGCGGGGGAGGGGCGGCGCTCTGGAGACAGCGAGAGCCTGCGGGGTCTAATTGCATCACTTTATTTCACAGACCTCCAATCTCTGTCTCCCCACCCCCCAAAACTCAGAGCAGGAAACTAGCTTGGCTGAGAAGACCCAGGCCTAATAACCTGGGGAGCTGTGGAGCACCCAGAAGAAAGTGGAAAAGCTGGGAGATCTGAGGGTCGAAGTGATGGCCCTTCCCTTTTGTGGGCATTTCTGATCTGGGGGCCAGCTGCAACCTGTGGGTGAGTGAAGTTCAAAGCTGGCCACACCCTAAGCTTGGTAGAGGGTCTCCTGCAAGGGCTGGCCTCATGGTGTCCCCACCTTCCCAGCCATGGGGTGCTGAATGGTTGGGGAGGGCAGCATGTGCCTGTGCAAGTGCTTGTGTGGGGACAGAGTATGTGTGTGTGTGCCTGTGCATGCAATGCAAAGCTGCTGTGAGAGTGTGCGTATCAGCCCAGAGTTGCATGTACCTGTGTGGTTGCCCCCAAGTGAAGGATCATATTTGGGAACATAGATGACTGTAATGTGTATGCATGCATGTGGGCATGTATGTATTTGTGGCCTAAGAGGTGAAGGTAGGGGGTGTTTGTGCCCAGCAGGGCAGCCAAAGGAGGAGCTGGGAGGTGGGGGGAGGCTGGGCAGAGCAGAGGAAGGAATGCAAGCCGAGCAGGAAAGCCTATAGGAGAAGCTCATCTAATGGATTACCCTCCACCAGATTATGTCCCTTGATTCCTGAATTTTTTCCTCTTGATTTCACCTCTTCAGTCTGTCACTGCAAGAGAAAGAAGAGGAAAAGACAGACCCTAAAAGAACTCAGATAGAAAGACACACCTGTTGGATGTGCAGGATGAGCAGGAGCCCACGAAGGGAAGGAGAGAGAATGAGTGAGAGAGAGCCCAAGGCAGGCAAGTGGCCCACCCCCATCAGCAGGGCTGCGCCTCATGCTAGCTCCTGCAGGAAATCCAGCAGCCCTGTATGCCACTCCTCGGGTTTGTCAAGGTAACAGGGGTGCCCCGCCCCCTCCATGACTAACACCCGGTGGTTGGGCAGCTGCTTCAGGTGCTCAAAGCTGGTCTGACCCATGGGGTCCTGGTCTCCATACACGATAAGAACCGAGGTCTAGAGAAAGCAAAGGGAGGCAGAGTCAACAGGGACCTGCCCCACCAGCCCCAGCCTCCTAGAGATCAATTCCAGCCCTCCCCATCACTTTGGTCTCTCCCTGGGGTCACTGCAAATGACAGAGAGAGACAAGTTGGCCCAGTGCAGGGATGGTTTGGAGAGGTATGAATTTGTGTATGCCCCAGCACACAGTTTAGCACAGGGCTTGCCACAGTAATCTTCTGCCTAGTACACCAAAAGGGCGGAGTTTGGTGGTTCAACTCCTCCCGGAAGCTACCCCTTTGGTTACCCAGTACCCAGGGATGGACTGTTCCTTGCTCCTGGCAGGGACATCTCAGCCTCCCACATAGGGGTACCTTCACTCTGGCATAGTCGGCAGCATTGATTTTGTCAGTGCAGATGGGGGCCACTGGCACATAGCCCCGGATCTGGGAGCCTGGGGCCACGAGGAAGGGCAGGGAGTACATGCCACTCAACGATGGGCTGATCACGACTGGGGGGCCCATATCCAAGGCATCCACCACAGTTGCCAGAAAGCTGCTGGGGACCAGCTCCCCAACAGGGGCAGGGGCTGTTGCTTCCTTGGATCGCCCCAGACCTGCAAGGATTCAGGTGCGTGAGAGACAAAGGTGGTGAGTAGGAAAACGGGAGAGAGGGTCCCTTCCTCCAGGAAGCCCTCCTAGGTCAACCGCTGTGCCAGGTTCCTGCAACAGGCAGTGTTGCATGCTGTAGTTACTCCTACAGCAACCTAGGTCTGTCATATCTGTAGCAAGCATAAGGCATTTCCTTGCATGTTTGTGCCCATCTCCCCCAGTACAGCGTCCTCAAAGAATCAGGCTCTGAAGCCCAGCTTGGCCAGATCCAAGTCCCAATTGTCCACTATACATTATGTAAGCTTGGGAAAGTCCCCTCAGCCCTCACTCTACTGTTCAGTTTCCCCATCTGTTAAAAGGAGGTAGCAAAAGTGTTTGCCATTTGAGATTGTTGTGAAAATTGAGTTAACTGCTTCAAGGCACCTGTCCCAGGGCTGGCAGGGTAGATGCCTCCAGGACAGTGGATGAGAGACTGGCTCTGCACACATCCCTCCCCTCCAATTAGTCAATCCCTACCTTCTGCAGAAGGATTAGTTCAAGGCCTTGGCCTTGAAGCTCAGCCCAATCCACTGTCAGAACCAATCCTGTCCCAGCCTGGAGGCCCGCCCTTGGGCACTGAAACCATACCAGCCATGGCCAGTGAGGGGAGCAGGTTGGCCATGCTGCCACCTTCACACTTGGCACCATGGGCTGGGGCCCGCCAGTTGAGGCTATGACTGGCAGTCTTGTGCTGCTCCTCCCTCCCTCAGGACCTAAATTAGGGCTTTGTATGTGGGATCATGACTGGGGGCTTAGCCACCCCCAAAGGTGCCAGGGGACTCAGTGTCACTCCTCAGGGCTTCTAACAGAGCCTGTGGTTTCGGCTCTTTCAAAATATTTTACTTCCAATCGACTGAGCACCGATTATTATGTGTTAGGTACTGGCCACATACTCACATGGATAATCTCATTCCATTCTCATTAGAGCCAAACACCAGAATGAGTGTGGTTATCTCCCATTACAGATGAGGAAACAGAAGCAGAGACATTGCCCCGGGCAACACAGTTAGAAGCAGCTGGGCAGTGTCCAGACCACACCCGGATGGACTAGAGAAGCTCAAAGGCCCTTGTAGTGTGCACTGCGCCCTGTCTAGCTCAGGAGTCAGCCTGGCTAGGTCCTCCCAGTCCCCCAGCCCCCAGCCCTGGGTCCCCAGTGAGGCTCCCACAACCCCTGTCCAGAAGCCTTCCCTGGAGTTACCTGGCAGGTCAATAGCCACAGCCCAGTAGCCAGCCTGGGCCAGCCTGTGCAGCGTGCCCAGGTTCTGCCAGGTCTCGGAGGAGAAGCGTATGCCATGCAACAGCAGCACGGAGAAGCGGGTGGCCTGCCCACTGCCCGGGTGAGCCTCTCGGAAAAAGAGGCTCTGGCCCTGCACCTGGATGGTGCCCTCGTGCTGCTCCACGCCCGCCATACCTCCTGCTGTGCTGGTGAAGCACCTGTGGTTCAAGGCCAGGCTGATGAGAAGCCACAGAACACCTTGCCCAGGTGGAGCAGGGAGGCTGCCACAGACAGGGCAGGGGTCCCTCCTGGAGCATCAAGGAGGCTCCCAAAACTCTAGGAACATGCTTTGGGGGTGAGGAAGACATAGGTGTTATTTCTGCATCTGCCACTACCTAATTGCCTTGGTTTCCTCATCTGAAATATGGGATGTTAAAGCCTATCTCAAGAATTTATGAGTTAAAAAAAAAAGAATTGATAATTGATGGCGCCTGCCTTTGGAAAGAACTTAATACATGGGTCTCCCATTACAATTATTGTTCCCATTGTTATTATCCTTTTCTACGAATGGGGATAATACAAAATAGTACTAGCTCCTAGGTGGTTGATAGGATTCAATGAGGCCAGGCATGTAAAACACTCGCCCGTGCCTAGCACATAGTAAGCATAGTAAATGGATCAACAGCAATCAACAGTAAGTAGCTGACTATTTTGCTTTTCAACATTTTCCTCTTCCAGGCACTGTTATAGGTCGTAGGTTGGCATCGCAGGCCGAAGAGGATAGGGGTTAGAGTAAAAAAATCTGTTTTCCGGAGCCGGAAACCGGAGCGCTGAGCAGGGAAAGGCTTTGAAGTTCCGGCCGGCGAGGGAAGCGAGGTGCTCAGCGCGCTGCCCGCTGGGGCCCAACGCACTGACGCCGCGGCCAGGGGCGCGGTCACCGGCGCCGCCACCGCTCGCTGTGTCCCCTCCGAGGACCTCGGTTGTGGATCGCAGGGTCTGGTAGGGTGCATGCAGAGGGGGTGGGGGCAGACCCGAGGAAGGGGGCCTGGGGAACCGAGATAGGCAGAGGAGAAACTTGGGGTAGGTGGGAGTGGGTTGTAATTGGAGAGAGGAAGAGAGGGTTGGGGGGCGCAGGGCAGGTACCTGGGGAGCTGCGTGGGCTCTCGCAAATAGGAGGCAGGCGAGTGCAGGCGGCGACTGGGGCCCGGGGCGGGGAAGCAGGGATGTGGCCCGCCGGAGGGCGTGGGCCGGGCCGTGCTCCGGGGCGCCCGCTTGTGGCCGCAAGCCGTCCCAGGGTCGACGGGTGCTGCTAGACCCATCCTTCTCACAGCTGTCTCAGTTTCCCCACGCCCCTCGGCCCCACGTGCCCCAAGCACCGGACAGGGTCCGGCCCCGAGACCCTCAGCGACCTGCTCCACATGCATATGGTGTGGCTTGAGAAGGAGCGTTCCTTTGGGGTCTCATCCTTCCTGTTCCCTCCCCCTTCCTCCCCACCCCCTCATCCCCAGCCTGGGCTGCCCAAACCCAGAGTCGTCTGTCTGGCATGTGGCTGAGGCCCGACAGGTTTGAATGCGAAGCTCTGCCAATGCCCAGCCTTGATCGTTTTCCCAACGCCTCCGAGCCTATTTCCTTGCCTGTAGAATGGCTGTGATGTTGCCTACCTCACAGAGTGCTAATAAGGAGTGAATGCTGGGTGTTCCGTGCAGCCTCCTTTTTCCAGGTCTGCCCACACAGGCCAGGGACAGATCAGATGTTGGTCGCATGTCACCAACCAGGATAGGTGACATATAGAGACATAGGAGCCTAGAGGCCACCCCAGGCCCTGACCGAGTGCTCGAGCGCATGTGTATTTGCAGGGGTCAGGGAAGTGGATGGCCGGAGACCTGGGGCTGCTGCATAACAATACTAATATCTGGCAGTTACACAGCGAGGCTTCCGCGCCAGACACTGTTCTAAGGCTTGACCTATCCCTCAGTCCTTAAGACAGGCCTCTGTGGTGGTGACAACCCTCTGTGGTCCTTAAGACAACCCTTATCCTTAACCCTGCTGTACAGACCGGAGACTGAGCAAGGGTGGAGACGTGCTGGTGGGAAGAAGTCGACTGTCCCTCCCCCGGCTTTCAGGCCAAAAACAATCCGGAAAATCGGAACGGGGGGACGGGGCCGCCAAACCTCTGTGCTTTGGGGTGCCGCCCCCAGTGCCCCTTACAGCTCGGCTACTAGGCGTGGACCCGAGACCGCGGACTGCGCAGGCGCGCGGAGGCTCGCAGCCGCCCGCAGAGAGGCGGAGGCTGAGGTAGCGTCAACGTCTAGGGGCTGTTTGGCGCTGGTTGCACCTGAGCGGAGCCCGCCCCACGGTGGCAGACCCGGTCATCCCTGTCGGCCCGGTGAGTGTCCCCGGGGAGCGAGGCCAGCAGGGTGCCCGGGGGCGGGCCATCCTTGCCCCGCCCCTTGCCCCCGGAGCCCTGGGACAGAGTCCTGCTGGGAGGGGCCCGCGCTGGGGCAGCGAGTATGTTTGTGTTCGTGTGTCAAGTGTGCGCGCCCGCGCGTTTGTCAGCGTGTGTTCTTGGGGGTCTGGGTGTACGTGTATGTGTGTGTGGTGTATCGGTGTTTCTGTGTGCCTGTGTTGGGGGGGTTATGTCAGCCTGTGTGCCCGCTTGCGTCTGTATGTCTACTGTGTGAATTTCTGTGTGCGTGTGATTTTAAGGGTGTATATCTACCTGTGTGTCTGTGTGTGTATTTCTGAGGGTCTGTGTTTGGGTGTCCGTCTTTCTGCCTGTGCCTGTGTATTTCTTGTGTGCGTGTGTAGTTCTGGGGTTGTGTGTATGACTGGGTGCTTGAAATATGAGGGTCTGCATATGGTTTTGAAAGCGTGTGTGTGTCTACCTGTCCCTCTGCCTTCCTGATAGCTGAATGTGTGCGTGACTTTGAGGGTGTTTCAAGGTATCGATTGTGCAGAGGCCCGTGCGTGTGCAAGGAGGCTGCCTGTACGTGCAGGGAATAGCTCGTACAAAGGAAAAGCATTTGGGGACAAGAGTTTGTGTGCACGTCTGTACACCTGTGTGTCATTGTCGACGCGTATGCCAAGGACCTAACGCGGGTACAGCGCCTCACTCCCCTCGCCCCATATCTGTAGCGTACTGTTGTCTAGTGCTCCAGCTGCCTGGGTTGCCATAGCAACGGCTGAAGTCCCGTCCCTCCCTACCGGGAGAGGTGCCCCAGGGCACCAGGCCCACCAGAGGAGAGGTTCAGCGCGGATGCTCTGCCTGGTGGGAACCTAGGCTGCCGCGTTGGAGGCTTGCGTCCGAGGCTGGTCGTGGTCAGAAAGAAGAGAGGAGCGTGCTTTTCCTCCACTCATCATCTGGTCCTCCATCAGCCCCAGAGGGGCTGCCACTGCCCAGTCACCACCTGACTCTTGAGCCTGGGGGTGGGGGCTTGGGAAACAAGCCTTCTCGTTCCGGGAGGGGTGGGGGGTGGGGGGGTCCAAGGTGATTCCCCAGCCCTGAACTCCAGCCAGCGCCCAGCTGACACTCAAGACAGACCTGTTTACTGGAATCTGGGAACAAGGCAGGCCTGCTCACCCTAGACCCAAGAAATAAGACAGCCCCTGGTCAGGTCCACTGTATTACCGAAATCTCACAGGAGTCTTGGGAGGGCAGCTGCCAGGTTATCCTCCCCATTTTACTGACAAGGCACACAGCCAGGAATTGGTAGAGCAGAGTCTCAGAGGCAGGGCTAACTGCTCTGTCTGGGTCCTGGATACTGAGGTCTGTTTTCTGGGCTGGCAAAGGACTCAAACTAGAGGAGTCCATGAAGCAGGTCATTTGGCGTGAAGCTGGGGGGTGGGAGGCATTTGTCTCTCCAGCCTCCACGGCTCCCTTTCCACTTCTAGATGTGCCATGCTTCTCCCTAGCCGCATACCCCCTCATGCCTAGGCATTTCCTCCATCAAGGATATTCTCCATGAGCTCTCTTCCCACGTAATATCAGCTAGGGTAGAGCATTAAATATTCCCATCAGTGGTAAAACACATTCTGATTTTAGCATTATTATATGCAGTGTGATAAAAAGAACCATTTCAAAACATGCCCTCAGTGGGACATCGCTTTACTCTTTGATGTCTTTCACCTTTGATGACTCTCAGCACTCTGTCCACGAGCTCATCTGTCACCTCACAGCCTTGGTTTCCTCCTTGGCAAACTGAGTGTGGCCTGGTGGTTAGGAGCCCAGCCCTGGGCTCAAGTCCCAGTTCCCCTGCTTGCTACTCTGCACTTTGGGTAAGAGAATTTACCTCTCTGAGCTTCAGTTTCCTCATCTATAAGAGACCTATAATACCTGCTCCCTAGTGTTTTTGTGTGGGTTCATGAGTCGTTACATGTGAAGGGCCAAGCACAGGGCCTGGCTATCATAAGCACTTGATGAATGGAAGTGGTTTTAGCTGGCACAAGGATGATGGTGGCCACTGATGCCAGGAGGACATCTCAGATGCTCCTCACGCTTTAGGGTATCTGAGCCCTTGCCCTGGCATGTGGAGTAGTTGGGTGTGAACCCTCAGATCCTTGCCTGGAGCAGAGGAAAGGGCAAGGGCTGAGCTTTTCCTCTGCTGGGCGCTCCTGGGTGGGATTTGAGAATGGGGTCCAGGGGACCTTGCAGGGGCTCAGCCCTACCCTCTTCTCCCTCTCCTCTCCTCCTCCAGACTGTGGTACAGAACTCCATGACCCGGTCCCAGGTCGCCCTGCTGGGCCTGGGCCTGCTGTTCATGCTGCTACTGTATGTGGGGCTGCCAGGACCCCCTGAGCAGACCTCCTGGCTCTGGGGAGACCCCAATGTCACAATCCTGGCTGGTCTCACCCCTGGCAGCTCCCCCATTTTTTACCGCGAGGTGCTCCCACTTTACCAGGCCCGCAGGTGGGTGCTGACCCCAGGGTGTAGTGGAAGGACTAGGCCCGCGGGGAGTCCCTGTGTGGGTTCCCCAGCTCAGCTCAAAGTGCTCAGGGCCTGGGAAGGCAGTGGGAGAAGCCTGGGAAGAAAGAACCCCCAGAACACACACTCCCCTGTGTGCCCACAGGGTGGATGTGGTGCTGCTCCATGGAAAGGCCTTTAACTCCCGGACATGGGAGCAGCTGGGCACACTGCAGCTGCTGGCACAGAGGGGCTACCGGGCCGTGGCCCTTGACCTCCCAGGTGAGAGCCCCCACCCCTGGGTCTAAGGAGGTAACGTGCAGCAGGGACATGGGGACAGCATGCCAGAGGGGAGAACTGGAGGGTTAGGAAAGCCCTAAGTTGTGGCTGGGGAGCATCTGGACCCCAGTGTCTGAACAAGCAGGGGCAAGTCACAACACAAAGTGTCAACACGAAAAGCTCTGTGTTTTTTATTTTCTACCTTGAAAACTACAGTGTGGATTGTTGCATGTCACAGAGCAGTTAGCAACATGACCTGCCTCACAAGCGATTGCATGGGGAGATCTCACTGTCCTTTTTATGACAAACTAGGTAGCTTTTTGTTTTTTCAGCTATACAAATGATTTTTGCTATTATTCTTGTCATTAAAAAATCAACCAAGAGTGATGCCCTCAGAGACCCATGCCATGTTTCTCTCCCTCTCACTTCTCTAAGCAGTTTGAGGGTGCCAGGCCCTCTTTGGGCATTTCCATGCCTAGAGATACAGGGTTGTTTGGTGGGGGCTGTAAACATGACTGGTGTCCTGCCAGCTTAGTGAATCTATCTGCAGCCTAGTTTTCTTCTCCTCTACCATGTCTCATGGGTCATGCCAGGCACTGTGACCCTCCCTCTCCATAGTGTGTGCCATCAGAGGGATGAACAGGTTTTATCTGGCCACTCCTCGACTGGTGGCTGTACATGTAGCCTGCTTTAGAGTTTTCAGTGTCAGTTGAAATGCTCAAGTAAGGAAGCTGAAGCATCTTTGGACATGCTTCTTTGAGCATGTGGGCAATCATTTCTGTAGGGTAGCCATCAAGGCCAGTTGATGGGTCAAAGGACACACACTTAAAGTTTTTTGACAAATATTATCTTACCCTCCAAAAATGCTGTGTGGATTTACCCTCCAGTCATGTACAAAAGTGTCCACATCTTCCTTAACACTGTGTATTATCAGTCTTTCTAGTTTTGCCAACATGATGAATGAAAGATGGTTTTCTAGCAGCCCTATCACAGTACAAAAATAACGTCTAGGAAGTTTGGGGTAGCAGATGCTATATGCCACTGCCCCCCATCTCTTTCCCTCACTCTGGTGGGCAGGAAGTCCTGACTTCCTTCCCAGCCTCCTTCAGCTGGTGCCTTCTGCTGTTCCCAGGTTTTGGGAACTCGGCACCTTCGAAGGAGGCAAGCACAGAGGCAGGGCGGGCACAGCTGTTGGAGCGAGTGCTGCAGGACCTAGAGGTGCAGAATGTCGTGCTGGTGAGCCCTTCACTGAGTGGCTGCTATGCCCTGCCCTTCCTGATGCAAGGCCACCACCAGCTGCATGGATTCGTGCCCATTGCACCTGCGTCCACCCAGAACTACACCCAAGAACAGTTCCAGGCCGTGAAGGTACTGGGAGGAGGGTCTCCAAAAGTCCTGGCTTCCTGTCCCTGGCTCGAGTCATAGGGGGAAAGGCCTCAGGTCTTACTTGGAGGACACATGGCCCCATCCTTGATCTGGATGGGAGAGATGGGGTGTATAGGGAAGATTTCCTAAGGAGGTGGCTTGAGGGCCAGTCCCCATCAGGCCCCAGGATCACAGCCCCTTGCCTTGCCCTGCAGACCCCGACTCTCATCCTGTATGGGGAGCTGGACCGCGTCCTGGCTTGGGAGTCACTGCGGCAGCTCCGCCACCTGCCTAACCACTCTGTGGTGAAGCTGCGCGATGCAGGCCATGCCTGCTACCTCCACAAACCACAAGACTTCCACCTCGTCCTTCTTGCCTTCCTTGACCATCTGCCTTGAGCTCACCCACTGTCCAGGCCCCAGGCCTGGCCTGAGCTTGGAGGATCTGGACCAGTCTCCACCAGGGAGGCAGCCCCTGGGGTTGGAGGGTAGAGGCCAGAGGGCCAGGCCCAGTCAGGACCTCTCATTTCATCTCAGAGGCACAATAAAAGAAAGCATTTTTGTTATGCCTAGGGAGTGACAGGTTCTGTTTCCTGGCATTGCTGCAGGTGGGGTTAGAGTTGGAGGCAAGTCTGGGACTGCTTTGGGACTGAGAGCTGGAGGGATTGCTCCAGCAGCCTGGGAAGGCTAAGGACATGCGCTACTTACTAGATGGCTGCTGAGTGGCTACTCTGACTCAGTTTCCTCATCTGTAAAATGGGCATGATGGTAACACCTAGCTCAGAAAGTGGTTTTAGGATTGAGTCTGGTTAAGCAGAGCACTTGGCCATACTGGGCTGGCGACGTGGGAGTGTCATGGAGAGGGGATGTTACTACTGCTGAATGACCACTGGGATTGGTGGGAAATCCAGGGTCTAGTGGCTGAGTTGAGTGAGTCAGGAATAGAGGACCTATGGCCGAAGGGAGCAAGATTTTTAAAGGTGGGGTGGAGAATGTGATTTAATAAGTGACACAGTATTGGGAAGAGGGAAATTTCCCCCTCTACCCCTCTTGAGTTCTTGGCTGGACTAACAATAAAATTGACACAAAACAGATTAATAGGAGAAAAAGAAATTTTAATCATGTGCAAGGAGGTCTCGTAGAAATGGGACCTAAGAAGTGGCCAGAGCAGGCAGCTTTTATACTTTTTAGACAAAGAATAAATTTGTGAGGACTTGACAGGACAAAGAAGCATATTTTGGCTGCTCAATTAGTAAAGAATCTAAACAGAGTGAGCTTGAGGGTAGTAAATTAAAGAATTAACAAGGTTTGTTTATACAGGCTTCTCAGCCTGAATTCCCTATCTCCGGAAATCAGAGTGTCCTACCTCCAGATGCAGGGAGTGTACCTTTTGTATAGAGATTTATTGTTATCAGGGAGACAGAAAGGAGAGTCAGAATGTCTCTCTTGCATTGGACATTTCTCAAGTGACTTTAATTCAAAATAATCAACATGCCACTGAGGCACAATTTGGGATGGCCTGCCCTGGGCCCCAACAATAGCATTGTTGGTGAACCACCAAGCCTGCTTGCCCCTGGGAATCTGTGGGTCAGCAGTCTGACTTAAACCTCACGAGGGTTGGATGGACCCTACCCTACCCTGCCAGCCTGCTTCCTCTGTGCCCAGAGGTTGAAGTCTTCAACCCCACCCCTCCCCAAGCTGATTCAGCCCCTGGAACTGAGGGCAGAACTGGCTGAGAGTACAAAGGACAGCCGGACGCACAAATGGGCAGCTACAACTGTGTGCAGCCTGTGGGTGGCCAGTGGGACACCCGTGCCTCTTTATCTTCCTTCTCCAGTGGCTGCAGAAGAGCCAGGGAGCCTGGCACAGGGTCAGCCAAGAAGGTGCCACACGTATGCTTTTGTGCAGTTTCCCACCTCTCATTCTGTCATACAGCGTCACGATTACATCCTCTCATCGTGCCATCCTCTGTCACACCCAACCACCATCTCACATTGTCATACACACAGTCACCCACTGATACACAGATTTGCCTACACAGTGGTGCGATCACACATGCGCCCATCCGTTCATTTATCCTTTATTCCTGGCACGCTGTCCGTCTGTTCTGTCCCCTGCCAGGGACAGAATCCTGCGGGTACATGGACCAGCATCTTGGAGCTCACAGATAATTAACCAATAACCTCTCCACACAGGGAGCATTGAGGCAGTCAGGGAGGCCGCCCCTGAGGAGCTGAGGCGTGAGGAGGGGAGAAGTCCAAAACTCGCGGTAGGGGGTGGTGGAGCAGGCCGGGGCCAGACCCAACAGGACTTTTCAAAGCTGTACTCTGAGAGCGAGGGGGCGCTCAAGGGGGCAGCTGCGAAGTTTCCGGTCAGTGCCCGCCTTCCTCCCTTCTGGCCCAATCGGGAGGTTGCGGGAGGTGGGGCCCGCTGCCCAGGGCCAAGGGCGGGGCCTGCGGGGGCGGGGCCAGCCTGTAGCTCGCTGTCGGCTGCAGGGCGGAGCCGGCGGCGGAGGCAGCTGCCCCGGGGTGGGCCCCTGAATCCCGGCCTCATGTAAGTGGCGGAGGCTGGAACCACTGGCTGGCGGAGACGCCCACGCTCACTGGGCCTTAGAGATTGGGACGGCCCTGATTCGCAGTCTTCGGTCCCGCCCTGCGAGGTCCGGCCACGTGGTGGGCGGACCGCGGCAGTTCTGATCCGGAGACCTCGCAGGACCTGGAGTCCCGCCCACAGTCCAGGGCGAGAGGGGAGCGCGGGCCCAAGACCAGCAGAGAGTGAGGTGGGGGGCCGTGGAGAGGGGTAGAGGGATCTGGGGCTCCCTGACATGAAATCCGGGCAACTGGGAGAATTTTTTTGAGGAGGGCGGGGGGGAGTCAATGTCTGGTTTCAAATGTGGCTCAGCTACTTTCTAGGTGTCTCTGAATCTGTCTTAGTTTTTTCCTCTGTAATGTGGGCTTTCAGAGGCACGAACTTCATGGGGTTCCTTGGGGGATTAAATAAGGAAATGTGTTGAAAGTGGCCAGCACAGCGCCTGAAACAGAATGGGGCCTTTGTAACTGGGGGCTCCGAAACAAGGTATTCTCTCCCTGCGGGGCGGCCGGGGAACCGCCCTGGGGAGGGACTGCGTGTAAATGGAGCCCACCAGCCCCAGCGGCGGGGAGGGGTAGGTAGCCACTCGCTTTGCCCCTAGCTCACCACGGCAGGGCAGCGCCATGGCCAGCAAGCGTCGTGAAGGCGAGCACCCATCCGTGACGCTCTTCCGTCAGTACCTGCGCATCCGCACCGTCCAACCCGAGCCCGACTACGGTGAGAACGCGGCGGTTCCAGGAGGACCTGTGGTGGGGCATCAGGGGCGGGGACTGTGCTCTAAACCAGGCGCCAACCCGTCACCCAGCTGAGCCTAATCTGCCTCAAATGGCGCCTCCATTCCTCTAAGCCGTTCCCTAGGTCAGCAGACAGCTCAGCATCCCCTCCAGGCTGTGCTGCTCCAAAAGTTACAACTGGTAGTTAAATAGGGAACAACTTCACCTTACTCTCCAGCACTTGGGGTTGGGGAAGGGAAGAAGAGGCCCCCGGAAGCCTACTGGGGCTGAACAAAGGCCACAGACCTTCGGGGAATCAGGCTTGGTGGCTGGGAACTGTGTACTGGGGTCCAATCCAAATCCCTGCTCTGTGATTTACCAGCTGGGAAACAGTGGGTGAGCCTTATGTCTCCGCGCCAGTTTCCCTATCATTAAGGAAGGTAACAATGACACCTGCTTCTCACTCTGGACTTCCCACCTGGCCTTCTACAAAGGGTCACTGGCCAAAAATGTCTTCTTTCTTGGGGACAGCGATGCAGATGTCTCTGACGGATGTGGAATTGTGTTGAGGCAGGGGTCTGCTCCCTTCTCTGGATGTACCCCCATCTCTGCCTGGGCCCGTGGGAGGTGTGGGGAGGCAGAAGCAGCAGCAAGGCTGTCTGTGTTCCCAGGGGCTGCCGTGGCCTTCCTTGAGGAGAGAGCCTGCCAACTGGGCCTGGGCTGTCAGAAAGTGGAGGTGAGCCTGTGGCCCAGCATGGGTAGGGGAGGTGGGCCTGGGGCAGCTCCTCACCGTGCACTGACAACCCCTCCTCCTGGCCCTCTCCAGGTGGCACCTGGCCGTGTGGTGACTGTGCTGACCTGGCCAGGCACCAACCCCAGACTCTCTTCCCTCTTGCTCAACTCCCACACCGATGTGGTGCCTGTCTTCAAGGTGCGGGGGGTGTAGGGAGTGGAACACCCTTGGGGACAAAGATGGTACAGATCCCCCATTCGACTGCAGGGATCCCACGATGCTGGTCCTGGCACTGATTCAACCTCATAGAGCATTACTCCACTCAATCAAGCAACCTCTGCCCAGTAGCCATTCCATGCCAGGGGTGGGGTATGCCAGAGGCAGGGTTGGTGGTGGGAGGCAGAGATGAGGGATGGCTGTCAGCTGCCCTCTTCAGCCCTACGTGGGCTCCTAGGGCACCTGCTCCCTGGGCAGGGCCACAGTTGAGCAGAGTGGATTAACGACTACATTTGGTGCTTGGGTCCCTCTTCCTGCCCCTGCCCCCAGGAACATTGGAGTCATGATCCCTTTGAAGCCTTCAAGGATGCTGACGGCTACATCTATGGCAGGGGCGCCCAGGACATGAAGTGTGTCAGCATCCAGTGAGTGTCCTTCATTCCCAGTTTCCCCACTGGCCCGTTGGATTGACCCAGGACCCAGGTGTGATTGGAGAACATCAAGGCCAAGGAACATCTTGACCCCTTACCTTGGGCGGGAATTCCCGCTATGACCATTGCATGGATGGGGAGACAGGGACAGAGACTTTCTGGAGTCACCTGCTAGGCCGTGGCAGAGCACGGCCCAAGGCTGCAGCCTGCCTGCTCTGATGGCTCCCCGCCAGCACCTGGCTTACACCCTCTTACTGCCCCTCAGGTACCTGGAGGCTGTGAGGAGGCTGAAGGTTGAGGGCCACCATTTCCCCAGAACCATCCACATGACCTTTGTGCCAGGTAGGAGTGACTCGAGGAGGGGCACCTTCAGGGGTGGGGAGAGTGTTGGGGCACCCCCTATCTCACATTCCTGCTTCTTTTACAGATGAGGAGATTGGGGGTCACCAAGGCATGGAGCTGTTTGTGAAGCGGCCCGAGTTCCAGGCCCTGAGGGCTGGCTTCGCCCTGGATGAGGGTGAGCAGGGTGGCAGGACACTGACTGGTCAGCAGGGGATAGGGAGGCTGCTAGTGGGGGCTGGGCCGCTCCACCCTCTCAGGCCTGGCCAACCTTTTCCTCCTCAGGCCTGGCCAACCCCACTGACGCCTTCACTGTCTTTTACAGTGAGCGGAGCCCCTGGTGTGAGTATGCACTTGGACGTTGGGGGTCACTGTGCAGATGGGAGACTGGGCCAGAAGGGGCAGGGGCCCGCCAAGGGTTCCACAGCAAGTTGGGGCCTGAGTAGGCCTTGAACCCAGGGCCTTTGCCTCCCAGCCCCTTCCTACCTGGGCATCTCTTTCCTGAGCTGCTGAAAGGAGGCCCTAACCATGGGCAGAAACCAGCTCTACACTGTGCATTCTGAGGCGGGCAGAGACCTGGCAGAGGAGCCTGGAATGAGGGGAAGACCCCGGGCCCATCCCAGGGCTGGTTGCTTTTCCAGCCTCTCCCATACTGAAGACACCCCCTTCCCCCTGCGTCTCTCAGGGGTGCAGGTCACAAGCACTGGGAAGCCAGGCCACGGCTCACGATTCATTGAGGACACGGCAGCAGAGAAGCTGGTGTGTGGCATACGGGGAGGGAGTTTGGGAGTTCCCGAGGCTGTCCTGGGACCACTCTCACATCTAACCTCACTCTCCTAGCACAAGGTTGTGAGCTCTATCCTGGCTTTTCGGGAGAAGGAGAGGCAGAGGTGAGGCAGCCTGGGAAAGGGCACGGGGCTCTGGGAGGCTACGCAGGAGAGGAGGGGGGCTGAGCCCCCTTTTTATCTGTTCTTCCCCCTTGCTGCTGCTGCCCCTGCCCCCGCCCACAGGCTGCAGTCAGACCCTCAGCTGAAGCAGGGGGCCGTAACCTCCGTGAACCTGACTAAGCTAGAGGGTGGTGTAGCCTATAATGTGGTACCTGCCACTATGAGCGCCAGCTTTGACTTCCGCGTGGCACCAGATGTGGACCTGAAGGTGCCATCTCCACCTGGGTTTGGAGGAGGGAGCCTGGGTCCTCAGCCCTGTCCTAGAGGCTCAGGGAGAGCCTGAGGGGTCAGCTCATCTCCCTTCTCACAGGCTTTCGAGGAGCAGCTACAGGCCTGGTGCCAGGCAGCTGGCGAAGGGGTCACCTTCGACTTTGCTCAGGTGTGGACTGGGGAACCTACAACAGGGGAGTTGTAGGAGCTGGGGAGGCTGGGCTTGCTGCATGTATCACTGCAGGAGTGTACGTTTGGTGTGCCTGCATACATCCTGGCTTTAGCTGTGAGAGACATGTTTTGTTCACCAACAAGTGTTAGTTGTGTAGGCCACTGTTGGGTGCTGGGGAATACTAGGGAGTGAAATTAGACAAGTTTTTGCCCTCATAGTCTTTACACAATGAAGGGAGGAATAGACATGAATCAAAAAATTACGTATTACTTTTATGTAAGTGTGAACACATGTGGTCCAGGAAAGGGTGGGACCTCATAACTGTGAATCTGTAACTGGAGTATTTGACCAGTCTGAGGGGTCTGGGAGTGCCATCTTGAGGAAGGGGCACTTAGGAATGATCTGAGGATGGACAGGAAGTGGAGGGCACAGAAGGTCCCAGACCTGTGACCTTTGAGAGACTGAAAGAGGGCCTGTTGCTGGACTGGCCAGCTGGATGTCTGGGTAGGTGGGTGTGTGCCCCGTGCCAGGCACAGCCTACCCTATGAAGAATAGGGCAAGACGCCAGGCCTTGTCCTGATCCTGCCATCCTTCTCCCCACAGAAATGGACAGAGCCCCGAGTGACATCTACTGATGATTCAGACCCCTGGTGGGCAGCTTTTAGTGGGGTCTGCAAGGACATGTGAGCACACCGGCCAGCCCCCCTCTCCCCTTCCCTCCCTCCCACCTTCCTTTGCTCCTTCAACCCTTCCCTTGCCCTCTCCCCTCTCTGCTTCCACATTCATTCACCAGGTTCTTCCCTCTACAGGAACCTCACCCTGGAGCCGGAGATCTTCCCCGCTGCCACAGACAGCCGCTATCTTCGCGCGGTGAGCTGCTTGCAGTAGGGTGGGCAGTGGAATGGTCCTGGGTGCTGGCCTTCCCCCTAACGGCTCCTGTTGCCCCCTGCAGGTGGGGGTCCCAGCTCTGGGCTTCTCACCCATGAACCACACACCCGTGCTGCTCCACGACCACGATGAACGGCTGCACGAGGCCATGTTCCTCCGCGGGATCGACATATACACTCGGCTGCTGCCTGCCCTGGCCAGCGTGCCCACCCTGCCCAGCGAAAGCTGAGCCCCGCGCTCTCCAACCTCCACCCCAATCAGTGCCAAGGACCTTTCTTCCCCCCTGCCCAACAATAAAGTCTGTGTGGACAGGGGCCACTTCTGAAGTACTAACAGCAAGGATGTTCACGGAGCAGGCTTTCAAAGATAATAGTAACACCTACTTCAGAGATGAGGGATCATACACCATGGGTCCCACCTGTTGCCCCAGCATAACGACAACTCTTTGAGCATCCCCAGTGCCCAAAGTTGGACTACAGATGAAGATCTAGTGTGACCAGGAACAGTGCTTCATTGGCTGTTCTGAGGGCTAAGACTGCTGGTGAAGCACCTGATCCAGGGGGCAAAGAATACAGCACAGTCATGCAAGTAAGGCAGTGCCACCATTGCTTGGCCTCCCAGGAGCCCTAGAACTTGGGGGACTGTACAACTCAGAGCAGTGAATGCTGGCCAGGCACGCTAGGAACCTAGAACTCCCCAGGCCAGAGTGCAGAATTCTTCTGGGTGCTCCCTTTTCTTCTGGGTAAGCTTTAAGACCTGACAGGGATGTTTGGGGTTTTTCTCTGTCCTCACCAGCCTGCCCAGTCCAGCAAGCTATGTGCCCCAGTGTCCCTAAGGCACCGAACCACTCCTCATTTACTAAGTCCCCTTCTGGCACTCCAAGGCCCTATTTCCCCTGACTCCCACCCACACCCTGCCATCCAAGGAAGGCTAAACTCTTTTCCCACACAAAATGTAGGTACCGACCCCACGTGACTGAAAGATCCTGCCTCAGGTTTATTTGTACAAATAGCACAGGAGGACACCAGCCCCATGCAGACAGCAGCCCAGGGGTCACACCAGTCCTTCTGTCCTCACGTTGGCAGACAAAGGCTCTACTCTGGAGCCTTTGTGGGGGCCTGGGCACCTTTGGGAGCGGGAGCGGGAGCGGGAGCTGGAGCTGGAGCGGGAGCTGGAGCCACAGCCGGAGCCGCAGCTGCACCTGCAGCCTTCGCCTTGGTTTGAGCCTTGGCCTGGGACTTTGGCCGGCAGAGCCTGAGACCCTTGGCGATGCGGGCACGAGCACGTTTCCCGAGCCTGGGGTGAGCAATGTAGGCAAGTCGACTGAGCTTGCGGCTGCCGCCCGTTGGGATCCTGGGCTTGACCTCCTTGGGCTTTACAAGAGTCTTGATAGCCTCAGCACGTGCAGTTACGGCCTTGGCGTTGTTGGCCTGCATCTTCTTCAGGCCCCTCTTGTTGTGCTTCTTGGCAAAACGCATGTTCCTCAGGAACTTGGGGTCCACCTGGAAGACAAAAAATGTACAGGTGGCTGTTAAGTGCAGCATGTAGGGGCCCCCAAGTCACCCATGGTGCCCCTCTCCACAGCAGCACCCACGAGACTATCAGTCGCCAGCCGAGGCCTGCTGGGAGCTGAGACAGCATCAAGTCAACCTTAAATGCAGAAATATCTGGCCCTTAGAGCCCAATAGAGCTCAGAAAGGAAGAACAAATTCCTACAGCAGGATTTTGGTTGAGTTTTTCCTGAAACCCCCTCACGGACACCCCACCCCCTCACCCTTAAAAGGTGCCAAATACTAAGGTTAGTACAACAGATTCACAGCAAACAAGGCAGAATAAGGACCAACGGAGGGAAGGGAAGGGGGCGGGGAGAGACCAACAGTACAGTGGAGTAGCAAAGTGGAGACAAGACTCAGTTGTGCTCAGACCCTACAGCCTCAGCCTTCTTGGCTAATCCTTAGAACTCCCTAGCACAGGAAGGGAAGCTGCCCCCTCCATGCCTAGTACTGCATCAGATCAAGGTCATATGGGTGGTCAAAGTGGAATGGAAGGCTCACAAGGTACTGGGTACACAGGCAAGACCACCCCTTCCCTTGAAAAGCTCTGAGTGAGCAAGGGAGATGATCAGACAAACTGCTCTCAGGAGGCAGGTTACAACTCGGGCCAGTAAAAGCCAAGTAAAGCTTTATTACAGGTCTGGCACAGCATAAAGTCCAGGCAAAACGAAGGACAGTTAAGCTACGTGAAAGACCCTGACCACGCAACTGGAGCCAAACACACACTTTTTTCTGATTCGGCGCACACACTCACCCCCTTAAGAGATTCATATCGTTGTGATCGGGGTTTCTTGATGCCATTTCTGTGCCATTTTCGGGCTGTGGGGAAAAAAGGAATTAGACCAAAAAAGAGATTTCCTCTAATAAGACCACCATCACAGCTGCAAGCCCGGGAGAACCATAATTTCTCCTTACTTGGGATCCGTCTAAGAAACCCCTTACCACTGAATGCAAAGCACTGTGGGTTATCCCAAGCGGATCCCTGGCTTCTAAATCTACAGCCCCATAGGTAATGCTGGCTGAAAGTAAAATCAGCCCCAGGCCCACTGTAGGAATGTGCCTCCTTTCCCTGACCAGTATCCCTAATCTTTGCCAGGGTCTGGGGCATTAGATGAAGGCTGGGCCAGGGGAACTTACACTGGTTGTGCGTGGTGTGGTTCTTGGACTTGGCCATGTCTGCAACTGGAGGACGAGAGTGGAGATCAGAGCTCGCGGGGCCGGGCCTACCTCTTCGCCTTGATCTAGAAGAACGTTAGGCCAGAAGCCTGAATGAGGCTTCAGCACAGATGCCTTGCATTTGCGCCCTCCACCAGCCCGGATTCATTCTGCACGACCCAACGCCAGTCTCCCCTTCCCAAACTCAGGTAATGGTGCCTCGAAACTACCCCCCCAGCCGCAAGGCTGCGCTCTCCCCCCAAATCCGAATTCTCCCCCTCCCAACCATCCATTGAGAACCCACGAGCAACGTCCCCGCCCCGCGGCTTCCGCTCCCCACAGCCAGGCAGCCGGTCTCCCCGTCCTCCCTAAGGCCACGCGCCCCGCCGCCGTCCGGGAGTCACGGATGGCTCCGGATACCGCGCGGCTAGCACTCACCGGGGCCCGCAGATCCCGAAACGCCTGGGACCGGAAGAGGAAGAGGAACGCCGTGGTGCAGCACGGGAAATAGGCTTGTCGCGGCAGGAAGGGACTACTGGAAAAGCTTCCCCCAGCGCCTTGAAGATAGGTTCCTAAGCCCGGAGGACACAAGCCAGATGGGAAGGTGGTGCTACGGGCCTGGCCTCGCTCCTTCAGGTTTACCGACCCCTCTCGTTTTTCCTCATATTCCTCCTGACTTGGGTCCCAGGTCTCATTAAAGGTCTTGAAGGCGAAGGGAGTCATTGAGGAATACATGTTAGGCAGGGGGTAACAGGAGATTCGTGTTCCTAAAAAAGTATTTCTGGCTACCGCGCGGAAAATGGACTGTAGCGGGCAGAGGAGGGAGAGCCGTCAGGAGTCTGGTGCAGGATGGGACAGGATGGTGCCTGGAGCTGAGTCGGGGCACGGGGGATGGTTAGGAGTGGGTAAGGAAAGAGGGTAGACTGGGCTTGGGACGCAGAAGATTGGGGAGAGCAAGAAGGCCTGTGTAGCCCCTAAGTTTTTGGCTTGAACAAGTGCGTGAAGATGGTGCTTTTTACAGAAATGGGGAAGATTGGGGGAGGGACAGGGGTCTTCTTGCTTTATTTTGAGGGGGCCAGTGATCCAGATGTTTCTTTTTATTTTTTTAAGATTTTTTTTTTGATGTGGACCATTTTTAAGGTCTTTATTGAATTTGTTACAATATCTTTTATGTTTTGGTTATTTGGTCACAAGGCATGGTGGGATCTTAGCTCCCCCACCAGGGATGGAACCTGCACCCGCCTCCAGGCCCCCACCCCCCCCACATGGGAAGGCGAAGTCTTAACATCAGGGAAGTCTCCAGATGTTTCTTTTTAGATGCATTAAATGTGATATGCCTGTTGTCATCCAAAATAAGTAAATGTTGCCTCCTAATAACTCTATTGCCTTCCCCACCTCTTACCCCTATAGTTCATTTCCACACAACAGTGGGGCCTGAGGGCACTTTTTAAGAACAAATCAGATCTTGTCACTTAAAGTCTGCAAGGACTTCACCTTGCATTAGAGATAAACTCTTTACCTCCCCTAATCTTGGCAATGCTTTCCTCATCATTCACTTTTCTCCACACCCATGGACTTCTTTCTTTCCTGCCAAGCAGGAATACCTGTTCCTGCTTCAGGGCCTTTACACTTGCTATCCCCTCCACCTGTACCACGTTTTCCCTGCTCTTTGGATAGCGTGCTTGCTTGGAGAAGCCTCCCTGGCCTACCCTATCTAAAACAGAGACCCTCTGCCCCATCTCCCCAGTTACTCTGCATCTTCTCATCCTGTTTGCTTCCTTCACAGAACTTTTCCACACTCTACGTTTTCTATTTACTTGTATATGTGTTCATTGGTTCAAGCACCAAGAGTTCAGAACTGGTTTGGTCACCTTCATTTTCCCATTGCCTGACACAGCACTTGATGTAGAACAGGAACTTGAGAAACACCTACTGAATGGACGTTCCTTGGCAGGCAGGTTCATGGACTGACCGAAGCATTTTGCAGAGAGTTGGGGAGTGAAAGGGAAAGGAGGATGTGGAGGCAGGACACACAGGTGACTCCTTACTGAAGCATTCCTGAGGAGAGGGAGAGAAATCTGGCAGGTGTGAGTTAGGAGAATCAAGAGCAGGCTCAGATGCTCAAGGGGTAACCTAGTGCCAACAGAGAAACAATTGAACACGGGTTCGTGCCCCGGTCCGGGAGGTTCCCACATGCCGCGGAGCGGCTGGGCCCGTGAGCCATGGCCACTGGGCCTGCGCGTCCGGAGCCTGTGCTCCGCAACGGGAGAGGCCACAGCAGTGAGAGGCCCGCGTACCGCAGAAAAAAAAAAAAAAAAGAAACAATTGAGGCCAGAAAGGTGCCTCTGCAGGAGCAGAGTCCTTGAGGGGTGCTGAGAACAGGTGGAGGAGCTAGTAGGCAGAGGTGGGGACTGTAGGAGGTGGGCGTGGCACGAGGCCCTAGGGTATATGGGAGAGGTGGCGCTGGAAGTTTGGACAAAGAGGAGAAGGCTTTTTGTTCTGGGGTTTTTTTTTTGGCCATGCCACATGGCTTGTGGGATCTTAGTTCCGTGATCAGGGATTGAACCCACACCCTCGGCAGTGAAAGCGCAGAGTCCTAACCACTAGACCACCAGAGAATTCCCAGGGGAGAAGGTTTGACTGCCACACCTTGAGAAAAGGAAGCAAATGTTAGGGGTCGGCAAAAAAGGCTGTGACAGCTTTAAAGGAACCAGGCTGCCCCATTGTGTGGCCTTCCAACTAAGCAGTAGCTCTCACAGATCCTAAAAAGTGAGCAATGACATGTGCTGAGGACTTGGTGTTACTAGGTTGTTTCGACAGTGGCAGAGTAAGCAACGAGCAGAGAGCCATAGTCCGACAGGGAGGCAGATTCAGAGATGATGGCCATGCAGCACTGTTGGAGCTGCTATAGGGATAGGCCCAGGGTGAAATCCCAGCTGTCAGGCAAGGGAGGAGGCAGTGACAAGAATGAGGAGCTTTGGCTGTGACCTGAGGGGACCATTTGGGGGGCTAAAGGGAACCATGATCTGGAGCCATTGGCCTGCTATGCTTTTCATTTTTTTCTTCTTTTAATTAATTAATTTGTTTATTTATTTATTTTTGGCTGCGTTGGGTCTTCGTTGCTGCGCACGGGCTTTCCCTAGTTGTGGCGAGCAGGGGCTACTCTTCGTTTCAGTGTGTGGGCTTCTCAGGACTTCTCATTGCGGTGGCTTCTCTTGTTGTGGAGCACGGGTTCTAGGCGTGCGGGTTTCAGTAGTTGTGGCTCGTGGGCTCTAGAGCGCAGGCTCAGCAGTTGTGGTGCACGGGCTTAGTTGCCCCGTGGCATGTGGGATCTTCCTGGACCAGGGCTCGAACCCATGTCCCCTGCATTGGCAGGCGGATTCTTAACCACTGAGGCACCAGGGAAAGATGGTAGGGCCAGCCATATGTATAAAGAGATAGTTTTCCTACTTTCCTTCCTTTCTTTCTCTCTCCTTCTGTCCTTTCTCCCTTCCTTTCTTCCTTCCTCCTTCTTTCTTCCTCCCTTCCTTCCTTTCTTCCTCTATTTCTCTCTTTCTTTCTTCCTTCCCTCTCCTCTCTCCTCCTCCTTTTCACTCTCTCTTGCTCCTCTTCCAGTCTCTCTCTCTTTTTCTCTTCATAAATGTGTAAAGAGCTTATACAAGCTCTTCTGTAACTTGATTTTATTCATTCAGTAGTAACTCATGGACATCTTTCCCTTTTCATAAAAATCTTTTGTAATCCTATTTTATTTTACACATTTAAAAATCGTATTCTGAGGAGATGTCAGTAAACATCACCAGATGTCAAAGGAGTTTCTAACACAAAAAAGGTAAAGAACTTAGCCCTTCCTCCAGGGCTTCCTCCAGCCCTTCCTCCTCACTCTCTGTGTGTCAGCAGTTCTTGCCCCATCTCTGTCTCTGCAGAGGCCTGGGTCCACTTGCTGACCTCTGTGGCATAGCCTTGGGCAGAACTACTACCTGGACTCAGCAGAATGTCTATCACCCAGGCCCCTTGTAAACGCCTTGGGCATAAGACACAGAGAGATGTGAGGCCTCGGTGACCAGACAGACCTTGGACTTGGCAGGGCTGGATGTGATCCGCCTGAGCCATGTGGCCTGCAGTGGTATTGCCTTGTCCAGGCCTTGTCTAGAGCTACAGCCCAACTCACAGCTCGAGTAGGATCCACTGGGGCTTACTCATTGAAATTATAGGGTCAGAGATATCTGGGGTGATTTTTTTCTGTGCCTGGCACAGTGCCAAGTACATGTGGGGACCTGATAAATGTTTGAGGAATTAAATGTACGTACTTCACCAATCCAGGCAGATGGCAGAATCAGGAGGCAAGAGGTCAGTTGGCCTGGAGGGATTTCACAGAGACAAAAGTCAGCTTTTCTACTTGGTCCAGATCTCTGCTCTCTAAGCCTCAGTTCTGAGTGTAACCTGCAGATGAAAATAGTAATTGTCTTGTGGGGTTAAACCGGATAATTTTTTTAAAATTGAAGTATAATTGATTTACAATCTTGCATTAATTTCTCATGTACAGCAAAGTGATTCATGTATATATATTCTTTTTCATATTCTTCATATGGTTAATTACAGGAAATTGAATATAGTTCCCTGTGCTATATAGTAGAACCCTGTTGTTTATCTATTTTATATATAGTAGTTTGTATCTGCTAATCCCAAACTCCTAATTTATCCCTCCCCCATCCTTTCCCTTTGGTAACCATAAGTTTGCTTTCTGTGTCTGTGAGTCTGTTTCTGTTTCATAAATAAGCTCATTTGTGTCATATTTTAGATTTCACATATAAGTGATATCATAGGGGATTTCTCTTTATGACTTGCTTCACTTAGGATGATAACCTCTAGGTCCATCTATATTGCTGCAAATTGCATTATTTCATTCGTTTTATGGCTGAGTAGTATTCCACTGTGTGTATTCCATATATATGCGCACACACACACACACGCACGCACGCGCACGCACACACGCACACACACACACCACATCTTCTTCATCCATTCATCTGTCAATGGACATTTAGGTTGCTTCCATGTCTTAGCTATTGTAAATAGTGCTGCTATGAACACTGGGGTGCATGTATCTTTTTGAATTAGAGTTTTCTCCAGATATATGCCCAGGAGTAGGATTGCTGGGTCATATGGTAACTATATTTTTCGTTTTTTAAGGAACCTCCCTACTGTTTTCCATAGTGGCTGCACCAATTTACATTCCCGCCAACAGTGCAGAAGTGTTCATTTTTCTCCACATCCTTTCCCGCATTTATTATTTGTAGACTTTTTTTTTTTTTTGTAGACTTTTTGGTGATGGCCATTCTGACCAGTGTGAGGTGATACCTCATGGTTTTGATTTGCATTTCTCTAATAATTGGCAATGTTGAGCATCTTTTCATGTGCCTGTTGGCATCTGTATGTCTCTTTTGGAGAAATGTCTATTTAGGTCTTCTGCCCCTTTTTTTTTTTTTTTTTTTCCGGTACGCGGGCCTCTCACTGTTGGGGCGTCTCCCGTTGCGGAGCACGGACTCCGGACGCGCAGGCTCAGCGGCAATGGCTCACGGACCCAGCTGCTCCGCGGCATGTGGGATCTTCCCAGACCGGGGCACGAACCCGTGTCCCCTGCATCGGCAGGCGGACTCTCAACCACTGCGCCACCAGGGAAGCCCCTTCGGACCATTTTTGATTGGGTTGTTTTGTTTTGCTTTGTTTGATATTGAGTTGTATGAACTGTGTGTATATTTTGGAAATTAATCCCTTGTCAGTTGCATTGTTTGCAAATATTTTCTCCCAATCCGTAGGTTGTCTTTTCATTTTGTTTATGGTTTCCTTTGCTGTGCAAAAGTTTATGTTTGATTAGGTCCCATTTGTTTACTTTTGCTTTTATTGCTATTGCCTTGGGAGACCGACCTAATGAAACATTGCTGCAATTTACGTCAGAGAATATTTTGCCTATGTTCCTTTCTAGGAGTTTTATAGTATCATGTTTTATATTTAAGCCTTTAAGCCATTTGGAGTTTATTTTTGTGTATAGTATGAGGGTGTGTTCTAACTTCATTCATTTACATGGGGTGTCCCACTTTCCCACCACCACTTGCTGAAGAGACTGTCTTTTCTCCATCGCATATTCTTGCCTCCTTTGTTGAAGATTAATTGATCATAGGTGTATGGGTTTATTTCTGGGCACTCTATTTGTTCCATTGATCCATATATCTGTTTTTGTGCTGATATCACTCTGTTTTGATTACTGTAGCTTTGTAGTATTGTCTGAGGTCTGGAAGGGTTTTGCCTTCAGCTTTGTTCTCTTTCCTCAGGATTGCTTTGGCAATTCTCAGTGTTGTATGATTCCATGTACATTTTAGGATTATTTGTTCTTGTTCTGTGGAAAATGGCATGGGAAATATGATAGGGATCACATTAAATCTGTAGATTGCTTTGGGTAGTGTGGCTGCTTTAACAATATTAATTTCTCCAATCCAAGAGCATGGGATATCTCTCCATTTCTTTGAATCATCTTCAGTTTCCTTTATCAGGTAAACCGGATAATTTGAGTAAAGCACTGAACACTGTGCTGGGTATATATTAGGTGTTCAGTCATTGTTCTTCCCAGCCATGCTGTTCCCCACAACGGCTCTGGGGAGGCAGAAATGGCTTAGGGGAAATGTCAGTATCAAGTGAATGCTAAAAATGAGCACAGGGGGCTTCCCTGGTGGCGCAGTGGTTGGGAGTCCACCTGCCGATGCAGGGGACACGGGTTCGTGCCCTGGTCTGGGAGGATCCCACATGCCGCGGAGCAGCTGGGCCCATGGGCCATGGCCGCTGGGCCTGCGTGTCCGGAGCCTGTGCTCTGCGTCGGGAGAGGCCACGGCAGTGAGAGGCCCGTGTACCGCAAAAAAAAAAAAAATGAGCACAGGATCCAAAGAAGGGCCAGGATGGAAGGACATGACAGTCCTTAGGGGTGCTGGGGTCCCCTCAGTCCTGAAGTTCCAGAGGACAGGGACTACCAGTGTGCCCAGATAGGAGCAACCAGAGTGGCTTATCAGAAGCAGGATGTTTTACCTGTGGGAAAGAAGACTGGGGGTCAGAGAGGAGGCCCCTAAGCACCGGGTTAAGCTTTGGATCTGCTTAGAAATTCCTGTGAGAGGCCACTTGGTTCTTGTGGCCCCAGAGGGCAGAGCTATGATTGAGGGAGGCAAATACCATGGGCAAGGGTCATTTTTGCAGTCAGATTTTCTTCCAAACCATGGGCTGCTCCCAGAGGTAGTAAGCTCTCAGATACGAGGAATTCCTGGGGATGGAGGTTGAAATATGGGATGGAGGGTTGGAAAATACAACTCTCAAGTTCACTTTCCTCCAAAAGTCTGGGATTCGTAGCTCCTGGGAGAAGGAAAGGTGGTGGGCAGCTTGCAGTGCCAGGCTGGGGTCCAGGATCTGTCGGGAAGAGAGAAGACAGGTCCCGCAGAGGCTTGGGGGTGCAGCGCATTCCTCCAGTCACTGGGGACACCTTCATAGCCCCAGGCCACTGATTTTCCCTCTGGGGGGCTCCTCGCCCAGAAGTGATGTGTCTTCACTGGGGAATGTGAGCCTGTCTTCCACATGGGGGCAGCACAGGACTGCAGATGGAGTGGGGCCACCGCAGGCCACCTGGAGCTCCCCTCCTTTGGGAAGAAGTCCTTTGAGCCTCCCAGACCTCTCACACCCCTGCTTCTGGCATCCATTCCCCACCCCCCCACAAGCCCCTGTCTGCCCATTCTTGACAGGTTCTCTGGGTAGGTTGTCTCCCCTGGCTTCAAGCTCCTGGTAGTGGTGGTATAGGGTGTCTTTCCCCAGAGAGGGAACAGGGCAGAGAAAGTGGAGCCTGTGGGTATCCCTGGGCACAGCCCCTGCTGGTCCACATCAGAGTTACTAGAGGCTATGTCTGTTTGGGGTTAAAGGAACGGGTTTGTTTTTTTTTAATTAATTTATTTAATTTGGTTTTTTTTGGCTGTGTTGGGTCTTCATTGCTGCACACAGGCTTTCTCCAGTTGCGGCGAGCGGGGGCTACTCTGCATTGTGGTGTGCGGGCTTCTCATTGCGGTGGCTTCTCTTGTTGTAGAGCATGGACTTCAGAGTGCAGGCTCAGTAGTTGTGGTGCACGGGCTCTAGAGCGCAGGCTCAATAGTTGTGGCACACGGGCTTAGTTGTTCCGCAGCATGTGGGATCTTCCCGGACAAGGGATCGAACCCATGTCCCCTGCATTCTTAACCACTGCGCCACCAGGGAAGCCCAAGGAATGGGTTTTGACATCAGACTGACTCGGATTCAAATTCCTTCCTCCTTCCCTCCCTCTCTCCCTTCCTCCCTCCCTCCCTCCCTCCCTGCCTCCCTGCATCGGGTCTTAGTTGCTGCACGTGGGATCTTCATTGAGGTACGTGGGATCTTTTGTTGTGGTGCACGGGCTCTTCATTGCGGCGCTGCGCTTCTCTCTAGTTGTGGCATGCGGGTTTTTCTTTCTCTAGTTGTGGCACGTGGGCTCCAGGGCGCATGGGCTCTGTAGTTTGTGGCACGCGGGGTCTCTTGGTGAGGTGCACAGGCTCAGTACTTGTGGTGCACGGGCTTAGTTGCCCTGTGGCATGTGGGATCTTAGTTCCCTGATCAGGGATCGAACCCGCATCCCCTGCGTTGGAAGGCGGATTCTTTACCACTGGACCACCAGGGAAGTCCCTCGGGTTCAAATTCCGACCACTGCTCACCAGTGGAGTGACTTCATCTCTCTGAGCCTCAGTCTCTTCGCTTGTGACAGTGGAGGGAGTGCAGAGCAGGCAGGAAGCCTCCTGGGGCCTGGCTGAGCATTCCCGAGACCACACAGAAGCCTTGGGAGCTGGCAGGGTTCCCATCACCCTATTTCACAGATGGGGAGATGGAGTCCTTGGGCATGACTTGCTAGAGGTCCCACAGCCAAATGGAGAGCTACTGTGGTCCAGATGCCCCCCAGGACCAGAGGAGCATGGGATGGTGTGTGCCCAGTGAGGTCATGGAGGAAGCCCTGTGACACTGACCGGTGACCTGGAAGAAGCCCTGGCCTCTATGGCCAACAGATGCCCAGAGTGGGGGAGGGTCCGTTGTGCTGGCTCTGCCTCCACTCAGACTCACTGGGCCCTCCCAGAACACGCCTAGAAAGGAGGGGGTGTTGGTGTTGGTGTTGGTGGCAGTGTCCCTGGGAGGAGGACAGGCTCCTGCCAGTTTTGGATGGGGCTGGGGTCTGTGAGCCTCAGGCAGGCAGGGACTGGCCAGGCTTGAAGGAGGGGGCGCTCAGCAGTACAGAGGACTGACCTGCCAGGAAGGGAGGGATGGAGTAGGTGGGCAGGAGAGGGGGCTGGACAGAGCAGGACTGCACCTCTAAGGGGCTCCCCCAGCTCTCACCCCTGCTTCCAAGGTGAAAAAAGAGCATGTGAAAAAGAGCAATGAAGCTGAGGATTGGGAGGCACCCCCTCTCTTCCCCCCAGCAGCCTCCAGTAGAGCCAGCAGTGTCACTGCCATGGCAACCGCAGCCCCTCCAGCTTCCCTTTCTCCTTTAGCCCCATCCTGCTTGGATGCCCCTATGGCCTGTGTGTGTCTTCCTAGCCCAGGGAAAGAGGCTGGGGGTAGGGGAGGCCTCCTTTCTCAGCCCCCGTTATGGCCCAGGGGCTGGATCCCAGGACCACCCCTGCCTCAGGATCAGGTGGAAGATTCTTTAAGTGTGCGAGAGGGAAGGGTGTAGTAGCTTTTGCAATAATTATTCTGAATGAACAAGGCGGCTATCACCTCCCTAAGGTTTCAAACCCCCAACTCTCAAAGTCCCTATTCTCTCCCAGGACACAGAGGCTGCGACCCAGGAGCCCCTGGCAGAGTTGAGAAAACCAGCATTGGGGCAGGGGCCTTGAAGATCATCTGGTTCCCGTCTCCAAGCCTATAGGTGGGGAAGCTGAGGTCTGGAGAGGAGCAGGGACTTGCCCAAAGCACACAGAGGGTATGTGGCAAAGTCAGGCAGGGAACCAGGGTGGTCAGACCAGGGGGGTTTGGGGCAGGCAGTGAGGGCCAGGAGGTCTGTGTCCCACAGTGGGGGGCCAGGTTTGGGGAAGGCTCTGGGCCTGCCCTTGCCTGCTCCTCATTTAGTGCTTCAGTAAACCCCCTCCCAGCCTCAGTGCATAATGGACTGAGTGAGAGGGAGGAGGCCTGGCCCTGTTTAGGGAGGAACAAGGGACACCAAAAAGAGCAGAAAGGAGCTGGGGATCTGAAGAGGGGCACAGTCAGGAGAGCTAGGGACCCTAAAGGTCCCATTGAGTGCCCCTGAGCGAGAAGGGCTTGTGGCCCTAGACAACAGGCTTTGGCCCAAGCACCGCTCTTTCTAAGCTGTGGGTGCCTGGGCAAATCACCCAGATTCCCAGTGTCTCACTCACCCTCACCTCACTCTCCTGCTGCCCCTGCCCCATGTAAAATGGGGTCAGCCACACAGGCTGGGGGGAGATTCTCCGTGATGGAGCAAACAAACAGAAAGGATGATTCCTGGCTCCACTTAGGAGATCAGTGGATGGGCCCTGTGAGGCTCTGAGCTCGAAACCCTTATGTCTGCTGGGCCAGGGCTACTGCCACGGTCACCTGGAGCATCTATTATGTGCAGAGCCTGAGGGGCTGGGACAGGAGGAAGCTGTGGGCACAGGACCCCAAGATGTAGAACAGAGAGGGGTCCATCTAGGCAGGAGCCTCTGGGGTTTGGAAGAGGGACTCTGCAGCCTTCCTGGGAGAGGAGGGATGCTGCTGGGGCTCAAACGCAGGTCGTGTAAGGTCAGGGAGAGGTGGGAGGGGCTGAGCGGGCACAAGCTGGCATTTGCTCCCTATGACTCCCTGGCACCGGACCCCAGCTGATCAGGGCCTCCCTGAGCTGTCACTGCACCCCCAAAGCCCCAGGGGCCTGGCCCACAGTGGGTTTCCTCACCTTCCAGCACACAGTCCTAAATCCAGGGCCTGGGCAGGAAAGGGGCATCCTGCTAGGGCCGGGAGCCAGGAGCTGTGCATCAGCTGTTGCCAGTGCTCGCCACACCCGCAGAGTGGCTTCTCTTGTTAATCCCATGTTGCTGATGAGGAAACAGAGGCCCAGAAAGGTAAAGTGTCTTGCCCAGGGTCACCCAGCTCTTTCTCCTCTGTCAAGGCCACTCCTGGAAGCTCTTCTGGGCTTGGATGCTGCCTGAGACGCACACTGGTGACAGCTTGGGAGAAGGAGGGCCACGGCCTACTTGAGGAGCGCGCGTCTGAGAGAGTGTGCTGTGGCATCCACAGCAGGTGGGAACCCCGTACAGCATTGCCAGTCCTTCCTTTCTGTGTCCCCCTACACCTGTTCATTAGTTGGTCGTCACATTCTCAGGCCTCACAGTCTGTCCACTGGTAAAGGTTGGAGGGCATGACCTAGATGCTGCCTTGACACTTAGCAGCTGGGTGACCTTGAGCAAACGCTCTGTCCTCCTGTGGCTCTGTGACCTCCCTTTGAGATGGGGACGAGGGCACCACCTACTACACTAGGGGTTGTGGGGAGGCTCCAGGGACCCTTCCTTGCCAAGTGCTTACGGGGCCTGGCCCACGGTCTCTGTTCCTCGTTTTTGTTTTGTTTTGCCACACCACGCGGCACGTGGGATCTTAGTTCCCCAACCAGGGATTGAAGGCGCACCCCTGCAGTGGGAGCGTGGAGTCTTAACCACTGGACCGCCAGGGAAGTCCCTCTCTGTCCCATTTGATAGCCCCTCTGGGACAAGGCTTGAATCAGCCAGAAGGCCAGGCAAGTGATAAAGGGATCCCTCCGTGACCCCCAAATTCCCCTGGAAACACGTAGGCTGCCCACCCCCAAGGCACCCCGCCCAGAGCGGGATGGGAGAGTAGGGATGGCTCCCCCTGACGCCCTCTTCACCATCCGCGGGGATGACGAGGATGGGGCCAGGAGAGGGCGGGCTGAGGACAGCTGTTGAGTGGTGGCGGTGAGGGGCATGTGGGGGACCCCGGCCACCCCTAACAACCGGGTCCCAGCACAGGGAGCCCGCAGGTGAGAGACCCAGGGTCCTCGCTCTGTCTCAGAGCTGGCCCGCCTGCCTGGCACGAGCCCTCCAAGCACTGGTTTTAATCTATCTTTTTTTGCAAGCAGCTCCTGGAGGTGCGGGGGCGGTTTCCCCTTGACTCGAGTCTCTAGGAGGATGCGGCTTGGCTAAAAATAACTCGAATTACTGTGCTCCCCCCCCCCCCCGAGGCCGGAGGAGGGGCCTGGGGGGGCGGGGGGGGCTGTGGGGGCGGGAGCCCGGAGGGAATGTTGCAGCAGCAGTGGGGAGGGGGTTCCCTGAAAGGAGCTGGAGAAACGCGGATATTGGCAGGTGGAAAGGGGTGCAGGACATGCAAGGGAACGGCCCTTTCTCACCCACTTCTCTCCAGGGAGGCCAGTGCTTCTGGAGCAGAGCTGGGGGTGAAGGCTGGCCCTGATCCCTGGCCCCACACCATGGAGGGGGCCAGCCTTGCTGGGTGGTAGCAGTGGGCTCCTTCCAGCAGGAAGTCTGTGTTTGGAGGAGACCACCCCGCTTCAGCTCAGCCCTGTTGAATGCAAGCAGTGACAGCAGGGGGCGCAGATCTGGGCTCCTGGTCCCCAGCTCTCCTTCCCTGCGGCCTGACACTGAGCCCCAAATCCTCATCCAAAAACGGTGCGACTGCAAAATTAAGCACCTGACTCCTGGGCACTCCAAGGCCTCCTCTCCCAGCCCCACCTGCGCCTTCTGTCTGGAGAGGCAGCATTAGGCTCCCTGTCACACCCTTGGTATAGGGCTGAGAGCCCATCGTGTGACCACCCCTCAGAGCAGGGTGGAGGCTGTGTCAGGGTCCGGGAGGCCCTAAGCCAGGCAGGATCTGGGGTCCTCCGCACAAAGGGGGGCTGGTCAAGGAGGGTGGGGACTCCAGGTGCCCATGGGATGGGGGAGGTAACGGTGGGGCCCAGACAGGAGGCTGGGGACAGGCTGCACAATGGGCTGCTGGCCCTGGTGGCCTTCTGGTGCTGCCCTCTCTGCCATCCCCAGCTTCACACCACAGGGCTGAGACAGTGCAAGAAGGAGCACAAGAGGCTCAGTGGCAGGGCATGGATCATGTGGTGGAGAGGGGACAGCATGGCTGCCCTTTGCACACACACAGACCCTGCAGAGGCAGTGGGAAATGCACTGGAGGGGGGCCAATCAGCCCTGCAGCAGGGAATGGGCTGGGACATACAGGTCCCTGGGTAGGGGCCCTCCATGCGCCATGCCTCAGCTTCCTCATCCTTAGGGGTGGCCATGGGATGCCTTGGAAAGCGCCTTAGATGGAGAGCAAAAGAAGCTGAAGCAGGAGTAGGGAAAAGGGCAACGGCAACGAAGTCAGCTACCCCTGCCCGCCACTGAGCACTCATGGGGCTCCCTGTGAGGGCGGTCCTAAGATTACCCCCACTTTACACATGAGGAAACTGAGGCTCAGAAAGAAGAATTGACTCATCCAAGGTTGTAGACCTTGTGCAAGATGAACTGGGCCTTTGAACCCAGGACCATCCGACTACACAGTCTGTTTCTCCATTTCATCTTGAACATGGAGCCAGATGTACTTATGAGGTTGACTCAAGGTGGGGTGCACAGGTATTCATCCAGATATGAGATACACAGAGTCGCTTCAGCTGGACCCCTACCCAGACCTACCAATCCCCTGCCCCTCCAGGGTTGGCTCAGGTCACAGGGAGCCTCGTTCTGGGGCACCAGTGTGCCTGGGAAGTACCTGTGTGTGCAGGGGGGTCGGGGAGAAGAGGGAGTGTGTACTCTGCCGGGATGGGAACAAGACAAGTGATAACAATAATGATAATAAAATCCCCCCAAAATAATGATGTTTTTAGCAGCACTGTTCCTGAGGAGAAACTAAGAGCAACACAAACATCCAGTAAGAGGAGAATTGAGAAATCAACCACAGCTCCCACAGCAGCAGGGGTGAGTCCTAAACCATAACGTAGAATGAAGAACACAAATTGCAAGAAACTACGTTCAGTTCAAAGCCATTTCTATAAAGTCCCCCACCAGAGTAAAACTACACAATACTGTTTTAGGCATTCATATGTGGATGATAAAGCTCTTACAAAAGAGCAGAAGTGATAAACCAAGATTCTTGGTACACTGGGGGAGGCAGGAGTTGGGTAGGGGTGGCACACACAGGGAGATTCCACCAGTGAACGTCTGTTACTGGCCCACGGGGTGCCAGGCGCTATTTGTGGTGCTGGGGGCGGGGCATGCGGGTACAAGCAAGACAGACGTGAACCCCAGGCCTCATGGCCCTTACAGTCTCACGAGACACACTTCCTTCCTGTTCTTGTGCTGTGGAATAGGTCACCAGTGTCCATTATGTTATTATGTATTGTCACAGATATTCCTTTACATTAATCAAATACTGTATTTAAAGAGATAAATAAGGAATAAACACAAATGTAATTGACCTCCCCCTTAAAAAAATCCCACCCAAGTTGGTGAGCTCTGGAGGCTGAACTCCTCTCCCTGCCTCCTCTCATTGATACTCCATCACATTGATCCAGGAGTCCCAATCCCTGGACCCCATCCCCCCTCCAATCTCCAGTCGCAGCTGAATGTCCCACAAGGTTATTCCCTCAGGCAAAGGTAAAAATGGCTTGGAGTGCAAGATTGGTAGACAGGGCAGGGTACTCAACCTCTGGGAGAGCCAGAGCCAGTTGGGGAGATAAAATGCAATGGAGGGAGGTGCAGAGCCTGGGAAAGATCCCTCCTCTTTCTGGCCCAGGGCTCTTGCACAACATTAGTAGAGGTGGAGGGTGCAGTAGGTGGGAAGTAACAGGCCTGCTCTGTCTCAAGCTCTTCATCTTCACCTGGGGGGCTCCATCTGCCATCCGTCTGTCCATCCATCCAGCCAACTATACACCGTATAATGGACATAGGTGACCTACCACACAACACAAGACCAGGAACAAAATGTGCCTTGTGAGACTGTAAGCTGCATGAGGCCTGGGGTTCATGTCTGTCTGGCTTGGCTTGTGCCTACATCCCTGCCCCCCATCCCAGCTCCCCTGCACAGCCCTCTTGGGGCAGGGCCAGTCTAGCCACCCTCACCCGATGGCCTGGTACATGGTAGATACTTGCTGAGGGGTACCCGGCCTCACCGTCACTGCTTTCAGCAAAAGCAGAAAAGGATGCACCTCCAGGCCCTCACATGTGCTGTTCCCTCTGCCTGGAACAGTGCACCCTCCAACCTGGCTCAGCCTAAAGGTCATCACCTCTGGGAGGCCTTCCAGGACCACCCCAGCCAGGCCAAGCCCCTCTCTCCACACCTCCCCCAACACCACAATCTGTATCATGGTCATGCTTTGTCTAGGTCCATCTCTCCTTCTGAGTGGGGGGACTCCAAGGTCAGGCCCAGGTCCTCCAGCATCTGGGCTGGGCCAGGGCCCACAGGAGGCTCTCAGCTTCATCTTCTCGGCCATTCTTACACCTGAATACAGTTTGGCATTTTTTCCCTGGAGGAGCCAGGCCCAAGGGGGAGGCCAGCCACTTCAACAGCCCCCGCATCTCTTGGACTCCCACTTTCTAGGTCTTTGCCCCTCCCCCAGCAGTCCGCCCGTCTTCCACCCTGAGGGCTACCGGGGCTCCACACATCCATCTCTTCTCTTCTAGAGCTGCCCTCAGCAGGAGAGATAGTGGTGGGAAGTGTCCAGGGCTGGGAAAATGGGGCTACAGGAGATCCCTGGGAGAACCCTCCCCCCCAGCTCTCTATGTCCACAGCCTGTGAGGGATGCAGGGTGGGGGATGGGAGAGATGGCAGTGGCTGGTCATCAGTCCAAATCCAGGTCACTCCCAGCCTGCTTAGCAGCCGTCGATAATTAGGGGCCAGCAGGACGTGGGCAGGTGGGTGGCAGGAGACCTAATTGTCTGACTTTTCAGGTAATTAACGGGAGGCTGTCTGGTCTATCCCCGCGGGGCCCAGCATCCGCCACCCCATCCCCTGGGCAGCCCCAGCCGCCTAATGAGGCCAATTATTGAGTGGTGCCCGGGCCCTCATTAGTCACCTGGAAGGGTCATGTGGGAATGGCACCGGGGGTGGGGCTCAGCCAGCCATGGTGGAGGCTGGGAGCCCCCAGCGATTGGGATGCAGGATGTGCTGCCTGTAGGTCTCTGCAGCTGCACACTGAAGGTAGCCCACCCACACTTGGGACCTCACTTCTTGCCTCTGCTCTCAGGGCAGCAGCTTTAGGTCAAATCCTCTCCCTGCCATTTCCCAGCTGTGTGGCCGTGGGAGTGTCACTCCCCCTCTCCTACCCTCTGTTTCCTGAATCAGAGATGATGGATGTAAAATGCCTGGGGCACAGTGGGTTCCCAGTGCACAGGTGCTCACCTTCTCCCCACGGGGCCAACTCCTTTCCTTCACTCTTGAGGAAATGTTGGCCCAGAGTGGGTAGGGCCTAAGGTCACTGGTGTGTCCGAAGCCCACTCTGCAGGGCCTGGGCACCAGGGAGGGCAGCAGGGATGCTGAGGGATGGCCCTCTGGGATTCGCCCAAGGGACCTCAACAGCAGGGCAGGGGAGTCCTGGGAGGAGTCATAGAGGCGATCTGGCCAAGGAGAGGGGGCACCCAAGAGCAGCTGGACTTTCCGGACACCTGAGCAGAGTGGCGATGGGGAAGCAGGAAATCTCTAGGAAATGCGGGGCTTTGGAGATCATGATGGAGCCGGAGGCCCTCCACTCCCTGAATGCTCCAGGACACTCAGGAAAAGCCCACAGGCATGTGACGGTGCCACAGCCTGCTGTCCAAGGCAGGGATCCATTCTTTCTTGGTTGGTCCACACCAATCTTGGCCCAGGAGATCACTGTGCCTTCAGATGTTGAGTGTTTTTGGCTTCTGTGGCTTCTTTGTTTTAAGAATTCTGTGACCTAATTCCATGCTGACAAATTCCATGCTGTTCTGGCTCCTATAATCGTCAGCTAATGCTACTTTTGGTCCTCCTGCCAGCCCAGAATCTTGGTCAAGGGTTTCCAAACTGTGTCCCCCAGGAGCCCTAGGGTGGGAGCAGAAGGGGGGGGGCTACTGACCCTCCAGTTGGAACAGCTGGACTTTGATCTTTTTTTTTTTTTTTTTTTTGTGGTACGCGGGCCCCTCACTGCTGTGGCCTCTCCCATTGCAGAGCACAGGCTCCGGACACGCAGGCTCAGCGGCCATGGCTCACGGGCCCAGCTGCTCCGCAGCATGTGGGATCTTCCTGGACCGGGGCACGAACCCATGTCCCCTGCATCGGCAGGCGGACTCTCAACCACTGTGCCACTAGGGAAGCCCTGGACTTTGATCTTTGATAAAATATTAATAGCTGCTCCTTCATGAGCTCTTGCCGTGTACCAGGCATGCACCAGGCCTCTGCCTCAGCAATTGCATTTGTCCTCAAAAAATCCCACGAGGAAAGTAGCATCACATCCCCATTTTACAGATCAGGCTGCTGACACTGTTGGAGGCTGAGGCTAAGCGGCATTCTCCAGGGCTCACAGCCTGTGGGAAGGAGAGCCGGGACTTGGACCCAGTTTCCACTCTGAGCTGCTGTGAATATGGGTTCTGTGGCTAAGAAGAAAACTAGGTGCCGGAGTTTGAGGGGAGTGTCCCATTTATCATAATTTGTTTCCTCCAGAGCTGAGTGTGTGGGTGCGCCTGCCTCTCTGCCCCAGAAGAGCGTGGCCTCAGCCCCAGGTCGCCCAGGGCCTCTACGCCCCACCACGTGGTGTCTGTGTGCACGAGGGCCCATCTGCCCATCTGTTTCCCTTCCCTCTGCTGTGGGCTCTGCTTCCCCGTGGTCCAAACAACAAGATCCAGCCCAGAAACAGCATATGTTTCCAGCCTCTGCTAGTCCAAGTCATAAATCGCCTGGTGTGATGTGCTCCTTGTGTCAGCTTGTTTCAAAACTCAGGGTGGAGGTGGCTGAATGAGTGTGAGGAGAATGCAGGGCCTCCTCCAGGCTGAGAAGCTGAGAGCTGGGAGCCGGGGTGAGTCCAGGACTGAGGCTCAGGAAGGGAGACAGGGACTAGGCCTGGAGCTGGCTTGGGGGCTCAGCCTGGGGCGGGAACCAGCAGGTAGTGGCCTGGATTCAAGCTGGGCCTAAGGGCTGAGACTTAAATGGGAGCTGAGGTCAGAGATCAAAGGGTTGGGCTTCTTGTCCAATGGTCAGAGGTCCAGACTTGACTTGGAGTCAGGGGTCAGAGGGCAGGGGCTATTGCTCAGAACTTGATGGGGATGGAGAGCTAAGCTCAGTTTGGGGTGAAGGTCAGGCCTCAGGCTGAGGTAGGGTTAGAGGTTAGAGGTCAGAATCAGTCCAGTGCTGAAGGCCATAGCTAACTGAGAAGGAGGTCCCCAAAGACTCAGAAGTCTGCCTGCTCTATCCTGGAAGTGACGTGTGCCAGGACCGGTGACAGAGGGATGCCTGTGATAAATAAGACGGGGCTTCCAGGGATTGACCATGAGTTTGAAAAGGACTGGGCACAGATCTTACGTCCAAAGCCACTAGAGCAAGGCTGGGGGCCTGGCCTCCAGTCCCAGCTCCCTGTCCTCAGGATGGGAGCCTTGGTTGCTTATCTCTGAAGCGTGGATGGCCACAGCGCCTGCCTCCATGTTGATCACGCTCCATCCATGTTGCTGATTTCTACCCTCAAGACTGTGTGCCCTGGAGTGGGGGTAGATGAGTGAACACAGTGAGGGTGAGTGGTCGAGGCAGGTATGTGAGATGCTTCTGTGGCATGGGGGGCGGGGGGTCTCAGGAGAGGAACTGTGCCAAGGCCTTAGGTCCCCAGTCACCACCCAGGGCTCTGTCACTCCCAGGCTGCCCCAGAGAGGTGACCCTGCAGCCAGTTCAGGCCTCAGCTGCCCCCCCGAGCCGTGTGTGAGCAGCACCGTCCCGGGCGTTTTTTCCAGGCCTCCGTTCTGCCAGCTAGGTTTTCCCACCTCTTCTCCGTTCTGGGCCCAGCATGGCCAGAGATCTGGGGACAAGCCCACACAGCCGCCAGTTGGGGAGCTAGGATGGAGGAGGCAAAAGCAGGAGTGAGAGGCCAGCAGGCAGAGAAGGGTGCCAAGGAGGAAGCCTTATCACAGGCCTCTCTGTTCTCATCTCCCGCAAGGCCTGGTCACGAACCAGCCTCAGCTGTTGACCCGCCGCTGGGGTCCTGACCCCAGAGGTCTCCCCCTCCCCACAGGGGAGCACAGGGAGATTCAACAAGGGGGGAACCAGGCATGTGTGAGGGTGTGGGGGCTGGAGGGAGGTGAGAGAACCCCTGGGGGACAGGAATGGTGGAGAGCCAGCAGAGGACATGTGGACAACAAGAGGGCTGCCCTGCCTGCCCAGGATGCAAGGCCTCCAGGGTTTGGCTATGAAAGTCCCAGTCACCTCCTCCAGCTGAGCTATTAATACCCAGCTAAGACCCACGCACCCTTGCTGGGAGGACGCCGAGTTCCTTGGGGGCTAAAAACGGTCTGCGGTGGGGGTGGGCCCGGTGTCCTCCCTCTCTGCTTGTCAGAGGAGCTGGGGCCAAAGTCCATGCTGGCCTGGAAGGGGGCCAGAGCCAGGGTCGGGGTACAGAGGGTGACTGAACCCTGGGGTGGCCTGAGGATTCCAGGCAGAAGCAGGAAGGCACTCAGCCAGTCCAGTCCCCGTTGCTCAGAGACCTGAGGGTGGCCCGGGGGCCTGCCAGTGGTCCCACCCAGGAGACCCGCCTGGCTTTCTGGCTCCTTGCCCCACCTAGGCCTTCGCCTTCCCCCCAGGCCTCAGCTTGGTCTGCCCCAGGCTGCAGTGGGGCTAGCTGCTGAGGGCTGCCTGCCTGTCTTCTGCCCAGAGGGGCCTAGAAGGGAAAGGGAGCTCCAGGGAGGGGACAGGTTTGGAGCCTCTAGTGGAATCCGGGCCACCTAAAGCAGAGCCATTCACGTTCATTCACTGAGCTTCATGTGTGAAATTTCGATTATTCATAGCATTCTCTCAGGAGGGAGTTACTGGCAGCACCATTTTATAGGTGAAGAAACTGAGGCTCGGTCATCTCCTCAGAGCCTGAGCTGGCTAGACCTGGTTTGTCAGACTCCAGACCCTACCTTGTGTTGCCTCCCGTTATGTCATTGCAAAAGGAGATTTCTTGGTTTGTCCTGGGGATCCATGAAACAGGTGTTTCCATCAAAAGGCCCTGATCACTGTAGTGTCCCAGGCCCACCAGAGTGGCCACACCAAGAATGAGAGGCCTGCATGGGCACCTTTCTCCTGCATTGGTGAACCCCCCTCACGGGGATCGTCAGCCACTTCTTCCCTCATTCCTGGGGCTCAAGGACACATCCTGGGAGCCTGTGCTAGTCTTCTGGGCTCGAGGTCACCCAAGGCCACCTGCTCCATGCTGTGTCCCCTCCCTTCCCATGATAGATGCTCCAGGATCCAGACACCGACCCCAGAAGAGCACAGACTTGGCCAGGAGAGTCCAGACGAGAAAGTGGTTGAGAGGTGTCAGCCCCGGAGGCCCCCTGAGCCGGAAATCCCGACAGCTGCCTGGCTTATGGGTCCTGGGCACTGGGCCCTGACCCAGGGCAGGCAGCAGCCGTGTCAGGTGTCCAAAGGAGTTGGGGGAGGTTATGGCTGGAGCCAAGCCTGTCTGCCTGTGGTTAGTGAGGCTGTTGACACCTCCTGGGCTGCCAAGGCAGAGCGGCACCAAGGGGCTGGGGGAGGGGTCCTCGCTTAGCCTGGAGGGTCTGAGGGGAGAGACAGGCCCTGACTTGAGGGTCTGGGGAAGGAAGCACAGTCCTGTCCTAAGCTGAGAGAGACCTGGCCCTGCCTGAGAAATCTGAGGAGGGGGACAGACCCCTAGCTTTGGGGGCTGGTAGAGGGGGTATATTTCCAAATGGCCAGTGGGGAGTAAGGTGTGGGGGGTTGTCCCAGCCTGACACCAGGACAGCAGGGAAGGCTGCCCGTATCCTGGGTTCAGGAGGAAGCTCTGAATCTGCCGGCCTCCATTCCTGGCTGGGAGGCACGTGCCTCTGCAGGACAAGCAGGAGGCCTCTGGCCTCAGGCTGACCATACAAACAGCCCCAGGGTTTCACTTCCCCGGGAGAAAAGGAGAGGCCTAACCTTGCCTGGATTTTCCTTAACCCCCCGGAGAGGGTCTTTGCCTCTGCGCTGGTGGTGATGGGGGACAGACTAGCGTCAGAGAGCCCGTTCCAGGGGAGCCCTGCCAGGATGGGCCCCCCTGCTCATTTGATCCATGCACCTCAGCTCTCCTGATGCCCATGTGCCCCCCCGCCGGAGCCACCTCCCCAAGAAGTCTTCCTGGATTGATAGAGGTGAGGAGGCACTATACTTCCAACTCCCACGCCAGGCTGGAGTGTCAATGGCTACCCCATCTTCTTGGGGCCCCTGCCAGCCAAGCCTGACCTCATGAGGCTTTCCTTTTCTTTCACTTTCCTTTCAACACACCCTCCCTCCTGGCTCCCTCCTAGACCTCCAGGCCTCTGGTTCTCTGGCTGAACCAGCCCCTTGGCCACACCAGGTCTGGGGTCCTCTCCCATCTCAGCTGTCCCTGCTGCTCAGTCTGGGGCTCAGTCCCCTGCCCTGTGTCTGTCTCTTCTCTCTGGGTTTATCTTTGTTCTCTGGGCTCTGACTCAGACCTGACTCTGTCTCTCTGTTTTAGTCTCCATCTCTGCCTCTCTCTTTATATCTGTCTGGCTCCCTGACCCAGTCTCAAATGCCTCAGTCTTTCTGTCACTGTTGCTCTAGGACCCGGTCCTGGCAGTGTCTCCTCTCCCCACCTGGCCGGGGCATCTGCTCAGACATCTGCTCTGCTGTCTGCTCGCTGGGCCCCACGAAGAGCTCAGACAACACTTGTGGTCTCAACTCTGGCCCAGTTCCAGGGGAACTGCTGTGATTCCCAGAAGGTGGGTGAGGGAGAGACAGGCCAGAGGGCCATGTGCTTGCCTGTCTCTTGAGGGGCTAATGGCCCTGGGCTTTCCTCTGCTCAGGCCACGGCTACCAGTGCCACAGGCTTCACATTTTACCCCACCACTGACGGCTGTGGGACTCCGGGCAGGTTCTGAGCTCGTGTCCCCTTCTCCATAGTGGGGCCAATAGGGCCGACTTCAGCAGGTGTCAGAGGATGGAATGTCAGCGCACTTGGCGGGCACTTGGCACTGGGCCCAGCATGTAGTAGTGCTCCATAGAGTCCCCATGACTGTTACTGTGACTGTAATTCCCCAAGGTCCCCGGAGTCATGATAGGCAGAGTGGGGGATGGGCTGAGCTTCTGCTGTTTGAGGTGTCCCATGTCCACCTGCGTCCCATACCCGTCTCTTCCTCTGTTGGACAAAAGACCTCTCGCTATACCTGGGACCTTCCTGTCCTCAGATTCTGTCTGAATTGCACACTGGTGCTCACCAAATTAATTACTGCTGGCTTGGGGATATATTTTTTTAAGAAGACATTTTTCCAGGGGGAAAAACACGCAGGAGCTATAATTAGTTGGGAAGAGGAAAGAGGTGCGGAGCGTGTGAATCATCAGCCCCAGTGATAGACGGTTAGAGGCTGAGCAGAAGTTTCGGGAGAAGCTGCTGGAGTGTGGGTGAGTTGGGGATGGGGTGCTGCCCCCAGGCAGGCCGGGGTTGTCAAACACCAGGCATGTTCAGGGATGGGGACTTTATCTGTCACCCTGAAGTCTATGCCCTCCCCCACAAGGCTCTGTCACCCATCACCCTCTTAAGGTCCCAGCTTCTCAGCTCCCCTGCACGTCCTGCCTGCCCTGACTGTCCCTAGGGCTTTTGTCCACCTTATCCCAAGGCTAGTGCCAGTCCCTGCTGGCATGTACCTGGGCAGAGAGCCTTGCAGCTTGAATGAGGAGAGAAACTGTGGAGGGTTTGAGATGCAGGGATTGTAGACCATCTAGACCAGCTTCTCATTCATTCACTCACGTGTTCATCGAATACTGAAATGCTGCTGTGTGCCTGGTCCACAGACAGGCAAGCCGAGGACCAGAGAAGTGCCACTCCAAGGCCACACAGCTGTGAGTGGAGCAGCCTCTCTGCCTGTCCTGTCATACCAACTCTGCTGAGCCAGACCCTGGGCAGGGCTCTGGGCCACCAAGGGGACAACGACCAGGCCCCACCCTAACTGAGGCCATATTCTGATGGGGGAGGCAATCAGGCACCTATAGGGCAGAACGCCCAGTGCTGTGAAGTGGGAAGCACAGCGCTGTGGGAGCTCGGAAGTGGATCTTGATCCAGCCTGGTGGTCAGACAGGGCCTCACAGGGGATGAGGTGAACAGTGTTCTGAGGCTGGAAACAGCATGATGACCCATCATGCTGGAGGGATGTTAAGTGATTCTGTGGCAGGGCTCAGGCAGCAGCAGGAGTGGGGGATTGCTGGGGACTGTGGCTTCTGGGCCAAGTGATCACAGTGTCCATTTCCCCAGTGTTTCTTCTGAGCAGCTGTCTGGGGCGCTCTGAGGCCCTCATCCTTGGGGACTCTCCGTTGGTTCTTTTTGACGTCTGGGGCCCACTGACCCAAGGTAACCCCTGTCTGGGCAGTCAGTGGCTAAGGGGACTGGACCCCAGGTTTCTCCCTCTCTCCCTCTCCTCTGGCTGAGGGCTGGCTACCCAATGGTCTAGGGGTCTCTGCCCAGGCCTCAGGGGCTATGCGGGAGCAGCGTGGCCTGTGCCTGAGAGCTGAGGAGAGGACACTTCCTCCCCTGGGAGAGCATGGCATCATTCAGCACACAGAGTGCTCCCTTCTAACCCCAGACCAAATTAGCCTTCCAAATTACAGGCTGCATGTCCTCCAAATTGGGGATTGGGTGGGAGAACAGAGGCCCAGCTCTCCTTCCTGCTTCCTGCTCACAGAGGGCTCTCGGCCCATCCCTAAATAACAGGACCATGTTAGGAAGGAATTCTGGGCACACACCCCCTCCCGCCCCAGGGTGCAGGGATCCCCAGGTCCCAGACCTGCATTCAGGCTCAGGGCAAGGCTTTGCCCTCCTGGGGTTTGACAGTGAGCTTGGAACCGGAACATTCAGTCAAGGCCAGCTTAGGGTTCTGAGGGCATTTTGAGGATCATTCATTTATTCATCAAACACCTACTGGGCACATTCTCTGTGCCAGGCATTGTGCTGGGCCTTGAGACACTGAGTGGCAATGGAGGTGACAGACATGTGACCAGGAAGGTACATGTCAGAATGAGCAGGCCTGTGGCAGGGGGTGTACAAGTGGGGTGTACAAGTGGCCCTGGGAACCCTTGATGAGGTCAGGGAGACCTTCCTGGAGGAAGGGGTATATAAGATGAGTCCCAAAGGATGCATGTGTCCTTAACCAGGAGAAGAGAGTTCATGGAGGAAAGAATATCCAGTGCAAAGGCCAGGAGCAGAGAGTGAGGGAGGGGTATTAAGAAGTGGGTGGAGGCACTGGTTGGTTCAGATCCAGGGGCCTTGTCAGCTATGCTGGGGGATTGGATTTCATCAGAAGTACAAGGGAAGAGGAGGCCTGTGATTCCAGGAGTGGAGGAGGATGGGTGTGTGTGTGTGTGTGTGCAGAAGCACAGTTGGACCATGGCCCCACCCCGAGGGCTCCTGGTAGGTATGAAGGGATGTGGGGGCAGAGGAGGGGGTCCTGGACCTCCCACATTGGCCTCCCTCCCACCCCCACCCCTTCCAGACAGCTTCGGGCCTTTGAAGAAACAATCCAGTTTACCACAAGGAAAACACGAGAGCCTGATGGTATTTCTTTGTGTCCTGAAATTAAGGTGCCTTCCTGTGTTTTCGCTAATTGGTTTGGAACTCTTCATGTTTTTGTTTTAGAAGAAAATTATTATGGATGTTGAGAATAAATGCGATCATTGTGTGGTGCTGGAGCAGAGAATGAAAGGAAAACACCTCCTGAGCTCACCCACTCTTGTGTCACAGAAGAGGCAAGTGAGGTGGGGAGGAGAGACTTTGAGGCCACACAGCCACAGTGATGGTCCCCCAGGAGCAGGAAGGGGTGGCTTTTGGGGCACGGTGGAGAGAGGATGCTTGGTGGGGGGTTCTTACAGCAGGGTGGAGAGAGGACCTGCGAGTTCCTCCAGCTTCTGGTCTTGCTTGCACACCTCCTGGGATGGAGAAATCACTGCTTCCTGTCTGCGTCTGGTGAACTGGCCCAGCTGTAGCTGGTGAGCAGTTTTCCCTGAGTAGGCAGTGCTTCTCCCCTCCGGTCTCACCCAAGGTTCTCTGCATCCCAATCTCTACCCCACCAGGACCTCTGGTCTTCGCTTCAGCTGCCTGAGGTGAGGCTGGGGCCAGGGTGGTCTCTGTAGGTGGGACCCTGGGCTGCAGGCTGCACGGCACTGGATCTGATCTGGCCCCGGTAGATGGTGCCTGCACTTCTGAGCCTGATGGCTGGGAGGGCTTCCGGGCTGGAGCTTCCCCGGCTGGCAGCCAGCGTGGGAGCGTGAGGAAAGGCACGAAGTCTGCTTCCTGGATGCACGGCCTGTTGTCCAGCACATCCTGCAGGGCCCGGCCCTGCTCGGCTGAGGACACAAGCTAGTGGGTAGAGTCAGGCCTGACAGACAGTTCCATGGGCAGCACTGGGCAGACAGGTGGGGCACCAGGTCAGTGCACACCCTCACTCAGCAGGCTTCTGTTTAGCCCCTGCTATATGTCTGGCCCTGTGACAGCCGCTGGGCCCTCAGAAATGAATTAGACACAGACCCGCCCCTGCCCCCGAGAGCCTGTGGTCTGGACAGGCACAGAGGAGACAACAGAGCGCAATAAAAAACCTGTATCCCCGGCCATACCAGCAAAATCAGCTCCAGACTTTGGGGAGTGAAATCCTACATAACCCACTTCTACCCAGAAGCTAGAAAGGGACCTCTAGAATTCACCTCTGGCCTCCTGTTCCTTCTGCTTGACCTGCCATGCTCCCTTTTGCTGGCCCCCAGAGCGCCTGTGTACTCTGGTCCAACCTCTCCCTGGAGCTCAACTCCCTCCTCCACTCAGCTGCAGTGAACACTCAGAGTTTAATGGTCTCTCTGGCCATCTGGCCTTTGTCCAGGTTGTTCTCTCTGCCTGGAAAATGTCCCCTTCCTTTACACTTGCTAATGCCTACTCAGTCTTCAGAGTCAGCGTCCAGCCCTCTCCATGGGTAGCTTTCCTGGCTTCTAGATCATGACAGCCCCCTGGTACCTGTCCCTGTAGAGCCCCCTACACTGCTCCTCAGAGCATTCATGGAACTTGTGATCAGGTCTTTTAACTGTGTGCTTATTCCACTGGGGACGCAGGACCCAGAGCAGGCCAGGTTTCTCTTGGCCACTGCTGGCCTGTCGTCTCACCCCAGAGGAGCCCAGAGGATGTGCTTAGTCAATATATGTTGAATGATGAGTAACATGTAAAACCCACATGTTTTTCTATTAATAGAAAGTTAAGTTCAGGCACAAACATCACAAAAATCTAGTAAGATTTAAATGCATGTTCATACCCACACGCTGAGAATGTTGCAAAGAGGTTACACTGCCCCCTAAAATGTAATTACCCCCGTGCCTGACCCCAAAGTCACTGGCAGTGGCTGGTTCAGGGCAGCCCTGAAGTTAACAGCAATAGCAGTGACACTGGCCGTGTGTTGGGAGCCACCTCAGCACTAAATAAGCACAGATTTTTTTTTCAATGAAACATTATATTTGGATGCAAAAACCTAGAGTATCAAAGATTCATGTGGAGCCAAGATTCATTCATCAACAGACATTTCTTCAGAGCCAAGGGTTGGCTGAGCACTGAGGATCTGGTTGTGGACAGACGGCCTGCCTTTGCCGTATCGGCGTCAGGCTGAAGCCAGGAGGAAAAGCGGAATCAATGGACCTGACCTTTGGCCCTGGACCAAAGGGAAGGAAAGACATTTCCTCCTGCGGGATATACAATCTCTGAGCACATCTCTGTCAGCAAAGAGGCACAGCCTGACCCTGTCCTGCGGGGCCCTGGAGATTCCATTTTTTCTGGTGGGGGCCTGGGCCGGTCACACCCGCTCCCTGGGACAGTGTTGAAGCAGCTGTTAGAACTGGGATGCGCCAAAGAACCCTGCAGAGACAGGCTCACCACCTTCCCTGCTCATGCTACCTCTTCCACGGGATGCCACTCCACAGCCTGTGCATGGGATCCAGCCCGCAGCCAGTGTCTGCCAGCGGTCACATTAGGGTCACGTACAGGTCAAAGCAGCCCCTCTCTGCTGCCAGGTCATGGTTGGGGTGTCCCGCTGTGTATGTGCATGTCAGGTATGGGGCACGCAGGGGCTGGGGGTCTCTGGGAGAAAACGGTGAGCACCTTGTGAGAAGAGGGCCTTGCCTTCCCCTCAAAATCCCCAAGACCTGGCCTTTCTCCTGCTTTAGACCAGAGTGCCCAAGGGCCTTAACCAGACAGACAACCGGCAGTGAGACAGCCAGCCTCCCTGGGACCAGAGCCCCCATTCCACCTGGCAAGACTCTTGGGTCAGCGGCCTGGGATCTTCGGCCACCATGGTGCTGATGTGCTGAGGCCCAAGTCCTCACCCGGCTGTGCCCTGCCCAATATAGAGGGCTCTGAAGGACACAGACAGCTCTTCCTGTGTCAGGGCAGTGGGGCCATTTATCACGGAGATAAGCATTAGCCAGAGGGCAGAGTTGGCGGAAGGAGCTGTCTGGAGGAGATAATCTAGGGTCACTCAGAGGGCATGGAAGAGCCATGTCCCCACTCCACCCCCTGCCACCCAGACCCCACCCCTAGGCTTGCTGGCCAAGACATCTGGCTGTCTCACCTCATGGAAAAACCTGATGCCCTCCGGGGACAAGGAGCTGGGCTATGGTTGGGAGTGGGGTGTGTTTCCTCTTCATGTTCTGTGCCACGGCAGGGCCCCTGTGATTCTGCCTCGCCTCTTCACAGATGGGGAAACAGGCCTGAGAGAGTGGGCTTTGGACTGCTCTTGTCTGAGGGAGCGAACATGGGGTCCTGACCCTGCCCTCGGCCTCCTGCACAGGGTAGGAGGGGAAATCCACGTGGTGCTGTGTCACTGGGCACGTCCTATGTCCCAGGTGTTGCCTGCATGGCCTGTGTCCTGTCCCCTCTACCCTGGGGACCAGGCATTGCTTTGTCCTCCTTTTCCAGAGGGAGACAATGCCCAGAGAGGTGAGGGTACCAGCCCATGGCCGAACCGCTGGGAAGTGGCCCAAGTAGGATTTGAACGTGGGGTTCAGAGCTGCATCCAGAGCACTGTCTGCCCAGAGGGGCTTTGGGTGTCTGGCAGAGGCCAGAACAAACCCACTAGATGGAGGACAGCTCTGGGATCCCTCTGCCCAGCTAAAAGCTGATACCCCAGACTGTCAGAACCCCCCAGGCTGCTCTGCTCACCCCACTTCCCTACCTTGGCACTCAGTGGGGCTCAATAAATATTTCTTAACAAATTAATAAGTCAAAAATGAGCAAACACAGTATAAATCATGACATTTCCCCTCTACGAGTCCCTGGAGCTGGTCAGTCCCTCTCTGGGGGCTGTACACACTGGTTTTGGTATCTCCCTGCCAGGGACACATCTGCCCACCACCTACTGGCTCCTCACGGTGGTCCCATCAGAAAAGACGGTGCCACCTTTGGGAGCAGAGAGAAGAACCCAGACCTTGGACTGTAGAGGATGGGAGTAGGGGGAGGAAGGAGCGAGGAGACCCCTCTCCTGGGCTGGGAGCCGCACTTGTCATTACCCCATGGTGGACACTTTTGCAGCCCTGCAGCCCTCACCATCGGGGTCACTAAGTGTTGGTGTGTTCAGGGTGCTGCAGGGACCAGGGCTGGTCTGGGGGATGAACCCTGGATCTCCTTTCTCTGCCCCAATGTCCAGGGCACTAGATTTGACCCAGAACCAGCCAGAGGCTTTTCTGGAAAGTCTTTGCTATGTGAAGGGAAGGAGGGGGCACCCTGGGAGTCTTGGAATTCATCTGGCAGGCCTGGGGGCCTGGGTGGCTTTTGAGAGCCTTTCTGCCCATGACCACCTTCGTGGGTTCTGGGTACTATTTAGCCTGCGACATGCTGGGCAGGGAGAGGGGTCTGGATTGTGCAGGGAAGGGTCCCAGGGCCTGGGGAAGGAGCCAGTGAGCATGAACAGTTGTGCAGAAAGGAGCCCAGCCCCCGGGGCCTGTGTTGGGGGGTGGGGAGCAGGAGGACAGACAGGCACAGCTGTGTCAGACCCACCACTACAACCCCCTGGGAGCCCCCCCACAGCTGAAGGGACCCTTCCTTGGATTTGGTTGGGGGCATTGGAACCTCAGGTGTGGAAGGGTTTTTTTTTTTTTTGCGGTACGTTGGCCTCTCACTGTTGTGGCCTCTCTCGTTGCGGAGCACAGGCTCCGGACGCGCAGGCTCAGCGGCCATGGCTCATGGGCCCAGCCACTCCGTGGCATGTGGGATCCTCCCGGACCGGGGCACAAACCTGTGTCCCCTGCATCGGCAGGCGGACTCCCAACCACTGCGCCACCAGGGAAGCCCTGGAAGGGTTTTTAATCCTCGGACACTGGGTCATCTCATGTCAACCCAGGGGAAGTTACAGACAGACCTCCAATCCTCAGGAGATAAGCTGAACTGACTTGTGAACGGGCTGCCTCTGAACCAGTGCAGAGCAGCCCTGGGCAGCCTCCCCCAGAAAAGTCCCCACTCTGGTGGTTGGGAGGGGCATTGCCAGCAGCAGGACCCCACACTGAGCTGGTCCAGCCCCTCGGGGGACAGAACAGGCACACAACAATAATAGCAACCATAAAAGAAACCCAAGGAGCACAGCTCTTGCTGTGCCCCAGACAAGGCTGAGCTTGGCTTCCTGGCCACTCTCCCATTGCATTTAATTCTCATGACCCTATGAGGTGTACACAAGTATTCCCCGTTTGACAGAGTAGGAGCCAAGGCCCAGAGTCATGGAGCGTCAATAATCCTAATGGCACACGTGCACAATGCTCACAAAGGGACCTCAACACACTCCCAGGGTATGTCCTGCTGCTCATAAGCATCCTTCTAGCAAGGGCATCGGTGACAGCAGAATCCTTAATGGGGGTGTCACTGGGTGAAATGCCCACCGATCAAGTCCGTGTACAGGACCCCAGTGAGGTGGACATGGAAGCTGGTGTGGAAGGTGGACCAAGCCTATGGTTGAGGGAAGGTCATTGCTGCTGGTACATATCGATCCCGTTTGTGTAACACACGTGTTACAGATATAAAACCTGGGGCGGCGCTGGGGCAGATGGGGCACCCTAGTACACACATGCTGGAGGACACCCACACAGAGCCCAAGGACCACACCTCCCGTACCTCAGCATCCAGCACCCGCACAGAGCTGATCACGGGGGACCTGCCAGGGCACTCTCGTTCTCCCTCTTTCTCTCTCCACCTGGGCCTCTCTGCCCACCTGGCTGGGGATAAAGCACTGGAGGTGGGCTGGGCCCAGATCCCGGGTGCAGAGTCCTGGCTGGGCCTCCAGGCCTGGTCCAGACAATGGAGGCTTGGAGTCTTGGCTTTGCACCTCCTCAGCATCCCTACTCCTCCCTCTCTTCCTCTCTGCTTCTCTCTTACTTGCTCCTGTCTCCCTCTCAGTGTTCTGAAGAGTCCTCCTCAGTGGCAGCAGATACACGGGTGACACGTCCTGCTGCCTCAGTCACACACAGTGCCTCTCCTCCTGCCCCAGAGACTCACGCTGTTTCTGGGCATCAGGCTGGGATCAGGCTGACCTGTGGTGGCTACAGCCTCACTCGAACTGTGCTCCCAGCCTGGCTCGGGCTGCACTTGAGCTGGACGGAATAAAGAAGCTGCTGGCCTCCATGTCCCTGCCCACCCCTCCCCTGCAGAATCCCTGGGCCCAGTAGAGTCATGGGAGGATGGAGGCTCCTGGGACCAGTGGCAGCGCCCAGGGCGGGTGTGGTGCCAGAGGACAGAGAGGGTGTGAGGATGGAGGGCTGAAATGGAGGATGGGGTAAAGTGGGGGCAGGGATGCACCCTTACAGGCAGGCCTCCCAGGGGTAGGTCTGTTCTCTCTCATCGCTGCCTCTAGCCCAGTGTCTGCCTGGCTGTTCCCTGTGGCCCTAGGACACTGAGGGGCAGGAAGCTAGGCAGCTTCTGGTGCAGACTTTCCGTGGTCTTGGGCCAGTCAGGGTACCAAGCCAGGCTCAGTTTCCCCATCTGTTATATGGGGCAAGGTGAAGGGAAGGTACAGGCCTAGGCATGCCCACCAGGTACCAGGAAGACAACTACCAACGACTGTAGGGTATCCACACAGGTCCTTCTTGTCTATGCCTCCTGCCCCCATAGTCACCCTTTCGCTTAAGTACCATTGCTCTCACTGGCTTCCATGTGGACACCTGCCCAAGGCCACGCAGACGGAGAATGCTGGTGTCAGGATTTGAACTGGTTGCCTCTCTTAGGCAACCTGCTGTCTGAGCGGAGCAAGAGGATGCCAGACACTGACCCAGGATCAGGGCTGCCTGATCCCTGCACTGGCCAGAGGAGGTACCACAAATCCCACCTGCACGTCCCCCCAGCCCACCCTGCTCAGAGCTGTTCTGTGCATCTTAGCTTGACGAGGTGTGGGGAATTCATCAACCGCCGACAGAGCCTGCTGAGAGCTGGCTATGAGTCCAGCCACCTCCCTGTCCCAGCAGCAGCCCCCAAAGCCTGAGGCTTAATCCCCCAGGCATGTCCTGCCCTTCATCTTTCCCAGGCTGTGTTGCCCTTCTGCCCCTCTTCTCTAGTTGAAGCTGGTCACCTCACCCAAGTCTTCCTCCTGGAAGCTCTCCCCGACTCCCCATCCTTCAGTACGTCTAGATTCCGTTCCCATGCCCAGAATTCCACCTCCTAACGTACAGGAGCCTCTCAGGTGCCTGGTGCCAGGTCTGGTGAGGCTCCAGATGCTGGCCAGCCAAGGGACCGAGGAGGACACCCCTCAGTGAGAGGAGCAGAAGGGCGGGAGTCAGGAGACCACTGTGGGCCTTCTCTGAGCCTTAATGCAGGACACTTGCCCAGCAGGGTTTGCGGAAGAGAAGGCCTAGGAGGACCGACAACTTCTCTCCAACCTGCACATCGGAGCTGGCCGGGCTCCCAGGGAAGTCTCAGAGCATGAATGGACTCCTTGCCCCACCCCGCAGCAAGCAGAGAAACAGCCAACACCGGGGACCTCCTCCTGGGCGGCCTCCATGCTTAACCCTGCAGTTTCCACCTACAGAACAAGCACCAACTCCAGCCTGGAGACCCCAAGCCAAGGGCCAACCTTGCCCTCTGTTTGCCCTGCACTGCCCACCTAAAGCTCTGAGGTACTGGTCTGACATTCCCCATTTTCCCAATGAGGAATCTGGGGCTTTGCAGGGTTAGTAACATGCCCAAGGTCACACAGCTGTAGGTGGCAGAGCTGGGGCTCAACCCCGGGCTGTCCTGCACCTGCAGGCATAACGCCACTATGATGACCTGCTCAGCCCACACACGGAGGGCATCTGCGGCCCTCAGCCAGAGGCAGCCTGTTTTGCACAGGGTTTTCTTTTTCTTTTTAAATTTTTTTATTAAAACAAAATTTTTATTGAAGTATAGTTGATTTACAATGTTGTGTTAGTTTCAGATGTACAGCAAAGTGATTCAGTTATACATATATGTATTCTTTTTTTAATTTATTTTTTATTTTTGGCTGTGTTGGGTCTTCGTTGCTGCGCGCAGGCTTTCTCTAGTTGCGGCAAGCAGGCTTCTCATTGTGGTGGCTTCTCTTGTTGCGGAACACGGGCTCTAGGCTCATGGGCTTCAGTAGTTGTAGCACGCAGGCTCAATAGTTGTGGCTCGCGGGCTCTAGAGCACAGGCTCAGTAGTTGTGGCGCACGGGCTTAGCTGCTCCGCGGCATGTGGGATCTTCCTGGACCAGGGCTTGAACCCATGTCCCCTGCATTGGCAGGCAGATTCTTAACCACTGAGCCACCAGGGAAGCCTTACATATATATATTCTTTGTCATATTCTTTTCCATCATGGTTAATTACAGGATATTGAATATAGTTCCCTGTGCTATACAGTAAGACCTTATTGTTTATCTATTTTATATGTAGTAGTTTGTATCTGCTAATCCCGAACTCCTAATTTATCCCTCTCCCACCCCCTTTCCCTTTTGGTAACCATAAATTTGTTTTCTTTGTCTGTGAATCTGTTTCTCTTCTGTAAATAAATTCATTTGTGCCATATTTTAGATTGTGCATATGTGTGATATATGATATTTGTCTTTCTCTGACTTATTCACTTAGTATGATAATCTCTAGGTCCATCCATGTTGCTGCAGATGGCATTATTTCATTCTTTTTTATAACTGAGTACTATTCCATTGTATATATTGCATGGGGTTTTCTGTGCTGCAACTCAGGATGTCTGAGCCCACAGGACACCGAGCCCATCTGCGTGGATGTGTGTAGCCCTCCAGAGTGGGCTCTGAGCCCAGGCAGGTGAGCTGGGCTCTGTAGGAGGCTCCCTGCCCCCAGCACCACTCTCCCAGGTGTAGCAGGATCAGGTGGCCACACCTGAATTCACTCCCCATCTCTCTGGGCAGGTGGAGGAGGTGGTCTCTGCGGTGGAGGAGGCGCTTCAGCGGCACGTGATGCGCCGAGAGGTGTGCCCAGACTGGCGTGGAGCAGGGTAGGTGCTGGATGAGTGGATTCTGCTCCTCCGCTTTGGAGTTCCGGGAACATCCAGAGGCTACAGCAGAGGCTGCGGGGCAAAGCCAGTGCCAAGGCTGCAGGGCTGGAAGAGGCCAGAGCAGGTACCCCCGCACCGGCTGCAGCACCAACAGGAGGGGCAGGTGTGTGAGTGCCTCAGGGACCCCCACCTGGCCTACGCCCTGCTCCTGGGCCTCTGAGGGCTCCCTCCCCACTGCCTGCAGGATCACAGCTCAGCTTCCCGGCTCAGCGCCTTTTCCTCCTGGTAAGTCTGTTTCGTGTCTCAAAAGACAGGGAGAAAAATCCCTTCCCGTGAGGCTGATATAAGGTGATGTGTGCCTAGAACAGAGCCGGCACACGGGAGGGCAAATCCCTGTAGTTTCCTCTTCCCTCACTCCGTTGGCCTGTGAGCTCCTGGGAGGCGGGTAAACATCCCAATGTGGCCCCTGGTGCGGACGGATTAATTACCGAATCACTGCATCGTACTCATTGCCTAGCAGCTTGTGTTTGTGTCTCTTGGACTCACACAGAACACACAGGCCAGAAGTTCCACTTGCCTCCTGTTGGAAAAACAAAGGTTTGCAGGCAACAAGGCCTGGAGGTGGGGGAGGGACAAATGGCCCCCTGAGGGCCTGTGGAGCCCTGACCTTCCCAGGGCCTAGACAGGTGTGTCCATGCGTCCCAGGCTAATGCTGTACTGAGGCTGGGGAATATGAGGGGGACCCCATTAAATGGGTCCCTATGTGCTGTCCAGTGCCTGCTAGGCTGTCCTGGAGAAGGACCTCAGCCTCATGCCTTCCCAGAGACTCTTAGAATTTAGCAGGGAGTGGTAAACCAGCACTGGGGAGAGAGCCTATCCCTGCCCCAGCCCTAATCAAGATCCACGGGGAGGGCAGAGGCCTCTAATTGTTTCAGGAGAGGGAAATGTCACATCCTGGGACCCACAAGAGTTCTTAGGACAGACCACTGCCAAGTGAGGGTCCTTGGCTTCTCGCTGGAAAGAATTCAAGAATGAACCAGAGAAAAGCAAAGGCGGGTTTATTTAGCAGGATACACACGCCATAGGTAGAATGTGGGCCCTCTGGGAAAGTGAGAGCAGCCCCCGGGCATGGGGTTGTAGGTTTTTATGGGCTAAGTAATTTCATACGCTAACGAGTGGGACGAATATTCTTGCTATTTCAGAGAAGGGGGGGATTTTCCAGGAATTGGGCCACTGTTCACTTTTTGACCTTTTCCAGTCGTCGCAGAACTATCACAGCGTAAGGGGGAGTGATCTTGAGTATTACGATGACGTTAAAATGAGCTAGAGGTCAATGACCAGACTATTCTCGAAGCCAACATGGTTTCAGCTGGTTCTATTCGGACTTAATTGCATCCCAACAGCTGTGCCCCCTCTTCACTTATCTAGCGTTTGTGTTCTGCCCCTTTCCCTCCTGTCTCATTCCCCCATCAGAGATTTTACTTCCATATTCTTATGCGAAGCAGAAAGGCGACGGTCTGTCTTCTTTGGCTGCTTCAGGGCTGAGTAGGGGCATTGACCTTGCCTGTCAGGGAGTAGAAATTTCTGGATGCCTAGTGTGGGGATCCCAGGGGCAGAACAGCTTCTTGTTTTAAGTCATAGGGCGGTATGGGCTGGAATCCTTGCCTAACCATCTTTTTTTTTTTTTTTTGGCTGCGCCATGTGCGGCTTGTAGACTCTTAGTTCCCCAATCAGGGATTGAACCCAGGCCCTCAGCAGTGAGAGCACAAAGTCCTAACCACTGGACCACCAGGGAATTCCCCTAACCATCATTTTGATGGGGAATTGTTGTAACCTGGAAGACATGAACTTTACCAAGAGGTGAAAGAGGCAGAGTCCAAATAGGAGGAGGATTATGGCTGTTACTCAGGGTCCAAGTAAAGTCAGGGAGGGCACTCTTAATGGTGGACCAGATGGCATTAGGGTCTGACCCCTGGTTATAGCGGTGTAACCATGTTGCTTGTTCATAAATCTTTTTGATGTCCATCTCAATCTGTCCTGAATTACTGACATAGGTGCAGCAGGTTTTGTTTATGACTGCACAGACGCCACCCTGCTCATCCAGCAAGTAATCCAAGGCCAATCTATTGTCCATAACCACATTGGCCACTGAGTTTAAAGAAGTTGAAAGTCTGTTTAGGGCATTTCCAGTGGTCAGGGCTGGGTTCACTAAAGTGTTGGTTAGGTTTTCTAGGGTTACCTCATGGTAGGCAAAGCCTCCCATGGAGCTGCCAATCCCCCTGCCAGTCCCATTCTTGCCAATATTAATCCGATGGCCCTCCTGGGACGATTTTGAGTGTTATTATGTGTTGTGACAGTGAATGGGACCAAATGTCCTAATGTACAGGCTCCCTCACGCCACACATTATATAAGGATAAGCATTTACATAGGGGCCGAATTGCCCTGGGGTGCCCTTGTCTTTGGGCCCTCATTCTGGGGAGTGCCACGTATCCAGGTGTATCTTGAAGGTGCAGTAAGAGATCTGGGAACAGAAGAATTTAGCAAGGAAGCAGCCATCCAGATCCATGGAAGAGAAAAGTTAATGAACACAATGTGGGGACAAGGGCCCATTTGTATATTCAAAACAGTTCAGTCCAGGAGTATTCCATAACCTTGGCTTAGGTGAGATGGTGTAGTAAGAAGGGTTTAACCCACAGTTTCCATAGAGCCTGACAACTTCTAGCCCAGTTTTTAGTCCATTCCATCCCTATCCTGTAGGCACCTGGGGTCTGGGCTTCATTATAAGCACAGAGAGTGGAGGCATTCGTGGGAATGCAGTTTGGGTCCAGGTTCCAAAACGCTGTGGTGATATTACCCTCTGGTGCCCAGGGATTGTTCCAAAGAGGCTCACCATAGCCAAGAGAACCATTAGAGGTATAGTGACATTGGAAGCTTGACTGGTTTTCTGGATAACAAAAGTAGCCATGATTAAAGGAAAAGTTATGTCACCTTTTTAAAAAGAGTTAAAACGTAGGCAAGGTATCGGGCCTGATGGGGGTATCACCCGTCACACTCGTATCAGCTGTGGGGGTGGTTTTCATGTGTTTGAATTGGTAAAGCTCTTGTATGTACCTATTCGTACCTGTAACGACTGTTGTAAGCCAGGGTTTTTATGGCAAGCCCAACAATTAACTAGTTTTTCTCCCAGGGCAACTATTTTAGATATGTTTACTAAAGCATGATTTTCCCATTCCGAGCTGCGACCTTCGTCAGAAGTCCTACTAGTATGATGGCTTTTGACATCATATTACCGTATTTTTTCTTTCAGACCTAGCAGGGGCAAAGAAGATGTTTACCAGGGGGAGGGGGTTCTGAAAAGCGGCAGAATAAGAGCGTGATAGTCAGAAACACAAGGATGACTAGGCCAACCCACCTCAGCCACGTGAAGTCACTTATCTGTTCTTGGAAAGGTATCTGAGGTCTTCCATGGCTCACAGGAGTAGGTCTCTTCTGGCTCCTGTTGGGACTTATAAGATACAGATGAACCCAATTAGTAACTCCCTATAGCTTGACAGCAGTTGGGGTACTTAGTAACACTTGATATGGTCCCTTCCATTTTCGTTGTATCTGGTCCTCAGGGGATCCTTCCTTCCAAGTTTTTAGTAGGACAAAGTGCCCTGACTGGATGGAGACCGCGACCTTTCCTTTGTGGGGGTGGGCAGCGCTTTGTTTCCATATACTTGGAGGACCTTTTGAACTTGGCTCAAGCTAACAGTGTGGGAGACCCATTTGTGGGTTTCCTCATCAAACAAGAGATCTGAAGTCAAAAAGGGCCTCCCAGTGGTCCTTCCCTGGCAGTCCAGTGGTGAAGTTAGTGTGGTTAGGCTGTTACTGCTGAGGGCCTGGGTTCAATCCCTGGTCTGGGAACTAAGATCCCACAAGCTGTGCGGCATGACCGAAAAAAATGGTGAGGGGCTTCCCATAGGTCTCAAATGGGCTAAGTTTTAAAATTCTCTTTGGGGCCATCCTGGTCCATAGAAGGGCTACAGGCAGGACAGAGAGCCAGGTTTCTGAAGTCTCTTGGCATAACTCAGCAAGTGTTTTTGGGGGGTTTTTTTTGCAAGCATTCTTTTAGAGCATGATTTGCTTTTTCTACTTTGCCTAAGGATTGGGACCTCCAGAAAGACTGGAGGTGGTAGTGAATACCTAGAGCTGAGGAAGGCTGTTGGGTCACCTTGGCAGTGAAAGAAGGTCCGTTATCACTGTAAGCTTTGGGGTAACCCGAATCTCGGAATTATCTCTTTAAGCAGAAATTTGGATACTCCTATTGCCTTTTTAGTCCTAGTAGGGAAAGCTTCTATCAACCCTGTAAAGGTGTCTATGAATGCCAATAGGTGTTTCCATCCCCTACGTGGGAGCATTTGGGTCAAGTCCACTTGCCAATCTTCCCCTGGTTAGGTTCCCCGATGTTGTATGGGCCAAGTTAGTGGTGGAGGTATGGGGTGGCTTCCTAAGGCATGGCGGGCACAAAGCTTGCAAGCCCTGGTGACATTTTTAACAGTTTGGGATGGTCCCTTGCCCAGGAACAACTGAGTAACTAGTTTGAATAGGGAGTCCACCCTAAGTGAAAGGACTCGTGGAAGTACTTAGTTATTTTCCATTGCTCGGCCCCGGGAATGAGAAGCTTGTTATCTTTTGTCAGCCACCCTGAGAGGTCTCTTTCCAGTCCCCTATGTTTAGCCCACTCAAGTTCTTCAGGTGTATAAGATGGCGCTGTTGGGAAGGGGGTGCTGTCAGGCCTGAGAGCTGCAGCTTGTAGGGCCAGCTGTTCTTGGGCAGCAGTCTTAGCGGGCTTTTTGGCCAGGGTGTTTCCCCTTGTAAGGCAGGTGTTGCCCCTTTGGTGATACCTGCAACCTCCTTTGGAAGCTGGAACGCTTCTAGGAGTTCTAGAATTTCTGCCTGTTGTTTTATAGTGGATCCTTTGACTGTTAGTAATCCCCTTTCTTTCCATATGGCAGCCTGGGCATGTAGCACAAAGAATCCATACTTGGAATCAGTATGTATATTGATTCTTTTTTTAAAAAAATAAATTTATTTATTATTTATTTTTGGCTGAGTTGGGTCTTTGTTGCTGCACGCGGGCTTTCTCTAGTTGCGGCGAGTGGGGGCTACTCTTCGTTGTGGTGCACGGGCTTCTCATTGCGGTGGCTTCTCTTGTTGCGGAGCACGGGCTCTAGGCACGCGGGCTTCAGTAGTTGTGGCTCGCAGGCTCTAGAGCGCAGACTCAGTAGCTGTGGCACACGGGCTTAGTTGCTCCGCGGTATGTGGGATCTTCCCGGACCAGGGCTCGAACCCGTGTCCCATTCATTGGCAGGCGGATTCTTAACCACTGCGCTACCAGGGAAGCCCTGTATTTTTTTTTTTTTTCCCCCGTTGCGGAGCACAGGCTCCGGACGCGCAGGCTCAGCAGCCATGGCTCACGGGCCCAGCTGTTCCGCGGCATGTGGGATCTTCCCAGACCAGGGCACGAACCCGTGTCCCCTGCATTAGCAGGCGAACTCTCAACCGCTGCGCCATCAGGGAAGCCCAAGCCCTGTCTATTGATTCTTAATTCCTTTCCTAGTTGGAGTGCTCTGGTCAAGGCAATCAACTCAGCCTTTTGGGTGGAAGTGTGAGAGGGTAGAGCTCCAGACTCAACTCTACAGGCTGACTCTGGCATAACCTGCCGGCCTTACCCCTTCATGTATAAAGCTGCCTCCATCGGTAAACCATTGTTTTTATTTTTTAATTAACTAATTCATAAAGTGATTATTGTTTAATTATTTAATTATTATTTTATAGTGGAGTATAGTTGATTTACAATGTTGTGTTAATTTCAGGTATACAGCATAGTGATTCAGTTATACATATATCTATTCTTTTTCAAATTCTTTTCCCATTTAGGTTATTACAGAATATTGAGTAGAGTTTTCAGTGCTATACAGTAGGTCCTTGTTGGTTTTTTTTTTTTTTTAATTTTAAAGATAGTAGTGTGTATATGTCAATCCCAAACTCCCAATTTATCCCTCCCCCGCAACTTTCCCCTTTGGTAACCATAAGTTTGTTTTCTGTCAGTCTGTTTCTGTTTTGTAAATAAGTTCATTTGAATCTTATTTTAAGATTCTGCATATAAGCAATATCATGTGATATTTGTCTTTCCCTGTCTGACTTACTTCACTAAGTATGATAATCTCCAGGTCCATCCATGTTGCTGTGAATGGCATTATTTCATCCTTTTTAATGGCTGAGTAATACTGCATTGTATATATGTATCACATCTTCTTTATCTTTTCAACTGTTGATGGATATTTTGGTAGTTTCCATGTCTTGCCTATTGTAAATAGCGCTGCAATGAACATTGGGATGTATGTATCCCTTTGGACCATGGTTTTCTCCGTAGTTTTAGTTTTATAAGGAACCTCCACACTGTTCTCCATAGTGACTGACCAATTTACATTCCCACCAACAGTGTTAAGAGGGTTCCCTTTTCTCCACACCCTCTCCAGCATTTATTGTTTGTAGGCTTTTTGATGATGGCCATTTGCATTGGTGTGAGGTGATATCTCATTGTAGTTTTTCAAAATTTATTTATTATTTATTTTTGGTTGCACTGGGTCTTTGTTGCTGTGCGCAGGCTTTCTCTAGTTGCGGTGAGCAGGGGCTACTCTTTGTTGTGGTGCGCGGGCTTCTCACTGCAGTGGCTTCTCTTGTGGAGCACGAGCTCTAGGGCTCAATAGTTATGGCTTGCGGGCTCTAGAGCGCAGGCACAGTAGTTGTGACGCACAGGCTTAGTTGCTGCAAGGCACGTGGGATCTTCCCGGACCAGGGCTCAAACCCGTATCCCCTGCATTGGCAGGCAGGTTCTTAACCACTGCGCCACCAGGGAAGCCCTCATTGTAGTTTTGATTTGTATTTCTCTAATAATTAGTGATGTTGAGCATCATTTCATGTGCCTCTTGGCTATCTGTATGTATTCTTTGGAGAAATGTCTATATAGGTCTTCTGCCCATTTTTTGATTGGGTTGTTTTGTTTTTGTTTTTGGTGTTTTTTGGCTGCACCTTGCGGCATGAGGAACTTCCCCAACCAGGGATTAAACCCATGCAGTCTGCAGTGGAAGCACAGAGTCTTAACCACTGGAGCAGGGAAGCATGTTCGTCTGTTTGATATTGAGTTATATGAGCTGTTTGTAAATTTTGGAGATTAATCCCTTGTCAGTCGCATCATTTGCAAATGTTTTCTCCAATTCTGTGGGTTGTCTTTTTGTTTTGTTTACGGTTTCCTTTGCTGTGCGAAAGCTTTTGAGTTTAACTGGGTCCCATTTGTTTGTTTTTATTTACATTACTGTAGGAGATGGATTGAAAGTTTAGTTTTGAGTTTATTTTTGTGTATGGTGTTAAAAAATGTTCTAATTTCATTCTTTTACATGTAGCTGCACCATTTATTGGAGAAACTGTCATTTCTCCATTGTATAGTCTTGCCTCCTTTATCATAGATTAATTGACCATAGGTGTGTGGGATTTCTGGGATTTATTTTCTGGGATTTCTGGGATTTCTATCCTGTTCCATTGGAATTTCTGGGATTTCTATCCTGTTCCATTGATCTATATTTCTGTTTTTGTTTCTGTACTGTATTTTTTTTATGACTGTAGCTTTGTCGTATAGTCTGAAGTCAGGGAGCCTGATTCCTCCAGCTCTGTTTTTCTTTCTCAAGATTGCTTTGGCTATTTATCTCTCAGCTATATAGAGGAGAAAGCGTTTTTCTAAGTTCAGGAGACCTAACACAGGAGTGGTTCCTAATTTTTATTTTAGAGCCAGTAACGCCTGTTGGCAATTTTCATCCCAGTTGAGGGGTTTGTGGTCACCTCCTTTTAGGGCCTTAAAAAGAGGCTTTTTTATGAGCCTGAATCCAGGTATCCAGATCCTGCAAAATCCTGCCATCCCCAGAAAGTCCCTCAGTTGCCTCTTAGGGTGGGGGTGGTTGGAGGGTTACAATGGCTTCCTTTTTGTCTTGGGCAAAGGCCCTCATCCCATGGGTGAGCACATTTCCCAGGTACTTAACCTGTTGGGTGGAAATCTGGGCCTTGTGAGGAGAGACTCAACATCCTTGTTCCCCTAGGAAATTGAGGACCTGAGTGGTATCTTTATCTGAATCTTCCCTAGTGGGACTGCAAATTAGGAGGTTGTCCACATTCTGTAGGAGAGACCCATTAACCAACGGTAATTCTCTTAATTCCTTTGCTAATGCGTTTCTGAACAGGTGGGGGCTATCCCTGGAGCCTTGGGGCAGCACAGTCCAAGTTAGCTGGGAAGTGTTACCTGTGTCTGGATCTGTCCACTCAAAGGCAAAGAAATATTGGGAGTCTGGGTGCAGGGTAATGCAAAAGAAGGCATCTTTCAGGTCTAGCACTGTAAGCTAGTTTGCATTTTCTGGAACTTGGGCAGTACAGTGTATGGATTAGGGACTATTGAGTGAACTGGGGCCACTGCCTCATTAACTGCCCTTAGGTCTTGAACAAACTTGTATTCTCCACTTTGCTTTTTTATGGGCAGAATGGGGGGATTACACAGAGATTGGCAGGATCATAACAGCCCATATTTTAAGAACTTGGTTATTAAAGGCGGGATACCTCACTGGGCCTTGGGCCTCAAGGGATACTGTTTTTTCCATGGGTCATCAGCATTGGGTTTCAGTGAAACCTGAACTAGGGGCACATTATTAGCTCTGCCAGGAACCTCAGTGTCCCAGACAGAGGGGTTTACTGGAGAAAAAATATGGGGTGGAGGGGAGACCTCCTCTGATGGTGACTGAGGCAGGCTCCCATGGCGAAGAACAGTCGTTTCTCCTGATGGGTGCCTTCTCTGAGGAGGTCTCCAAACTGAACTATTGTCTGGAATTTAGTGAGCAACTCCCTTCCCAACAAGGGGATGGGGCACTCAGGCATGAGCAGGAACTGGTGTGCAAAGGTAACATTTCCTAGTAAGCAGCTGAGCGGGGGGCGGTGTGAATCACTTGGCTTTGGGCCGTCCATCGATCCCCATTAATATACAGTATTGGGAGGACAAGGGTCCAGGGAAATCAGTCATCACAGAGTAGGTGGATCTAATAAAAAAAATAACTTTCCCACCTGCCATGTCAAGGGTTACCCGAGTCGCCTCCGGGGAAATGACCAGGTGACCTTTGGGAGGCAGGGAGAGTCCTGGGCCCTGTCAGTCTTCAGTCCTCTTGGCCAGCATCAGTTTGGGAGCCAGCCTTGCTTCCGGTGGCCCTCTGGTTTGCATGTCAGGCAGGGTCCTGGTGGATTTTTCCCATACAGGGGGCATTCGTCCTTCCAGTGGCCCTCCTGGCTATATTTAAAACGGGTCCATTCCCGACAGAGAGGGGCTCTGATCCAGATTTTCTAGATCCTGCCCCTGCCATGGGCTTTCGCAAGGGGGAGGGGGAGGATAACCACGAGGTGGTCTGGGGACTAGAGCTGCCACCAAGAGTTGTGCCTTTCGTTGTTGTCCTGAATCCTCCTTGCCTCCTCAACCCTATCTCTATTGTTAAATACTCCAAAGGCCAAATCCATGAGCTGATTCATGGGGGTTTGGTGTCCCATGGCTGCCTTCTGTAATTTTCTCCTAATGTCTGGGGCAGATTGAATGATAAAATGGGTATTTACTGGGACTTGCCCTTCAGGGGTGTCGGGATTAATATTGGTATACTTTTTTTTATCAATATCTTTTTTTATTGAACGATAGTTGATTTATAATGTTGTGTTAACTTCTGCTGAACAGCAGGGTGATTCACTTATACACATATATACATTCTTTTTTAAAATATTGTTTTCCATTATGGCTTATCATAGTATATTGAATATAGTTCTCTGTGCTATACAGTAGGACCTTGCTGTTTATCCATTTTATATATAAAAGCTTGCATCTGCTAATTCTAACCTCCCACTCCATCCCTCCCCCAACCCCCTCCCCCTTGGCAACCACCAGTCTGTTCTCTATGTCCATGATTCTGTTTCTGTTTCATAAATAGGTTCATTTGTATCATATTTTATTTTTAATATTTTAATAAAGTTTATTTGATTTCATAATTAAATTTTGCTTAGTGAAAATCAATTTTAAGATTAATTTATTTTAATTAATTTCTTAATTAAAGTATAGTTGATTTACAATGTTGTGTTAATTTCTGCTGTACAGCAAAATAATTAAGTTATACATATATATACACATTCTTTTTTTTTCTTTTTTTATATTCTTTTCCATTATGGATTATCCCAGGAGATTTGATATAGTTCCCTGTGCTATACAGTAGGACCTTGTTGTTTATCCATTATAAATGTAATAGTTTGCATCTACTAACCCCAAACTCCCAGTCCATCCCTTTCCATCCTCTGCCCCTTGGCAACCACAACTCTGATCTCTATGTCTGTGAGTCTGTTTCTCTTTTATAGATAGGTTCATTTGTGCCATATTTTAGATTCGACATATAAGTGATATCATATGGTACTTGTCTTTCTCTTTCTGACTTACTTAGTATGATCTCTAGTTGTGTCCATGTTGCTGCACATGGCATTATTTCATTCTTTTTTATGTCTGAATAGTATTCCATTGTGTATATGTACCACATCTTCTTTATCCATTCATCTGTTGATGGCCATTTATGTTTCCATGTCTTGGCTATTGTGAACAGTGCTGCTATGAAAATAGGGGTGCTTGTATCTTTTTGAATTCTAGTTTTGTCTGGATGTATACCCAGGAGTGGGATTGCTGGATCATATGGTAATTCTATTTTTAGTTTTCTTAGGAACCTCTGTACTGTTTTCCATACGAGCTGCATCAACTTACATTCCCACCAACAGTGTAGGAGGGTGCCCTTTTCTCCACACCCTCTCCAGCATTTGTTACTTGTAGACTTTTTAATGATGGCCATTCTGACCAGTGTGAGGTGGTAACTAATTGTAGTTTTGATTCACATTTCTCTAATAATTAGTGATGTTGAACATCTTTTCATGTGCCTATTGGCCACCTGTATTTTGTCTTTGGAGAAATATCTATTTAGCTCTTCTCATTTTTAAAAAATTATTTATTTATTTTTTATTTTTGGCTGTGTTGGATCTTCTTTGCTGCCCACAGGCTTTCTCTAGTTGTGGCGAGTGGGGGCTACTCTTTGTTGCGGTGTGCGGGCTTCTCATTGCGGTGGCTTCTCTTGTTGCAGAGCACGGGCTCTAGGCACGTGGGCTTCAGTAGTTGTGGCATGCAGGATCAGTAGTTGTGGCTCACAGGCTCTAGAGTGCAGGCTCAGTAGTTTTGGCACACGGACTTAGTTGCTCCACGGCATGTGGGATCTTCCCAGACCAGGACTCAAACCCGTGTCCCCTGCATTGGCAGGTGGATTCTTAATCATTGCGCCACCAGGGAAGCCCGGTCTTCTGCTAATTTTTTGATTAGGTTGTTTGTTTTCTGTTTTGTTGTTGTTGTTGAGTTGTATGAGCTGCTGATATATTTTGGAAATTAAGCCCTTGTCCTTCATATCATTTGCAAATATTTTCTTCCATTCCATAGGTTGTCTTTTCGTTTTATCTATGGCTTCCTTTGCTGTGCAAAAGCTTGTAAGTTTGATTAGGTCCCATTTGTTTTTATTTTTATTGCCTTGGGAGACTGACCTAAGAGAACATTGGTAAGATTTATGTCAGAGAATGTTTTGCCTCTGCTCTCTTCTAGGAGTTTTGTGGTGTCATGTCTTATGTCTAAGTCTTTAAGCCATTTTGAGTTTATTTTATTTTATTTTATTTATTATTTTTTTTTTTTTGCTGTACACGGGCCTCTCACTGTTGGGGCCTCTCCTGTTGCGGAGCACAGGCTCCGGACGCGCAGGCTCAGCGGCCATGGCTCACGGGCCCAGCCGCTCCGCGGCATGTGGGATCTTCCCGGATCGGGGCACGAACCCGTGTCCACTGCATCGGCAGGCGGACTCTCAACCACTGCGCCACCAGGGAAGCCCTTGAGTTTATTTTTGTGCATGGTATGAGAGTGTGTTCTAACTTCATTGATTTACATGTGGCTGTCTGACTTTCCCAGCACCACCAGCTGAAGAGACTCTTTTCCATTGTATATTCTTGCCTCCTTTGTTGAAGATTAATTGACCATAGGTGTGTGGGTTTATTTCTGGGCTCTCTATTCTGTTCTATTGATCTGTATGTCTGTTTTTGTACCAATACCACACTGTTGGGGCTTCCCTGGTGGTGCAGTGGTTAAGAATCCGCCTGCCAATGCAGGGGACACTGGTTGGAGCCCTGGTCCGGGAAGGTCCCACGTGCCGCGGAGCAACTAAGCCCATGTGCCATGACTACTGAGCCTGCACTCTATAGCCCGTGAGCCACAACTGCAGAGCCTGTGTGCCACAGCTACTGAAACCCGCGCACCTAGAGCCTGTGCTCCCAACAAGAGAAGCCACCACAATGAGAAGCCTGCGCACCACAACGAAGAGTAACCCCCACTCACCGCAACCAGAGAAAAGCCCGCATGCAGCAACAAAGACCCAACACAGCCAAAAAATAATAAAATAAATTTTAAAAACACACTGTTTTGATTACTGTAGTTTTGTAGTATCGTCTGAAGTCTGGTTTTTTTTCCCTCAGGATTTGGTTTTTTTTCCTCAGGATTGCTGTGGCAATTTTGGGTCTTTTATGGTTCCATGTAAATTTTTGGATTATTTGTTCTAGTTCTGTGAAAAATGTCATGGGTAATTTGATAGGGATCACATTCAATCTGTAGATTGCTTTGGTTAGTATTGCCGTTTAACAATATTAAATCTTCCAATCCAAGAGCATGGGATATCTTTCCATTTCTTTGAATCCTCTTTAATTTCCTTTATTAATGTTTTATAGTTCTCAGCATATAAGTTTTTCATCTCCTGGGTCAGATTATTCCTAGGTTTGTTTTTCCTTTTTTGGTGCAATTTTATTTTTATTTTTTATTGGAGTATAGTTGCTTTACACTGCTGTGTCAGTTTATGCTGTACAGCAAAGTGAATCAGCCATACGTATACATATATCCCCTCTTTTTTGTTTTTCCTTGCCATTTAGGTCACCACAGAGCACCGAGTAGAGTTCCTTGTGCTATACAGTAGGTTCTCATTAGTTATCTACTTTATACATAGTAGTGTACATATGTCAATCCCAATCTCCCAATTAATCCCACCACCACCCCTGCCCCCTTGGTATCCATACATTTGTATCCAGATGTAGAGGCGTCTGTGTCTCTATTTCTGCTTTGCAAATAAGATCATCTATACCATTTTTCTAGATTCCACATATATGCGTTAATATACGATATTTGTTTTTCTCTTTCTGACTTACTTCACTCTGTATGACAGTCTCTAGGTCCACCCATGTCTCTGCAAATGACACAATTTCGTTTCTTTTTATGTCTGAGTAATATTCCATTGTATATATGTATCATATCTTCTTTATCCATTCCTCTCTTAATGGACATTTAGGTTGTTTCCATGTCCTGGGTATTGTAAATAGTGCTGCAGTGAACATTGGGGCACATGTGTCTTTTTGAATTATGGTTTTCTCTGGGTATATGCCCAGGAGTGGGATTGCTGGGTCATATGGTAGTCCTATTTTTAGTTTTTTAAGGAACCTCCATACTGTTCTCCACAGTGGCTGTATCAATTTATATTCCCACCAACAGTGTAAGAGGGTTCCCTCTTCTCCACACCCTCTCCAGCATTTATTGTTTGTAGATTTCTCGATGATGGCCATTCTGACCAGTGTGAGGTGATACCTCATTGAAGTTTTGATTTGCATTTCTCTAATAATTAGTGATGTTGAGCATCTTTTCATGTGTTTGTTAGCCATCTGTATGTCTTCTTTGGAGAATGTCTGTTTAGGTATTCTGCCCATTTTTTGATTGGGTTGTTTGATACTGAGCTGCATGAGCTGTTTGTATGTTTTGGAGATTGATTCTTTGTCAGTTGGTTTGTTTGCAAATATTTTCTCCCATTCTGAGGGTTGTCTTTTTGTCTCGTTTATGGTTTCCTTTGCTGTGCAAAAGCTTTTAAGTTTAATTAGGTACCATTTGTTTATTTTTATTTCCATTACTGTAGGAGGTGGGTCAAAAAAAATCTTGCTGTGATTTATGTCAAAGAGTGTTCTGCCTATATTCTCTATGAGTTTTATAATATCTGGCCTTACATTTAGGTCTTTAATCCATTTTGAGGGTTTTTTTGTGTATGGTTTTAGGGAGTGTTCTAATTTCATTGTTTTACATGTAGCTGTCCATGGTGCAATTTTATGCTAGGTTTTTGTTTTGTTTTGTTTTTTGCGGTATGCAGGCCTCTCACTGTTGTGGCCTCTCCTGTTGTGGAGCACAGGCTCCAGACGCACAAGCTCAGCGGTCATGGCTCATGGGCCCAGCCACTCTGCAGCATGTGGGATCTTCCCGGACTGGGGTACGAACCCGTGTCCCCTGCATCGGCAGGCGGACTCTCAACCACTGCGCCACCAGGGAAGCCCCATGGTGCAATTATAAAAGATATTGTTTTTTACATTCCCTGTCTGATATTTCATTGTTAATGTAAAGAAATGCAACCAATTTCTGAATGTTAATCTTGTATCTTGCTACTTTGCTGAATTCATTTATTAGGTCTAGTAGTTTTAGTTTGGAATTCTTAGGATTTTCTATATATAGTATCATGTTATCTGCATCTAGTGACAATTTTACCTCTTCCTTTCCAATTTGGTTACCTTTTATTTCTTTTTCTTGTCTGATTGCTGTGGCTAGGGCTTCCAACACTATGTTGAATAGAAGTGGTGAGAGTGGACATCCTTGTCTTTTTTTTTTTAATATTTATTCATTTATTTATTTGGTGGCACCAGGTCTTAGTTGCAGCTCACAGGCTCCTTAGTTGCAGCAGGTGGGCTCCTTAGTTTTGGCTTGCCAGCTCCTTAGTTGCGGCTCACCAGTTCCTTAGTTGTGGCATGCGAACTCTTAGTTGTGGCATGCATGTGAGATCTAGTTCCCAGACCAGGGATCGAACCTGGGCCCCCTGCATTGGGAGTGCAGAGTCTTAACCACTGTGCCACCAGGAAAGTCCTGGACATCCTTGTCTTGTTCCAGATTTTAGTGGGAAGGCTTTCAGCTTTTCACCATTGACTATTATTTTGGCTGTGGGTTTGTCAGAAATGGCTTTTATTATGTTGAGATGTGTTCCCTCTATACCCACTTTGGTAAGAGTTTTTATCATGAATGATTGTTGAATTTTGTCAGATGCTTTTTCTGCATCTATTGAGATGATCATGTGGTTTTTTACTTTTCTGTTGTTAATGTGGTATATTACATTGATTGATTTGTGTATGTTGAACTATCCTTGTAAACTTGGGATGAATCCCACCTGGTCATGGTGTATGATCTTTATTATGTGTTGTTGGATTCAGTTTGCTGATATTTTGTTGAGAACTTTTGCATCTATAGTCATCAAAGATTTGGCCTGTAATTTTCTTTTTTGGTGGTGTCTTTGTCTGGTTTTGGTATCAGGGTGATAGTGCCTTCATAGAATGTCTTGGGGAGTGTTCCCTCCTCTTCAGTCTTTTGGAAGAGTTTGAGAAGGATCAGTATAAGTTCTTCTTTGTATGTTTGGTAGAATTCACTTGTGAAGCCATCTGGTCCTGGACTTTTGTTTGTAGGGAATTGTTTTTTTTTTTAACTACAGATTCTATTTCATTTCTAATGATTGGTCTGTTCAAATTATCTATTCTTGATTCAGGTTTGGTTGGCTGTATGTTTCTAGAAAGTTGTCAATTTCTTCTAAGTTGTCAAATTTGTTGGCACATAAAATTGTTCATAGTATTCTCATGGATCTTTTTTTAAGGTAAGTTTTTTTGCTTGTCTTTATGGAAATGAGGTTAGTTCTTTTTAATGTTTTCTTTCTTTTATTTTTGGCTGCGTTGCTGTGCATGGGCTTTCTTCTAGTGGTGAGCAGGGGTTGCTCTTTGTTGTGGTGCGCAGGCTTTTCATTGCAGTGGCTTCTCTTGTTGCGGAGCATGGGCTCTAGGCACACGGGCTTCAGTAGTTGTGGCATGCAGGCTCAGTAGTTGTGGCTCACGGGCTCTAGAGCACAGGCTCAGTAGTTGTGGTACACGGGCTTAGTGGCTCTGTGGCATGTGGGATCTTTCCGGACTGGGGCAAAACCCATGTCCCCTGCATTGGCAGATAGGTTCTTAACCACTGCACCACCAAGGAAGCCCCTCTCTTAGGTTTTTTTGTATTTCTGTGGTATTGGTTGAGGTTTCTCTTTTTGTTTCTTATTTTGTTTACTTGGGTTCTCTCTCTTTTCTTATTCATGAGCCTGGCCAGAGGTTTGTCAATTTTGTTTACCCTTTCAAAGAAGCAGCTCTTGGTTTTACTGATTTTTTTCTGTTTTTTTTTTTTTTTTTTTTTGCGGTACGCGTGCCTCTCACTGTTGTGTCCTCTCCCGTTGCGGAGCACAGGCTCCGGACGCGCAGGCTCAGCAGCCATGGCTCACGGGCCCAGCTGCTCCGCGGCATGCGGGATCTTCCCGGACCGGGGCACGAACCCGTGTCCCCTGCATCGGCAGGCGGACTCTCAACCACTGCGCCACCAGGGAAGCCCTCTACTGTTTTTTAATCTCTGTTTTATTTATTTCCTCCCTGATCTTTATTATTTCCTTCCTTCTGCTGACTTTAGGTTTTGTTTCTTCTTTTTCTAATTCTTTTAGGTGATAGGTTGTTTATTTGACATTTTTCTTGTTTCTTGGGGTTTTTTTTGAGGAAGGCCTGTATCACTATGAACTTCCCTCTAAGAACTGCTTTTGCTGCATTGCATAGATTTTGTATGGTTGTGGGGGTATTTTAAGATTTTTTTTTAATGTGGACCTTATTTAAAGTCTTTATTGAATTTGTTACAGTATTGCTTCTTTTTTTTTTTTTTTTTTAAACTAGTACACGGGCCTCTCACTGCTGTGGCCTCTCCCATTGCGGAGCACAGGCTCCAGACGTGCAGGCTCAGCAGCCACGGCTCACGGGCCCAGCCGCTCCGCCGCATGTGGGATCTTCCCGGACCAGGGCACGAACCCGTATCCCCTGCATTGGCAGGCGGACTCTCAACCACTGCACCACCAGGGAAGCCCGCTTCTTTTATGTTTTGGTTTTTTGGCTATGAGGCATGTGGGGTATTAGCTCCTCAACCAGGGATCAAACCTGCACCCCTTGCATTGGAAGGCGAAGTCTTAACCACTGGACCACCAGGGAAGTCGCTGTATGCTTGTGTTTTCATTGTCATTTGTCTCAAGGTAGTTTTTAATTTCCTTTTTTATTTCCTCGTTGACCCATTGGTTTGTAGTAGCATGTTGTTTAGTCTACATGTAATCATTTTTTTCTCATTTCTTTTCCTGTGGTTGATTTCTAGTTTCATGCCTTTGTGATCAGGGAAGATGCTTGAAATAATTTCTATACTTTTAAATTTGTTGAGGTTAATTTTATGCCCCAGTATGTGGTCAATCCTAGAGAACGTTCCGTGTGCACTCGAAAAGAATGTGTATTCTGTTTTCGTTTTTGGTTTTTTTTGGATGTAATGTCCTGAAAATATCAATTAATTCTAATTGTTCTATTGTATTATTTAGGATCTCTGTTGCCTTTTTATTTTCTGTCTGGAAGATCTGCCCATTAATGTGAGTGGGATGTTAGTCTCCTACTATTATTGTATTCCCATTGATTTCTCCTTTTATGTCTGTTAGTATTTGTTTTATGTGTTCAGGTGCTCCTATATTAGGTGCATATATGTTGATGAGAGTAAAATCCTTTTCTCGTATTAATCCTTTTTTCATTATATAGTGTCCTTCTTTATCATTCTTTATAGCCTTTGCTTTAAAGTCTGTTTTATCTGATATGAGTATTGCAACTCCCACTTTCTTGTCATTTCCGTTTGCATGAAGTATCTTTTTCCATCCCCTCACTTTCAGTCTATGTGTGTCCTTTGCCCTAAGGTGGGTCTCTTGTAGGTAGCATATTGTAGGCTCTTGTTTTTTTATCCAGTCTGACACTCTATGTCTTTTGATGGGAGCATTCAGTCCATTGACCTTTAAGGTAATTATTGATACCTATGTATTTATTGCCATTTTAAACCTTGTTTTCCATTTGATTCTGTTTCTGGGTTGTTCCTTTCTTTTTCTTTTCTTTTCTTTTTTTTTTTTTTGTGGTACGCCTCTCACTGTTGTGGCCTCTCCCGTTGTGGAGCACAGGCTCCGGACGTGCAGGCTCAGCGGCCATGGCTCACGGGCCCAGCTGCTCCGCGGCATGTGGGATCTTCCCAGACCGGACCGGGGCACAAACCCATGTCCCGGACATGAACCCGTGTTCCTTGCATTGACAGGCGGACTCTCAACCATTGCGCCACCAGGGAAGCCCCATTCTTTTTCTTTTTGTGGTTTGATGATTTCCTTTTATTCTATGCTTGTGTTTTCTTCTTTTTGGTTTTTGTGAATCTATTGTATGTTTTTGATTTGTGGTTTCCCTGTTTTTCAGGTATGTTAGTCCCTTCCTATACCTGCTTGCTTTAGACTGAGTCATATAGGCTCAAACACATTAAAAAAAAAAAAAGAAATCTGCATTTTCGTACTCTCCTTCCCGAAATTTTATGATTTAGATGTCGTTTTTTACATCTTCATGTTTATCCTTTTGCTGTTCCTTGTGTTTATCATCACTTTCACAAATAGGTTTTTTTTTTCTTTTTGATCTATGTACTGGTTAATTTAAGTGATTTATTTTCCGATTATGATTTCCTTCTTCCTATATTTTCCTGCTTCTTCTCTATTTAGAGAAGACCTTTCAATATTTCTTTTAGGAAAGGTCTAGTATTGCTGTATTCTTTTACTTTTTGCTTTTCTGAGAAATTCTTTATTTCTCCTCCTATTCTAAATGATAATCTTGCTGGGTAGAATATTCCAGGTTCCAGATTTTTCCCTTTCAAGACTTTGAATATATTTTGCCACTCCTGCAGTGTTTGTGTAGAGAAATCAGCTGAGAGCCTTATGGGGTTCCCTTGTAATTAACTCTTTGTTTTTCTCTTGCTGCCTTTAGAATCCTCTCTTTAACTTTTGCCATTTTTATGATCATATGTCTTGGTGTAGGTCTGTTTGGGTTCATCTTGTTTGGGACCCTCTGTTCTTCCTGTATCTAGATATCTGTGTCCTTCTTTAGGTTTGGGAAGTTTTCAGCCATAACTTCTTCAAATACATTTTCAATCCCCTTTTCTCTCTCTTCTTCTGGAATCCCTGTCATGCATAGATTGGCATGCTTTATATTATCCCATAGGTCTCTTATATTGCTTTCATTTTTTTGATTTGGCTTTCTGTCTGCTGTTTTGATTAGGTAATTTCCATTATTCTATCTTTCAGGTCATTTATTCTTTCTTCTGCATTATTCATTCTGCTATTCATTGCCTTTAACTCAGCTTTCTCCGAGTTAAAGGCAAATGAATTTTCTCATTTTTCTTGGTTCCTCCTTATAGTTTCTAGTCCCTTTTTACAGTAATCTGCATTTCTATCAATAGCCTTTCTTAATTCCTTCAGTATTTTCATTACCTCCTTTTTGAACTTGGTGTCTATTAGACTGAAGAGGTCTGTTTCATTGTTCCTTCAGGGGAATTCTCTTGGTCTTTTAACTGGGGGTGGTTCATTTGCTTCTTCATTTTGCTTATATTTCTCTTACTCTGTGAGTTTAGGAGAAACAATTATCTACTGTAGTCTTGGAGGGCTATTTTATGCAGAAGCATCCCTGTGTAGAATGTGTGGGTTTAATATCTTTTTGGCCCGAGGGCTGTTGTTGGTTTGGATGCCTGCCGTCTCTTTCCTCGGTATGTGCTGGCTGTTATCCCCTTGGTAGTGGGTGTGCAGGTGTGTGGCCTGAACACGCTCCTGGAAGGCAGGGGCAGCTGTTGGTGCCCGGTTCCTGGACCCTCGGCAGCAGGAGCAGTCTGCACCTGCCTCTGGAGTTCGAGACGGCAGTGGACGCTTACACCCACCCCTGGAGCATGTGTAGGTGGCGTTCTGCTGCCTGAGAGTGCGCACGGAGAAAGAAGCTCCTATGGCAGTCCCGCCCCTCTTCTCGTGCACCTCCCAACAATAGCACCTTCCCTCTCTGGTGGGCCCAGGCTTCTTCCCATACTCCCTCAGTTGTGGTGACCACACCCTAGTCCCCTGAGGCTGTCTCTGCACAGCCAACCCCAGCCCTGTCCCCGGGGTCTGACCTTGGAAGTCTGAGCCTCAGCACGCAGCCCCTGACCACCACAATGCAAGCGTCTGAGGCTGGGGAGTAGACTTCCCAGTGTGTGGAAACCTTTCTTCTTTCACAGCTCCCTCCCAGGGATGCAGGACCTGTCCCAATTCCTTTCTTTCTCTCTTTTTTTTTCTTTTGCCCTACCCAGTTACATAGAGATTTTCTTGCCCTTAGGTCTTCTGCCAGCGTTCAGTACATGTTCTGTGAGAATCGTTCCTCATGTAGATATATTTTTGATGTCTTTGTGGGAGAAGGTGAGCTCCACATCCTACTCCTCCGCCATCTTGATCCAATCTTTTGTCATATTTTAGATTCCACATATAAGTGTTATCATATGGTATTTGTCTTTCTCTTTCTGACCTATATCACTTAGTATGATAATCTGTAGTTGCATCCATGTTGCTGCAAATGACATTATTTCATTCTTTTTTATGGCTGAGTAGTATTCCATTGTGTATATGTACCACATCTTCTTTATCCATTCATCTGTTGATGGCCATTTAGGTTGTTTCCATGTCTTGGCTATTGTGAATAGTGCTGCTATGAACACAGGCATGTATGTATCTTTTTGAATTATAGTTTTATCTGGATATATGCCCAGAAGTGGTATTGCTGGATCATATGGTAATTCTATTTTTAGGGGTTTTTTTGCCCCCTGCAGTGGAAGTGGGGAGTTCTAATCACTGGACCACCAGGGAAATCCCTATTTTTAATTTTCTGAGGAACCTCCATACTGTTTTCCACAGTGGCTGCACCAACTTACATTCCCAACAACAGTGTAGGAGGGTTCCCTTTTCTCCACACCTTCTCCAGCACTTGTTATTTGTAGACTTTTAAAAAGTATTTATTTATTTATTTGGCAACGCCAGGTCTCAGTTGCGGCATGCAGGATCTTTATGTGCAGCAGGCAAACTCCCAGTTGTGGAATGTGGGATCTAGTTCCCCAACCAGGGATTGAACCCAGGCCCCCCACACTGGGAGCATGGAGTCCTAGCCACTGGACAACCAGGGAAATCACCTTTGTAGACTTTTTCTTTTTTTAATCAGAGGTACCCATGTTATCCATTTTTTAAAAAATTTATTTTGGTTGCTTCGAGTCTTAGCTGCAGCACATGGGATCTTCGTTGTGGAATGTGGGATCTTTCATTGTGGCATGTGGGCTCTTCATTGCAGCACATGGGCTTCTCTAGTTGTGGTGTGCGGGCTCAGTAGTTGCGGCACGCAGGCTTAGTTGCTCCGTGGCATGTGGGATTTTAGTTCCCCGACCAGGGATCGAACCCGCATCCCCTGCACTAGAAGGCAGATTTTTTTTTTTTTTTTTTGGCAGTACGTGGGCCTCTCACTGCTTTGGCCTCTCCCGTTGCGGAGCACAGGCTCCGGACACGCAGGCTTAGCAGCCATGGCTCACGGGCCCAGCCGCTCCACGGCATGTGGGATCTTCCTGGACCGGAGCACGAACCCATGTCCCCTGCATCGGCAGGTGGACTCTCAACCACTTCGCCACCAGGGAAGCCCCTGGAAGGCAGATTCTTAACCACTGGACCATCAGGGAAGTCCCCTGTAGACTTTTTTTTAAAATTAATTAATCATTTGTTTATTTTTTTTTGGTGTGTTTGGTCTTCATTGCTACGCACGGGCTTTCTCTACTCTTCATTGCAGTGTGTGCACTTCTCACTGTGGTGGCCTCTCCTGTTGCAGAGTATGGGCTCCAGGTGCACGGACCTCAGTCGTGGTGGTGCATGGGCTCAGTAGTAGTGGCTCGTGGGCTCTAGAGCGCAGGCTCAGTAGTTGTGGCGCACGGGCTTAGTTGCTCCGCAGCATGTGGGATCTTCCGGGACCAGGGCTCGAACCTGTGTCCCCTGCATTGGCAGGCCGATTCTTTTGTTTTTTTTTTTTTGTGGTACGTGGGCCTCTCACTGCTGTGGCCTCTCCCGTTGCGGAGCACAGGCTCTGGACGCACAGGCTCAGCAGCCATGGCTCACGGGCCCAGCCGCTCCATGGCATGTGGGGTCCTCCCGGACCGGGGCACAAACCCGTGTCCCCTGTATCGGCAGGCGGACTCGGCAGGCCGATTCTTAACCACTGCCCCACCAGGAAAGTCCCCCCTGTAGACTTCTTAATGATTGCCATTCTGACCGGTGTGAGGTGGTACCTCATAGTTTTGATTTGCATTTCTCTAATAACTAGTGATGTTGAGCATCTTTTCATGTGCCTATTGGCCACCTGTATTTCGTCTTTGGAGAAATGTCTATTTAGGTCTTCTGCCCATTTTTTGATTGGGTTGTTTGTTTTTGTTGTTGTTGAGTTGTATGAGCTGCTGATATATTTTGGAAATTAAGCCCTTGTTGTTCACATCGTTTGCAAATATTTTCTCCGATTCCATAGGTTGTTTTTTCTTTTTTTTTCTTCTGTTTGTTTTGTTTTGTTGGTTTCCTTCGCTGTGCAAAAGCTTGTAAGTTTGACTAGGTCCCATTTGTTTATTTTTGTTTTTATTTCTATTGCCTTGGGAGACTGACCTAGGAAAACATTGGTACAATGTATGTCAGAGAATGTTTTGCCTATGTTCTCTTCTAGGAGTTTTATGGTGTCATGTCTTATGTTTAAGTCTTTAAGCCATTTTGAATTTATTTTTGTGTATGGTATGGGGGTGTGTTCTAACTTCATTGATTTACATGCAGCTGTCCAACTTTCCCAGCACCACTTGCTGAAGAGACTGTCTTTTTCCCATTGTATATTCTTGCCTCCTTTGTTGAAGAGTAATTGACTGGAGGTGCATGGGTTTATCTCTGGGCTCTCTGTTCTGTTCCATTGATCCAAATGTCTGTTTTTGTGCCAATACCACATTGTTTTGATTACTGTACCTTTATACTATTATCTGAAGTCTGGGAGAGTTATGCCTCCTTTTTTATCTTCTTCTTCTTCTTCAGGATTGCTGTGGCAATTCTGGGTCTTTTATGGCTCTATATAGATTTTTGGATTATTTGTTCAAGTTTTGTGAAAAATGTCATGGGTAATTTGGTAGGGATCACATTTAATCTGTAGATTGCTTTGGGTAGTACGGCCATTTAACAATATTAAATCTTCCAATCCAAGAGCATGGGATATCTTTCCATTTCTTTGAATCCTGTTTAATTTCCTTTATTAATGTTTTATAGTTCTCAGTGTATAAGTCTTTCACTTCCTTGGTCAGGTTTATTCCTAGGTATTTTATTTTGGGGGGCACAATTTTAAAAGGTACTGTTTTTGTACATTCCCTTTTTTTTTTAACATCTTTATTATAGTATAATTGCTTTACAGTGGTGCCTTAGTTTCTGCTTCATAACAAAGTGAATCAGCTATATGCATGCGTATATCCCCATATCCCCTCCCTTTTGCGTCTCCCTCCCACCCTCCTTATCCCACCCCTCTAGGTGGTTGCAAAGCACCGAGCTGATCTCCCTGTGCTATGCAGCTGCTTCCCATTAGCTATCTATTTTACATTTGGTAGTGTATATATTGTCAATGTTACTCTCTCACTTCATCCCACCTTACCCTTCCCTCTCCCCGTGTCCTCAAGTCCATTCTCTACATCTGCATCTTTATTCCTGTCCTGCCCCTAGGTCCTTCAGAACCTTTTTTTTTTTTTGGATTCAATATATATGTATTAGCATACAGTGTTTGTTTTTCTCTTTCTGACTTACTTCACTCTGTATGACAGACTCTAGGTCCATCCACCTCACTACAAATAACTCAATTTCGTTTCTTTTTATGGCTGAGTAATATTCCATTATATATATGTGCCACATCTTCTTTATCCATTCATCTGTCGATGGACACTTAGGTTGCTTCCATGTCCTGGTTATTGTAAATAGTGCTGCAATGAACATTGTGTACATAACTCTTTTTGAATTATGGTTTTCTCAGGGTATATGCCCAGTAGTGGGATTGCTGGGTCGTATGGTAGTTCTATTTTTCGTTTTTTTTGTTTTGTTTTTTCGCGGTACGTGGGCCTTTCACTGTTGTGGCCTCTCCCATTGCAGAGCACAGGCTCCGGACATGCAGACTCAGTGGCCATGGCTCATGGGCCCAGCCGTTCCGCGGCATGTGGGATCTTCCCAGACCGGGGCACGAACCCGTGTCCCCTGCATCGGCAGGCGGACTCTCAACCACTGCGCCACCAGGGAAGCCCTATTTTTAGTTTTTCAAGGAACCTCCATACTGTTCTCCATAGTGGCTGTATCAATTTACATTCCCACCAACAATGCAAGAGGGTTCCCTGTTCTCCACAACGTCACCAGCATTTATTGTTTGCAGATTTCTTGATGATGGCCATTCTGACCGTTGTGAGGTGATACCTCATTGTAGTTTTGATTTGCATTTCTCTAATGATTAGTGATATTGAGCATCCTTTCATGTGTTTGCTGGCAGTCTGTATATCTTCTTTGGAGAAATGTCTATTTAGGTCTTCTGCCCATTTTTGGATTGGGTTGTTTGTTTTTTTGATATTGAACTGCATGAGATACTTGTATATTTTGGAGATTAATCCTTTGTCAATTGCTTCATTTGCAAATATTTTGTCCCATTCTGAGAGTTGTCTTTTCGTCTTGTTTATGGTTTCCTTTGCTGTGCAAAAGCTTTGAAATTTAATTAGGTCCCATTTGTTTATTTTTGTTTTTATTTCCATTTCTTTAAGAGGTGAGTCAAAAAGGATCTTGCTATGATTCGTGTCATAGAGTGTTCTGCCTATGTTTTCCTCTAAGAGTTTTATAGTGTCTGGCCTAACATTTAGGTCTTTAATCCATTTTGAGTTTATTTTTGTGTATGGTGTTAAGAAGTGTTCTAATTTCATTCTTTTACATGTAGCTGTCCAGTTTTCCCAGCACCACTTATTGAAGAGGCTGTCTTTTCTCTCTTACTTCCTTTATCAAAGATAAGGTGACCATATGTGCATGGGTTTATCTCTGGGCTTTCTAGCCTGTTCCATTGATCTATATTTCTGTTTTTGTGCCAGTACCATACTGTCTTGGTTACTGTAGCTTTGTAGTATAGTCTGAAGTCTGGGATTCCTCCAGCTCCGTTTTTCTTTCTCAAGATTGCTTTGGCTATTTGGGGTCTCTTGTGTTTCCATACAAATTGTGCAATTTTTTTGTTCTAATTCTGTGAAAAATGCCATTGGTAGTTTGATAGGGGTTGCATTGAATCTGTAGATTGCGTTGGGTAGTATAGTCATTTTCACAATGTTGATTCTTCCAATCCAAGAGCATGGTATATCTCTCCATCTGTTGGTATCATCTTTAATTTCTTTCATCAGTGTCTTATAGATTTCTGCATACAGGTCTTTTGTCTCCTTAGGTAGGTTTATTCCTAGGTATTTTATTCTTTTTGTTGCAGTGGTAAATGGGAGTGTTTCCTTAATTTCTCTTAAAAAAAGGGAACGCTTCACAAATTTACATGTCATCCTTGTGCAGGGGCCATGCTAATCTTCTCTGTATCGTTCCAGTTTTAGTATATGTGCTGCCGAAGCGAGCACTACATTCCCTTTCTAGTGTTTCATTGTTAGTGTAAAGAAATGCAACTGATTCTGAATGTTAATCTTGTATCCTGCTACCTTGTTGAATTCGTTTATAAGTTCTAGTAGTTTTTGTGTGGAGTCTCTAGAGGTTTCTATATATAGTATCATATCATCTGCATGTAATGCCAATTTTATCTCTTCCTTTCCCAATTGGGTACATTTATTTCTTTTTTTGTCTGATTGCTGTGGCTAGGACTTCCAATACTGTTGAATAGAAGTGGTGAGAGTGGGAATCCTTGTCTCGTTCCAGATTTTAGCAGGAAGGCTATCAGCTTTGCACCATTTAGTATTATATCGGCTGTGGGTTTGTCATAAATAGCTTTTATTATATTGAGATGTGTTCCCTTTATACGCAGTATGGTAAGAGTTTTTATCGTGAATGGATGTTGAATTTTGTCAAATGCTCTGTCTGCATCTATTGAGATGATCATGTGGTTTTTGTCTTTGTTTGTTTGTTTATGTGGTGTATTACATTGATTTGCGTATGTTGAAGCATCCTTATGAACTTGGGATGAACCCACTTGGTCGTGGTGTATGATCGTTTTTATGTGTTGTTGGATTCGGTTTGCTAATATTTTGTTGAGAATTTTTGGGGTCCCATAGCTGCCTTCTCTAATTTTCTCCTAATGTCTGGGGCAGATTGAGTGATAAAATGGGTATTTACTAGGACTTGCCCTTCAGGGGAGTCGGGATTAATATTGGTATACTTTCTAAAGGCCTCCACCAAACTGTCCTGGAAGAGGACCAGATTTTCATCTTTTCCCTGCGTTACTTCCTGTGTTGTTCTTCGTCATAACTAACAGCCTTAACAACACACCTTTTCATCCCTTCTATGAAGCAAGTTATCATGTGGTTCCTGTGTTCAAGCCCTCTACCTCCCTGTTGGTAGTCTCAGTGGGAATCTTGGTCAGGGATTGCATCCCCTCCGTAAGGTAGATTATATATCCTTGATTTTGGGCTGCCAGTTTGTTGGCATGTGCCCAGGCTGCACCAAGGATCTGGCTTTCCAAAGGTGCAGCAGGTAGAAAGGAGGACCTGTGTGTCCCCCCAAGTAAGTTCATAGAACATTGTCAGCTTGGTGAATTCCTCTATGAACCAACTGGGGTCCTTTGGAAAAACATCCAAATTTCTCTTTGCGAGTAGCTAGGTCAGCCATAGGAAAAGGGACGTGGACTCTGATTGTTCCTCCACCACCAGCTGGCACTTCCCTTAAGGGACAGAGTTTGGTATTTGGAGGCTGGTAGGTAGCCCTGCTTCATGTAGTACTGGCTGGACTCACCTCCAGTAATGGAGGACAGGACAAAGCTTGAGAGATAAAGTGGTGGGATTTCCAACAGCCCAGGAGGGGCGCTTGGGGCAGATGGTCTGGAAACTGTCCCCTCTCAGAACTGGGGGGTGGGGTGGGTAGGAGTTCCTGGTTGTGGACCTCGAGGAGGTAGACTCATAAGGGAATCATTTAAAACATCGAACTCCTGTGGGGGAAAAAGGCACTTTGAAGGGGTGTGAGCCAGGCACACCCAGCAGGAGTTTTTTAGATCTGGATCTTGGAATAGGGTCGTGACCATTTGGATGTGTGGGGCTTCCCCCCATTTACCATTCCTTTTACAAAATACATCCAGCTGCAAGATGGTATTGTTTTGTTTTGTTTTTTAAATATTTATTTATTTGCTGTGCTGGGTCTTAGTTGCGGCACTCAGGATCTTTTAGTTGTGGCATGCGGGATCTTTCGTTGCAGCATGATGGATCTTTAGTTGCGGCATGTGGGCTTTTAGCTGCGGCATATGGGATCTGGTTCCCCGACCGGGGATTGAACCTGGGCCCCCTGCATTGGCAATGCGGAGTCTTCCCCGCTGGACCACCAGGGAAGTCCTAAGATGGTATGGTAATTCAATGACCCATTTTCTGGCCAGATCTCTTGATCCCCCAGTTTGTACTGGAGCCATGGAGTATTGCAAAAGAAAATTAATTTCTTTTTTCTTAAACCATCCTGTCTAAATTCACCCCAGTTAGCTAATATGCATCCTAATGGGGAGTTCTTTGGGGTGTTTGTAGTTGCCTACATTTTTGGTTAGGATGTCATGATGAGCTAGGGACTTCAGTGGATAGACCCCCTCAAGGGGGTGTTGCAGAATTAAGTTTTGAGCATGAGAGAGGCAGCTTCCGGAAGGATAGTTTTCTTCCCATAGCTTGCAGAGCTAGCCCCAGAGAAGGCCTGGTCTACTGAGTCCCCCAGACGCTTCTAGACCTCACAGGTCACCCCAGCTACAGGGCACTGGAGGGACTATCCTGTAAATAAGAGGGGGATTCTGCTCCATTGGTAGGGGTCATGTGGAGCCCGTTAGAAGACACAGGATTGATTGATTGATTTAATTTTTGGCTGCTTTGGGTCTTCGTTGCTGCACGTGGGATTTCTTCTAGTTGCGGTAAGCAGGGGCTGCTCTTCATTGTGGTGCGTGGGCTTCTCATTGCAGTGGCTTCTCTTGTTGCGGAGCACGGGCTCTAGGCGTGCAGGCTTCAGTAGTTGTGGCACGCGGGCTCAGTAGTTGTAGCGCACGGGCTTAGTTGCTCTGCGGCATGTGGGATCTTCCCGGACCACGGCTCGAACCCGTGTCTCCTGCATTGGCAGGTGGATTTTTAACCACTGCGCCACCAGGGAAGCCTGAAGACGCAGGATTTAGACCACTGAAGAATTCTGTGATCAGCTGGCCATGTCTGCCATGGGTGGAACATGGGACAGATGAGGTGTGATGGCTGTATGTTTGCAGCCCTTCGTTGTACAGTCGGGGAAACTGAGGTCCAGAAAGCAACTCTCCTAAGACCACAGAGCAAATTAGAGACTAACTGCTTCTCCTTTCCTTCACGTGGTGATTTCCTTAGGGCAAATTCCCAGGAACAGGATTGCTGGGTCGAAGGTCATGCATATTTTTAGGCCTTTTAACATAAGCAGGTAAAACGCCTTCAGAAGGCATCTCCAGGTCCACTTCCTTGGCGGGTTGTGAGGCAGTTATACTTGTGACCCAGCCCTACTCTGGAAGCCGTTATACTTGCGGCCTGGGACAAAGCCCCCTGGAATCCCCCTGAGATAGAAGGACTCACCTGTACACACACCAGGCCTCACCCTTCCCTCTGCGGGGACTCAGGGGTAGGCAAGCCAGCCCTGCCCTCCTGTAGTCTCATGGGGGCCCCACAGCTAGACAAACCCTCAGAGCACTGGTTAGGGGGTAGTGGGCACAGCAAAGGTACTTAAGTCAATCTGGGGAGGGGCGGCTTCCTGGAAGAGGCAATGCTAGGCCAGGTAGGAGGCAGCTGGCTGGGGACAGAAGGGAGAGTCGGTGCAGTCAGGCCTCGGGGTAGCCTTGTCCTGAAGCCTCCCTGAGGCTGAGCCTGATCCCAGAATGAAGCACTCCAATTCCATCATTCCTTCCCAGGCAAGGGTTGGGGTGTGGGCGGCCCCTCCCCACACCCAAGTTATTAAACTTCCCTGGGCCTCAGTTTCCACGCTCACAGTAAAATGGGAATCTGGTAGAGGAGTTTGGAGAGCTTGTGTGAGGTCTTCAGCTTTGAGCAGGGGTCACTACTGGCCCCAGATACCCAGGAGGCAGAATTCTCCTTGGCGGGGGAGCGTGGCTGAGCCCACTGGCCGCTGCCTGAGGCCCTAGGACTCCCCCCAATCCAGAGTTCAGGCTCAGATAGCAGTATTCAGAGTTGTACTGTCAGAGGAAAGAGGCCTGAGACCACCTTCCTGAGAGCTTCCCCACACCCCCTTCCCCTCTCTCTGCCCTCTGTCCCCTGAGACCCAGCCCCGGGGCAGAGTGGCCCAGCACCCTGCTCCTCGCACCCACCTGCAGGGTCACCAGACTGTGTTCCCCACCTTCAAGGCAGCACGTCCACCCCCTCGGTCCTCCTCCGGCTGGGGCACACCCTGCAGTGTGGCTGCTTGGGCAGTGCCTGAAAGTGCATCCCGGGGGCCTTACCCCAGTGGGGTGATGTCCTTGGAATCCACTCCCAGCCCAGGGCCAGTGGCTCTGAGGGTGTCTGGGAGCTCCCCCCGCCCCCTGCCCTGCCCAGCAGGCACACCCAATAACAGCTGCTGCTCCCATTCTCCCCGGGGCCTGGTGGCTCAGACAAGTCACTTCCACACCTGGTGAGACAGGTATCTCTATTATCCCCACTGAGTGAGGCTCAGAGAAGTGAGGGGTCACTTCTGAAGGTGGGACTGCAAACCAGTCTGCAAAGCCAGACTCTCTGCTAGGCCACAGAACTCACCCCACTGGGACGTGGCTGTATGTGATACCCCCCTGGCTCAGCTGTTACCAGAGCTGTGGTTCATGAGACATCTCTGATCATGGCCATAGCCCCCAAGGAGGGAATGGACTCATGGTGTAGAGGTGGCAGCTGAGGCCCAGAGAGGACAGAGCTGTCCCTGGATCACACAGCTTAGAGCCACTCACCGAGCCCAGGGCAGCAGTGGGTGCACACCTACATGGAGGCTCTCAGGAGTCTTGGGGCCGAGGGATGGTGCTATCAGAGCATTGTGTGTCCTCTTCAGAGTGACCCTTCATGGGAGGTCAGAGGCTGAGGACAGTGGAGTCCCCTCCCAGAACCCTTGAGTCAGATGAGGTGACTATTTGGGATCCTGTTGACTAATAGACTGTGGTATGTCTGGCCTAGCAGGTGTTACACAAGAACTCGGGGTGTCTGAACTGGGAGCAGCCCTCAGTGAGTCCAGCCAGTGTGCACAGCTGGGAGACTGGGGTCCAGAGGGTGTAGGAACCTAGCTGCAGGCCCGCTGACCTTTGGGGCCAGAGCTGGAGCCGGAATCCAGAGCCTCAGCCTCCCAGCCCTGCTGAGGAACACTTGGGTAGCTGTGCCTCTCCCTTGAGCCTCAGTAGCTTAGTATAGGCCCAGCATGGGCAGGTGCTGACCACTGCTGGGGCCTGAGCCTGGGGCAGAGCCTGGAGACTGAGGGCTGTGTTGGAGCTGCGACCCCACCTAGAGCCAGAAGTTGCCTGAAGCCCCAACCCCCGACCCCCGCCTTACCCTGATGGCAGCTGTAGCGGATCATGTAGGGATTCTAGGAACCCCCAGTGTCATCAGGCCAGGCTCCCACTTCTGTCCTCAGGCATCTTGAGGCAGCCTCAACCTCTGTTCCCTGGAGGGACACAGTTCAGAGGCTGCCTTGGAATCGAAGGAGGTTGAAACTGTGATCAGAGCCCAGGTCTCGGTCTGGAGTTATAGCAGGGGCTCAGCCCTTAACCCCCTCCCAGGGTCCTGGGCTTGAGTGGGCTGGGGGACCAGGGATTCTGAGACTGGAGGTCAACAAGATGGGCAGCTGGGACAGAAGGGGCCCTTGGCCAGGTTTGGGAGGGAGAACATCCACCTCTACTCCCAGGCTGAGCCTGGCAGCCTCTACCCAGGGCAGTGGCCCCACCCCCACATGTTCCTGGGAGTCTAGACTGGGGTGGGTGGTGTACAGGGCGGGCTTGCTCTGGGGAGGGCAGGGCCAGGCATTTCCTGCTGCCGGGTGCCAGGCTCCAGTCCCCTGAAGGGGTGATTCTTTAGTCTTAGAGGAAGTGAGGCAGGGCAAATGGGCAGTGTGTGTGCAGTGCCGCCGGGCCCGGTGGGGCAGGGTTGGGCGGACAGGCAGCTGTAGGAACCAGAGAGCAGGCCCGGCCCTGCAGGTCCCCTGCAGCTATATACACAGTATCTGCCCTCGACAGCCAGCCTGTTGCCCAGCATCCAAGTAGGGTCACCTGGAGACCAGACCCCTGTGGTGACCAGCCCCAGCCTCCGGCTCCCTCCTCCCCAGTGGCTGAGGCTCTGCTGCTCACCTGCTATGTGGCTTAGAGTGGTCACTTCACCCTGAGTCTCAGGGTTCTCCTCTGTGGACTGGGGAAAACTGTGGTACCCACGTGCCCCTGACCTTCTCCCGCCCCAGCATCAGGAACCCACCCTCCCAGTTTGTCCCACTCTTGGGTCCTGGGGAAGGAGCCCATCAGGGTAGAGCCTATCTCCTCCTTGAGCAGAAGCGGCGTTCCAGTCCCAGACTGGCTGCTTGAATGGTTTATGTCACGCAGACGTCCCCAGGGGTGACCCCCCAAGCCCTCTGGCCTTGGCTGAGCTACCTGCCTCCCCCCCCTCTGGTGGCCCCCAGCAATTGGAGCCCCCATGCACTCCACTGGGGGATGAGTTACCAACACCATGGCTGCCTGTGGGCACCCGCCACAAGGCCACCACCCTGTCCCACAGCCCTGCTTCTGAGGCTGTGCCTGGGGCCCCTGATGTCTGGATTCTCGGGCTTCTCTCTGAGACAGCTCTGACCTCAGGGGGTAGGAGGTGCAGTTTCTGTCTTGATCCCCAGACTGGGACCTCTTCCCTAAGGCTCCACTGCTTTCCCTCTTAGGAAGCCCCAGCAAACGCTGGCCAAGTGGAGAAGGGAGGAAGCCTGCCGACTCAGGGCTCCAATTCCCCAGTCCCTAACAAAAGGAGGCAGAAGACAGGGCTGTGTGTGGGGAGAGTCTGCCCTGGGTAGAGCCCTGGCCCCCCTGGCCTCTTGGCCAAGTGCTCTTGGGGGGGAGGCTAGCTCAAGGATGAACAGAAGTGGCCTTCAGCTAGCTCCCACCACAGAAGGTCACTGCAACCAGAGGCTAAGCAGGCGCCTGGTGAGGACTCAGACCAAGAGACCTCCTCTGCTTTCTCCACCCCATGGGCCAGGGGCTCCTCCCCACTTTGGTGCTCTCACTAGGGGCTGGGCGCTGGCTGAGGGCAGGAGCAGAAGCGGAGAGTTTTACCCCTCAGGGTCAGGGTAGCAGATCATCTCACCCAGCCCCCTTCCCAGAGATAGGAAGACCAGGACTCAGGAGGGGAAGGATGGGGGCAGAGCCTGCTGTCCTCGTAGGTCCTTAGAGCGTGGCTCTGGCGCAGCTTTTGCTGAGCCCAAGAGGTAAGGAAGGCGAGGAGGGTCTCCGGATGGATGTGGCTGGGCCGAACCGGGAGAAAGTGCTGGGCTCTGGCCGGGCTGGGCAGCCGGCCTCCCTGCCCGGGGCCTGGGCTGGGTGGGGGCAACAGGGCTCAGGCCGGCGGGCTGTTGATGCAGCCCAACAATGATGAAATGGCCCCTTTGTCCCACGGCGCCAAAGTTTCTGTGACTGGAGGAGGCGTGACGTGAAAGGGTCATTGTTCCCACTTGGGCAGCCACTCAGGGAGCTGGAGGACCGGCCCAGGGTCGGCTTCCTGCCAAGGCTGCAGCCCTGCCTGCTGCTGTGTCGGTCATGGTGTCCTGGGCTCCCGGCCTCCTACCCATGGCCAGCTCCCTCCCTGGGGCCATCCGGAGCCACAGGTACCCAGCAAAGGTGTCCCCCTCCCTCCCCCTCCCTCCCCCTCTGTCCTCTGGTCTGGAACCATGATGTTACAGTGTTGGGGGCTGGGCTCTGCTCTTCATGCACGTGAACCCTGCTGGGCAGGTTGCCTGGGTGCCAGGAGAGCTTGCGGGGAAAGCAGGTATTTTGTCCTGGGGCGAGGAAACATGCCTGACTTCACATCCCAAGGCTCTGGCCTTCGGGGACCCCTCCCTGAACCTTGCAGATTAGGGGAGAGAGGCCCAGAGAAGGGAACTGGGTGGCCCTAGGCCACACAGCATTAGCTAGTCTGTTAACACCCAGGCTAGACCTACCTCCCCACAAGTCCCCACACCTGATGGACCTCCACTCTCTCTGGACACCTGAAGCTCCCTCTTTGCCAGCTCCCACCCCTTTCCTGCCCCTCTAATCCATTCTCGCCTGAGCAATCCATCCCCTACCCCAGCCCACGATCTTTCCAAAACCCAAACCTGATCAGGTCCCTCCTTGGCTTCAAACCTGCCGTGTCTTCCCACATCCAGAGAAAGTTTCAGCTCTTGTGCTGGCATTCAAGGCCCTCACTGTGCTATGGCAGCTAAGGGTGAGAGGCCCTTTTGTAGAGACTGGAGTCTCCCTCAGTCCGTGTGGGGATGCTAACCAAGTAAAGGCCCTTTTATCTTCTGGGGGTCAGCCTCCACTCCTTTGCTCCCACAGGTCCTGCCCCCTGCGGTGCACCTCTCCCCTCCTCCTCCAGGTCCAACTGCCCCTGGCCTCTGCGGCTCAGGTGAAGAGCCAGGAGGCTGGGCAGGGTGATCAATGGCTGGTTCAGGCCCAAGCTGGAGGCCCCCTTATCCCCACCCCAGGTGGCCCCGCTGGCTCCAGTGCCCAGAACTCCTCCCCGGCTCTCCACTGCCCCCAGCAGCTGGCATCAGGCTCAGCCTGACCCAGGCTAATTAAACCCTCCCCCAGCCTAGAGGAGGCTTTGGCTCCAGCTCTAGGCTTTTTTCCCTGGAGGGACGGAGCTAATTAACCGAGAGGGTTTAATTAATCAATTAGCGTGGCCTCCAGACCCCTCCACTTAGCCAATGTGGTGGCAGATATTTATAAACAGGAGCTCTGGCTGGAACTAGAGGGGAGGGCAGGCGACCATGGTGGGCACAGAGGCAGGGAGAACAGGGGCTGCAGAAGCCAGAGATCCTGTCAGTCCCACCTCCTCAGCATCTCCAGAGGCAGATGCAGAATCAGCAACACCTGGACACGTGAGGACGTGTACTCTGGGCACACATGCAACATCTCTGTGTGCGCAGGTCACACAGGCCTGACATCCAGAGCTGGGCAAGTTCCCAGAGGTGCCTCAGACAGTGGCCAGAGGGATGATGATGCCCAGCTGGACCCAGCGTCCTGACAAGCAAAGCCTCCAGGGAATGGGGTTGCACAGAGGGCCATGGGAGCCAGAGGAGGTGCCAGAACCTCAGCTGGGGGAAGAGGCTTGGAGGGCTTTGTGGAGGAGGAGGCATTTGAGCCAAGCTCAGGGACAGAGTAGGCAGAGGTAGCCATTTGAAGGGAGCGGTGGGTGATGAAGAGTATTCAAGGGGAGGAAATAGCAGGGGCAAAGGCCTGGAGGCAGAAACAGCAGAAGCTCCATCTTTACCACAAGATGTCCCCTTCTCTGGGAAGTCTCCCTGACACCTTACCTTTTAGAACTGGGTGTCCCTGAGTCTCTGCCCCTCCAGCCTTTGCAATCTGGGACAGCCCGGACTCAACACTCCCTCCCAAGCCTCCCGAGGTGATGCCAGCTCTCCTCCTCTGCCTCCCCTGCCCAGCCTGGCCCAGGGAACCCACAGATGAATTGTAATCCCTTCAGAAAGGGGGTTACAGGCACCCTCCCTCAAGATGCTGCTCCTAGGGTTGGCACCGGTGGGAGCCCAGGTGGTGTTGGGATTGGGAGGGGTCGAAGACCCCAAAGCCACCATGGACCTCTCAGGCCTGGGATATTTGAGAGTGTTACTGAGTCCAAGCTTGTATTGCTCACTGCATGACAGGCCAGTAAAGCAAGAGACAAGTTGTTGGGGCAAGGAATAACGACTTTACTGAGAAAGCCAGCATACTGAGAAGATGGTGGACTAATGTCCCAAAGAACCACCTTACCAGAGTTGGAATTCAGGCTTTTTTCATGTTAAAAGGGGGAGGGGGTGTGGTTGGTTGGTGCAAACTTCTTGGTGTCAGAATCCTTCCTTCTTGCGTCTGTCAACTTAGCCCAGGTCATGATGTTCCTGTAAACCTCCAACAAGACAAATGTTATTCTCTGTTCTGCAACCTTTTATCTCTACATGAATGGAAAAGTGTTATACCTTTGAAAGTCAGAGCCTTGAGAATGGGCTGTCCTGTATATTTCAGGCTACAGGCAACATTCTTGTAGCAAAAGTAATAGAAGACAAAGGTTAGAGTAAAAGAAACAGGTCCAATATGGAGGCAGATTTGTTCTTCACTATGACAAGAGCAAGTATTCCAGAGTCAGCCAGACGTGCACCCAGACCCCAGTGCAGACCCTTCTCAACTTGCTTTCCTCGTCTGCCCACTGGGGACAATCAGCACCCCACTCCTAGGGCTTCAGGGAGGATTAAACGAGTTCATCATGTAGAGCCAGAGGGACTCGCACTGTTGGTGGGAATGTAAATTGATACAACCACTATGGAGAACAGTATGGAGGTTCCTTAAAAAACTAAAAATAGAACTACCATACGACCCAGCAATCCCACTCCTGGGCATATACCCTGAGAAAACCATAATTCAAAAAGAATCATGTACCACAGTGTTCACTGCAGCTCTATTTACAATAGCCAGGACGTGGTTTTCATATCTGTAAAAGAACTCGAGATGTGCATCAGATACCATTATCTGGGTACTTCAGTTAGCAATAATCGTGCCTCGGATAAACCTCATTGGCTACAATACTGCCACTGTGCAAAGCTATCTGGGTACTTCAGAGAGGGCCTACGGCAGAGGATATGGAGGAGGGGTCTGTCCCAGGAAGGCCCCATAGGGTCCTGCTAAGTTACACTGGGACCCTGTGTTCACACCATGGGTGCTGCCTCCCATGAGGCTCAAGTGCTGCTGGTCCTGCGGTTGTGTCCTTCTCTCCGCCTCTCCTCCCATGCTACAATGGTCCAGTCCCCACCACCCACTGTGACCATGCTAGCCTCCTCAGCGTCCCCTGTCCTGAACACTTGCCCCTCAGCCTGTTCTCCACTCAGAAACTAGTGTTTTTTAATTTTTTAATCAATATTTTAAAAATTGAAGCATTGTTGATTTACACTGCTATGTTAATTTCTGCTGTACAGCAAAGTGATTCAGTTATATATACATTCTTTTTTTTAATATTCTTTTCCATTATGGTTTATCATAGGATATTGAATACAGTTCTCTGTGCTATACAGTAGGACCTGTTGTTTATCCCCTCTCTCTATAAAAGCTTACATCTGTTAACCCCAAACTCCCACTCCATCCCTCCTCCAACCCCCTCTCCCTTGAACAGAACCAGTCTGTTCTCTATGTCCGTGATTCTGTTTCATAGATAGGTTCATTTGTGCCATATCTTAGATTCCACATATAAGTGATACCATATGGTATTTGTCTTTCTTTGTCTGAATTACTTCATTTAGTATGATAATCTCTAGTTGTGTCCATGTTGCTGCAAATGGCATTATTTCATTCTTTTTTATGGCTGAGTAGTATTCCATTATGTATATGTACCACATCTTCTTCATCCATTCATCTGTTGTTGGACATTTAGGTTGTTTCCATGTCTTGGCTATTGTGAACAGTGCTGCTATGAACATAGGGGTGCATGTATCTTTTTGAATTCTAGTTTTGTCTGGATATATGCCCAGGAGTAGGAATGCTGGATCATATGGTGTTCTATTTTTAGTTTTCTGAGGAACCTCCATACTGTTTTCCACCAACTTACATTCTAGGGGATCTTTCTAGTGACAACTATAACTTAACTGTCTATAGTGACAACTATAACTGTCATGTCTAGTGACAGCCATGGGCTTTTAAAGCTCTTTAGGGGCTCCCCTGTCCTCTGGACCACACCCCTCCACCCCCCTGCTGGCCCATCCAGCCCTGGAGAAGGGGCTGCAGCCCCTCTTTGCTTGCAGCAGGGATGGAAGGGCCCTGGGACTGGAGGAGGAGGTGTGGACGTAGAGGGGTGGATGGACATCCTATAGATGCACAGAAGCCACAGGGTAGATGATGCCCCCTGGAGGTATGCGACAGAGCAGACCTGGGAAGGGGACTGCCTTCCTGAGCAAAGGGGGTTTGGCAGGGGCTGGAGTCCCCTGTTCCCTGTCAGGGCTCATCTGGCCCAGCCAGAGACAATGGCGCTGAGGCCTCATCTTACCTCGAGGGAGTTGCTAATGATGGTCTTTAATGGCCTTGCCTGGGAAGGGATGACCTCACCGGGCCACACCCTGATGAGAGGAGGCTGGAGTCAGAGGCAGGCGGCTCCTCCATCACCGTGAGACCTGCTTGGGCTTGTCTTGTCTGAAGAATGAGGGGGCAGTGTGTGTGCGCTCGTGTATCTGGTCCTTCATGCGGCCAGAGGGAGAAGGCTCCCAGCCCGATGGGGGAGGCAGGACCTGGGTGAAAAGTCTCAGGGCAGCAGGGTGGGGAGGCCTTGCTTCTACTCAGCGTCTCTGGCTTCTGTTAAGGGTTTGGGTGTGGGTGTCGGTGTTCCCGGCCACATCCGTGCTGAGGCAGAGGGTCTGCCCGCTGCACACATAGTATCCAGGGGCAGGCCTGCGTGTACCAGGTGGTGGCGGCAGCAGGGGTGGGAGCGGGTTCCAGCACAGGCTTGCTGCCTGCCCCCGCCCTGCCCCATTCGTCAGGGATGACTATGTTTGCACTCTGGGGAGGGGTCCTGTGGAGGTGGCCCCTCTCCTGAGGGCAGCCTCCCCCTCCCCCGGGCTCGGAGCAGGACCACTCTAGGGAAATGTTCATCTCTTTTGTGGTGTCCTTGTCAGACCCCCTTCAGGGTGACTCCTCCACAGTGCTACAAGTTCTTTCTCGTGTCCAGCCTTAGTCACTCTTGCTGTTGCACCTGATTCATTTATCAGAGGACAAGTTGAGGGCCCTATTATCCTGCCACCCAGTCTGACATCACTGAACTTCCCTCGGGCATGTTCCGACTACTGGGACAGCCCAGTCGGCACAGGAAATGGCTGCTGGATGAATGTGCGAGTGAGTGGGTGAGTGACTGAGTGGCTCAGATCCTCCTCCCATGAGAATGCTAAGAAGTGGCTAAGAAGTGGATGAGGGGGTCCTGGGGGCCTGGGCTGAGATGGAGACAGAAACGGGGACCCAAAGGGAGGCAGAAAGAGGGTCAGGAGGAAAGAGATGGGACTGAGGGCACAGAGACGAAGCAGATGCAGCCGAGAGCCAGGTGTCCTCGAGCTCCACTGGCATCCAAGGCCTCAGCCAAAGGTGGCCTGGGACGGACAGGGCCCAGGGGGACAGCACGACCAAAACAAGGTGGAACAACAGGAGCTCAGAGTGAGGCCTGGGACGGACAGGGCCCAGTGGGGGACAGCACGACCAAGACAAGGTGCAACAACAGGAGCTCAGAGTGAGGCCTGGGACGGACAGGGCCCAGGGGGACAGCACGACCAAAACAAGGTGCAACAACAGGAGCTCAGAGGGAGGGACCATGAGGCAGGAACCTGGGACCCAGGGTGGGGACAGCAGTCTAGCACGACCCAGACCAAGGTCAGAGCAAGGACCCAGGGCTCCAGCCACCCAGCCATGACCTATCCCTCTGCCCCCACCAGAAGGAAGCTGCAGGGAACCTCAGCCAGGCATGGTAGTGAGGTGGGAGTTTCTACAGATGAGGACACCGAGGGTCAGAGGCCACCTGGCCTAAGGTTGCATAGGAGGTAGAGTCCCTCAGTGCTTGGTTGGAGGGGCCAGCTCAGGAGGAGACTGCTGCTCCCACCCCCGAGCCTGTGCTTGGGCACGGTGGCACTGCCAGGCACTTACTCGGCCTGTCGAGGGCCCAGCCCCCCGCCCAGCACCCGCGGGCTTCCCCAGCCCTGGCCGAGGGCAGCGAGGGAACAAAGGTCCAGTCTCTGCCTGCTCAGGCCCCCACCCCCTTGCCCGCCCCTGGCACAGAAGGACCAGGGCCCTGAGGGAGCCCAAGAGCCAAAGCAGCCCCCGCCCCTTTGCCGACACTGAGAACCCCCTTCCTCCCCCTCCCACGGGCCTGCTGGCCGCACTGCAGTGTCCCCCCTTCTAGAGATGGGAAGGCTGAGTGAGAGGGCTGAGGAGCTGGCAGCCACACAGCTGGGATTCGAGCCCACCTAGCCCTCCTCATACGCGTGAGGGTGTGACTGTTCCCGTTGGATGTAACTCACGGGGAGAGATGGGGCAGGGACAGAGACGGCAGAGCCTAGATGGCCCAAAGGGGAGTGCTGGGGAAGGGGCTGAATTGCTCTCACTTTTCCGGCCCTGCCCACCTACCTGCCACCCAGGGCTAGTCCAGTGCTGGTCACAGCAGAAGGGATAAAGCCAGGGGAGAGGCAGAGATGGGGAAACGGAGTCAGCCCCCAGGTCCCCCTAAGTTCATGACCGGGGCTCAGTCCAGTCAGAGGTGAAGCCCCTGCGGAGCTTCCGTTTCCCCATCTGTAACACGGGGCTGTGGGACCCACTGGGGGCCTTGCTCCCCAGGCCACGGTCATCATTCTTCTCCAGGACCCTTGCCTGCCCCCTGCTCCCCGCAGGGCCTGGCCTTACGCCTCCAGAGGGGCCTGCATGGAGGGCTGACGCTCATCTGCTCTGGAGAAGCTGGGCACAGCCTAGCCCTCCCTGCAGGCCCAGGTCCAGACCAGGAAATGAACATCAGGTGTTCATCATGCCCGAACGTGAAAAGCACTGGGTATTTGGGTGTGACTGGCTCCACTGTACAGATATAGATACTGAGGCTCAGGGAGGCTGAGGGACCTGTCTGAAGCCACCCAGCTCCTGAGGAGCAAAGCAGGGCTGACCTGCTCACTGACCAGGCTTCACGTCCTGTAAGCATCCCAGGGACAGAGGGGGAAGGAGGGAGCTTGATAAACACACACCCCATGTCCCGTCCACAAGAGTAGAAAGAGAAAGGGTCAGGGCGCCGGGGCCACAGGGGGGCAGGTCAGGAGCCTGGAGCGCTTGGGCAGTCTGGGCAATGTCCAAGTGGACAGCCTTGGGCGGTTCTGGGCGAGCAGGGGCTCAGTTCTGTAACCTTGGTCCATAAAACCTCTCCAAGCCTTGACCTGTTAACCAGTGGGCCAAAGCACATGGAGAAAGCCCAGATGCCCCAGCCTGCCTGCACCTGAGTGGCTGGGGAAATGCCCACACCCCAGCTGCTCCTCCCAGCTTTGGGCGCCTCCAACCAGTCACAGCAAGTGCCCAACAGGCCCCAGGCAGGATCAGGCTGCTGCCTCTCGCAGAGCAGGCACTGGGATACTGGCCACAGTGCCCCTCCTCACTGCCTCCACCCCTGGCCCTTATCAGACACAATTCGTTTTAAAGAAAAAATAATATTTATTTGCAATATAAACAAAGTCCCGTTGCTGGATCGGGATATATATATATGTATGTGTGTGTATATATATGTAGGGTCACAAATTTTCCTTCATAAGTTCATAAAGCAAAACTGGCCACCCTCTTGGCATACCCTCATTTACACAAATCTGATGCATCTTTCTGGGTTTTTCTTTTTAAAGGTAAAAAAGAGAGAAAGAGAACCATGTACAGCATGGAAGCTTTTTGTCAATTTCTTGACTGTGGCAAGATTTTAATCTGCTGCCTTAAAGAATCCCTGAAAACCACCCCTGTGAGGTAAGATGCAGTGGGGGCAGAGTTTCCGTGGCCTTGCTCACATGCTGAGTGCTGGCTCGCTCAGGGACCCCAGCCCGACTGCTCACCCCTCCCCAGGCCCTATGCAGTCCTGACACCTGGGAGAACTGAGGTTGGAGAAGGAACAAAACTGGAGGAGGATAACGGAATCCGTGGCTTTGTTCTGTGGATATGGGGGTGGAGGGATGGACAGAGCCTCACACCCCTTTCCTTGTCCATCCTCGCCACCCACCCCTGCCCTGGGATTGAAATGGGTGCGAGTTTCTTAATAGAAGGCAGGGGCAAGATGAGCACAGGGCAGGCTTTCACGGGTTGAGGGGGCTGGGAGTGGCAGCTGAACCAAAGCAACAACCAGGGTGAGGGAAGAGACTCGGGGGAGGCAGGGCTGGGTGCCACCACCTACACCCCCCCAGCCACTGGACCTGCACCCTCAGCTACCAACAGACAGAGAGAGGAACAAGCAAGTAGGGGGTACATATAAAAAGGGCCTGGGGCCCAGGCCCCCCTCGGGGCTGAGCCCGGAGGGTTAATGCTACTGCGTGGCAGCCCCCTGTGGCCCCACCTCCAGCAGGACAGTGGCAGGGCCTCCCTCTGCTGCCTGGGGCAGTTGGCAGGGACCACCAGAAGGGCAGTTGGGTGGGCAGAGAATGCAAAGGCTACCTGTCCAGCCCACCACTCACCACTCGCGGCAGTCATCACAGGCAAATGCAGCGCCAGGTCGGGCTGGGCCGAGGTGGGAGGTGTGGGCAGGCCTGGGAGTCCAAAGCTGGCGAGAGCAGCAAACCACCCCTTTAAGGGCCGCTGCGGAAACGGAGGCTTCACACATGTGCAAAACGCTTTTGGTCAAGATCAACGCGGGGTTTGTCTTTTCCATTAAAAACAAAAACCCAAGAATTGCTTTTTGAAATAAGAAGAAAAACAAACTGATAACACTTCTCTCTCTCTCTCTCGCAGGATCAAGAAAGGGATGAAATACTGGTTTATACAATCCACTGTTGCATGTAGCCTGAAAATAACACTTCTCATTAAAAAAGAAAAATCAAGAAGAGCTTGAACACTCTCTGCTCCAGGGAGCTCGGGTTTACCTGCCAAAAATAAAAAGTAAACTCAGGTCCATGGATGTGTCTTTAAAAAAAAAAGAGCCAAACTGGCTGGGCCATCAGCAGAAAGGAGTGTCCTGGGACAAGGACGAGGCCCCACTGGACTCCCAAAGCCACATGTCTGAGAGCCGAGGGCCCCTCCGGAAAGTCCTGCCGGGGGAGGCCTGGCTGTGGGCTGCACCCTCCCCGGGACGGTGAGGGAAGCTCACCTCTGGGCACAGGCGATGTCCGGGTTCCTCACGCCAGAGGCAGCAGGCGTGGGCCCTCCCTGCGGGCCCTGTGGAGGCCCGGGAGGGGCTGGCCCGTTGCCCCGTGCCCCCGGCCTCACGTGGACTCGAGCGTGTTGAGTGGGAACAGGTTGTGGTTGGTGGGCGTGGAGAAGTAGAGCTGCTCGCTGGGGGTGTGGTTGTCACACGGGCTGCTCAGCCCCAGCGTCCTCTCGAAGTCCAGCAGCTGCCCCATAAAGTTGAAGTTGGGTGAGATGTTGGACTTTTTCCTCTTGACAAAGTCGTAGGCATCATTGAGCGACAGGTTCATCTTCTGCATCAGGTAGGCCACTGTGACCGTCACCGAGCGGCTGATGCCTGCCAGGCAGTGCACCAGGACACCGCACTTCTTGGAGCGGGCCTCGTCTGAAACACACAGGCATGGGTCAGGGCAGCACCTCCTCCAGGGAGCCACCGCAGGTGGGGCTGGGGGCAGCATGGTGACTGGCTGGTGCCTCCCGAGTGACCTGGTGAAGTCCCACGCGGGTGGGACAGCAACTTGGGGTCAAGGTTAAGAGCATGACTGTGGAGAGGGCTCTGCCACACGGTAGCTCCAAGTCACTGGACATTTCCTGCGCCTCGGTCTTCTCCTGTCAGAGGGCCTGCTTACTCACAGTGCTCTTAGAGGGACGTGAGCCAAGGGGGGGGCGCCACAAACACTGTGATCACTGCTAGTCCTACTGCTGCTCTAACCGTGTGCTACTACATGCCAAGGTGTCACCTGCATCCTCTCAGGTCATCTGCACCATGGCTACCAAGTTAACTTTATAAATGAGGACACAGGCACAGAGACCAAGTAAGGAGCACAAGGTCACACAAAGGTTCCTCCTAACTCGCCGCACTCACCCCCGCTAGCCCACGACCTGGGGCTCGGGGCTGAGCTTGCTGTCCTGGGGCAGCTTCCATGGGTGCCCCCGAGAGCCTCCTCAGAAACAGGCCTCATGAAGGCTCCTCCACAAGAGAACGGCAGGCAGCACTCGGCTCTGCCCTCGGCCCAGCCAGTCCCCGGGGCCTTAGTCCTGCTCCGGAATAGCCAGGGGCTGGGACCAGGGCCACGCCTAGTTTCACGAGTGGGGTTTGCTTATGTGGGGCCTACCCAGACCACTTACTAGACTTTCCCTGGCCCATGTGCCAGTGACATCTCCCACCACAGCCAACCAAGTTCTGCCAACTCTCCCCTCCACCGCTCCTCCCGGATTCCCCCAGTGCGGTGCTCAGACGCCTATGCCTGACAGGCAGTAGGAGCTCAAATACCGGTTGAGCCACCGGCCAACTCAGTCCTGTAATCTCTCCTCCCCTAGACCCGAGCACAGCTGCATCTCCGTGCCATAGCTGTGCCAGGGGCACAGATTAACAAGAGGCAGGCCTGGGGTCCCCAAGGTCCCCGCCTGAGCTCACTGGGAGCCAGGTACACTCCTTCAAGATGCACTCCTACAAAACGCCACAGGTTCACAAACTGTTCCTCGTATGGCACTCACTGCTTCTGGCCTGGCAGGACTTCCCTTCCCTAAGCCCACATGAGGGTTCCCAGGGCAAAGCATGCAGTAGGTGCTTAATCCAGACTCGGGGACCAACTGGGGGCCAGACCAGCGGGGGAAGAGACCGACGTCATGGATTCGCGTGGAACCACGCTGTCTGACCTTTAGATTTGGGGCAGGAGAAGGGGGTAGTGGAGACAAGCCTCCAGTGGTGACACATCAAGATAAGGGGAAGGCCTGGTCCCCAAACCCACTCCTAGGTAATCCAAAGTCAAACCTCTTCCGCTGGCTTTATTTTTAGCCCTCTAAGGGTGTGGCGGAGCCTCGGGGGTGCTGGGGCTTGATCCTGCCCCACTGAGTCCTATGGGATGCTTGGGCTTCAATTCCTTCACTTGTCAAAAAGGGAGTATGGTTCCTCCCACCTCTACACCCTGTTCTGTCCCCCTCCCCAGATGTAAAAGGACCTCCAAGAACGATAAAAACACCTACAAACCAGGCTCAGCCCTGGGAAATCCGGGGGCCCCCTCTTCACCCCCCTCTTCACTGGGGAGAGCACAAATGCTGAGGCAGCACCCACAGCCCTCTGGGCCACGTCCTCCCAAGCAGAGCTGGGAAGCTCTGGATAGCCCCCGACACAGCCCCTCCCCCAGGCCTCAGCTTCCTTCCTTCCTCCCAGCCAGGCACCTACTTTTGGTTCCCAGTAAGCGGATGAGGCGGGGAAGCCTCCCACTTCCTGTTATTAACGCGAGCCCAGCCCAGCTGACACCAAAACGCCCTCCACTGGACATAGCCGCCAGAGGGAAAAGACTGCCGGGCCACCCCCTCCCTGCCACCGGAGGCTGGACAGAACACTGGGTCACTAGGCTCGGAGAGCCCAGGGTTTACATTCACCCTGATCTTGTGTCCCTTTCCTGAATCCTGGGTGAGAGCTGAACCCAAAGACGACCTGACATCTAAACAGCCTCCAGCTGGCCAAGGAGAAAGCAGGATGGGAGGTCAAAGATAAGGAACCCGAGTCAGCTGAGGCTGCGGATGCAGGGGGCTCAGAGGGCGCTAAGCCAGACAGCAGAACACACTGCTCTGGGGAGGACTTCCTCAGCCTCTCCCCATACTCTCCGAATACCTCCTATATGCCAAGCAAGCCCCACAGGCTGCCGGGAGCATCTGAGGCCCCGCCGAGGCCCTTTGGGTCATCACGTTCCAACAGCTGCCAGTTAGGGGGAGGCCTCTGGCTCCAGGCCACACTTTAGCCCCCTCAGGTACACAGTAAAGCCCAAAGAGGCTCCGTGACAGCCCCTAAACAGACATGTGCGCTGAGGCGTGACGCAAAGCAAGCAAGACTCGTGGGAGGTCTGAGAGCTGGGACGTTTCAGCTTGCTGAGCCTGAAACAGCACAGCCAGAAAAACCCAAGCTGGACAGCAGAGTCCACGAGGCTCCAACAGCTGCAGGGAGCCTGCGAGTCGGGGGACTGCTCAGGCCCCGAGGGCCTCGGTGACGCATAGTGGGCCTGGGTACACCCATGGGCACACGCTGGCACATGCAGGGCACACACAGGTCTTGACAGGCCCAGAGATACCCAGCCAGGCACGGGCAACACCCAGAGTCCCATACACACCTTGATGCGCAAGCCCACCCACCCTGGCCGAAGCGCAGCAGCACTTACCTATGAAGCTGATGGCCTCAGGGAAGAACTGGGAGAGGTTCTGGCTCCAGTGGTCAGAGATGGGGATCTGCTTGTAGGTGAACTCGCCCCCGTGCTCGAAGGCATTGGGCAGGTTGGGCGTGACGTTGAGGATATACTTGATGCCGTACTTGCCGAGCACATCCAGGTTGGTGGAGTCCTTGGCGCAGCCGAGGTAGAGGTAGGGCAGGATCTGGACGGGGAAGGCCGGTTGGCTGGATGGCACAGGGCTGCCGTCTGACTCGGTGGCACTGCTGGGCAGCTCTCTGTCCGACTCACCATCTGAGCAGTCAGAGCTGATGCGTAGGCCCCCCAGACCCAACACTGAGGTGGGCGGTGAGCCGCTCGGCGAGGACGAGCTGTCCACGTTGGTCTCGCAGTGTTCTGAGTACTCTGTCTGGAACTTGTTGAAACCACCTGTGGACAGGATGAGACAGGGCCTGGATGAGAGACTGACGATGCCAGTGACCCCAGACCAAACAGGCTGCACAAGACCAACAGCAGCCACGGTTCCCCACGGCAAGCACCGTAACACCAACAACGGACAACACGGGCGGTGCTACATATTTACACATGTACCTCCTCCTGTTTTCTCCACAACTATCCTATGATCCACTTCACAGATGGGGAAACTGAGGCCCCAAGTGATAAAGTAACATGCTTGAGCTCCATACCCTTGCCCATAGGGCTTCAGGGCCCCAGCCATACAACCAGCTTTAGGGCACTTGAGGACAGACTCCAGCTCATTCCTCTTCCACAGCTCCCATGTACACCTGGCACCCATGGGTGCTCAGTAACTGCTAAGCGGTAAAGGAGAGCAAACCACCCCATCTCAGGCCAACACCTGTGGGTTTGCAAACCCCTCTTATAGATGAGACCGCAGGGGCCAGAGCTGCATCTGGGTCAGCTAGAGGCAGAGAGGGCCTGGGCCCCCTGACTGGGAATAGGGTGCTTGAGCCCCACTCTCAGCCACACGGGAAGTAGTGTGAAGGTATCTGTTGGCTCTTTACCAGGGCAGGGGCAAGTTCATAAAAGGGGTCCCAATTCCACCTCTCCAGAACCCACCCCCTTATAACACAAGGTCCCTCTCAAGCCTCGGACCCACAGAAGGGGAAGCTGCTGGGGGCTTTACAGGGACAAGAAATGGGGAGCGCCTTGCAGCTAAGGATGGGCCCTGCGCCCGAGGGTGCCGCAGGCCTCCTCTCCCCTCCCGCCTGCCCGCCCCGCTGCCAGCAAGAGGCCATTTTGGAATGTTAATTGGAAACACCGGCTGCAGCCACTCGCCTCCCAGCGCTGCCTCCCCCTTCCACAGTCTCTGGGGTGGCAGGCTAAGGACTTGGGGGTCCCAGAAAACCAGAGCTGGGGCAAGGAACACTGCTTACAGCCGTGCCCCAAGCGCCTCCAAGAGGCGGTGATTCCCAAGTGATGAGACCCACGCGGGGATGCCCGGAGTCCCCCAACCCAAATGATCCCTATTCCCTGGCGGGGGCGGGGACGATTATTAAAAACTCCTGTCCTAACCCGGGCCTTCCAGGAACACGCATTCCAGTCTGTAGAAGCTGAACTTGGGTGCCCAGGAGGGGACCCTCCCTCCTTTGAGGGGCTCACGGGGAACCTAGGAGCTGCTATGGCCCCAACAACACGAAAAAAGGAAAGCCCAGGCGGGGAGAAGTTTGTTCGACCCACTTAGATCGTGCCCAGAAAGGTGTAGAGGAGGCCTGCGTATCAGCCTAAACCCGCACAGCTGGGGCCGGACGCCCGGGAGAGGAGAATGCGGGCCGGGGGCGACGTGGCGCCGGCCGGGCAGGCTGGGTACGGGGAGAGAAAGCGGCCTCCGGCTGGGGCACCCGGGAGCCGCGGGAGAGCCCCAATCCCAGACAGGGTCTCGGTGCTGCCCTCACCTTGGAGGTAGTAGGCCTGGCAGCCGTCGTCGCGCAGCTTTTGCAGGAGAAGGCCAAGCACCGAAGCGGGAGCGCCAGGCTCTGGCTGCCACTCGGCCGTGGCCTCGTCGTAGAGCAAAACGGTGGCCGCCTTGCAGCGCGTAGCGAAACGCTCCTTGTCGGCGTGGTTGGGGATGATGGAGCGGATGGGCAGGTTGCCCTTGCGCAAGCGGCGCAGCATGAGGCCCGGGATGGCCAGGTTGATGGCCGTCTCGATGTGCGACGACTCGAAGAGCTCGTGCGGCCGGCAGTCGAGCAGCAGCAGGGACGCGCCGCCGCGCGCCTCCAGCTCCTCCTGCAGCCACTCGGCACTCTTGCAAGGCATGGCCCCCGCACCCGCCGCCGCGCCTGCCCCGGTACCGGCGCCGGAACCAGACCCCGCACCGGGCTCCGACCCCGCCCCGGTGCCCCCAGCCGCCGACGCCCCCGAGGCCGACATGTGCGCCCGCGCTGGGGGGCCGCGGAGCTGGTTTTTCATGGGGAGCGCGGGCGGCCCGGGGCCGGGGCCGGGCAGCCCTGCCCTGGGACGGCGCCCCGGCCGCGCGGGCCCCAGCCGCGTCTCCGGGCGCCCGCCTCCCGCCGAGCTGCACGCCCGCCGCCCCGGCCTCCCGGCCTCCGTCCCGCCCGGCCCTCCGCGCGCGCCGCGGCCTGACAGCCCCAATTAAACGGCGTCTCGGACGGCCGCGCGCCGAGGCGTCCTCCGGAGGGCGGGGCCGCGGGGCCGGCGCCCGAGCTTAAAGGCGCCGTACCTCCGCCGCCCCTCCCCACGGGGTACGCGGCCGCGCGAGCAGTCCCGTGTGCCCGGAGACCTGCGCCCCGGCCTTCGCCCCGCTTCAGCGCTGCCGCCGTCTCGCCTGGCCCAGAACTGATTATGACTCGCCTGGGGGCCCGGCCAAGACCCTCTCGGTTCCCCTATCCCGCGCTCCCAGCTCTTCTGTGCCCTACCCTGAAGGGCTGCCCTGGGGGCGTCCTGCGCGTGGCATCCCCTTCCTACGTTCACGGAAGCAGAGTTTCCCCGGGGTTGGGGCGGAGGGAAGGGGCGATCAGGCTGAGCCAAAGCCCCCTCCTCCTGTCAACTCCATTCATTCATTCTCAGCGAGTTCATTCAACAAATGGAAATTGAACGCCTACTACGTGCCATGACCTGTGCTTAGGCGGTCACCGTTTCTGGCAACTTGCATAGTCCCAATGAGGGCTACACGCTTAAAGACCTGAAGGTAGTCTCACCCCAGCAGGCCTGAGGGGAGATCAGCACCTAGGCAACTGGCGGAGTAGGACGGCCCAAGGCCGTGCCACCCTCCACGGGCAGGGGTGAAGAAATCCTGAAACGACCTGGGAAGAGAGAGCGGGCCCTTTAAGGAAGCTTCAAAAGCGGGGTGGTGACAGGCGCCGAGTGAAGCGCCACGTGACTTTTCCAAGGGAGCGGGTGCTGGGGGGGGATCCTCTTTAATCGGCTCTCCTCCTCCCACCTCCCAACGCACCAATCAACTTTCGTGGTAGGCGGGAGTGCGCCACGCAGGTGGCCAATCGCGGCCGAAGGAGACGGTGGGGCGGAGAGAGGAAGGCGGGGCCCGCCGAAAGTTCCACCCAGCGCGGGAAGTGGGCGGGGTCTCAGCGAGCGCTGTGTATCGGCTCGCAGGCTGCCTAGGCGGAGTAGGTGAATGGATCCGCAGGTAGCGCTGGAACAAAGCGGCTCGACTCGAACGGTGCGCGTGCGCAGGGCCTGCCGCACTTTCCCTACTGAGTCAGGGTTGTCTGCGTCGGGAGGGAGCTCGCGGCTGATCCTGCGGTTCGTCTGGTCCGTTCCCTGCTGGGCGGAGTGCTCCCACATCCTTGGGGTTTATCCTTCCCACTCTGCCCGAGGCTGGTCAGCTCCCCGCCACCTTGCCTCTACACCCAGCTGGAGGGAGGTTAGCGTCAGAGATGAAGGGCGGTGGCGCTTGAGATTTGCCGAAGGGAGTGCTTCTGGAACCCGCAGGATTTGAGCTTTCTGCTGACAGGAAGGCACGAAGAGGGGCGGCCCTGGGTTAGTACCCGCTGCCCACCTCCCTCCCCCCACCCCACTTTGTCCATGCGAAGGATAGTCTATGTGAAGGGTTTCATCCCGCTGCAGGGCTGTGTCGAAAAGAAGCAGGGATCTCTCCCACAGTCACACTCCCAGCAAGATGACAGCACTGCAATCATAGGTGGCCTTATCACCCAAGATTCGATGCCCAGAGAGGTGATAGGAGAATCAGGTCTCTGGCCTCCCGCGCAGGCTTGTCCTAGGGTTGCTGGGCAGAGCCTACTTCCCTGGGGACCTAGGACGAGTGGAAAGGGCTCCCGGGGCCTGAGGGGCCTAGATGTGGATTCTGCCCTGCCACCTGCTGACGTGTTGTGTGGCCCGAGTATGGTTCCCACCTCTCTGGGCCTCAGTTTTCCCCACGTGGGATCGTGCTGGTCTGGACAGTGCCCAGCCAGTCCATCACAAATCTGTCAGCCTGGGAGGGTGGTTCTCTGAAGCCAGGCCCCTTAGCCGGTAGTCCAGGTGCTGGTTGTCAGGGATGGAGACAACCAGCACCTCACTCAAAAGGCCTGAGCAGACCCACAAGGGAGGGGACCTGCTGGCCAGTGAGTCATTCCTCAACGGGCTTGTTGGGGGCCTGTTGGAGCTTCGCCTACAGCAGTGCCTGATGAGGAGTTGACCATTGTTCTCACTAGTGGGGGCACAACTGCGAGGGGACCCTCCACCGTGCCCCCCCCCCGCCGTCTCCATCCCCCGTGCGCGAGGAAGCCCCTCACAGAAGAGGGGAGGAGGCCCACCACCCCTCACATTAGCTTGTGATGGCTCCCTAGTCTCCCTCACCCTCTGGACTCCTCTAGCGGGGACAGCTACCCTGGAGGAGAGACCTGTGAGGATGTGTGGAATTGGGAAGACTCCCTGGGGGGTGGGGGGCATCCTCCCGCAGGGATGTAAAAAGAGGCAGGGTTTGACTGAGTACAGGAGAAGGGAGAGCATCTGGGGAGGGGGTGACAGGGGGAGCAAAGGGGTGGAAGAGAATTAGCCTGACCATGGGAGATGCTGCAGTGGTCCTGGGCCCCCATCACCCTGGCTGGAGGAGAGCCCCAAAGCCTTGGTTCCTGAGTGGAAGCCCTGCCTACAGTCTTGAACCGCTAGACACAATGTGTAAAGTGGATCCCAGCAGGGCTGTCCTTGGGTGTTAGGGAACGGGGCAAGGGACAGACACAGAACCCTCTGACATACACGGCTCAGAGCATAACAAGAACTTGCCTATGGTCAGACAGCAAGAGGCCAGAGCTGCCCCTGCCCAGGGCCTTGCTCTGCACCTGTGACCCTCCCTCAAGGATACTGGAAGAGGGGACCTGGTACCTTGGGTGAGAGCTTGGGATCAAAGACATTCCTCCTCCTCAGGAATGTGGCCTTTCCTGCCCTTCAAGGTTCAGACCCTCCCTCACCTGCAGCCCCTGGGAGAGGTGCCCCACTCACTAGGGTCTCCCTGAGGGGCAGGGGGGCCCCAGAACAGGTGTGAGTCCCTGGGGGTGATTGGGTCTCAGGAGGGGAGCTGCGGGTGGGGTGTGTTTGAACTCTCTGCGGGCTGTACCCCTCTCCCACACCCCTCCAGGCCTTTACACATGCTCTTCCCTCAGTCAGGACATTTTTTCGCCCTCACCTTTTGCCTGCCTTCTAGAATATCCCAGCTCAGGTGTCACCCTCAGGGAGGCTTCCTCTGATCCTCCAGGCTAGATTAGCCCCCCTGATCTGTGATCCCAGGACCCCTGCCCCCCAACTTTGCTCTGGACTCTATCACAGTCATGGTTACACCGCCCACCAGACTTTCTCCCTTTGGATGTCCAATGGTATGCCTGCCCCTCCTCAAGGCCATTTCTCCTCCTGCCGTCTCTGTCTCATCCCTCGTCCCCCAGTTGCCAGGCCCAAACCCATGAGGCACGTTTGGAGCTACCTACCCTGTCTGCACATATCCAGCCCCAGAGCCACACAGAGAAGGGGGCTTCCCAGCCCGGCAAGGCTTAGCTGTGATGGTGGGATGTTTGATGTGAACTAAACAGATATGAACTGGTGTGTACCACCCCCCCCAAACACATGTCCACATGGCATGGTGACCTAGGAGCCGTGTCACCAAGAATAGTTTAAGCATCTTGGAAGCAGACTTTCCTTTTCTCACTGTTGCCCCTGGATTTCTTAGAGATGGGCCAGCATGTTTGAATGGCATATGCTGGAGGGGCAGGAGGGGAGGAGGGTCAGTTTCTTGCCCTCCTACCCTAAAGAGGCTAGCACAAATTTGGGATGAGCTCCTGCTTGCTTCCAGGAGGGCAGCTTTCCAATCAAGGTCTATTTCCCACTATGAGAGCTGAGCAGGGGCTGGAGCAGGGGCTGGGGCAGGGCACTCCAGTCCGTGATGCCTGCTGCTGGTGACAGAGCTAGTCTCTGCCAAGGGCAGCTCCACTAGGCTGGGGGAGATGTGCCATCAGAGCCCTGCCTGAAACCCAGACTAGGGGTCACTATGCTTGCCCCTGACCCTTGGGGCAGCTTCTCCCGCATCCCTTGGTGAGGTGCCTGCCTGGGTTACAGTCAGAACAAGTAGTGTGTAAGCCAGGCCAGGAGTGGACTGTGAAAAGCCTGGCAACTCTCCTGCCCTACACAGAACTCCTGGCTGTACACATCCATGCATGTGCACGCACGCACACACACACACACACACGTAAGGACACATAAGACAGGCCCAAACACCCATAGATCTACCTATACATGCATATATGCTCACAGGCACATAAGCGTGTACGTAGAAATACACAAATACAGACCTATGCACGAGTGCAGAAATGTACAGTACACATGTACACACACACTGACTGTGACATGCACACATGCCAACAGACCCTGTATGTGTGGCCACTTGCCACTCTTGCTGGAGGGGTGCCCACAGACAGATAACCCAGAGAGGCTGTTACAGGCTGTTGGAATCCATGTTCTTCTCCCACAGCCCTCCAGTCACCTGGGCTCACCCTTCCATATTGGCCATTGCTGGGATCTCTGTGGTGACTAGTTCTGGATGGAACGGAAGTCCATCCCGGCCTGCCTCCCAGCAGGGGGCTGCCAGACCCTGGGTGATGGCAGCATGGCACAGGGAAGCTGTTGCCTGGGACAGCTCTGCTGCTGGGGGCCCAGCCTATCCACCCTCTCCCTGCCCTGCCCAGGTGCTGGGGCAGAGGGGGTAGGAGGTCAGGGCAGGTTGGGGCAGGTCAGGTGAGAGAGAGGGCCACACCCAGGAAAATCAGAGAACAAAACCTGGCAGGATGGAAGCCAGGGCCTAGAAGATCTGGGAACTCCCCAAAGCCACCTGGAGAAGGTGGAGGGGAAGAGCGGAGAGCCTTGCCTCTGGAGGAGCCTCCCCTCCCATTCAGGCTCATTTTCTGAGCAACTGCCCTGAGCAAGGGAGTGTGCAGGGCAGTGAAGTGGGACCTCAGAGGGGGAACTAGACATATGTAATTCCTCTCTCCCTGCTCCCCACCCAGCAGTGACTGCAGGCCCTTGGCCAACCTCCCCAGGTGGACTCCCTGGGGCATGCCTTTCCCAGCCACACACCAGCCCACTGGGGCCTGCCTCAGTGTGGAAGACTCACCACTCGGCCACGGTTCATCCCTGGCAGGCATTACTAGTCAATCACAGGACTTGCTGAACCATCCTCTGGCCTGAAAACCCTTCCAAGCAGGCAGGACCAGTTGATCAACTGTGGTAGACATGGGAGGTAAAACCTTTTTGCTAACGTCTCAATTCATAGCCAGACCAGCTATGCTTCTCTGTCCCCACCCCCAGCTCACTTCACTCTGACCACCTCCTGCTTCCTACTTGGTGCCCAGACACAGCACCCCTGCCTCCACACACTTCCTCATTCCATGCCTACCCCCGAAATTATCTCCAGCTTCTGAGGGGCCATGGCCTCAGGAAGCCTGCCCTGCTTAACCTCAGCAGAGTCTGCTCCTGGTCCGAGTCCTCCCCTGCAGGGCCCAGCATTTTCCACTCTCTACCCAGTGGAGCCTCCCCGCTGCGACTTCCCCTGTGTGAGCCTCCCTTCATCACTGGAGTCCCCCACGTGGTCATGCAGAGTCCTGGGGCCCATCCAGGCCTTTCTCATGACCCCAACTGCCCTCTGTTCCAAGCTGTCTTGGGCATGGGGTTCCCCTCAGAGTATGGGGGTCTGCTGGGCTGGTCAGCCTGGGCAAGTGAACATTTCAAGGCCTGCTCGGGGCTGGCTGACTTGGGACTGATGTCAAGCAGGCCTGATCCCAGCACAAAGGCCCTACCCCATGGCCCTCATGCCGGTGCAGTGTTCGCCAACTCAGCCCCGCATTGCCCCCGTGTCCCCAGTGAGGTGAGCAGAGCAGGGCTTGTCTGTCCATTCTACAGATGAGAAAACTGAGGCCTAGGAAGGGAAATGTCTTGCCCAAGGGCCTGGCTCCAGCCCCAGCCAGTTACTCACTTACCCATGGGGCCTGGGGTGAGTCATCGTGGCCCAGGTGATGGGAAGGAAACACATAAACACGAGCAAGTGGGAAGGACGGTCTGGTAGGAGGGTTGACATGCCTGCCTGGGGCTCCCACACACAGGCCCCTGTGGTCTTACTGATCAGGAGCCCACCTGACGGTTTCAAGTCTTGTTTCCTTCTGGCCCCGTGTCCAGGCTTTGCACCAGCCCTGGGAGGGCTGTCAACTCATTTGACAGGTGGGGAAACTAAGGCCCATGGTTACAACCCCAGCTGTGGCAGGGGGCTGGGCCCCAGACTAACAACCCAGAGCTCCTTTCCCCCAGCCCAGGGGTTTCCAGCTGGCTCTTACCTGGCTCCAGGCTCTACAGGGAACCCCTTGTTCTACCAGCTGTTTCCTGTCACTGGGGTGGAAGGGGGCCAACACTGCCAGGGTGGGGGCATGGGCAAGCTACTCGCCCCATAAGGAGCGGGGCTGTATCCTGCACATAGCATGTGTGCTATCAAATGCTCTTTCTACTTCCATGGCTAATCCTTTCCTACCCAGAATCTGTCCACTTTCACTACACAGTCCAGGCCCTCCTATCTCTCCCGTGGACCATCTCCCTAGCCTTCTTCGCAGCCTCCCCACCCAGCAGCCAGAGGGATCTTTTTTTTTTTTTTTTTTGCGGTACGTGGGCCTCTCACCCCCGCGGCCCCTCCCGTTGCAGAGCACAGGCTCCGAGGCTCAGCGGCCATGGCTCACGGGCCCAGCCGCTCTGCGGCATGTGGGATCTTCCCGGACCGGGGCACGAACCCGTGTCCCCTGCATCGGCAGGCGGACTCTCAACCACTGCGCCACCAGGGAAGCCCCAGAGGGATATTTTGAGAATCAGACCTGGTCCTCCCCTGCTCTGAAGCTTCCCACCATCCGGGCACAGGCCAGCATGGCCCTCAGTGATCTGGCACGGCCCCTCTCCCCACCTCCTCGCCTCCCATCAGGGTCCAGGATTCTCTGGTTGCCCAGCCCAGGCCCCTACATCATCTTGCTCTCTCTTCAGGGCCTTTGCACTCACTGGTCTGCTTGTTGGAGCCCTCCTGTCCTGGCTCTTTCCTTTGACTACGGCTTATCCTTGCCCCCAAACCAGCTCATCCTCCAGAGCCAGGGGGGGCACTGGGAAGTGGGATCCCGCCTTTCTTCTGGACTCTGTGTTGTCAGCCATGAGCACATGGTCCTGTGATTTAAAATGCCTTTGGCTCTTCTCTGCCACACTGGAGGATTCCAGAAACCTCTCACTTCCATTCTCCACCTGGGCCTCAGCCAGTCCTGCATGACCTGCCCAGAGTCAGAAGGCTTCTTACCATGAAGGGATGGCTCCCCGCTCCCACCATGTCTGGCAGGGCCTCATCCTTGTCCTTGGGCTGCAGGCCTCAATTTCCCTGTTTCAGAGAGAGCACTCCACCCACAACTCTGGTGCAGCTTATCCTTCCTCTGCAAATTGAGCCCAAACTCCCACCTCCTGGTGGACCCAAGGGTCCCTCAGGTCCCAAGCCTGGGTTCCAGTCCTGCATACCACCACTCTCAAGCCTGGAAGAGGGGCTGGGATGCGTGGGGGAAGCCCCATCTGCTGACACTGAGGTCATCCCTAGAGGGCCAGGAGAAACAGCTCAACAGCCCCAAGAAACCAGGCAGCTGGCTCTGATTTCCTTGGGGTTTGGAGGAAGGCAGAGTAGAGAGGAAAAGGACTCAGGTAAGTTTGGCTGGGCTGGCTCCCTGCCCCAAAGTCATAGGTCAAGGCGAGCCCTTTCCTCTTGCATGCCGCTCACCAGAATCTTTGCCCTGGGCTGATCTCCCCTCCATTTTATGACACTTTAGGGCTTGTGGGCAGCACCTCATGAGCCCACCTGGGGCTCTGAGGGATGGAAGCCAGGGCTTTAGGGGAGCAGGGGTCCTTGGCTGCTGGCCTCTAGCCACCGTATCACCCTTGGCCTCCCACTTGAAGCTTCTGATCCTTCTGAAGCCACCTCTGCCAGGAAAGGCCTGGAGCCCCAGTGGTTTGAGCAGGGGTAGGGGACAGGAGGGTGACTCGGGCAGGGATTCCCAGCCAGAGCAAAGGCAAGGAGCAATGATGGAGTCCGGGATGGTGCCCTGGTCCATCTTTGCCAAACCAGCTATGGTGTTTTGATTAGGAGAGCCAGCTGTGGCAGGCTCCTGACAGTAAAGCCAATCCAACCTCTGAGGCTGGGAGGGCGAAGGGGGCTGGGAATTCCCAGGGCACCTGGCAGGCGGATGTGCCAGGGGTCTGGGCTGGGTCTGCTTCGGGTGGGCCAAAGGGCGGTGCCTGGTAGGTCTCGCTGTAGCTGCCAGGCCTACTTGCCTCATTAGCATCTGCCTACTGCCAGCCTGGGCCTGTCTGGTCCCCTCCCCATCAGTCCACACAGCCGTTTTTCAGGAATTCCTCCTATAAGGCTTTGATGGTGACAGTGATGGAGATCATGTGACCAAGATGAAGTTGGGGAAATGGCCTGGGAACCAGCTGGCCTGGCCCTGACACAAGGTTGTTGTGTTGAGGCCTCAGCGCTCAGCCCTGTTCTAGGTTTCATGCCCAACACCATCCCATATGGGCTCAGCTGTCCAGCGGTCGCCTGGAGCTCTATGTGCCATGTTCTCAGGTAGGCAGGCATGGGTGGCAGCACTAGGAAACAGTCTGGGGAACTCCCCTTCTTGATGTGGCCTCACCCAGCCCTATTCCTGCCAGAGGGGCACATGCCCTCAAACCTGGGATACTCCCTCCCTGCAAAGACTAGGGTCCTCTGGGAGAGAAGAGGGACCAGTGAACTCTCAGGGCTCCTAGTGGGGCCCTTTGAGGTTGTTACAGGGAGGACCAGGGATCAGCTCTGCTTAAGGCCCCCTTCCCACCTCCCTGCCCCTTGCCATGGCTTATGCAGTCTCCCATTAGAAGCCAGCACTGCCCTGACCCCCACTGCCAGATGGGACAGCCCTCTGGCCTGAGCCATAGGGGTGGCTCCGAGACCAGGGCTGGTGGGGGTGAGGCACTGAGAAGGCAGTTTGGCCAGAGCTGGAACTCTCTGTCAAAACCTCCCCAGAAACAACAGGCCAGGCCCAAGAACTCAGGCTGGGGAGTGGCTGAATTCCCCAGGCCATGAGCACTACTGGGACACAGAGCTCCCACATAGGAGGCAGCTGGAACCCCCGGATCTGGGGTGCTGCTGTGGACTTGGGTGGCCCCTGGAGGTGCCCCAGCCTCTTCATCTATAAAGTGGGGCAATACCTTCTGCCTACCCTAACTCCCAGGGGTGCGGGGCAGCTAGGCAGGTTCTGCCTCGGAACTGTCAGAGGGAAGGGTCTCTTTCGCCTAAGGGGCTGGGCACAGACTCCCAACCACCCCCATGCACTGCAGGAGTGCCTTGGCCTGACACCTGTACCAGACGAGGTCAAGTGCTGACCACCTGCCAGACCCTGCGCTGGACATAGCAGGACAACCCGTTGTGGCCCTCAGATGACCAAGGTGTGAGTGTGCCATGTGTGTTGGGACAGGGCATGGGTAAGATGGGAGAGGTGGAGACTGGGGAGGCTGCCTGTAATGCTGACTCCACCACCGGCCTCCCCTCTCCAGGCCTGTTTCCTCCTCTACAGAATGGGGTACCGTACACCATGCGAGGCTGCTTGAGGCAGGAGGAAACATGCTGTGTGAAGGCTCCAGTCCAGGGCTGAGCTCATGTCCCCCTGCTGAGCCCTCTTATGCCTGGACAGTGGGGAGAGGGCCCCGGGGGCAGGCAGTGACCCCTGTGGGAAGGAGTCCTGGAGGGGAGGCCTGGGAAGGGGGCTTGTAAGCAGCTGTGCCGGGGAGTGTGGGCAGAACAGACTCTGAGCAGAGGGGCTGGCTCCAACAGGAAGAGAAACAGAGACAGAGGAGACAGCAACTCTTCTGAACCTGCAGCTGGTGGCTGCCCTGTCCTGAGGCTGATGTGGGGCCATGGACACGCCCAACACCCCATGGGGCAAGGCCCTGCCCACCAGCCTCATGCCTCTGCCTCTGTGTCCACCCCTGCCTACCCACCTGCCATGAGGGAGGGAAGCGGAGTCACCAGGCCCTGGCCAAGCTCCAGCCTGGTCCTACCTCCAAGTCTCAGCCACACCAGCCCCCTGCTGCCTCCTGCTCACCCTTCCTTAGCTGTCACCACCATTCGACTCCCACCCTTCGCTCAGACCCAGCAGACAACAGCCCCTGCTCTGACCCTCAGGGAGCTTTCCCATCAGGGGTCTTTGACCCATGGCTCCTGCCTCCTCAGGGCTCTCCCTGTAGAACTGTCCAAAGTGGGATCCATAGAACACTAGGCCCACCTCATAGAGAGGGTCATGTGGTCAAATGTCAGAAAAACACTGTGAACTCTGTGGCCCCAGCTGCATAGCATAGGAGTGTGTTAAAGGCTCTGAGAAGTCCTGCAGGGATATAGCTGGCTTAATTTTGTTCATCTGGCATTTCTCAAACTCTGGTGACCATACCATCAGTTTTTTGCATAATCTCCACTCCCAGCCCATGGGACTGTGCACTCAGCCTGTCCTTCAGGAGAGAAAATAGCCTTGTCTTGCCCAGTGGCTGCTCATACCATGTTCTCTTCCCCGGACTTCCTTTCTCATTTTCAGATGAGAAGCTGGGGATCATCAAGTAGCTGCTCAGAACCCCACACCCTCCCTCTGGCCGGCTCTAGGCGCCCTGAGGTCTGCTTTTCACCAGCAGGTCCGACTGCCATCCCAGCCCGGCTCCTGGGAGGCTAGGATGATTAAATGGGCACCGGGCAGAGATGAGTCGGAGCCTGGCCAGCTTCCCCCAACCAGCACCAGCCAGCTCTTGGCCATGACCAGCTCCTGTGGTCTCTAGCTCAAGGCTGCACAGGGCCAGACAGGGGCCAGACAGGGAGGCTGGTCCTCTCAGCATGGGGGCTGTGGACAGGGCCCCCTCCTCAAGCCCAGGCCAGAGTTGGGTTACAAGCTCTGAGGGTCTCCTAATGAGTTCCACATGCGAGTGAGGGCCTCTGAGAGGAAATGGGAAGGGGCTGGGGGAGGGGGAGAGGGGCCTGAGAGGGGACTGGAAACATGTGTTTGGAGGAGGAAGCCAGGGGGAGGGGGAGTGGAGGGAAGACTCTCCGCAGAAGTCTTGTGCCCACCCCCACAAGGTGGCTGCCAGGCTCCCAGCCCCTGCAGGAGGCCCCCAGGCCAGCAGTCTTGGGGGGAGACCCCTTAGAGGGCCCACTCCTCTCCAGGCAGAAAAAGCCCCAAATCCTTGGCCCTGCTTGACTGGGGTTCTGAGCCATTAGAGGCAGGATAGAACCAGGTGGGTGGGAGGGCCCATGGGGGCATGATGAAGCCCCTCCACAGCCAGCCAGCTGGCCAGCAGCAAGATCCTCATTCAGATCCAGCCCAGCTACCCAACCAGAGAGCCCTGGATGCAGCGAGGCCACTGACCTGTCAGCCCTGACCCCCACCTTTGCCCCTCTTGGCTAGCAGGTGGGCAGGGAGGCCTGGCATGTGGGTTGGCTGCCCCACCCTCCCTCCCTGTCCAGTGGGGGCCATGCCTGGCCATTCAGATTGGCCTGGTGGCTGGAAGCCTCATTAGGAAAAGGCTGTCTAGGAGCCATGTTGGCATGTGGAGTGGGGTGTCCAATGAGAGAGACCCATGGTGGTTAGGGAGCAGACTGAGGGCCTCATGGGGTACAAAGGGTGTCCCTCCCAGGAACACTGGTTGAACCCCAGGTTTCTAGTCAGCTGACCAAGGCTGAGCCTGGAGTAGGCCTTGTAGTCAGCTGGCCGGCCTGTAGCATTCTGATGCTGGGGGCCCAGACCTTCAGCCCCCACCCACCTCCAGCCACCTCCCCAGGCCATGGATTGGAGCCCTGCAGGCACAAAGTCTGTTCTTAGAGCTTTGTGTGAATTGTGAGAGCAAATCTTTCCCGCAGCCCTGTGAGGCCAGTGCTACTCTTACCCCATGCTGTGGATGAGGAGGCCAAGGCACAGAAAGGTAAAGTCAGAGCATTCCTGGCAGTAGGGACAGTAGGTACAAAGGCCCTGGGGCTGGAATGTTCCTGGTGTGTCCGAGGAATAATCAGGAGGCTGGCGTGGTGGGAGGGGCATGAAGGGAGGGTGGAGGGTGGTAGGAGATGGGGGTGGGGGAATGGGCAGGATTGAGTAGGGCCTCTTGGCTGTGGTGAGCATTGTGGCCTATACTTGAAGGAGGCTGGGGAACTGCTGGAAGGGGTTGAGCAGGGATGGCATGAACTATCTTACAAGTTTTCTTTTTATTATTATTTTTTAATCTTACAGCTTAGCCGACTCTGGTTGCTATGTTGAGAACAGAGGGAGTGGGCCAAGGGCAGAAGTAGACCAGGCAGGAAAGGAGCAGGCATCATCTCAGCAGGTCCTGGCTCCTTGTGGGGCTAGCTCAGGATGGCCTGAGTGGTGGGCAGATTGGAAGGGCTCTCACCTGACCTGCCCCAGCCTAAGCCCCCTTCCCTCACCAGAGGGGCCTCCATAGCTGAGGTTCCCCCAAACCAGAGGCAATTATCCCAACAGGAGCTTTGGGAGGAAATACAGATGGCCAATAGGCACATGAAAAGATGCTCAACATCGCTGATTATTAGAGAAATGCAAATCAAAACTACAACGAGGTATCACCTCACACCAGTCAGAATGGCCATCATCAAAAAGGCTACAAACAATAAATGCTGGAGAGGGTGTAGAGAAAAGGAAACCCTCCCACACTGTTGTTGGGAATGTAAGTTGGTGCAGTCACTGTGGAAAACAGTATGGAGGTTCCTTAGAAAACTAAAAATAGAATTACCATATGATCCAGCAATCCCACTCCTGGGCATATATCCAGACAAAACTAGAATTCAAAAAGGTACATGCACTCCTATGTTCATAGCAGCACTATTCACAATAGCCAAGACATGGAAACAACCTAAATGTCCATCGATGGATGAATGGATAAAGAAGATATGGTACATATACACAATGGAATACTACTCAGCCATAAAAAAGAACAAAATAATGCCATTTGCAGCAACATGGACACAACTCGAGATTATCCTACTAAATGAAGTAAGTCAGACAAAAAGACCAATACCATATGATATCACTTATATGTGGATCTAAAATATGACACAAGTGAACCCATCTATGAAACAGAAACAGAATCACAGACATAGAGAACAGACTTGTGGTTGCCAAGGTGGAGGGGGTTAGGTGAGGGATGGAGTGGACTTTGGAGTTAGCAGATGTAAGCTTTTATATATAGAGTGGATAAACAAGGTCCTACTGTATAGCACAGAGCACTATATTCAATATCCTATGATATGGGACTTCCCTGGTGGTCCAGTGGTTAAGAATCTGCCTTCCAAAGCAGGGGACATGGGTTCGACCCCTGGTTGGGGAACTAAGATCCCACATGCCACGGAGCAACTAATCCCGCGGAGTGCAACTACTGAGCCCACGTGTTCTGGAGCCCATGCACCACAACTAGAGAGCCCATGCAGTCTGGAGCCTGTGGGCCACAACTAGAGAGAAGCCCGCATGCCACAATGAAAGATCCCACATGCCACAATGAAGATCCCGCGTGCCGCAGCTAAGACCTGACACAGCCCCAAACAACAACAACAAAAATCCTATGATAAACCATAATGGAAAAGAACATTAAAAAAAGAATGTATATATATGTATAGCTGAATCACCTTGCCATATAGCAGAAATTAACAACACTGTAAATCAACTATACTTCAATAAAAAAATATTAAAACTGGAAAAAAAGGAGACCTCGGGACATGTCTCAAAGGGCATGGGCATCCTTGTAGAACCTCACAAACGACCCTAGCACACCCCAACTGTGAGGGGAACTGGACCCAACCCCAGAACCAGGGCAATCCTGGGAGCAAAGGTCAACTTCAGAGTTGCAGCCAAGAAGTCCCACAGCAGCAGCCCAGACGCGGGCCAGCCCAGGCCTCTGCAACAGAAAGCACCTTCTGTTTCCAGTTAGCAGGCACATGTGAGCTGCTGCCTGGAGGGTCTGGGAAGACTAATTACATTGCTTCCCTAGCTCCAAGTTCCAGAGGCTTCTGGGGGAGCCAATCCAGCAGCAGCTGTCATGGAGAATGATCCTGGGGGTGAGGGTAGGGGTGGGGGGTGTGCTGGCCCCGGGGAACACGATCAGCACTCCCATCCCAACCCTGGGCATGAGGGCATGTCCTCGGGTGGCTCTGGCTGGGGTCAGTTTGAGGGGCTCGGTGCAGAGGTGGGGTGGGGCATCACAGGAGCTTCTGGGGGAGCTGGATGGTTCCAGAGAGGCCTGCCAGGTCAAGGCAAGGCCCTGGGTTGAGCCTAGCCAGGGAAGGGCAGGGGCAGGGCAGAGATCTGGAAGAGAGGCCAGGTGAGAAGAGCAGCTGCAGGGCACCTGTGCCCTTGGCCAGGCCTGAGACCAGGAGAACAACATGGACTGGGTGAACGTGGGCCCCAGGTGCTCAGGGACGGCCACAGGTCTGAAGTCAGTCTCCATTCCTCAGCTGAGTCCAGGTGCCCAGCTGAGGAAGGATGGAGATGGCCAGGGGCTGATGTCAGTATGTTGGCTGAGTGACACTGCTGACACGGGCCCAACTCCTGCAGGCCAAGCCTCTGCCCACGGAGCACCCATGAGAGATATCAAAGTCCCACTTTCAGGAACAGGCACTTGTGCCTGCAAGAGCAGCTTAGGACTGAGAAAGGAAAGCTGCCGGAAGATGTGACTTCCTCTCCTGCCCAGGTCCCCGGTCCGACAGTGCTCAGATTTCTCATGGGTGGTAGGAGACAGTGGGGGCGGGGGGAGGCCTCCTGCTACAGGCATCGCCCAGGCAGAAGGGGCTCGAGGTGGCCTCACCTGAAGTGAAACCACTCCCCAGCCTTGCTCTGTAAATAGGGTCGGGGAGAGTGTTTCCACACAGCAGCTGACAGCGGAGGAGGGGCCGGCACAGAAAGCTTCCTCATGGCTTTGCCCCAGGCTGTCTGGCCTGGCTCCAGTCTCATCTCGAGCACGAGCATGGCTGTGAGCGCCCCACGTTCTGGGCCTCTAGAGAGACTTCCCCCAGAGTGGCCGGCAGAGTGAACCCGGGGTGCTAGGGCTGGAGGCCACTCAGCAACGGGACAAGGCCCTGTGTCAGGGCGGTGATGCTCACAGGAAGTGAGCAGGGGCCCGCCTGCCTGACACTGACGCCTTGGCAAGGTGGTTCCCTCCTCGGCAGCATGGGGCGGGGTGGGGTGGAGAGGGGGTGCTTGGAGAAAACCCCGGGGCCCAGTTCTGTCCCGCTTAAATGGCCACCCACCAGTTAAGGCTGGAGCCATTAGGGGCCCCTCTTGAGCAGATCGTTTAGGAAGATGAGGGTAATGACAGGGAGCTGGGATAGTGTGACTCACCATGCTTGTGCTTGCTCAGCGGGCTGGGTTTCCGGGATTCCCGGCAATCACAAACACCCACCCGCAAGCCTGTGCTGGCCCTAGTGGCGGCCTCGGCCTTGGTGACAGAAGAAGAGGTGGGCTTGGAGGGCTTGCCTCCTCAGCTGGGGCAAGGCTGTCTGCCGGCCCAACTCCCCCCTCACCACTGGGGATCCCCGTAGCACGGGCCACGGGGTCAAGAGACCGTAACCCTGGCCACCCAGAATTTCAGAGCCAGAAGGACTCTGGGACCACCAGACTCCATCCCCATGGACATACAGGCCAAGTCCCAGGGAAGGGGTCGGACCCGCCAGAAGTCTCCCTCTAGTCACACACGGAGCACATTCTCCCTCTGAGCGCCTCATGTGCCTGATGAGACGGGCACTAGCTCACAAATGGTCTCCACAAGGTTACTGAGCTCATTCAAGGTCATGGAGCTAGCGGGGGGGCAGAGCCGGGATTTGGACTCTGGTGGTGCCCCTGACTCCCAGAGCGACCCGGACTCCCCTGCTCCGCCCTCTTGCCAGCCTGCCGTCACGCAGCGCGCCCCCGCTGAGATCATGGGACAGAGGACAAGGATGGTGCTGGGCGGGAGAATGGCAGTTTCCAGGACAGGCTAGCTCGTGCTACTCAAGTCTCTGGAGGGACACAGGCCTGCAGGGATCCATCAGCACTTAGTCTGTCAGGTACCCCTGGGAGTGGTGACTCAGTAATGAAGGGCGGCAGGCTTGCCATGGGCAGGGGTTGGACTCAGCTGCTGCCTTCTGGCTTGGCCTTCCAGCCTACCTGACCTGCCTCCCTCAGTTTCTCCGGCAGGGAGTACAGATTCATCCCTGGAACCCTGAGGATCTGGCACAGGGTAGGTGGGGGATTGCAATTTAAATCACAGACACCTGTTCTTTCACTTCACATGTTAGGAAAATTAGGGGATGAAGGGATGGGGTGGGGGCTGGGAACTGCCACTGAGATGTACTTCCTAACAAAACCCCACTAACCTAAACACATCTTCCTAGCACAAAAAAAAAAAAAAAAAAAAAAAAATTGCAATTTGGTTTTCTGGGAGCTCAGTTACCAAAATCCAAAATTAGGAGAGATGACGGCTGAGCTGAGGCATTTATATTTCCAGGGGCTGCTTCTGAGCTTGGCAGCATGGGTGGGGGATGAGGAAGAGCCCCCGGCCACAGGGGAGCTGCCTGGGAGGGCTAGCAGGGAGTGTCATGTGGGGAGACGCCACAGGCCCTGTCATGTGGCCCTCAACTGGGCCGAGCCACCTCAAGCCCCGCTAGGCCTCCCCACTCCTCCTGTGCTTATAAGGGCCCCTCCCCAACCCCCCCATAGTCAGTCCTGCCTGCCACCAGCCCAGACCGTGTTGCCCAGCTCGGGGGCCTGCAGCACCTTCACGGGGGCGGGGCTTGGAACTGAGGCTAGACAGACAGTCCCCAGAGCAGTCAGAGCACCCTAGGGTTTTCTGTCTCCCTCCCGCCAGGAGCAACCTGCCCCTAGATTCTCAGAGCAGTGAGGTCCTGGGTCAGGCCCCACATGAGCAAAAAAAGGAACTCTTTGGGGAACAACATGGCCAAATGTGAGCCTGAGCCCTCACAGCTCTGCCTTGGCGAGGTCACACACACTGACCCCCAGGCTTGGAGATGGCAGGTCTCTGTGCTGTTTTAAAGACATATGCAGCTCTCCAAGAACCATCCTTCTCCCCAGTTCCAGATCTGTCTGGTGGCTCCGTCAAGGCAGGTGTGAGTGGCAGGAAACCCCTCAGGAGGGCTTGGCCCGGGCCACTCGTGCAAAGCCCTCCCAGAAGCCCATGGCCACGGCTCTGGCCCGCCTCCATCTGGGAGGGTCCAGGTCGGACTGTCCCAGGACATGACAATACTGTCCTACCAGACAAGGGGTGTGCTGTGTGTGTGGGTGGTGGTGAGTACCCCTCTCCAGACTGTTTACATCTGACAATGGTGATGGGACTTCCAGGGGAAAACAGTACACCACTACCTCCCAGCCCACTTCCCAAATCCCTAGCAGACCCTCAAAAATCCTCATTTTCTCCCACAGAGAAAGGGAGATTTCAGAGAAAAATTCGAAACTTGATCCTGGTGTAAACTGAAGACACGATGGGTGGCAACCCTTGCCTGGCCTGTGAGCAGAGCTGCTGCACAATGCCTTGGAGACCCTGCTCCTGTCCTGTTGCACCATCTGTGTCTTTGGAGAGGATCTCGCCTGGCCTGGCTGCTCGGATCACCAGAGCCCCAACACCTGGGAGCTCCAGCTCCACTGGCTGCAACATGGCAGCCAATGTCTCATCAGTGGCAGGGCAGCCAGCATGGGAGGGGATGACAAGCCTGGCCCCACAAGCTGTGTCCCCTCTGAGCAAGCTGACTTAGCATTGCCCAGACTCCCTAAAAGCCTCCAGGGACAGGGAGCCCATGACCTCCCGAGACAGCCAAGGGTCTTACCTGCCAATTTAGACCAGCAGGACTTCCAGGCTCTTCTACACACTAGCAGGGCCACGTGGGAAGACTGCAGCAGGTTCCTGGGGGCCTCCAAAGCGTCCTGAGCCTGCAGCCTCTTCCCACATCGTCCTAGAGGGAGTGATAGGGGCGGGGAGCCACGGGCCTCTGTTAAGTACCTACCTCATCGCCACCTGGTGGGGTGGTTACCACCACCACCTGACACAAGAACCTGAGGCTCAGAGAGGTTATGTCACCACGTTGAGGTCACACGGCTCGACCAAAGGCAGAGCCTGAGGCCTAACTGCAGACTACAGCTCTCTCCCCATCCAGGTGGAAGAGGCAGCTCCTCCAGGCTTGTCGTTCATCGGTACTCAACATAGGCTGGCTCTTGTCAGCCCAAGCTCTTAGGTGTTCAGACTCTGCTCCCACCTGGAAGCTGCAGAGGCTGGGAACCTCATTAGCTGCTTGGTACTGACAGCTCCCGGGAAGATCTAACACCGCCCTCCCCCCAGGCCCCAGGGCAGGGCAGGTGTGTTGGAGGGTAAATACCTCTCTGGCTGGCTGGGCCCCAAGAAGCTGAATGCATAAGGCATGGACGACACCCAGACATATGGGAAACACTTGCCTGGCTTTCCTGCAAGGATGCAGGGGAAGCTGACTATGGAACCCTCACGAGCAAGAGGAAAGGCAGGTGCCCGAGGCCTCCAGGTCTCAGCTGAAGCAGCCAGCCAGGCCAGCCAGAGGGACAGGGTGTAGGCAGGGGCTCTGGCTGTCCTTGCTCCTGAAGACCCCGAACGGCTGCAAACAGGGTGTGCTGGGCTTCAGAGGTGATCCTGGCAGGGGCCCTCCCAAGAAGCCATTTTCATTCTCCCTTTATAGGTCCTGGGGATGGGGGGACTAGGTCTCACTCAGAACAAGCCATTTCACTGACGAGCTCCATCAAGTCCGTTTTAATGTTCAGTTTCCTCTGCCCTCATGCATGCAGAGGAGGAAGCCATCAGGCCCCAGTGAACATGTGTGGGGCAGAAATCAAGGCCACTGCAAAGCCGCCCCCCTCTCCAGAGTGCTTGTTCCTGGGTAAATCAGACACAGATGGGCCCACTTTGGGCCTTTTGTCAGATTTATAGGAAACTCCTGGCTCATCCAACCAATGAGTAGTCCATTTCTACGCTGGGAAAGGTCGGTGGGGGAAGCCAGTCATACGGTAGAAAGGTTCGTAAGGGAAAAGTGGACTCCGCTTAGGACTCCAAGGTAGCAAACATTTTCAAGTGGCTCCTTCACATTAAACTAAACGTGGTCATCTGTGGGTATGTGGGGCCTCCCACAGCCAAGTGGAGAGTCTCCAGGTGCGGACGGCTTGGGTGCAGGGCAGAGGTGCAGGACCCCTGGGGCTCTGGGATGGATGTGATTCCCAGAGCTGAATCCCCTCTATTTATTTACCCAAGTTCCCTAGTACAAATCCCCGGCCTGTCACCCCCCAAATCGACCGAGCTCTTGATTCTTGCTCCCCTGATCATGGTGGTGTTCTCTGCATGATTAGCTGCTGGTTCTCCAGACACTGCTTCAGCTTGTCTTCTGTCAGTGTCAACCGCTGCTCCAGGATGGAGACTGTCTGCAAAATAAACGGTCAAGCTCAGAGGATGGAGGGGCCATCGGGCTGCCCTGGGGATGCCCTCAGGCAGTCCCGCTCAGCTGTCTCAGCCCGCTGAACAAATGCCAGCTCTTCCCACCCAGGGCTCCTTCCTGGCGCCTTGTCTCTGGTCTTCATGTCCACTCCTGCTGGTTCGGGATGGTTGTTCTCTGATGTTTGTTGGGCAGCGGGAAGGACATAGTGAGGGAAAGTAGGCAGCAGGTCCCATAGTCCTCGATCATTGTCCAAGACAGCCAAGGGTGAGGAATCCCCAGCCCCGGTGGTCTGGCATTTAGCCTGGAGTTCCAGAGCAGAACCACTTGCTCACGTGGGCCAGGCTCTGTCCATAACCAACCAGAGACCGTCAAGCATCTCCATTCCAAAGGTGAGAAAACCGCAACCACAAAAGAAGGCGCCCCACCTGGGTCCTGCCCACACCTCAGGCCCTTTATCTCTACACCTGGAGGGGCTTCCCAGGCCCTTGAGCCCAGGAGGGCCTCTGCCTGTCCGAGTCCACTGAGGACCATTGCAGGAATGTGCTGTTTGGGGGTTAGGCCCTAATTCCCCGGTTTTGAGCCCATTTTCTCCTCTGTAATGGGAAGGATAATGCCAAGCTCACAGCAGTCCCGGAGACTGAGAGGTGACAGCATGGTGCCCATGTTGTCCACCATGACAATGCCTGTCATGTTGACTTCCAGACGCAGAGCCTTTGCTCCCTGGCCTCTCCTGCATACCCAGCATGATGGCTGGCTTGTGAACCTGGCTTCCAGACAAGGCTGCAGAAAGCTGCCCCCTTCCTCTGGCTTTGGACAGAGTGTTGACAGAGGGGCAGTGGTGTCCAGGCCCACACCAGGCCCTGGGCAAGTCCACTGTGAATGAAGCAGGCTTGGTTCCTGTGCCATGCAGCCTACCGGCATCAGAAAGGGGTCAGATTAAGAAACAAAACTTTCTATTAATTTTACTCATTTGTGGGCTTTCCCAAGAGGTTTTGCCACCTTCCCTGAGGCTCCATGGAGGCTCTGGGCCTTGGTCCAGTAGAAAGGAAACTTTCCTTTCACATATTTAATAAAACATTGAAACATTTTGGGAGGGAGTTTCCCCTCTAAGACTGCTATAAATTTTTGCAGCATCCCACATGGATGTCAGCCGCTCATGGAGGCTGCTCCTCCTGGCGGCTGGCCCCTTCTAGATGAGTTGGCCGGGCTGCAAAGGCTCTGAGCCCTGGGGCACAGGACAGAGCCTGAAAAGTTACTGCCTGTGGAATATGAACTGCACCCTGAGAGGTAGAGCTGAGCTGAAAGAGACGGTCAGATTCCCCTCTGCTGGCCGGTCAGCCATGGAGGGGGTCTGCAGCTCATAAAAGTGGCGGCGGAAACAGCCCCCGGCTGGCCCAGAGCAGCATTCCTGGAAGTTTCCACTGGCTGCTGCAAAACTCACACTGAGCCAAGCTCCAAAATCATTCCTCATCCAGACTTTTTCCGATGGCTCTGGACTCCAGGCCCCAGTGGGGGAGCCAGCCAGCTTTTCCTCTTCTGCCCAGCACCATCCCCCTCCCAACACACACACACACACACACACACACACACACACACACACACTTAAAATTTTTTTTTTTCTTCACAGGGACAGAATTTCCAAATGTGGAGGCAGCGGGTGCTGGGCCAATGTCAATACCAGGGGTGCCACGCATTTCACGAGGCCTCTACTTAGTTCCATGGGGGGCCCATACTTCAGCTCGGTAGAAATATGGCATTAAATCTGATGATGTTAAATTTCTTTGAACAGAAAAGCATCGCTTATTTCACCTCCAGCCCCCTGAATGGAGGGAGGGTGTTGGGGGTCCTTCCTTTGGGAGCTATGAGGGGATGCTTCATAGCACGTTAGAGACAAACAGGCTGAAAAAAAGTCCACCCTTCTCAAACCTGCAGCTTCTCCCCTTTCCCAGGCAAGCTTCTGGAAGAGTCACGTCATCTCTGTGTTTGGTGTCCACTTTCCCTACTCCCTGCGCCCCCAGCCTACTCTGCCAAGATGCTCAGTGGCGGCCACCATCCAGAGATTAAGTCCACCCAGCTCTTCCCCGTCACATATGATCCCGTCCAAACCCCTTTTGAGCTGGAAGGATGGGCCAGGAAGAGGAGGACGGACACTTTGGATTTCTGTGCATTAGAACACAGTCTCTGCTTCACAAATTTGTCTTAATAATCCCATTCCACTAAAGCATGGGACCTCATTTTCATGGGAAACGGTTATCCCTCCTGATAAAGTGAAGCCTGGAAACCCTGATCTCCGATTTGCTGATATGCCTTCCCTCCACCAGGAAAGGGCTTCCCCACTGATGAAAAGGCTCCGATCAGGGAAGCCAAGTAGCAGAGGTCAGACACGCTCAGGGCTGGCAATGCACACAGCGAGAGGGCAGGCAGGCCGGCCACCTGCAGGGAGTCAGCCAGGCCACCACAGCGCGCGCCACGGCCACCGTGCTTCCCCAGCTGCTGGGGCCCCGTGCGAGGAGGGAGCAGCATCGCTAGCAGGGACCGATTCCAGGCCATGTCATGTGGCTGTGTTTGCAGCGTGACCTTTACCTGTTGGTTCAGAGCAATATCCCCACAACCAAGTGTCAGGGGCACAGCAAGCCTCCATGAGTATGTGCTGCCTCAGCACCCAGAGGGCAGAGCAGAGCCCGCAGCCGTACCCTCCAGAGGCTCGGGGCCACGCCAAGCAGGCTGCTCGTGGCTCACCCCACCTCGTACTCTGGCCCAGCCCTGGGAATTCTCGTCCTGCTACATGGTGCCCATGCTCCCCAGGCCCGGAGACAAGGCCCGCCTGCCCTGGAAGGTGAGGAGAAGCACTGGAAAGGCAGACACCTCTGCAGTCCCTCTAAGTCCACACTCCCAGCCCAGTCACCTTGCTTTCCTTTTATTCAAGGGTGAATGACCTGGTCCCAGCCTCTCACAGAGTCCCCAAGGAGTTGAAAGCTGGGTGTGGTGGCAGGTGTCAAAAAAGGAAATGGCCCTGCCTGACATGGGTGTCCGTGGGCCTCTGACTTAACTTTAAGTAGGGCGAAGGGAAACTGGAGAAGGGGCTGAGGAGTCTAGGGTTCTGGCTGCTGGGCAGACCTGTCTGGGCAACGCGTCTGGGAAAGACGGCCATTAGCCGGAACTCCTTCATTCTGGGGTCCAAACTCTTCCACAGAGAGGGCCCTCCTGTCTGTTGACCTTGGAGAAACCAGGCAGCTCATGCCCTCTCCCTGGCCCTGTGCCATCCAGACACGAGGTCCCCTTTGTAATTGGGTGTGAAGCCCAGACTCGAGGGAAGACCCAGGACTGGGTTCTGGGGGGCCATCCTGATTCCTGACACACTCTGCTCCAGGGGCTGCTCGACAGCTGACACTCACGGAGTGCTCACAGTATGCCAGGCATTCTATTCCATACAATGACCCCTCAGGGTGGGAGCCTGTATCACCCCCATTTTTTCCGATGAGGAAACCAAGGCACCAACCAAGTGATACTAACTTGCCAGAAGTCACACAGCATATAAATGACAAACCTGGACTGTGAACCCTGGTGGCCTGGCTTCAGAGTGCTGGCTAAGGCACCGGGAACTGTGCACCTTTGCTCTGTCCCCATCCACCACATATAAGGAGAGGCCTAACCTACTCCTTCCCCCGCCGCCCCTGCCCCCACCGCTCGCTCTGGCATCACCTGAGGGCTACTGGCCCTGTGACCCAGCAGACCTGCTTGTCCCCCACCCTATGGCCAAGCTCAAGCAGCCTGAGAACATGCTCCTGGACCTCTGTGCTTACGCAGAGGCAGCCACCTTCTGTCCTGTCCAAGCCACTTGGTCTGGTGGCTCTGGATTAAATGAGCAGGAGCGGATGGAAGGGCCATCCCTCAGGGTCACCCAGCAGCGCCCTCACACCATCAGGCCACCCACCCTCCAAGGCAGTTCCCAGGCCTCAGACACCTCCAATGCCCATGAAGTAGAGTCTCTTATCTGGCTAAACATTTAGGTTTGGAATTATCACAGAAGTCACAGCTATGAAAAGGCAATATTATAGGGTTAAAAGGGACATACCGACAAGAACCTTTTAATAGATATGCAATGAGAAACGACCCTAACACCTTAATTTCAGATGCCTTCTCTCACTGGGGCGTTTATGCTGCTACAGCGTAAGAGATCAGCCCCCAGACATGCTCTGGTACTCGCCCTGGTCACTGCTGGCGCCCCACACCTCCCAAGACTGGGCTTGACTTCAAACAAGGCACCTCCCTCCCTGAATGGGAGCAACAGGAAGCAGAATTCAGACTCCACGCCCGGACACTGTTACCCCTGCCCAACACTGTCTGCCTCCCGGGGTCATGGCCTTCACCTGCAAGCCACGCGGGAGCCCCTTGGGGCAAGGTCATAGGGGATCCATAATTGTCACCTTCAAAGTCACACCTGTCTGAGGGTCAGGTGGGGGCTTGTTTCAGAACCACCTTCTCCTGCTGTTACCAGCGATTTCCAGGAAGCCACAGCCCTTTCTCATGGAAAATCGTTTCCTTAGAAACACTCCCTTCGCTGTTGAATGAATTCTGTTGTTTCTCTAGACCAAGGGTTGGCACACTCAGCCTGCTGTCTGTTCTTGTAAATAAGGTTTTATTGCTGTGCCCATTTGCTTACATATTGTCTGTGGCTGCTTCCTGGCTACAGTGGCAGGTTGAGTAGTTGTGACAGACTCTTATGGCCCCCAGAGCCTAGAATATTTACCATTAAGAAAAAGTTTGCCAACCTTGGCCCTAGACTCTTCACTCACTCAGATCCTCCCCAGGCACCACGCTGTACTGGCCTGTGCCAGGCCCGGGGTGACAATGGCCCAGAGCAGACAGACTCAGCTGGGCCCGCAGGGTGCGCAGCAGGTTGAAGAGGCAAGCGCTAAGCAGCTGCGCAGACCAGCGGGGTGCGCTGGGAAAATGGAAGGCGCTGCTTGGTCAGAGCCAGGTGAGGTGGCCCTAGGAAGGGAGTGAGCTAAGACTGAGGAGGAGCTCACCAGGAGAGAGGGGCAGGAAGGCCCCGAGGTGGGAGGGAAGGCGACGAGCAGGAGAGGGGCCTCAGAGGAGGCAGGAGATGGGGCCGGGCCCTGCAGGCCATGCCTGGCGGCCTCATCTTCAGCCGCAGAGCAGCAGGAAGGTGCTGGGGGTTCAAGGCCAAGCGGGGATGAGACCCCTCTGACTGCTCCATGGGGATGGCCCGGGGCGTGGCTGTGTGGCTGTGACTAGGCATGATGGAGGCAAGAGAGAATGAGAGGGGATGATGGTGGCTTGGACTGGGGGAGAGGGCTAAGGAGGAAAGTGGACAAAATCAGAGCTATCCATGAGGTATGAACCACCACCATCTGGTGGTGAGTCAGATGGGGGACAAGAGAGAACACGCTCCTGAGGCCGAGAACACAGGCTGAGGATGGGCCCCGCAGGAGAGGCCAGGGATGGGCACCACACTGGACAGGCTGCGGCCCCTCTGAGAGGGATGGGAGGGTCAGGCAGGCATGAGGCGGTGTCGGAAAAAGCCTGGTTATTCTGGATTTCTCAGATCATCCTCATTAATAGGGGGAGAGGGGGCTGGGGGGAGACTGGGAGAGGGAGAGGGCAGTGAATCCACAAGCCCCTGGATACTGGAGAGGAGAATCCAGTGTGGGTGAACTGGGGGCTCTGGCCAGGGCTCATCAGGACCATGTCAGTGATGCTGCTGAAACCCCCTGGAAAGCAGCCTGGTCCCTCAATGGGCACTGATGGAGGGACGGCCCAACCCAGGGACCCAATAGGGAGGAGGACGCTGGAGGCATTGGGGAACAAACCCAAGAGCATGGAAGAGGCCAGCTCGGGCTAGGGGGCGGGGTTCCCAGCATGACTCGCCACTGGAGCTCTCCGAGGAAAATCCCCCTGGGAGAGGCTCAGCAAGGTCATCTCATTCAGATCCTGACTTTCCTGCCGAGTGGGGAGAAGACATTGTGATCTGTCTCCTATTGGGGCAACATTAACAGGGCGAGAGACTTCTCTCGCTCACAGTTCAACAGTGTAAGACGTTTTATGAAACATCCTGAAGGGCCTTCTGAGTGGTGTAAAAATAACCAATTTTAAAGTGACAGGCTTTTATTTTTAGTCCCCTCTGAATTGTAGTGCTGCTCAGAGAAGTTGCACCAAAATGCCTGTCCTCAGCGATAAGTCTGGTACCTGGGGCCCCCAACTCCAAGTGGGAGGGAACACAGCACTGGGGACATTTTGACAGAGCCACAGGTCCAAACTTCGCTGCCTCAGATGCCTTTTCTCTACTGGCATCGAGTCATCAGGTGTCTGCACCCCACGGGGCCCAAAGTGGCCTGCGTGGGACAGAGCCTGGGTTTGTGTATCTCCACTGGCCTCCGAGGTGGTCAAGGGGAGAGCCTCCACCCCTGAGTCCTGTGACGGGGCCTCACGCATCTGTGATGCTCGGAAAAGGCAAAGTGGGTACGTGGGGCCTCCGCCTGACTCTACAGCCGCAAGGGGCCAGGCCGCGATACTCCCGTGGGCTCCATGCGGGTCCAGGGAAGAGTTCTGCGGGCAATGCACGGAGGCGGCGGGAGTCCAGGGCTCCCCGGGAGAATAAATCCCCCACCCTCGGAAGGGGTGGAACAGAGCAGAAGGTGGGCGGTGCAAGTTGCCCACAGCCTTGTGGAGCAGCGCACAGTTCTTTCAGGCCCACATGCTCTCCCTGGGCTCTGTGGGCCCTTCCTTTGCCCCCGCTTTCTCCTGTTGACCGCCCATTTCCCAGGCCCCCACTTCCTCACAGTGTGTCCTCCCCTTCTTTCAGCCCTGCCAACCTCTTTTTTCTCCTCAGCCTGGTTTCTTCTTGAGGTGGGCTTGTCCTCCATTTTTCCTCAGCTCTTTCCCCCCCAGTACTCATTTCTGTCTCCTTTTCATCCCCTTTTCACTTTGTGTTTAGGGAGAAGGCAAAGAGAAAAGCAGCAGGATGTGTCGGTCTGGCCCACAGGGACTGAGCTCCGCGTGGAGTCCAGGCCCCTGACTCGGCTCACGTGCTCTGGGGCCGGCAAACCTGGGAAAGAGGGTTCCAACCCTGACAGGAGGCCCAGAAGGCCTCTGTGAGGAGATAGCACAGGACAGGCCAAAGAAAGTGTGTTCCAAGCACAAGGTGCAAAGGCCCTGAGACAGAGAAGAACACAGCACACTCTTGGCACTGTCAGGAGGCCAGTGTGGTTGGTCTGGAGTGATTGAACAGGGAAGAGAGTATGGCGGTCACAAGGAAGGTGGAGGAGGGGTCCCAGGGCCCTTACCCAAAAAGGGACAGGAATGGGACGCCTCCACTCCCTAGCACTGCCTCACCAGATTCACAAATCTGAGCAGGGACAGCCAGGGAGGATGGTTCTCCTGCATGCCCGTGGCCACTTTTCCAAGCACTGGATCCAGAGTGGACTCTGGGAGAAGGGGCTCAGCCTGGGAACGGATCATGGCTACCTAGTTTCACAACAGGTGGTGAAACCACAGAGGGTGAACTGGCACTTCAGAAACGGACCAAAGCGCACCCCCGGAGCCAGGTCCCTTCCAGCAGCTGTTCCTCCTTCCAGAGCCACTGCTGCCGCCACCTTTATTGAAGGTCTCTTGCACATACTGGTGTGCAAATGTAGCAGGAAAACTGGAGCCATAACTTCTACAAAGCTCTGAGGGGCCACAGAACCCTCACGAGCCCTCCTGACATCATCATCCACTCTCACACTTGTCAGGTGCCCATCACATGCAGCAACGAGAGACTCTGGCTCTGAGGGGCTTCCAGGCACTGATGGGATGCAGTACCAGTCCTATCTGGGCGGGCTTTTGGCAAAGCTGCCACGACTGATAGTGAAAAACATTTTGGAGGAAGGGAAAAGAATGAGGGTGACCAGCCAGCCGTTCTCTCCACATTTCTCAGCTCTTGGGCTAGTTCCTTATGAAATGCTGCCACGTGTGCAGGCCTCACTCACTCCAGGCCTTCCCACCACACTCCCCAACGCTGTCCAGCTCTGCAGGCAACCCTTCTTCCCAGCAGACCCCACTCCCCCAGCCAGGGCACTTCCATGGCCACTTCCTGCTCTAAGCAGAGCCCCACAGGGTGCATGGGGCCCCTCTTAGGTGAGTGGTATTGGTTTCTATGGTTGAAAGGCCCTCCTGGGCCTCCCTGGAACATGGAAGACAGGTTGCACAGAGGTGAACAGGGTGGCTGGGCCAGAAACAAACTGACGATGGAAGCAGAGAGCTGACATCCAGCCACGTGCCCCCTCTAGCACTCTGCCTTGTGGCAAGGGGGAACTAAAACTGCTCTGGGATGGCAGTCTCAGGAAGCCAGGAGACTGGGACCTCAGTGTCCGAATGGGGCAAAAGGGGCAGTGGGGCAAGAGGGCTGAAACGGTTGGGGGTAGGAGTGCCACACAAGCATACACCTGCTACAGCGTGGGGAGAAGGTCAGGCTGAAAGAAGGGACGCATGTAGGGCAGAGGCAGTACCTGGGAGAAGGCCGGGGGAGGGCAGTGGGAATGGTGAGCATGGAAGGGCACTGGAGCGGGTCGGGGAGGCCGCAGGAAGGGCTGACGAGGGTGCAGGGAATGTCCAAGCCCCCTCTGGCTGCTGTGTCAGGCTGGGCGCGGTAGTCGCATCACAGCTCTGCCCAAGGAGTCTCCTCGCCTGACCCAGGACCCCAGGGCCCCCAATATACAGTGAGTGCTGAGGACCCCAGGCACGTCCCACTTGGTGACTGCCTCTTCTCAGTCCCCATCCTTTTGCCTCAGCTTCCTGGTGACTCCTCACCTCCTTGCCCTCCACGCTGCTTCTGCTATATTCCTTTTCTGTTCAAGAGCTCAGGAAGAAAGGCCAGACTCCTGGATGTGGCATTCACATGGCACTCAAGGCCTGCGTTGCCCGTCACTACTGCTCTCCCTGCCCAAAGCCCACCTACTCGAAGCCCCACTCTGGCCCTGCTCCCCCAAGAAGTCCCCCTCATCCCCCCCTTCCCACCCCCCAGTGCTCGGGTCCCTGCCCTCCTCCTCTCTCACCACGTCATGGTTGTGACACAGGTGTGGGCCTTAGAAAATGCTGTCAGAGTGACTCCTGGTCCCCACCTTTGTCCCAGGTGGTAAGAGCACAGGCTCTGGAGCTGTACTGCCTGGGCTCAAATCTGAACTTGATCACTAACTTGCTGAGTGGTCTTGGGCAAGTTACCTGACCAGGGGTTCAGATTCCTCATCTGTGCAATGCACCTCTTGTAGAGCCATCGTAATAGGGTTGGCGAAAAAAAAAAGTGCGTTCGGGTTTTTCCATAACATCTTATGGAAAAACCCAAACGAACTGTTTGGCCAACCCAACACTTTATTAATAGCTACTATTTACATGGCACATGCTCTGGGCAGGGATGCACCGTGGGCAACATGGCTCCCCCAGCTCACAGGGGCCATGGCTAAGCTCTGGGCTGTTTGAGGGGGCGGCCCTAGGCACAGGTGGGGCTTGATGAGGCTCCAAAGAAGGTGGCCTGTGGTCAGGCCTCGGAGGGCCTGAGCCATCAGGGCACGTGGTGGTCTGGCTGCTTCTTCAAGTTCTCCTGTGACGGAAAGTTCCTTTTAATCATTTCCAGGCTTATGGTTGATTCTGGCTCCTCCAGGCGGTCTCCCCAGAGGGGCTGGGGCACCCCAGCCCCCTTCCCCCAACACAGGAGTCAGATTCCTGGGGGGTAGGGGGTCCCAGGTGCCCTGGGTCTCAGGGCGAGGGCACAGTCACCCAGCCATGCCACTGGGGGCACTTGTGCCAGGCTGTGGGAAACATCCAGGGGCTGGCCATTGGCTCAACGCCCCTGTCTCGACAGTGCCGCACAGAATGTCTAACTTTCCTATGGTTTCACTGCAAAGATGGAACAGTGTGGAATTAATCTCCCTTGTAGAAGGGTTTTGACTTCACTCAGATTCTAAAGATCTAAAACAGATGCAACAAAAGGGGAATCTCTTTGCTGTGGGGTCTTGTGAGCTATCAAAACAAAGTGGGGCTGCTGGGCTCAGCGCCTGCCTGGCTCTGCCTTGTCTCCTGGCAGCTCTGGCTCTGGCTCTCGGTGTTCGTGCACGTGTGTGTACACACACGCAGGGCCCTGGCTTGCTGATGGTGCCCTGGCCAGCCCGTTGCCACATGTCAGGGGTGAATGGGGGCCGGAGGGGCCAGCCCATCTCCCTGGGGTTGCTGGTCTGGACCCAGCTCTTCCTACCACCAAAGGCTCTGCCTCTCAGCCCCAGCCTCGGCCCAGCGCCTGAAGGTCTGTGGTACAGGGGCCTTCGAGTCAGAGTTGTGAACGCTGGCCCTCGAGCGGCCTGCTGACAGCCATCAGAGTGCCAGCCCCACGAGGACAGGGGTTTCTGTCTATTCTCGCTCACCACTGTCTTCCTGCTCCCAGGCCCAGCTGCTGGCACATCACATGTGCACAATGAGTGCTGGATGGACACAAGCCAGACCCTGAGTGCCATGGGAATGCAGAGGAGGCCGGTCCTGCACCAGCCAGTCCAGGTTCCCCGGGCCTGGGGCAGCCCTACTCTGGGGATGAGCCTGGCTGGCTGGTGAGGAACATTCCCCCCAGCTTGGGCCTTGGGCCTGGTGGGCTTGAGGGGCTGGCAGAGGAGGGAGTGGAGGGTGGGCAGGCTGGAGCCCGAAGGGCCACCGCCAGATGGCCTTGGGAGGGAGGAAGCCTCCTGGCCTCAGCAGGAAGTAGGGGTGCGCAAAGTGGGGTAGGAATCCAGGAAGCAGCCCAGTTCCTCCCCTCCCCACCTCATGCCGATTTGATGAGGACTAAAAGTTTCGGGGCCTAAACTTCAGAGGGGGAGGAGTGGAGATTCCCGCTCATGCTGACGTCTGACATGTTAACTTGTCCAGCATCACACACAGCTGATGCACAGAAAAACAAGTTTCTACAGAAATTCCTTGCAACCTCTCTGGGCTAAGTAACTGTCTTTTTAACCACCTCTCGTCACCCCCCAGTCTGCTGCCAACAACACAAATGAGCTTTTGTCCCTTGAGCCCAGAGGTCCATGTTTCTGCTTCACATTGTCTCAGGGATATAGGATTTCTTGGGCGTTTCTGCGTCCCCCAGCCCCCACCTCTAACGAGGATTAGCTCTCTTCGGGAAGCGCATGGGACACTATTTTCTATCGGTGGATTAACTATGACATTAAGGAATCTTGGCTAATTTACTTTCCTTATGGCTTTATAGCAACTCCTTTTAAATAAATGCAGGCTTTTCCATATTACTGCTTACCCCCAAAGGAGAAGCTATTAAAAGTGGGGCCACTCACCAACATCCATTAAAACCGGATGCTGCAGGGCCCCGTGGGGTGCTACCCACACCAGGAGGAAGACCTGAGCCACAGCCCCCGCCACACCGACCCTGGCCTGGGTTCAAGCTCATCTCTCTGCCAGCCATGGGCACGCCACCAGGGAAGGCAAGTGTCTGACAGGGACAGGCCCCAAGGTGCAGGATGCCAGTCACTGCTCAGCTGTACTCTGGCTCCAGGGTAAGTCCAAACAGGGCTGACAGCGGGGCATGAACCTTGGCCTTGACCACCTTCAGTATCCCCTTTCTTCAGATGCTCACTTTTTTAGCAATCCATATAAAATAGTTAATTTGCCAGCACCCGATAAAACACAACCATCACAAGTCAGAGACTGCTTGGTAGCTTGTTGGAGGCCCGGAAAAACTCAGTGCAGCCTGGCAAGTCAGACTGTGGCCCCTGTCCAACAGTCCCACCTCAGGGACGAAGGCTCACAGGCTCCCCCTGCCCTGCGGAGTGCCTGCTGAGCCACAGTGGGAGACCCAGCCTCTCATCTTGGCTGGTTTTCTGGAGCTACCACCTAGGCCCAGATCAGAATGGGGGGAACAGAATCGCTCCCCCAAATGCCACGCTCTGCTGAGTTCAAAGCTCCTTTCCGTTTTTTCTCCTCCCACAGAGCTGAGGCTACCGTGGGTACAGTGAGGGTCTGTACCAACAGTCCAGGCCCAGAAAGGGCCCTCTGCAGAGCGGGCGGAGGGAAACGGCAGGCCCGACTGCAGTCTTTCCCGACCCAGCTCTCACGGTGCTCCATGCAGAAGGGCGCCAAGTGGCCATGGGGCAGCTGGGGCTTGGTTAATCTCAGAGCCATGTAGGCCCGTTTGAGGCTGCCTGTCACAACCAGAAGACTCGTAGGCCCCTTCTTGTGGCCTGTGCTTGACCCTTCTTTGGAGGGCCCTTGGGTCCCCAGAGCAGTGAGAGCAAATCGCCTGGGTCCCCTTCCTCCCTCCTCTCAGAATCATCCAGAGTCAGTCTGAATGAGATGTCCCTGCATGGGCCTAGCTCCCCTAGATCTCCCGCTCCAGCCTCTGCTCCCCAGCCCCCAGCTCCAGGCCTGCTCTGGGCCTCACAGGGGAAATCTCATAAGACCGTGAATGTTCCCAGGCCCCAGAGGCAACCGCAGCCATCCCGAGCCCATCTGGTGGGCAGGGGCCTTCCATCTGCAGCTTCTTTGGGGAGGGGGTGCTTTCTGCCACAACCGCAGACAGGATAGAATACGGAGCTGCCATCCAGCCCCTCACGCAATAATAAACACAAGCTCGCCCCGTCTTTGACCGCTGCCAGCACACTGGCCCTGACTTGGTACTCCCCATGCCTCTGCATTTGCAAAGCCAGAGAAGCCTCTGGATAAACTGTCAAAATGAGCAACAGGGCTGGGGAAGGGCCAGGGCCCAGCCCCTCTGCAACTGGCTAGAGTCAGACCCCAAGTGTCTAACAGAGTGTCTTCAGTCCCTTGTCCCCAGGAAGCAGGCTCTTAACAGAGGAAAAACAAGTCTCCAAACCCCAAGTGGCAGGAGGTCCGGCTGTCCTGAAGTCGACTCTGGCCCAAGGGCAGCCCTTAAATATCCAGGAAGAGGAGGCTGGCTAAACCCACTTGGGATTATACATTATACACGGTCAAGGCTAAGTGGCGAGATAGGCTGCTGTGGAGGGAGGGCCCGCTCTTGCGGAAACCAGCAACAATCACCCCTGCGGTCCTGCCTGGGTGTGTGAGCGCCGTTGGGAGGGCTGCACACACCTCACAAAAGGGGATTACTTGCGGAGGGCGGGGAGGTGCTTTCACTGCACACCATCCCAACAAGTTCCATCTGGGCACACCTGGGAGTATCCGCCCCCAGGGAAAATGGCAGAACTGCTCTAAAGCCTGGAGTTTCTTTCCACAAACAACAGCTGGTCCGTCCGGGAAAGAGGGACCCCGAGAGCCCCTGAGAATGGTCAGGCAGCTCGGCCCACACCGGGCCTGCCCAGTATTCCCACCTTCCCTGTGTGGGATGCCTCACCCGAGCAGCCCATCAGATAGGAAACCGCCAGGAACTTGGGGGGCTGGGGCAGGGTGTCTTGAAGCAATGGGTCACTCTATCCAACTCCCCAAAGCAAACAGGCCAAAATCCTTATCCTTGTTGAGTTTGGTCAGCAGCGCTGCAACAACCTGGACCTTTAAACCACAGGGCTGGGTGGCCTGCCCGCGGCTGCTTCCCACGGCGCACATGTTCCGGTCCCCGAGCCCATCGGCCCCCAGTGAGTCACAGGAACCTGAATGTGTGACATCACAGCCTTGCTGTGGCCAGCCTCAAGCACAGCTGCCATGAGAAAACACAGTTGGAGCAGGAATTTCATGGCTTGGTATTTTTAAAAAGCAGCAAGACGTGAAATCGGAGTCAAAAATAACTTTGCTGTGGGCTTCTGAGGCGAAACCACCGGCCGCCTGCCGGGCCCAGGCCCCGCACTGCAGCCTCCCTAGCTCCCGGGTACCGCCCACATTGCCGTGCCACGCCCCACGCCCACACCCTCGCCCTCGAGGAAGACCCAGGGCCCCTGCAACTTCCAGACACCACCCAACCTCTGTCACTCAGGAGCTGGTGAAGGAAGTGAAGGGAGCCAAGGCGGGAGGTGAGCTCCCAGGGGACTCTGGCTGTGAAAACAGCCTCTCCCTGCTCACTGGTGACCGTCCCAGCACCTGCGAGAGGGACCCTAAATCACTTGGCAGAACCCCCAGAAGAACACCAGGGGAAAGGTCAGGGCCTCTGAATGCCCATCACCAAGCAGGCAGGACTGGCAGGGGTCCACTGGGGAGCCCCTCCTCTTGGAGTGGCCACATGGGGAGGGGCCCGGCCAGGGGTGGAGGGGAGGGGCGACTCATGGAAAGAAGGCCCTAAGAGCAGTCCCGGCCCCACCTGAGACGCCGACCTCTGCTGCCCACCCCAGAGGGCAGACAGATGGGCAGGGCCTCAAGTTTCCCCTCAGTGGAGGAGGAAACCATGGCTTTCTCAGGAAGAGGCAAGGCTGTGCCAGAGCATCTGCAGCTTCTAACTCCTGGTCTGAGCTTTGCTCTGACTCCTGCAGGCCTCTGGGATTGAGCCATCTATCTCAGAAAGAGAAGACTGGGGCGGGCCCAGCAGGACAGTGACCAGGGTGGCGGCAGGACAGGTGTGTGTTCTCCCCAGATGGGGAGGGGAGAAGGTGGGGCCCAGGACAGGCTCCCGAGAGGAAGGGGGGGCACACACACGGCTCCCAGCACCCATACTTGTGACCTCAGACCTAGTTGCTTTTGAGAATTCCCATGAGGGGTTTTCAAAACCAAAAAGTCACCCAAAGAAAAACCTAAATCCCATCGTTAGGAAATCTATTTCCCCCACAACCATTACGGTAACTCAATTCAGAGGATGGCTGTCACAAGATATATATATACATCTTTGAAGAGCTTCAATCCTGGCCCCAATGCCTGGGTCTGGGTTCAAGGACCGCATCTAATGGGCCCCACGACCCACCCCTGATTTTCAACAGTCCCCAGGCATCCAGTCCCTCTCGTTACCTCCTGGGCCCTCCTCCTGTGCCTTCCTGGATGTTGAGAAAGACCTCTTTGTCTCCCTCTCATCCTAATGCCTAGTCAGACCACTAGATCTCACTGGCAGCTCAAAAGCATTCATGGGACTCCAGCAGTTACAGACATGCGTGGAATGTCCACTCCTGTGTCACCTGACCACACTGGTGTTTTCCCACACTGACCCTTGGAGAACATCGACCTAGCACACCCAGGTAATCCAGAGCTTCACCATAGTGCTCAGAGGACACGAGCAGGCTTGGCTGTCCCCACTTTACATGCGAGGAAGCTGAGGCTCTGGGGAGCAACATTACCTGCCCAAGGTCACCCAGGTGATGAGCAGTGGAGTTGGCCCTCAAGACCAGGAGGGCAAGTACGCCCAGGTTAATGGGCAGTGGCTCACTGGGCTGAGCAGAGCAGCCCTGACACCCAAGGGAGGTACCTCTGTTCCCCACAGCTGATAGGGACGTGTAAGGCCAAACACACCCTGGCTGCTCAGGACACAGGGTCCAGCTGGGATCAGTGTACTGAGGGGCTCAGTGAGGCCCCAAACAGCAATCTCACAGGGGCAAGGGGGGGTTTCCCCCACACAAGAAGGGCCAGGGCAAGGGGGTGTGCTCTCTGGCTGGTGACCTCAGGGGCCGGGCCTGCTGGACTCTGTGATCACAGAGGGCTGAGCAAGAGCTTCTGGCCTTAACTTTCAGAAAGGTCAAGTTTGGTTTGCAGATAAACTTCTCAATGAAGCCATACCTAACTACACAGTTAGCAAGGGAATGGTTACACAATGGTTAGCAAGGGAAGCTGGGGAAGCTCTGACCTACAGCAGGTCGAGCTCAGGATCACCTGGCATCCTGGAGAAGCCCCAGGCTGAGTGGACCCCAGAGCTGGCCCAGGCACAAGCCGTATCTAGGCACAACACCCTATCTGCACCGGGCATGAGGTGACCTGTGAGCACCAGGCAGGAGGATAACACAGGGCTGCAGAGGAAAGCCCTTGGAAAGTTGCAGGCCTCAGATAAACATCAGGAGGAAAATTATGATGAGGAAGTGATCCCCACACTCTGAGGACTTCCCATCTAAAACAACACTGTGGGGAGACCCGACAGCCCGGGGCAGCCCGAAGAGTGAACCTGTCCGGGCATGAGATGCACGAAGGGCTGTGTACCTTGCAAGGTCATCCCATCCTATCTCCCTGAATAAATACACTTTTGAAAAACAATGTATGCACTTTACTAAAAAGGTATTCCTAAAAAAATAAAACCACACAACCCCAATTCAGGAGTTAAAGGGCTGGATTCAGATGCCGCACATGTCCCTGGGGCAGTCCGCTTTCCACGGGGGCTAAAGGAAGCGCCTCACTCCCTCGGGAGCCCAGCGGCATCGCAGGGGCTGACTGCTGTGCTGTCCTGCCCGTTTCCTCACCCGCTTCCTCCCTCCTGCCGTGAACCTGAGCCAGGGCGGCTGCAGAACTCACCTCCTGGGGGAAGGGCCCTGACAGCTCCACCCCCGGCCCAGGTCCCAACCTCTCTGTGTCCCTGTCCCTACTCCATGACAGACCCTCAGCGTGGGTCTGGCCCGACTCTGCCCTGCTCAGTGGCCGCACCAGGAGTGCAAACGCCTACGCTGCTTCTTCTGTTAGCCCAGGCCAAAGGACTCGTGGCCCTCTCCACCTGGCCCACGGGACTCCCGTCTGGCGCACTCTGCCCAGTTGTCTCCCACGGTCCTGGTTGCCTGCTCCTCCTAGGAGGCCTGGCTCTGACATCAGCAGATTCAGTCCTGGGCCCTCCTAAGGGTGGGATTGGGTCTCGCTCAGGGCCCCACACACAGAAAAGGCTCAGTGAACGCGTGTGCACGGAGGGAACCCTCCACACCTGCTGTGAGGGCGGGGGAATGGCTCTCCTGGGCAGGGAGGCAGGGGGAACTGGGGAGCTGTTTCTGGTGCCGTCGTGAGGATCCCCCTGCACCCATGCCAGCCAGGCCCTGAAGAGTGACAAGGTCAGCAGCAGGAGCAGCACTGAACACGTCAGCAGCACATGGCATTGCTGGGCACCGTTCAAAGAGCTTCACACAGGCTGACACATCCCATCCGCACAAGAGGCCCGTAAAATGGATGCAATTATCAGCTCTGTGTCCCGGATCTGGAAACTGAGGCACGAAGAGGTTAAGTGACTTGCCCAAGGTCACTGAGCTACAAGTGGAAAAGCCAGGACTTGCACCCAAACAAGCTCTGAGCCACATTTTCCCCCAGGCCTGCTCAGCCGCCTGACCTCTGGGCCTCTGGTTTGCACAGAGCGGCTACGGACGAGGACTGAGGCCGGGTCCTTAGCCTTCAGACGGGTGCCAAATGGGCCACACACCTTCAGAGAGGGTTCGATCATTGGGCCGCATCCAGCCTGCTGAGCGGGAAGGCAGGCTCTGAGGACAGTGAACCTCCAGAGCGGAGCGCCTTCTGTCACTTGGGACTGGAGGCTCTGTGACTCGCTCAGTAAACATCCTGGCCACTGCCCACTGCAGCCCTGGGCTTCTTCCCTGAAGGATGTTCTTCAGGACGGAGGCCCACAGGACCTAGAAGGCAGTGTCCCTCTCGGAGGCCGCTTAGAAATAGACTTCCTTGTGGGGGAGGGAAGGGGCAGTGATGGGGCGGGACGGAGGAGAACAGCATGATTCAGACAGAGAACTCTGAAGTAGGTGTCAGTGTCGGGGTGGTCGCGACACCCCTGCTCCTCCAGAGCACAGGCGCACGCCAGGAGGGTGAGGAGCGCCGCTGAGGGGAAAGCATCTGAGGCCAACACCCACAGGCCAAGTAGGCGCAGAGCCCCAGCTGAACTACCCGCATGGGGTGGACAGCAGTGGTCACCCGGCTCTAGGCCTCGGGGGAGCCTCCAGAGAGGGGGCTGCCCGCAGCCAGGCTGGTCCCAACGGGAGGGGCAGCTTTGGCTGGAGCTAAACACCTCAGCTAGGGCCCCAGCTCCAGGAGGGGACGTGGGCCTGGAAAACAACTGGCGACCAAGCCCGAGGTAGTACGCAAATTCGTGCAGACACCTCCCCACGCCATTTTGAAAACAGGTTGCACTCTAAGGTCTCAACTGGGGGCTTCATCTGTGGAACCCAAGTTGCCTCAAAATATGTTGACTCCATCAGGAACACGCCACACTTTGTGGCCTTCAGGAATGCAAAGCGGGCGACTGGTTGATGGGCTTGGCCACTGGTGGGGGGGCAGTGCTGTCTGGATTTGCAAAGGGGCTGAGCGGTGTGACCCCGGCCACAGGCCAAGGTTTCACTTATTCCCTGTGATGCCAGTTTCTTACAAAGTTACTACCAGACTCCTGACTGCTAACACATAACAAAAACCTTCCATGTACGCCCTTAACACACAGTGACAGGAAATGTTTCTAGTGTTATACTCCTCTGGATCCAATGAGGCTATTTTTAACTACCTTCTCAGACTTAATTTCCAATTTTATCCTATAAAGTTCTAATTCATTCCACCTCCCCTGAACTCTCACTTGACGAGGCTGTGAAGAACATGAGGCAGGCTTGGCAGTTTCTGACGGCTCTGAGGTGGGAGAAGTTTTCTACGTCTTTGCTCATCTCCCTCTCTCAGCACACGCCTCCTCCTCCAGGCCTAAGAGGCTCTCGGCAATGTCTGTATGATGTGCTCATAGTCCCACCATCCCCTAGTCACCGATGCCTGACCTTTCCCCTCAAATGTCCTTCCTTCAGTGGGTCCAGTGTGTGTAGTACCAGCTGGGATGCTGTGACACGCCGTGGACCATGGGACACAAAGTTGAGGAGGTTTTCGCACCTAGCCTCAGATCCAGAGGTAGGGAAGGGACGCCACGCCACTTCAGCTCCATCTCCGTCAGAGACCCAAGGGTCCTCGGCCTCCCTCTTGCATTCCCCCTCTAGCCGTGAGCCAGCGCAGACAGGGGGGTCTGCACCCAGAGCCCAGGAGGGAAGGGGCCTGAGGACCTTTAAGTCCTGCCTCGGCCCAGCTGCCACCACCACCTACATGCCCCATGTCAGCTGTGCTGGGCTCTGCTGGTTGCCTGGATGTGCCCATGGCCCCTCCAGACCTGCAGGCAGGCTGTTCCCTCTGCAGGACCGCTCTTCCACCCCAGCAGAAGACGCCCCATTGGGCATGCCCGCAGTGCTGGCTGCCACCTCTCGTCAGGGCGCTTTGCTCTCACTGGAATTGCTGCAATGCAAGTCTGTGTTATGAGCTGCCAGATGCACTTATGCTCCTGGTGGTGATGGGGCCACGTTGATCTCCCTGATGAGGGTGGTCAGTGCCACAGCTAACATCTACTGAGCAGCTATCTAGGGCCAGGCACAGGTCAAACACTTCCTGCAGATTCATCTCCTTTAATGCTGACCACAAACGTGGCAGGCTCCTCACAGATAAACACACCAGGGCTTGGAGAGCCGAAGGGATGTCTCCAAGGTCGCTCAGAGGATAAGAAGCAGTACAAGCTCGAACCCAGAGCCTGGGCTCTCGGATGCCTTGACTCACTGCACGCAGTTCCCTGGCACGTCCCTGGAGTGCCCACCCAGCGAAGAGTCAAATGAACAGATAGCGTTTCTTTCAAAGCTCTGTTGTGGCCCAGGCCAGCACTGGGTGGGCACTCCCTGGCAGGATTCAGTGTTGGTGATTTTGGGGTCCAGTGGCTTGGCCAGGGATCGGATGGCTCTGAAAGCCAGGAGCCCAGGGCAGGCACTTCTATTTCATTAATTTGGGCTGGAAAATAGGTACATTATAATTATATTTTTTAAAAACCCAGCAACTGGAGGTCGTGGTGCTGAGAGCTCGGTGTGGGAACAGGCATCAGGAAGAGCGGGGGACCCGGGTAGGCCGGGCTCGGGAGCCAGTTGCAGCTCCCAGCCCTGCCGGGAGACGCAGGTACCGCGGGGGAGGGCTGGGGGCGCAGTGCAGGCAGCTGTGTCAATCGTTTCCCCTCCAGGAACTCGCCGGTGTCTAGGGACGGTGGGTTGTTCAGCTGCACTGGGCCTGCTGGGGTCGCCGCCTGGGAGCCAGGAGGCAAGGAGCTCGCGGCTCTGAGCGGGCCTCGACCTGGCCTGGCGCAGTTAATGACAGCAGGAATGGGGAGGCCCAGGGAGCTGGGCACCTGATCCACGGCCACAGCCGTGAGCGATGTCGCCTCGGCTCTTTAATGTGCCGCCCGCATCCCCTCGGTCCTTACCTAGTTCTTTCTCCCTCTGTGCATCCTGAACCCCTTAAAAGTGACCCCTGAGAATACTGGATGGTATTGAGGAATTATCGTTACCTTGTTGGGTGTGATGATGGTGATGTGGTTAAGGAGAGAAAAAAAAAAAAGACGAAATACTAAAAGTTTTGACAGATTAAAACAAACCAACCAGCACTCGCTGGCCAACTTCAAATGGTCCAAATGCCAGGCCAAGTGCAGACGATGGGGTGAATTCACGTCACGGCCTACCTGGGTGAGGACGTCCAGCTGGCCTACAATGTGCTCCAGCGTGCTGGTCAGTGTCTGGGGAATGCTGACGGGCTCTTGGGGCTGGCTCTGCATCGACTCCTGACTCCTGCCCCTGTCTGGTGGGACGGGGGAATCCACTTCTGGCTAAAGACAATGAAAGGAAAGAGAACCCCTTAGTCTTGAGTCAGTGCTTGAGGAAACACCGAGAGGAAGAGCTCCTTGAAGGATCAAGTGGAAAACCACCAGCAAACTCGAGAAGACGAGTTCCAAATGTTGGTGAGCAATGGCGGTGTGGCGGGACTCCCACATCCGGGCTTGCGCGCTCCCGTCCAACCCCCCTTTCTGAGCAGAGGCCATGAGTGAGGAGCGGAATCAAAGCACCTGGCAGTCCGGGCTGCAGGGGCCTGGGAGGGATGTGCAGGTGGGCTCTTGGAGGCCCTCAGAGAAGCCGGGGGCTGCCAGCTCTTCACATGGCATGCCCTCCACTAGGCCTGTCAGAGTGCGGGACCCCTGAAGCCCAGCCTGGCTCTGAAGTCACCCTTCCTCCTGGTTAGCTCAAGGCAATTCCCCACCCCGGGAATGGGGATGGCCCAGAACCAGCGGGAGGTTCCAACCCTGCCCTGGCCAGATTCCCCGGGAAAACAGATTCTACGTGAACGTCCTGGCCTGATGGCTGGCGGGAGTCAGAATCCACAGGACAGGCACCCCGGGCTGCTTCAGACAAGACTCCAGGAACATGAGGGACTTGGTGTTTCTGCCCAAGATCCTCAGTTCCCAAATGCAGAAGCCATCCTCCTCCTCCTCCACCACCACTGAGGGCAAGTGATTTCCTAAGGGGGCTCATTCCAGTCCAATGCGTGTCCCCCAAAAGTCAGGCACTGCTCTGCACACAGACAAAGGCTTCTCCTGACCCCAGAAGCATCGTGCACGTGTTCAGCAGGGCAGAATGCTGGGAGCCTCCCAAGGACACGGTGGGCAGATGCTCAGGAACCTACAGTTCCTCTGTGGGCTCGCCCCCTGTGGGAATGACATGCTCAGTGAGGCCGACACTCTCGGCCAGCCCCCAAACCCCAGTAACCCATAAATGCAGCCACACTTGGGGCTCAGTGTTTTCAACCACAGCCTCACTGATGGACATTCCAAATGTTACCACATCATTCCCTGGCTTTGCCAGTCATCCAGGGCTCTCTACTGGCACTGGGAGAAAATTCAACCCCCTGGACGGGGCATCCTGCTCCTGCCTGCCTCCTTCCGCAGCTCCGCTCCCACCTCAGTGCTCCCGTGCCCAGATCCCAGGGCCCCTCATCTACCCTTTCTTCCCCCTGCTCCGAGTATCCTGTCCTCCACTCACCTTGCAACCCCCCATGCCCAATCAGAAGCTCCTCTGTGCTCCGCACCTGGGCCTGCCCCATCCCTGCCCTGTTCCTCCAGCCACTGCGTCTCCAGGGCCAGGACACATGAGTGGGATGAATCAATGCCACACCACCCACAGGGCCTGCCACCTGCCCATGTGCCTGTGTCCCCTATTCCTGTCTTCTGCCTGCACTCATCGCTCCTCTCTCCTCTAAACCCAGGGCAACACTAGGCTCAAAGCTTGTCAACTCCCCATACACCACAGAGCCAGGGTACTCCACCCAGCACTCCTCCACCCCTCAATGCCACAGCCACTGAAGAATACTGGCTATGACTGGGGCTCACCTAGGATGCCTCACGCCTGCCACTGGCAGCCGGCTTGCATCTCCTCTGAGTTGGCCCATCTTTTGGATAAATCCAGTGGCCTAGTCCCAGGAAGATGCTCTGCCCTGGACATGTTCACCTGGGCAGGCCTCAGAGTCCTTGAGAAGAATCAGCCCGGAAGAGGATTCCCAACCATCATAGAAGGGCAGTTTAGCACGTGGACCCTACCTGCACATTTTCCTTTATTAGGAAAGTGTTCTAATCTCATAGATAACAAACTCTCAAGTGCATGTCGATTTGAACTTGGAAAAATGCAGGCCCTGGTGGTTAAAGAGAAATTGAATGTGAGACACAAGCCTGAGGAGGATTCTTGAAAGCAGGAGCAGGGCCATGTCCACATGCCCACTGTCGGCCTGTCTGCTTGCGGCACTGTGGCCATTTTGTAAGACCTCGGCCCACCGGGGCTAGGCTCTTCCAGTCTTCCAGGAATCGATACACTTCAGCTCTCAAAGCCCACCCCAAAAGGAAATGTTCCAGAAGCCCTGACTGGCCTTCACCTCACCGCAGCGGCCCCCAGACCCAGGCAGTGCTGTCGGGAGACAAAGCAGAGTGCAGCGGGGAAGAGCAGTGACTCAGACAGGCCGTGGTCGATATCTGAGCTCTACCACTGACCAGCTAGGCGGCCCTGGGCAAGAGGTTTAATCCCTCTGGGCCTCCACTTCCTCATCTTCTATAAAATGGGGGTGATGACTGGGCCTGCCCTTCCAAGGGCTGGGCTGTGAGAGGCACTTATCTGCAAATCACCCACAGGCCTTTCTTGACAAGCCAGTGCCTACTGCTTCCAAAGGACCCCCTTTCAGACATGCACGCTCTTCCTCTGGACACTGAGTCCCCCTGGCTCCCTCAGGAAAGGGCACCAGAGGGAGGGTGGGAACCTGGCAGCCCTCTGTCCTGACAGCCAGACGGGCACTGCCTGCTGCCTGGGAAGGACGGGATGGAAATTCTGAGTGATTCTGCAGAGTGGCCCAGAAATGGACAGTGCCGAGCCGAGTCTCTGGAAGCAGGGGTGGGGGGGGTGAGCGCCGCTGATTTTACCAACAGGAACCCTCCTTCTGAGCCCAAGCCCAGCCAGCTCCAAGAGTACTGAGGACCGCAGCCACATGCCCAAGCCAGGGAGGTGGCCTCTGGAAGAAAGGGCTGCAGGAACCTGAGGCTCAGACAGCAAGTGACTGTCAGAAGGTACCCAGCCTCCAGCCTTGCTCACAAGTCCAGGGTTCTGCCTGCCCTGGGCTATTCCTCCAGCCACAGCATTCGCTCCTGCTCTTACCTTCACCAGGACACAGCCCTTCTCTGCAACCTTGTCCGCTTTTACCAGAAGACATTACAGCACTTGACACACCGCACGTAAAGATGGCTATCGCTGTGATTTACTTGCCACCCATGTGCCAGCATTTTATACGTCACTTCATTTACTCCCTACAATGACCCCTCACAGCAGGCATTACTAACCTTAATTTTCAGATGGGGAAGCAGGCTCAGGGAGGTTAAATCACTTGGTCTAATACAGGAAATGACGGCTGGGATCTGAACCCAAAGTACAGGCATTTCCTGACAGGAAGCAGCCTCTGACAGGTGACATGGCCTGCGGATTTGCTTCCACACCCCCAGCTCCTCTCTTCCATCCTTGTGGAGGCTCCTGGCTCCTGGCTCTAACACTTTTTGCGTCATTCCCCCACCCCACCTGCCCTGGAATGCCTGCCTGGCACAGAGCTGAACACAGAGCAGGCCCTCCACACACACTCGATGCCTCAAAGAGCCAAGCCCATCATGGTGACACTCCTGTGAAATGACACCTCCCCAAGGCAAAGGGCCAGCAGTCTCGCCCCACACACCATCGCAGGCACTCACCTGCACTCCAGCACTCTGCAGATGTGGCATTTCCCCGAGAGCTCAGCAGATAAGCGATAAAGCAAGAGATAAGAAGATGATGCGCAAGAGCAGGAAGAGACGCACTGCGAGGGCTGTGACGGGATAACAGGAGCAGTGTTTAAGGGGAGAAATCCTATCAGTGCTTTGTCTGTTCCACATCCAAGAGTACTAGGGGCCCTGCCTGGTGGTCCTCGTTAGTTCTCTCACAAGTAAGATTACAACATTAACCCAAACACACATACCTAGAAAGTCACACCAAGTGGACAACCTTCACTTGTACCAAATATAAACATCTTAACATCAAAAGAAAAAAAAATGATCAAACTCAGAATAGATGAATCTATTTAACTTCGTGGCAATCTCATTTGGGGTCTGTAGGTGTCCCACCCTGGTGTGGGATCCCGGGCTCTCACAGTAGTTTAATCTACTTGCCTCAGTTTCTGTTGCTGCCAGCTTGTCATACGCCACCATGAGCTCAGCACTGCGCACAGTAGGAATTGCGTAAATATCTGTGGTTGCTTTCAGCCACTCAAACACATGGGTAACCAACACATACATTTTAATTAAAAAACAAAACAGCAGGACTTCCCTGGTGGCCGCAGTGGTTAAGAATCCGCCTGCCAATGCAGGGGACACGGGTTCAGGCCCTGGTCTGGGAAGATCCCACATGCTACAGAGCAACTAAGCCCGCGAGCCACAACTACTGAAGCCCGCGTGCCACAACTACTGAAGCCCGCGCGCCTAGAGCCCGTGCTCTGCAACAAGAGAAGCCACCGCGATGTGAAGCCCACACACTGCAACGAAGAGTAGCCCCTGCTAGCCGCAACTAGAGAAAGCCCGTGTGCAGCAACAAAGACCCAATGCAGCAATAATAAAATATAAAATGAATAAATAAATCTTTAAAAAAAATTACAACAACAAAAAAAAACAAAAGCGCAGAGCTTGCAGGTCTTCCTTGTGACAAGAAATCAATCCATCTGGGATAACTTCTTGACTGGTCTCTGGATTGCCTATGGTCTCACCTTTTCATCATCAAGATGCAGGTGTGGATAAGAAGCTTTTGCCTAAGGTAGAGAAAGTTGGGGGAAGTATTAATCCTATCCTAACAAGAAAAAGAGCAACAACCTAAAAGGATCTTAACTTTTCTTAAATCAGAGAGCTGAGATCACAGAGCCTGAAATCTAAGGAAAGGCAGACTCTTCCAAGGAAAACAGAAAGTGAGCATTGGCTCACCTCTGGCAAAGCCTGGGAAGAAGGGACACTGACTGCCACATAAGTGGGTGAGAAGAACTGAGTTATGCATGTTAACAAGTTGCAGAGGCTGGGAGTGGCCAGGGTGAGAATGAAGAACGTCTGGGAGCCACAGGTACAAGGGGAGTTTGTACCTGCTCACAGGGTCTTCTCCACAGACCTCCGCTGGGCATTCATGAGAAAGACCGGGTGGGGGGAAAAAACATCCTTGAGGGTGCAGGCCTGGAGGAGGGGAGTAGACACAGAAAAGGCACGAAGCCCTGCCAGGACCCTTCTTGCCTACGGAACAAAATCCTTAAGCTACTGGGGGAAGAGCAAAAAGAGATGAAAGCCCCTCTTCCCTTGTGGGAGAGGCAGGAAACCATCCTGAGTGGAGATCATCGAGGTATTCAAAGGCTGAGGGAGAGGCAGGACTACTGAGAATGCCCTACTTCTTTTTTTTTTTTTTTTTGACATCTTTATTGGAGTATAATTGCTTTACAATGGTGTGTTAGTTTCTGCTTCATAACAAAGTGAATCAGTTATATATATACGTATGTTCCCATATCTCTTCCCTCTTGCGTCTCCCTCCCTCCCACCCTCCTTATCCCACCCCTCCAGGCGGTCACAAAGCACCGAGCTGATCTCCCTGTGCTATGTGGCTGCTTCCCACTGGCTATCTATTTTACATTTGGTAGTGCATATATGTCAATGCTACTCTCTCACTTGGTCCCAGCTTACCCTTCCCGCTCCCCATATCCTCAAGTCCATTCTCTAGTAGGACTGTGTCTTTATTCCTGTCTTATCCCTAGGTTCTTCATGACATTTTTTCCCTTATATTCCATATATATGTGTTAGCATACGGTATTTGTCTTTCTCTTTCTGACTTACTTCACTCTGTATGACAGACTCTAGGTCTATCCACCTCATTACAAATAGCTCAATTTCGTTTCTTTTTATGGCTGAGTAATATTCCATTATATATATGTGCCATATCTTCTTTAGCCATTCATCCGATGATGGACACTTAGGTTGTTTCCATCTCCGGGCTATTGTAAATAGAGCTGCAAAGAACATTTTGGTACATGACTCTTTTTGAATTATGGTTTTCTCAGGGTATATGCCCAGTAGTGGGATTGCTGGGTCATATGGTAGTTCTATTTGTAGTTTTTTAAGGAACCTCCATACTGTTCTCCATAGTGGCTGTACCAATTCACATTCCCACCAGCAGTGCAAGAGGGTTCCCTTTTCTCCACACCCTCTGCAGCATTTATTGTGTGTAGGTTTTTTGATGATGGCCATTCTGACTGGTGTGAGGTGATACCTCATTGTAGTTTTGATTTGCATTTCTCTAATGATTAATTATGTTGAGCATCCTTTCATGTGTTCGTTGGCAATCTGTTTATCTCCTTTGGAGAAATGTCTATTTAGGTCTTCTGCCCATTTTTGGATTGGGTTGTTTGTTTTTTTGTTATTGAGCTGCATGAGCTGCTTATAAATTTTGGAGATTAATCCTTTGTCAGTTGCTTCATTTGCAAATATTTTCTCCCATTCTGAGGGTTGTCTTTTGGTCTTGTTTATGGTTTCCTTTGCTGTGCAAAAGCTTTGAAGTTTCATTAGGTCCCATTTGTTTATTTTTGTTTTTATTTCCATTTCTCTAGGAGGTGGGTCAAAAAGGATCTTGCTGTGATTTATGTCATAGAGTGTTCTGCCTATGTTTTCCTCTAAGAGTTTGATAGTTTCTGGCCTTACATTTAGGTCTTTAATCCATTTTGAGCTTATTTTTGTGTATGGTGTTAGAGAGTGATCTAATCTCACACTTTTACATGTACCTGTTCAGTTTTCCCAGCACCACTTATTGAAGAGGCTGTCCTTTCTCCACTGTACATTCCTGCCTCCTTTATCAAAGATAAGGTAACCATATGTGTGTGGGTTTATCTCTGGGCTTTCTATCCTGTTCCATTGATCTATCTTTCTGTTTTTGTGCCAGTACCTTACTGTCTTGATTACTGTAGCTTTGTAGTATAGTCTGAAGTCAGGGAGCCTGATTCCTCCAGCTCTGTTTTTCGTTCTCAAGATTGCTTTGGCTATTCGGAGTCTTTTGTGTTTCCATACAAATTGTGAAATTTTTTGTTCTAGTTCTGTGAAAAATGCCAGTGGTAGTTTGATAGAGATTGCATTGAATCTGTAGATTGCTTTGGGTAGTAGAGTCATTTTCACAATGTTGATTCTTCCAATCCAAGAACATGGTATATCTCTCCATCTATTTGTATCATCTTTAATTTCTTTCATCAGTGTCTTATAATTTTCTGCATACAGGTCTTTTGTCTCCTTAGGTAGGTTTATTGCTAGATATTTTATTCTTTTTGTTGCAATGGTAAATGGGAGTGTTTTCTTGATTTCACTTTCAGATTTTTCGTCATTAGTGTATAGGAATGCCAGAGATTTCTGTGCATTAATTTTATATCCTGCTACTTTACCAAATTCATTGATTAGCTCTAGTAGTTTTCTGGTAGCACCTTTAGGATTCTCTATGTATAGCATCATGTCATCTGCAAACAGTGACAGCTTTACTTCTTCTTTTCCGATTTGGATTCCTTTTATTTCCTTTTCTTCTCTGACTGCTGTGGCTAAAACTTCCAAAATTATGTTGAATAAGAGTGGTGAGAGTGGGCAACCTTGTCTTCTTCCTGATCTTAGTGGAAATGCTTTCAGTTTTTCACCATTGAGGACGATGTTGGCTGTGGGTTTGTCATATATGGCCTTTATTATGTTGAGGAAAGTTCCCTCTATGCCTACTTTCTGGAGGGTTTTTATCATAAATGGGTGTTGAATTTTGTCAAAAGCTTTCTCTGCATCTATTGAGATGATCACATGGTTTTTCTCCTTCAATTTGTTAATATGGTGTATCACATTGATTGATTTGCGTATATTGAAGAATCCTTGCATTCCTGGAATAAACCCCACTTGATCCTGGTGCATGATCCTTTTAATGTGCTGTTGGATTCTGTTTGCTAGTATTTTGTTGAGGATTTTTGCATCTATGTTCATCAGTGATATTGGCCTGTAGTTTTCTTTCTTTGTTACATCCTTGTCTGGTTTTGGTATCAAGGTGATGGTGGCCTCGTAGAATGAGTTTGGGACTGTTCCTCCCTCTGCTCTATTTTGGAAGAGTTTGAGAAGGATAGGTGTTAGCTCTTCTCTAAATGTTTGATAGAATTCGCCTGTGAAGCCATTTGGTCCTGGGCTTTTGTTTGTTGGAAGATTTTTAACCACAGTTTCAATTTCAGTGCTTGTGATTGGCCTGTTCATATTTTCTATTTCTTCCTGATTCAGTCTTGGCAGGTTGTGCATTTCTAAGAATTTGTCCATTTCTTCCAGGGTGTCCATTTTATTGGCATAGAGTTGCTTGTAGTAATCTCTCATGATCTTTTGTATTTCTGCAGTGTCAGTTGTTACTTCTCCTTTTTCATTTCTGATTCTATTGATTTGAGTCTTCTCCCTTTTTTTTTTGATGAGTCTGGCTAATGGTTTATCAATTTTGCTTATCTTCTCAAAGAACCAGCTTTTAGTTTTATTGATCTTTGTTATAGTTTCCTTCATTTCTTTTTCATTTATTTCTGATCTGATTTTTATGATTTCTTTCCTCTGCTAACTTTGGGGTTTTTTTGTTCTTCTTTCTCTAATTGCTTTAGGTGCAAGGTTAGGTTGTTTATTCGAGATGTTTCCTGTTTCTTAAGGTAGGATTGTATTGCTATAAACTTCCCTCTTAGAACTGCTTTTGCTGCATCCCATAGGTTTTGGGTCGTCGTGTCTCCATTGTCATTTGTTTCTAGGTGAGAATGCCCTACTTCTGAGACCCAGGGACACAGGGCCTAAGACTGAAACTGGCCCAGGACAGCAGAGAATTCCTCCAACAAAGCTAGCAAGCACCAGGTAACAAGCAACAGCAGTCTACTGCTGGGGGAGGGACAAGACCATGGACACAGACATCCTCTGAGGGGCAGGACCCCACGGTAGGCTGAAAGCTGGGGGTGGAGCAGGAACACTGAGAAAAATCCTCCAACACCCAGACCTCACCCTAAGTACAAGGTATCAACTCCTGATAAGACTATTTACCCCAGTCTCTGCTATTCTGAACATGATGTCTGGCATTCAATAAAAACTTATGAGACACTCAAAAAGGCAAGGAAAAAAAAAACCCCACTGTCAAGAGACAAAGCAGTCAGCAGAATTAGATTCAGATGACTTAGATGTGGGCACTATCAGATGGAGAAAAAATAATTATGATTAATATGTTAAAGATTTTACTGGAAAATGTGGACAACATGCATGAACAGCTGGGGAAACAGAGAGGTAGAAATTATAAGAAAGAGTCAGTGGAAATGCTAGAAATAAGAAACCCAATACCAGATATGAAGAATGACTTTGTTGGGCTACTACTGGGTTGGCCAAAATGTTCATTTGGGAAGAGGTTTTGGAAAAACCCGAACGATCTTCTTGGCCAGTCCAACAGTAGGCTCAGCTCAACTGAGGAAAAGAAACCAATGACCTTGAAGACAGACCAATTCCTTAAACTGAAACATAATAGGGGAAAAAAAAAACAGAACAGACTACCTGTAAACTGTGGGATAATATCAAATCATCTAATACATGTGTGACTGAAATCCCAGAAGGAGAAGAAAGAGAAAAGAGGCATTTCTTATAGTACAACTTTACTGGTAATGAATTCTCTCAGCTTTGGTTTGTCTGGAAACAAAAAAAGGGGGGGGGGGTCTTTATCTCTCCATTTTTAAAAGATTTTTTTTCTGCGTATAGAATTCTGGGTTGACAGTTTTTTCTTTGGATAGTTAAAAAATGTTACTTCCATGTCTTCCAGTCTGTGCAGTTTTATGAGAATAGTTCTGTAATTCTTACCTTTGATCCTCTGTATATAATGTCTCCTTTCTTTATCTACCTTTAAGAATTTCTCTTAATCTTTGGTTTCAGAAGCTTGAATATAATTTGTGTAGGGTTCTGTTTTGTTTTTGTTTTTTCTTCAGCCTGCTTGTCATTTCTCTGAGCTTCTTGGATCTGTGGTTTGATGCCTTTCATCATTTTCCAAAAATTCTTGGCCATTATCTTTTCAATAGCACCAAAAAACATGAAATGTGTTATCAGTTTCCTATGGCTGTTCTAAAAAACAATTGTCACATTTGGTGGCTTAAAATAACAGAAATTTATTCTCTCAGAGTTCTGGAGGCTGGAAGTCTGAAATTAAGATATCAAAAGGGCCTCACTCCCTCTGGAGGCACTAAGAATCCTTTCTTGCCTCTTCCAGCTTCTGGTGGCTCCAGAATTCCTTGGCTTATGGCTGCATAACTCCACCCTCTGCTTCCATCTTCACATGGCCTTCTCTTCCCAGTGTGTCTCTTATAAGGACGCCTGTCACTGGATTTAGGGCCAACCTAATAATACAAGATGATCTAATCTCAAGATCCTTAACTTAAGCACATTGGCAAAGATGCTTTCACCAAGTAAGGTCACATTCACAGGTTCTGGGGGTTAGGATGTAGACATATTTCTTGGCAGGGGGGGCACTATTCAACCCACTACAAAATGCTTAGATATAAATCAAACAACATATGTACAAAATCTGTATGCTGTAAACTAAAATACACTGATGAGAAAAGACTAATATCAATGAAGAGATATACCATGCTCATGTACTGAAGGCTCCAAGTTGTTAAGATGCCAGTTCTCCCCAAAATCATCTATAGCAATCAAAAAGCTTATTCCAAAATTTATATGGAAAGGCAAAGGAACTAGAAAAGCCAAAACATTTTTGAAAAAAAGAACAAAACTAGAGGACTCACATTACCCGATTTTATGACTTAGTCTAAAGCTAAAGCAATCAAGACAGTGTGGCACTGGTGAAAGGACAGACACATAGATCAGTGAACAAATAGAGTCCAGAAATATACACACAGATATATGGCCAATTAATTTTTTTAAATGGTACACCACTTACCAGAGAGAAAATAAGATAGTATTTTCAACAATTGCTGGAAAAATTGGAATCCTTATGCAAAAAATGAGTTTCAGTACATATCTCACACCGTATACAAAAAGTAACTCAAAAATGATTCATAGACCTAAATGTAAAACCTAAAACTGTAATACTGGTATGAATTTTTCTTCTAAAACATAGGAGAACATCTTTGTGACCTTGGGATAGGTAGATTTCTTAGATATGACAGCCAAAGTATGATCCGTAAAAGAAAAAGCCAATACAATGAACTTCATCAAAATTCAAAACTTCTGCTCTTTGAAAGACACTGTTAAGAAAATGAAAACACAAACCACAGACTGGGAGAAAATATTTGCAAGTCACATATCTGGTAAAGAACTTGTATCTAGAACACCTAAGAACTTTCATAATTCAATAAGACAACTAATTTAAAGAACAGGCAAAAGATTTGAAGACACTTCACCAAAGAACATATAAAGATGACAAACAAATGTAAAAAAATGTTCTACATCCTCAGTCATCAGGAAAATGCGAGTTAAAATCACCACGAGATATCACTTATACACCTATTACAATGCTTTAGAGTTAAAAAGACTGACCATCCCAAGTGCTGGGGAGGAGGTGGAGAAACCTGAACTCTCATACACTGCTGGCGAGAATGCAAGATGGAACAACCACTTTGGAAGACAGTTTGACAGTAACATAAAAGGTTAAGCACATACCCATTACACATCTCAGCCATTCCACTCCTATTTACCCAAAGAGAATGGAAGCATATGTCCATAGAAAGATATGTATGTAAAAGTTAACAGCAGCTTTATTTGTAATAGCCCCAAAATTGAAAATAACCCAAGTGTTCACAGACAAACAAATTGTATATCCATTTGATGGAGTAGTACTCAGCAATAAAAAGAAATGAACTATTGATAAATGTAACAACATGGGTGAATCTCAAAATAATTAAGCTGAAAGAAACCAGACTGAAAAGAACATATAACTATACGATTTCAATTATATCAAATTCTGAAAAATGCAGAAAAAAGACTCGTAGTTGCCTGGGGCTGGAGGTGGAGGGACTGGATTGACTACAAAGAAGCACAAGGAAATTTGGAGGGACGATGGAAATATTCTATAACATGATCATGGTGGTGATTACATGACTGTCGAAACTCAGAGAATGGTTCACTTTTTTAAATGGTGAATGTTACTATTTGTGTACTAATAAATCTGACTTAAAAAAGAAAAAGATGCAGTTACAACCAAAATGCCCCTAGGATTTTGACACTGGCCCAACAGGCCCATCACATGACACTGCACTTGACACTACCCATCATTGCCACTCTGCACTCAAGGTGAAAATCACTGCCTCGCCGCAGGACATTACCAGTGGGCAAAACCCAAGGCTAAAGACCGCGGGTCAGGCCCGTGAGGTCCACCACTGGTCTGGGGATGATGGTTCCCAAATGCAGAAGGTCAGAGTCACATTTCAGTGACTCCCCAGTTGTTAGCAGATGTCTAAAGCAAGGTTTTCCAAGCAGCAGCTGCCCAGTCTATGGAACTTCAGGTCTCAGCGGCTTAGGGGTCCATACACAGTTTCACAGTCATGAGCAAGTGAGGTCTACATACACCTGGCCAGAAGCCAGGAGTGGCTGGAGTTCTACCATAAAGATGTCATGAGCTGACTTGACAGAATGCCCCCCTCTAGTTGGTCAATTATTAACACCTGCTTAAGATGGAAATTTCTCCTTCTCTTTTAGTCTCTAACACCGGACCTTGCCCCCTGCCCAGCCTGCTCCAGAAACTAAAACTCTGTAACAGACAAAAGTATCTAGGAACTAACTGGTCCAAGGCTTGGGTCTGGCCAGAGAGGGGAGCCAGAGGTGACCCAGGCCCAAGATCTGGACTATCTCACCAGTCACCCTCCTAGTATAGACCCTGAGTACAAAACGAAGAAATGGACAGACACACACACCATGGTTGAATCTTTTCAACTTAATCTTTCATCGAACTGCTCATCACATAGTCTGCTAAGCAAGGGTGCAGATTCACGGACACAGACGTTCCTTGGTTTTCACCTCAGGCCTTTGGCTTTGACAATTTGCCTCACGGAAAGTTAACAGGCATCCAGTTCGCCTGCCTCCCTGTCTGCTAAACCTGGCCCTGGCGAGGAGAGCAGGGGACAGAGCAGAGCTCACTTGGGCTCTGCTCAGCACCAGCTTCTCAAGTGGAAATAGACACAGCTGTTTTCTCAAATCAAAGCTCAAAAGAAACCTGGTACTGTACTCCCCGCACATATTTGTGGACTAGATCTACTACAGCCTTGTCTGCCCTATAATTTAGGGTTCCGGCCTGGAGTCCAACAAGAGAGGAAACTTCTGGTTCTAAACATAGCCTTGAACCCAAGAGGAAATTCTAGTTTCTTAAAATCATCTAATTGTTTGGCAATCTTGCCAATGTTCTTCCAAGCCAGCCCAAGTATGTGTGTGGGGTTTGGTTACCGCTGCTGGCTTTTGTCTAGAGTATGAATGTGCAGGGTGCCTCCATGTGTTCCCCACACCAGGCTCCCAAGGACAGTGAGCCAAGAGGCTCAGGGGGATGGGGCTGGACAGCTTCCTTTGAACTCAATCAGACTCTCCAAGATGACAGATCCCAATTCAGTGTAAGAGCCACCCTGTGACCCCAGGCTCCCACCAACGGGAAGCAGACAGGGTGTCCTCTGAACTAAGAACTGTGAAGCGGTCAAAGGATGGGTCTAACCTGGAGCATGAGGGATCCACGTGCCTGACCCAGGTCTCCTCACACAGAACCAGTGCCGTCCAGGCACCAAGACCACAGGCAGCTTGGCCCACTTTCTCACCTCACAGTCCTCTCCCGAGGGTCCCTCTGAGGCAGGGGCCACAGCTGCCTCTGTCATCCTATTACACCTGTGTGGGTCACAGGCCTCCCTGGCATGTGGGAGATGTTAAATGCACGGAAAACCACGGAACCCCACGGAAAACCACGGAACCCCCGTCTCCTCACTCAGGCCCAAAGCAAGACCAAGGCTCCCACCCCCAGGGCTACGTCAGCCACTCCGGGGCTCAACCCCAGCCATCTCCTGCTGACTCCCCAGACGTGCTCTCCAATACTTGGTTTCCAAGTATTTCTCCCCACGCAAGAGGGCTGACATACAGCTAAATGTGTTTCAAAGGCGTGAAAGGACGGCCTTGGTAAGAAGCAGGAAACAGGAAGTCATTCCAATGTCCAGATATGCCCCCAGGAGAAAAAAGTAGGGCAGGGGAGGACTGTCCTACTGAAACGACACGTGAGGGAAGCTGTGGGGAGAAGCGGGGGAGGACGAAACGGGGAGAGGAAGGCTAAGCAGTTGCAAACTGGTGGCAGCCATGAGAAAGCAAGCAGACCATCATGCAGCGAGAACTTTCCTGTGCCCAGGGGAGGTCCTGGCTCTCCTGGTTCTGAGCGTGGAGCAAAACCAACCCAGGCTTTAGGGGTGGAAGCCCTCCAGGTCATCACACCTGGTACAGCCAGAAACACGCTGGTAGGTAGCAAGGCAGAGCCCAGGGCTCAGGGACATGGATGAGAAGGAACAGGGCAGGGCAGAGTGGCGGGGTCCTCCACACAGCCCAGGGAAGCCTCAGGAGGAGGCGATGCTGCAGAGCATCTGCTGCCAGTCTGCCCAGAGTTCCTGGAGAGGGTGCACCTCCAGAGCATTTTGAGAAACGACAACGTCCACAAGCAGAAAATGCCGCCCTGCGGTCCCCATGCTGCTGACCAATACCTTTGTAAGAACTCCCTTTGAACACGACCTGTTTCCTGTAGGGCCGGCTCCTGCTCAGTTCAGCTCCACACATGTCACTAAGGGCCCACTCCAGGCTGGGTGCTAAGTAGCTCAGGTTGTTACCTCCTACCTTGAGACAGAAACACCTGCCCTCCCCACCACAAACACCTGAACCGAGACACCCTAGGCGGGAGATCAAGGCTTCTGATAAAGCTTAAGTGTTGACTGTTGTTTTTGTTTTGTTTTTTTTAATTAAACTGCTTTGAACTAATTTTAGACTTAGAGAAAAGTTGCAAAAAATAGTACAGAAAATTTCCATATATCCCTCCCCAAGGCTCCCTCAGTGTTAACGTCTTACATAACCATTAGTACAATGGTCATGCCAGGAAATTAACATTGGGACCTTTCCATTAACCAAACCAAGGAAGGGCTCCATTTGAGCTTCACCAGTTTACCCATTAATGTCCTTGGATCCTGATGTTCCAGAATCCTATCCAGGATCCCACACTGCATTCAGTTTTCTCTTATAGTCTCCTGCGATCTGTCCAGCCCCTCAGTTTTCCCTTGTATTTCATGACCTTGACATTTTTGAAGAGTACTGGTCAGTTTTGTCGTCAAATGTCCCTCAGTTTGGATCTGTTTGATGTTTTCTCACAATTGGGGTGAGCTTATGCATTTTTGACAAGAGCACCACAAAAGCTATATATGCGTGACACCACAGGGCTCACACGGACAGGTCTTATATATCAGTGATGTTGACCTCAATCAGTGGTGATGTTGACCTCCCTGCCAGGTTTCTCCAATGCAAAGTTACATCTTTCCCTGTGTAGTCAATCATGGGGCACTGTGGCTTGGCACTGTGGCTCTTTAAAAGGGAACGTGTGGCTGTCATTACAAACTCTGCGTGTCAGCCCGGCTTGCTGATGGCCGCAGCTGCCCCACAGATGAGAGGCATCTAATGAAGATGAGCGGCAGAGCCGACGTCTCTGGAAGCCGCCGAAGCTCTCGGTGACAAAGAGGAACAGTAGCAGTTTATTTATAGATCCACTTGAAGACAGCTCATTGTAACTACTGGAGTTGAATTTTTAAAACCTCGGGAACAAAGGCTGGCTATTTTAAACTCTCCTTGCACTTAGTTCAATGGAGAGTGTTAGAGGCACCAACCATCCCCGGGCACCACTCCCACCACTCGGCAATTCATATTTTGTGCAGCATCTCAGGACAGGAGCAGAGCCTGTCAAGACAGATAACCAGGACCGGCTCTGCCTACCCCGCAGAGGCGGCGGGCCTCCGATGAGCCAAAGCCCTCACCCTGGTGCTGCCCAGGGAGGAGCTGAGGGAGGCTGCCTCCCCCCCACCCCAACCCCGGTGTCTCACAGCTTCCCTTTCCTGGAAAATGAAGTTGCACACAGCTGTTGTGAATCAAGGTTACATCACCCCTCTCCCTCCCTCCTTCTGCAGGCTGTGAAGAGGGACAGCGCACCCCAGCGGACGCCTGCCCCAGGACAGCTGGCAGTAGCTGGCCCACCTGCGCTGACACATCTCCAGGCTGGGACAAGGGCGTCCTGGAGCTCAGAGTACACAACTCTCCCTTGGGAGGGTGGGAGGGTGGAGCCCCAAGGCTCCGCCTGGCCCGGCCCAACTGCAGCTCTAAGCTAAGAGCGCTCAACCTCTCCACGTAGCAGGACCGTGGTGAGAAGGGGAGACGTGGGCTCTCAAAGGCTCCCATGTCCCTATTTGAACAAAGAGCACACAACAATATTCTTGACACAATGCAGAAAAATGTGAACATGGACTAGGCATCTGGTATTAAGGAAATATTAATTTTGTTGGATGTGATAAGAGCACTGCAGTTATTTAACCCAGAAAAGTCTTTATTTAGGGTAACATATCTGGATTAAACAAAAATATTCCAACTCTTCTAAAAAAGGGTGGGAGGCGATGAACAAAATAAGATCGGCAAAATGCTAAAGCTACGTAAAGGACACGTGGGGGGGGTTCATTATATTATTCTCTCTGCTTTTTGTGCTAGCTTGAAAATTTCCACAATACAAAGGGTATTTTTTGTTGTTGGTAAAAAAATAAAAGCTCCAGGCTACTGGAATGAGCTGTGGAGCTGAGGCCAGGCAAGCGGGACCCCAGGAGGAAGGTGAGGCACAGGATCACCCCCACTCTGGTGTTTCAAGCACAGGAGGCAAATTAGGCTGAATCCACAAACGTTCAGACCAGCTTTTGGCCCTGCCATAGAGAAAGCCCCGATGGCACCAAGAGCATTCAGTGAACCCTGCAGCAATGTCCGGACCTTCAAAGAAACTAATTTTAAGATAATCTCCATGGAAACCATCTATTCTGATTTTTTCCATGGTAACCAATGAGAACATAAACACACACATTATCCAACACCCTTACACCACATGGGCAACGCTGCCATCCAATCTGGAAAATACAAGCTGAAAAGGGATTTTTTTCCACTGAAAATGAAAAGAAGGACTAAAACTTCTAGTCCAGACATGTAGATTCTCCCACCCTCCACTGCCCATACCACCCTTTGCCACCTGCCCCCAAACTGACAAACCAGGTGAGAAAGTGGTTTCCTTCATTTAGCCTGGGACCATCAAACACGGCAAAAAGAAAGCGCCAGAGCCTGCCTCTAGCCTCACACGCTCAACCCACGCTGCCCACAGACAGCAGAATGTGTCCACTGAACTCTGATTTCCTGAACATTCTGCTCAGGTGTACAGATGCATGTTGGGCACCACATGGAGACCAAGGTCCCGGGCCTCCAGGGCAACAAGTTCGGCCTGTGAAAAACTGACCGTGGCAGAGAGGGGCTGCTCCACCAAGCACAGCGCTCTGGGTAGGTGGACCAGGAAGATTTCACAAGCTGCTCTCCTTCCTAGGAAGGCTGCACGGAGGAGGTGCCATCTGCAAAGAGACTAAAAGGAGGAGCACGGCTCTGCTGGGGAACAGGGGGGTGGAGCCAAAGAATCACAGTCAGATTTAAGCAGCTGGGTCTATTTCCACCTGTGGCTCATTTCTTCCATTTTCAGGTTTCTAGGTTTGAAAGCAGCATGGAAGGGAGGGAGGGAGGGAGGGAGGCAGGCAGGCAGGCAGGCAGGCAGGCAGGCAGGCAGGCTAGCTCTCAGATGCCACCCTCTACTTCGCATGCATGGCCTCTCTGGCTCTCTGTGGAGAGGGGACTTGTCAGCATGGCCTAACCAGGCTGTGGATGTTGGATGTTTATCATTGCTGTCACCAAAATGGTAGCATCACTGCAGTGGCCCCAGGGCTGAAACGAGGGCACTCTGAGGCATGCGGTGTGCCCTGCCCAGGGCTGTGTGTGCCTTGTAGTAAAGCACCACAGTGTCAGGACCCCACTGTCCTGTGATTTGGGCTCGATTCCCCATGTGCAACTGTGGAATCTCCTCTGACCTTGAACCCATGCTTTGGCTGCCAGGGGGAAAGGAAACCCAAAACAGCTCTGAGTCCCTTGAAAGGGATGAGAGCTCTCACAGGTGTGTGTGAGCGAACAGGTTCACACACCGGGTGTGTCCCAATGCACGCAGAGCTGGACACAAGGGCGTCCAGGCTCTGTCTGGGTTCCACACTGTGACTAGCTTAATACATCTTGCCCTGGATTTCTGAGACTACGTCCCCTGTTGGTTTAAGTCATTCATAGGCCTTCCTTCCTAAGAATTGTACCATTCTCCTCTGGATAGGGACCTTGTGAAAGGGATGGGAATTTTCCAGTGGCGGGAAACTACCATCAGCCCCTCAAAAGGGCAGCTCAGAGAAGGGAGTTCAGTTACTGCCCCATCCCACAGCCCCATCCTCTTGGTGCCACCGCTGTCATCGTTGTTTCAGGGCTTGTTCCTGCTCTTGCTACCTGAAGGCACTTCCCCAGAAGGCTCTACAAAGAAGACCTCCACCTGGGGGTTAAAATGTTGGGCCACAAGCACCCAGGCCGTCTCAAGCTCAAGTGTCAGAGACTCACCTGCCAGCTTCCCTAAAGACCCAGCAGACTCTGGAGGATGGGAGGTGACCTAGGCACGCCCATCTGCAGGGTAAGAGGTGGACACTAAGGACAATGCAGGAGGCAGGTGGCCTGGAGAACATGGATTCAAGCACTGATGACTGAACTAATGCAGCAGCACTAATGGCCAGGACAGGAGCTGAGAGAGGATGACAGGCCCGGCGGAGGCCCACGGAGGGCTGCCCTGGGTCCCATCCTCTAACTGATGTCCTTGGCTGGGAATAAAACCACACATCTGCCTGCCCAGTTGTAAACAGAGCTCAGTGGGTTTAAAGAGTGCCTTCAGGTCTAAAGAGCCTAAAGGGCAGCACTGGGATTTCTTTGAACACCGCACCAAGACCAGAACCAACCACACCGCTCTTCCTCTTCTGGAAGGAGGAAGACTACAATGCCCCAAACTGGGCTGAAGGGACACCAATTCTCCAGGTGCCTCTCCCAAGCTGCAGCCCCGTGAGCCATAGAAACTTGCTAAGATGGACAGAGACTCACTCTCTCTTTCCAGCCACCTCCCTGCCCGCGACGCCAGGGTGTCAATCGGCTAGACTGTTTTCCAACCAACCAGCAGCATCAGCCTCACCTAGAAATTTGTTAGGAATGTAAATTCCTTACTGAATCAGACACTCTGGGGATGGGGCAAGCTGAATTTTAACAAGCCCTTAGGGTGATTCTGATGCACACTAAAGTTTGAGAACCACTGCAAGAGGCTTGCTGCAATAAATGTCAAATGTTAAAAGACCTCTCCTCACTCCACCGCCAGGAAGCCCAGTAACTCTGCCTGATGCGTTTCTGCAAACATTGTTCTCGTGCTTGTCAAAGGCAACCCCTCCCTTCTTGTAAACACAGTAATTATTTAACATGTGCCTGGTAGCAGCCCTGACCCACCTCCCAGTAAGTCAGTTGTAGCCTCTGGAAGGAAAGGAGAGGGCGTCCCTCCTGCCTCCCAGTACTGGATACAACAGGTCAGCGGGGAGGGCTCAGCCCCTCACTCTGATCCCTGGGCCCAGGAAGCCCCTCTGCTAGGGGCGTCGAATATCTGGTGCTCCTCGACTATGCACAGCCACGTTACCCATCAGCTACTGTCCAAGGGTGCTCTCTTTCAAGCAGGAAACTTCCTTTAAATATCACAGTTTGGTGACAAATATTGAATCTTCTATATTTCTAGTCTCCTCTGTCTTCCCATGGAAACTAAGAAGCCTAGAGCACTTTCCATGACTTCCATTCAGGTAAAGGTGGGGAAAATGCAATCTGGGTGTGGAGTGAGGCATCTGTCTGAGCACCTCTATCGCCCAGGGTCCGCAAAGGCTGTGGCGGCCGCCCTGCCCTGCCCTCACCCCTGCAGGATGGTCTTTTGCAGAGTGAGCCAGTAAAATGGAAACTGCCCAGAGAAGTAATGTACTCCGGGGGGAGAAATCACGATACAGAGAATCCAGATGACCTGTCTGAGGTTACAGGAGAGATGTGCCACACCCAGCCGGGCCCCAGCCTCAGCCTGGAACAGGATACAGGGGCAATACTGTCAGCCAAGCTCTTAAAGTGGCTCCCAGAGCCAGAAGTTTCCAGCACCATCCACCTCCCTAGGAGGGCTGCCCGAGAATCCTCTCCAGTACAGCCATCCTCGTAAGATTGCTGTCCTCACCACGGGAAGCACTGGCCAGCCAGGTCTCTTACTGTTCCCCTGTACTGTGCCCAGCCCCAGGCCATTCCAGGTGATCTGGAGACACCTCACAGAACAGGAACCTCGGGGTCTTAGTGGGGGGAATAATGGGGACCAGCAACGGGGAGTCAAATTTCACCAGAGGCCCCAAGGCGGTGCTGCCAGGACTCAACACAACTGCACAAACACAAAAGTGACGAAGAGCTGTTTCTGAGTCACCAGGGTCTGTCCTGTGCTGGGCTTGCATATCTGTCCCAGGGGCTGAGGAGGCTAGGATGCCCACTGAGAAATGGGGAGAATACCTCTTGATCGTTTCCAGTCTAGGGTCTCTTACTTTTGCTAACAAAAGGGCTGAGACCCAAGGGCACAGGCTTGATTGGTACCTGGGCCACTCACCAGCAGGTGACCTTTGGGCTCAGGTTTCTCCTCTGTGCAGCACAGCGGGCAGGAATGAATTAGCCCATGGGAGTCATCCACTAAGTCCCAGGAAACATGAAAACAAAGTCCCCACTGTTCCTAAGTCAGCCCCCAAGGCCCAGGCCCTGCCAGGCCCAACAATGGCCAAACCAGGCAAGAAGGTACTGGGAGGGGCCAGGGAGCATCTGCTTTCCTGTGTTTCTCACCAGGCTCTCGTTCACATGGATGAAGGAGACTGTGGAAGGCCAGCTATTCAGCCAGAGGGTGCAGCAGAGTGAGAGCCCCCAGCACATTAAGAGGCAAATCTCGACCCCCACAGATGCCCCGAGCCCAAGGCAAGGTTAGCCGATGTGTTAGGAGTCTGGGTCCCATGAAACCAATACTTTTCCAAGATGCCTGTGTGCCTGGCATCCTCTGACTGAGGATCTGCTGCCAAGAGCCCCTTGCAACAGCTTGGAGAACTCAGAGCCAGAACTGGCCTCAAGTGGAGAAATGAGAGGCTCCCCTCTAAGACACTTGGGGTTCACAATGCCCCATCTACCAACCCACACTTCTCCTCACTACGAAAAGCAAATGCCAGCCAGAAATGTGTGTTCTCAGTAAAAGACCCAAGTCATCCAAGTTCCCAAGCGAGAAAGCAAATCTATGAGGCAGGTGGAAACGGGTCCCTTCCCCAAACCTGACCCAATGACTTCTCAGTCCAGGTGCCTGCATGAGAACCCAGATCTTGAGCAAACGCCACCTGGAACTCCCAGATCCTCAGAGTGGGGCAAGATCCAGTGCCAAGCCTCTCTGGGCCAGGGGTCAGGGGCCAAGAATCCCTAAGTCAAGTCCACTCTGTATAGCACCCCAGAATGGAAATGCGGGAGCTGAAGGGGGGCACAGGGGGTGTCTGGGGCTCCCCCTTCAGAACCAGAGAAACTAGGAAGAAGAAACAGGCCATCCTTAGGGAAGGCTGAGGCCTTGGACCAGATATCCTCGGCTAACCTGACCTCCTCTTCCTGGGGACAGTCCTAGCACTGAGGCTCAGGGGGTCCTGGGCAGCACACCCTGAGGAGCAGGGGGTGAGGGAGGGGAAAAGAGGCCTATTTCCACCCACCTCATGGATTTGCTTTTGTGTCTGCGAGCAGAGAGGACTTGGGCTACTCATCAGGAAGCACAATTGACGCCCGCAAGAGTCCAGAAGCCACAGTGGACCTCACAGGGACAGTCTGCTGAGCGGAGTCAACCTCAAACGTGACCCGGTCAGAAGGGCCCCCACCCCCGCCTGCTGTCCCTCACCGCAGCAGGTTTGGAGCACATTAAGCCCCCTGCCCGGGCAGGGGACTCGCCTAGCTCTGTTGGACAGAGGAAGGAAAAGGAACATTTTAAAAATAGCTAAAGCTTGGTGAGCACTTGCCACATGCCGGGCACGGTTCCAAGTGCCTGCTTGGCACGTACCACCTCGTGAAATCTCCCAAAGGAGGACCTGGCATCTCCCCATTTGAGGTGAGTGGAGAAAAGCCCTCAGCCCTAGACCTCAAGGTTCTCTGAACTGGAGGGCAGCCAGCCCAGAGAACTCAGGAAGTGGTTTTTTAGTTTTACTGAATTACCTAGAATTCGGCCTTCTTCCGCTCCCGCCCCACCCAGCACAACCTTCCTTCTCAATTGCATAACAGGCTCTCAGATGTTTGAAGAGAGGGCAAGAATAAGATTATATCAGAATAGATGCATCTTTGCTATTAAAAATGGTTTTACGATGCTTCTGTGGTTGAGGTAGAAGTCAGCTATAGCGGCTGGGACTTGGGGGGCACATGCCAAATCCAAGGTCAGCCAAGACAGTGGTCCATAGCCTCAGGGACAGACCAAAAAGCAGAGACGGTAGGAGGGAGTGAGAACGGTGAGGATGAGTGCAGAGAGGGCGAGAGGACGAGGGCTGTAGCAGGAACAGAGCTAAACAGGAGCCCCTTGAAAACGCCGGCACAAGCCCCTGCCACAGACAGCTCATGGGGCCCCACACAAGCCCCTCTGGGAGGCGGCTCATCTGCTTGAAACCTTGCAACCTTCCTCCAGCCACGCAGTGTGTCGTGGGGCAGACCACGGAGTTTCCTGCCCACCCTCAGCCCAGTGCACGGGCTGGAGTCCTTCCTCTGCAGGCTTCCAAGCAGAGAAAGCTCCCCAGCCACAGCCCTGAAATCCCTCCTCATCGCAACTCAGCCAAGAATAGAGGGAAAATGGAACCCATTATTCTCATTCTGAAGGGCTGGGAAATGGCTTTTGCTTTTCAACATGAAATGTGTCTAAAAATAAGCTGTGAATTTCAACCAGAGGTTGAAAATAGCTCCGGCAGTGAACAGAGCTCTGTTCAGAGTGGGCTCAAGGATGGCCTTCATTCCAAGAGTGGGAGTTGAATGCCACAGTCAGGGCAGGGGTCCAGGGCAGGGGCTGTCACAGGCTCACAGGGCTGCCCTTGCCATGGTCTGCCCCTCTGGCTTTAAACTGTCAAACTCTAATAGGCATGTGGTCCAGAATTCAAGATCCAGCGCCTGGTCCAATGTGCTTCCTAAAATCCCCAAACGTGCAGGAGTGACTCGTGCAGCATTAGAATCCGAGACCCAGCGTGCAGACAGAGCTGAAGGGGTAGGGGCCTTCAGGTTTGAGAGCTCCTTGGGCACGGTGGTGGTGCTCGTGGGCTCTCTGAGAAGCCAAGCCACCAAATCACTCACGAGGTACTACCGTAGAGCCCGGGAAGCCCGCAGGCAGGAAGGGTAAGAATACACTCCAAGTGTAGTGAAGAAAACCAAGTTGCTCAAGGTCTTTTTTGTTGTTTACCATCACCCATGGAAGATTCCACAGTTTGATAAGCCAAACGACATTTCTACAAAATGGGCTTGTGTTAGAAAGTCAGGCTGAGAGACCTGGGCCACAGCTGCTGGGGGGGAGCCCAGATCTGGCCCATCAAGCAGGAGCACGGCTCCAGAGTCCTCAGTGCCCCCCCTAAGCTCCTCCCACCATGACAGCTATGCCCGCATTCCCACCCTCCTCCTCCTGCTGCAGCAGCCCCCTTTCTGGGCTCACTCCGAGGCAGGAGTTACTGCAGTGATTCTCAACTGGGAGCAATGCTGCTCCCCAGGAGACATTTGGCAATGTCTGAAGACATTTGTGACTGTCACAACTGGGGGCGGGGGATGCTACCGGCAGCTAGTGGGATGTTCCTAAACATCCTACAATGAACAGGATTTCTTTGGGCCAAGATTCATCTGGCCCAAAGAATCGACGTGCCGAGGCTGAGAACCCCTGGGTTGCTGGAAGGATGGTAATGTGGACAGAGCTAGACGGGTGGGGGCTCCCTGAACTTACAGCTCCTGGGCTCCCTGAGGAGCTGAGACACCCCGGCCGGCCACAGAATCGGTCACCAGTTACAGGGTCAAAGTTACAGGAAGCCCTGGTGCAGAACAGGCGAGACCATACTCGTCAGCTTGTCTTCCCAACTCAGGGGAAGACCTAGCCACTGAGCCGTGCTATACTGACTAGCTTTTCTCAGTTTGGGAAGACGAAAAAATTCTGTGTACGATGGTGATGATTGTTGCCCAACAGTGTGAATGTACTTAATGCCACTCAATTGTATGCTTAAAAATAGGCAAAATGGTGAATTTTATGTTACGTATATAAAACAAAACAAAACAAAACAGCCTCCCCAACTCTCCTCTTGACCTGGGAGTCCTGAGATCAGAGCAGCCCCTGAAAGGGTACACCAGTGGTACGCGTGTGTGGACATAGTGCGTCTGGAGGAGGACCTATAGGTCACGTCAGAGTCTCAAAGGGGCCTGAGACAAATGAGGAAAAAGTCCCAAACGGAGAATGATTTCAGCATTAACAAGTCAAGTCACTTCATAGGTTAGCAGAGGTCACCTACATCACACATGGGGTCCTCAGAGCCTGCGAGTGTATTCGGGTCCCATCGTGGAAACGGAGGCTTGCAAAGAGTGGGTGCTTTGCCTGGGGCCACACAGCCAGAGCCCACACCCCTTCCCCAATTTGAGCCCCACGTGGTGATGCCCACTGGGCAGAGGGCCTGAGGGGAATACGGGAACAAATGGCTTTCCTGAGCCCGGCTGATGGTTCGAGCACCCAGGCCCTACCCTGCCCTGTCCTGCTGGCTTTCCCCACCCCACATCCTTCATCCTAGATGATCAGGCCCACAGCTATGGGAAGCAAGGGTGCCCCACACCCCGTCTCTGAGCTAGGGCTGAAGGGACAAGAGGCAGCTGGTCCAAGTTACTTTCTCAATAGCTACAAGAAAAGGAGTATGGGATTCTCCCCTTGCTGGTGATTACTAACCATGCCCAAGAGACAGGTGGCAGGGCCCTCCCCCAGGGTGGGAAAGAGCTTCCAGGCAGCCCTCTGCCACCTGCAGTTTCTAGCTTACTCAGCCCTGCTCAGAGGGACCAGCATGGTGGCTCCCCAGGTCCAGGCACCAGGCAGGCAACTAAGCCCCAGGTGTCTCCTCTGTGAATGAGAGCAGTAACTTTACCCACTCATCCTAATGAGGTAAGGAATATACAGGGCAGTACACGTAAAGGCCTCGGCAGGGCCTGGCTCGCCGTAAATACCCAAGAGACGGGAAGCTATCGGGGAGTGGGCGTGGACCCCAGAGGATCCCAACGCCACAGTTTGGAAGATGCCTTTCCAGGTGGAGATGAAATGGCAGCAAGCACACCACCGTGCACCCCAGCCACCCCCTCCCCGCACCCCCAGCGAACCCAGACACTGAGGACCGGCCACTGCTTAACAAATGCGGAGGGAGAACAAAACCTCTGGGCCAAGGGCAACCCTTGGAAGAAAAGCTTTAAATCCCAACCTGGCCTGTTCCTAGAGGGAGCCCCAACACACAGGATGGGGTGTGGGCAGGGCAGGGCCCTCTGCTGGAGCCAAAGAAAGCCCCGGGATGGACTCAGAGGCTTCCTGGTTCTATTCTGGGCCAACCTTGACTTGCTGGGGACCTTGGGCAAGCCGCTTCCTGTTGTTCAGGCCAGTTTCCGCGTGTGGGAGAGGCCACACTGCCTCTAAGGTCCAGGAGGGAGAGATTTAAGCAGCCTGAGGCCACTGGAGCTTACAGCCCTCACAGTTCCACCTCCTTGGCTTCACCGTTTATTTTAGCCAAAGCTGAATGTGACCTTATTCAGTGAGATGGTATCAGTTATCTTTTTTCCCCCAAATATTTGTCCAAAAAATATTAACTATTTTAATTCAGGAACACTGAATGCCCTTTTACCAACAAAGGTACTAAAAATGGTTTGTGGCTGAGGAACTTCCTTTCCATGGTTAAAATAAAAAAAAAAAAAAAAGGAAGTAAGAACAACAGGGCTGGGGCCCTTCCCATTTGTCCCAGCTGTGGCTTCAGGCCCCACACCCTCTAGGAACCCGACATCGAGCTCAAGGATCAGCAAAGGATGGGTCCTTCCTTTCCTCAGGCCTCAAATAACCAACGGCTTACAGCATGGAAATAGCCCCCTGCCAGACGGTACAGGGCCTAGGCACCCAGCAGTGTGCGCTAACAGCCTCTTCATGTCTTATGTGTTCATTCCAGATTTGAAACAAAGCACCACAAGCACTTAAGATTTTGGTAAATGATGAGATCTTACCAGGGTCTCTTCCCTGGGACCGGCCTAAGCCTGCAGCACCCCTACCACCCCCGAGCCCAGTGCTATTCACCACGACCCAGTCCACCAGTCATAGGGCTCAGGATATGCCTGTCAAGCCACTTACCAGAGTCCTGGAGGAGCTGGCCAGCGTGGCCGGGGGCCTCTGCACTCTTGGGACTTCTCCGTAATTGACAACATCAAAGTTACTCTTCCAAACCATTACCTGCCAAGACCAATAAGCACACAGAATCAGGGGGAGAAAAATCCCTTACCAGTCCTTCTCCATGGAGAAAATGGGCCCAGAGGCCACCCCCAAAGTTCTGGGCCAGTGGTGGGATTGTGATCCCCACCTGGCACCCCACTCCCTCCGGGACCTGCCCCATCTCTGAACAGGCCCCGAGAGGATCGGGTGCTCCACCAGGATGGAGAGTCACTATCACCACTGGGCCTCTGCACTGGCTGCTCCCCGGGCCTGGATGTCCCAGGCCCAAGCTCTGTGTAGCTGGCACTTCAGGCTGAACTGTCTGCTCTAATACCACCTTCTCAGAGAGGCCTTCCCTGGCCCTCCTGCTGGTTGTCATCATAGCCCTCTATTTCTTTCCTTCAAGGCATCAGAGTCGGTATTTAGTTAATCTTTGTCCCTTTTCCTTGTCTACCATCTGTCTCCCCACTAAAATACAAGTTCCTTAGGGTGGGGGCCGGGCTGGCTTCACTGTGACAAGTGGTTCAGGTACAGACTCCAGGCCAGATAACTAGGGTGAAGATCCTGGCTCCACCCCTTACTGTGTGGCTCTAGGCAAGGGACTCAACCTCTCTGTGCCTCAGTTTCCTCATCTGTGAAAAGGGAATGGTCATAGTTCCCACCTCACAGGGCTGCAATGAAACTCACAGGAGACAGTCTGGCACAGACACTGGCCCCCAGGGAGCAGTCGGTAACATGTCCATTATTCTACATCCCACTGGGGGGATCTTCATGCCCTGAGGCTCCTCCAACAAAAGCTGGGCAAGAGCGCTCCCTGCTGGAGGGTGCGGGCCACCCGCGGCTGCACTCCTCTAGGGCCACTTCCAGGATGGCAGGAATTGTGAATCGCGGCCAGTAGTCAACTGAGGCCACAGAAAAACCAACGAATCCATATAGGATGGAAATTCAACGTGCCCTGGAGGCATGACCCATCGCGATGCAGCCACGAGCCTGGTTCTTTGGGAGGCTGCTCGCCACTCCCAGAGCAGCACCACTGTTCATTGCTCCCCAACTGATGAGCATCTAGGGTCTCTCATCTGTCCCCTTTACAAAAAGAACATCGGCACACACCCCCTTGTTTATAGGGTCCTGTGTACTGCACAAGTCTAACTGCTGAATGGTCCTGAGCCGGGGAATGGCTATCAGGAATATGAAGAGAGAATGTCAAATGTCATTCCCAAAAGGCTCTCGGAGCAGACAATCAGAAGGCAGCCAGGGAGCTGACAGCAGCGGCTGCCCAAGCAGGGGCCAGGGTGGGGGAAGCCCTACTTCCTACCAGGTTGCCTCTTGTGCTATGTGAATTTCTTTTGCCAGGACTTTATTTATGGTGTGAATTTACTGTACTAGTTTCCCTAGTCTTCTGAGCAAGGAGCCAGGCCTCCATGCCCAGGGAAGGCTCAGGGGTTCCCTCTGCCCTCCTCCTGCCTTGTGTGGTCAGCACAGGAACTGGTGCTGGTATGGGAAGACGCCTGCCATCTCTTAGCCGTGCTGTGCCTCCAACCGCCCTGTGCTTTACTGGCAGAGACTCAACCAGAATCGGTCCATCAGGCCGGGGCTGGCGCTCACTGGGAGGCCAGCAGCACTTTCCTGGGCAGAGCTGTCAGAGCTGTGAGGCCCGGGAGCAGTGGGATGAACATTCTAGGTGACACACCAGGTCACCAGTGGCTCGGAACAGCCACCCCTTCCTCCCTGCCTCAGGGAAGTGTGGTTTTCTGGACAAGTAGCACTGCACCAGAACCCGGAGAAAGATTTCCAATGGGTGGACACTTCAACGGCCCTGGAGCCTCCCAGACGCCAGACTCTGGGCCAGACCCCAGGGACAGGGTGCCCCGCAGGAGGCAGGTAACCAGGGCTGAGCAGTCTGGGCAGGAGGCACCAGGGTGGCTGACAGGGTGACAAGGCAGGACAGGACCTCCTCACACATGTCCTCGCTCCACAGCCTGGAGCTGGAAAATGCTGCCCCCTCAGACAGCACCGGAGCAAAGGACGGCAGACGACAGAGTGCAGGCTCTAGCGCAGGCTCCAGCTCTGCTGCAGCCGAGACGCGGTTTCCTCACCCACAGAACAGCTGAAGAGAAGGCTTGCCCCACGCGGCTGCCCTGAGGACTGAATGAGGGGTGACGCTCTTGCCATGTTGCCCTCATTACCAGGCCCGCAGTAAGCATCCAAGAGTTATCTAATTATTCACCTATAATCAGGAGAAAGAAGTTCCTAAAGAAACGTTTAACTTTCTCACGGCAACAGTAACCCAGACTTCCTACCCACTCTGGTTTGAGCTGTAAGGGTTTTGAGATGCTGCCACGCGTTGGCACCTGCAGCACTCCTGCTCTGGGGAGGCCAGGGCCCAGCTCTGGGGGCCCCACCCCAAGATCCAGGCCTCAAGATTGCTGAAAGCCACCAAGGAAGCTGGTGAAACCCAGCCTGTCCATCCCCAAGACACCTCGGCCCCCTGTTCTGTTCTGCTCAGTATCAGCTGAGACCCCTCAAATCATTCTTTACTTACTTGTTCATCAGAACCTCCAGAAGCAAAATACTCCCCCGTTCTTGAAAAGGCAACAGTGGTGGCTGGACCCTAGGAGAACAAGCCAAAAAGAGCAAACACCAAAGGTCACTCTAGATTCTCAATGCACAGGAAGAAATCAGAAGCTCGTGAGTGAGAGTGGCAGCAGGACTCAGGGCTGAGCACCTCATCCAGCCCATGCCCTCCCCAACCTTTGGCGGAGGAACTGGCAGGTGCCCAAGCATGAGCACTACTGCTGAGACTCTGGTCCCAAGCACCACTGACAAAACCCAGGCCATGAGGTCGAGGGTTGGGCCGAAAGGAATGAGCAGGAAAGGCCACGCTGACAGCCCTACCAGACTGACATCACTGTCCTCACTTCCCAAGGAGTCAGAGAGGTGCACTGACCTATCCCAGGCCCAGCACTGGGGCCAGAACTAGGTCCCCCTGACCCAGACCATGCCCCCCACCACCAACACCACACTGCAGCTGACCAGAGAAGCACGGAGCCCCGTGGAGGAGCCAACGAGCAGAGGCAGGGCACTTGGGGAGCTCGGGCGAACCAAAAGGCCAGAACCAGGGCAAGGAGGAGGATGGGGTGGGGTTACCGAAGGTGCCTGGGCAGGGGAGCAAAGTGACGTTTCCCTCTAACGGGCACATCACTTCCTTCATGTTGGGGCCTTGGGAGGAGACATGCCACTCTGGCTTCTCATGCGCTGAAGGTCCACTGAACTGTCCGAAGGGTGATGTCAGGCCTGCACCTGGCCGCACCAGTGCGCACGTTCAGGCTTGGGGCAGGGGGCATGATCTCCTGGTAAAGGGCGGGGGCTCTTCCCCACACGCCTGAAACCCATTGCAGGAAGACGCTCAGAGCAAGAGTCTGCTCGGCACACCACCACGTTAAAAGTTTGGCCAAAAGGAACCATTGCTTCCTTTTGGCCAAACTGTTAATGCGGCAACACCTGGCATTCCCCAAGCAAAGCCAGATATAAGAGGTTCTCGCCTAGATGATGACAGCGCGTGCTCCATCAAAGGCCACCTCAGCTCCTCCAGAGCAGGACAGGGAGCAACAGGAGCTCCAACAGCAAATATGAGGGGCCTCTAGCAGCAGGGCTGACACAGCGGTGGACCCGTGGACAATAGGAATACTGGGAAGCACTTCCACTCGGCGGCAGAAAAGACTAGACAGGTTGTGGGCTGGAAAGGGGCCCGACAACACGGAGCAAGGCCAGCTTCTGCCTGCCCAGAAGAGACAGGCAGGTTAGACAGAGCTGCCCCCTGGGCCCAGGCACACTGGGCAGGAGGCAGCACGTCTGCCCATGCTTCTGGAATCTACCCACGGCTCCTCCTCTCTGAGCTGCCCATAGCGGGGGTGATGAAGAAGTACAAGGGGCCCGAAGGGGCTGGGCTCACAGCAGCCCGGGGGTCCTCGGCAGCCATCCATCAGGACAAAGGAGATCCATTCTCACTGATGGGGAACAATGTCCACTTGCATAGGTGAGTGTGCGATACCAGGAGCGCAGCATCACGGGCTGCAGGCGCAGGGCCTGGGGGTAGGATGGGAGCAGGTCGTCTGTCACGCAGATACCCTCCCAGGCGGACAGTCACCACGCACTGACAGGACTTAAGTGGGGGGAGGCAATTTCAGGTGACTTACTTGAGTCTTAGAAATCTCTGTAATTTCCCATACTTTGAATTTTTTAACGAGTATAGAGCACCGTTACATTAATACAAAAACAAAACAAAACTGTTCTCATTTTGAGGAAAAACAAAGAGGGAAGACAGAAAAGGGAAGGAACACAGTATGTGGAGTGTCAAAAAAGCCAGGCTCTCTGGCTGCCCAGAGCTCATTGAGGAATGGCAGGTTTCCAAGAAGTCACAGCAACTAAGGAACCAAACAAATATTCGTGGGTCACTCTCCTTTCTTGTTGACACTCAACACCAGATGCCAAGCTGGGGACAAGATGTTAGAGGCCAAGCAGCAGCAGGACCACTGAAGAATGTGGCCAGCAGCCCAGTTTGGCAGGGGGATCAGGACCAGAAAGCAGGTGCTAGGAGCCCTCCAGGCAAGAAGAACTAGAGCCTTCCCCAGCGTCCAAGTCCCAGAAAACTCCAGGGAGGGCGTGAGCGACAAGGGCGCTCAGAGGAGCTCTTGAGCGTTGAGGTCTACAGTCCTCCCCAACAGTGCCCGTTTACCAAGAGGACTGCATGGCTCCTGGACCAGGTACCTCGGTGTTCCTGGAAAGAGTGGTTTCCATGAAGGCTCCTACCCATCCACCCTGGGGCCCACAGAAGCAGTCCAGGGCACTCAAAGCACAGCCCAGAGAATGGCTGGCCCTGGGCTCTGCTGTGGGCCAAAGTCATCATGGACTGCAATGCAGACTCAGTTCTTCACTGCTGACAATCTTCAACCCAACCCTTGGTGGGCCTTCGGGGCCCCAGACCACCCAGACCCCCAGAGACCTCACCAGGCCCTCTCCTCTGCCCTTCCCATCAGCACCCTGGCCCCACTGAACTGCTCGCCGCTCCACAAAACTGTGAGCTCAAGAAGGCCTCTTTCCGTGTTCTTTCTGCAGCCTCCTACATTGAGCTCTGAATTTGGTTATTTTTGATCTTTCTTGGTTTTAAATAAATTCATTTAAGGCTACAAATTTGCCTCTGACTGCCATCTTAGAGCTTGGATCTCCAAAGTTTCCCATATGCAGTATTTTCACTGTCCTTCATCTCCAAATGTTTCATTTCCACTGGGATTTTCTCTTTAGCCCAGCAGTTATTTAGAAGTGAGTTCTAGTTTCCAAACCCTGCGGGCTGGGGGAGTCTCCTTTATCACCGGCAGGGACCAGTTGTGATCAGGAGTGTTCTCTGAGACTGTCCCGCCTTCACAGTGGCTGATTCCTTTCAGTCAATTAGTCACTCTTGATGCATTCGTTCACCGGCTAGGGCCAGGCATGTGGCCAAGCTGTTTCTTCCCACAGGCAAGGCCCGGGGCCTCTGCAGCGCCTCCCGAGCGGGACTCCGAGCAGCAGCTCTCAGCTGGGCCCTCGGCAGCGTGGGTCTGACCTGCCCCTGATCGCCAGGGGTGCCCACCTGCCTGAGGCCCTGGTCCCCATCTGGCTCCAGGCCAGGTCCACTGGCAGGGACGCTGCCTAGCCTCAACCAGATCCTTCCCCCCTCCCTCTCTGGATCTGGCCAGTTGGAGCCTTTTGTGAGATGATCATGGTGAGCACGGTCCCCCACCTCTCTCTCCCCCCTGACCCAGCTGCACGTGGCCCTCGAGCTCAGCTGGACTCACACCCAGTCATTTCACCACACACCGCCTCTGCCTTGCCAACCTCCAGACCCAAGGGACCCATACTGGCTGGTTCCTTCACTCTCAAACAGCAAGGTGTCAATGGAGGGGGGGAAAAAAAGGCAAAACAAAGGATGCCATGGTCTTTAGATCCCACAGCTCCTGACGACTCTCACTCCACAGCGCCTGCAGTTTGTCCAGACCTCTCCGCTGGCCTCACCCCCTCCAGCCTGACTCCCTGAGTCCCTGCACACCTGAACTTTGATCGCTGTGGCCACAACAGCTACAGGGGCAAAGGCCCAGCCAGGTACCCCCACCCCCACCATGCAAGGGTTTTGATATGTTTTTCACTGGCTGCCAGCGAACAAAAAGCAACATCACACCACCTGCCCCACGTCAGAGGTAAAAGAAGAGCGGCCATCAGACAGATACACGGAGACCAAGGAGGCCTCTGGCATGGGTGTTCTGGACTCTGACGCCCATGCTCAGGCAAAGACACCGCAACCCAGTCCACCAGGACGATTCTTCCACAAATCCCCGCGAGGGAGGCTTGGCACTCACTCGCTAGACCTGTTGTGGGCTGGTGCTTATGTCCCTTTGTGCGGCCCCGCAGACAAGGAGCGACCACCTAGGCTGCTCCTGACCTTGGCCAAGGACACCTGTTCCCAGCCCTGAACTCTGGGCTGCCGGCAGGGGACAGGGGGTCAGGCTGAGCTCTTGGTTACTTCAGTTGGAGTAAGTGAGCTCCACTCCCTCTTAATGTCCCCTCACTTCTCCTGGGAGCTGCCCAACCATCCAAGGCAGATCTAAGCCTCTCAAGCAGCAAAGCGAGTCTCCAAAATGAACAACTACACAAGGGCCACAGGGCGCAGAGAAACGAGGTGGGAGGGGCCCATTCTGAGAGCTTCCTTCCTCCTGGGGCAGCCAGGGGCGGCCCACGTGCCCAGGCCGCTCTGTCCCCCTGCTGTCTCTCCTCCTAGAGGGCGAGTCCCCCTTGTTGCCACTTCCCCAGCCCCAGCCCCCGGCGTGGCACAAGCTACCAGTAGCATCAGCCGACCCCGTGCTCTGAGCCTGTGATTTCTCGACAACCGAGCACAGCCTCTCACACAGCTGCCCCGGGTTTGGGGCTCTGGGCTCTGGGTGATGGGTGCTTGCTCCACTGCGGGCCAGCTGAGGTTCGGGGAACCACGTGCCCACTGGTCCCTGTGCGGTTCAGTCACTCCACAGAGACACGAACGCCAACTGCACAGCCGCAAACACCAGATTTAACGCCCCACCCACGCCCCGCCTACCCTCCTCTCCCAAATAGCTCTGGGGACTAAAACCAAATGAGCATGTCTCGAGATTATGTTTCGGAAAATACAGAAAAATAAATCTGTATTTCTAGCACGATGCCCCCACATTTGCCACACAAAACTATGGGGGCCTTGCTTGGGGCGCAAGGCTTCGAAAGACAGCTGCCGTTGGTGGGAAAGCCCTCCCCTCTCCTGGTCTTCCCTGCGGCAAAGTGTGGGGTGAGCGGGGTGAGGAAGCTCCCGTGCAGCTGATGCCCTAAGTCTGTACAGGATCCAGCAAGAAGCAGGGTCTCCCTTTCCTCCTGCTTAACTGTCCCGGTCATGGCAGATCCCCACAGCAAGACTTCCCAGAGCCTCAGAGAGGGCGCTGGCACCCCTACCCAGCCCAGTGTCATCAGATACCCGGCCTGTCCTCCAGGAGTCAGGCCCTGGAAAAGACCCAATGGGCGGGACTAATAAAGGGCAACGGAAGCAGACCTGTAGACCAAGGCAGCAGCAGGCCGAACCCACTCAGGACAGCTGGTGGGGACAAGCTGTCGGGGAATCACTACAGCCCACCCACTGTGGGACGGATTTTAGGAGTTGTGTGACAAAAGAGAAGCCAGAGCAAGAGGATGTTCTGGGGCAGATGAGAACAACCCTCAATAAAATAAGAAGCCAGAGAAACCCTTCAGAGACTCTGTGGGTGAGTGGGAGGAGGGGAAATGGGTGAGCCCCATCCCAGAGGGGGAGGGGCCGACGGCTATGGCCCTGTGCCCATCAGTGGGCGTTAAGTCATCAGAGCCCCCTAATATGTACTCAGTTTCCTAACAAACATTACCCATCCATGATGCCAGGACCATGCCCATAACAGAAACTTTAAACAGCCTTTTAAAGAGCTCTCATCTAGAACAGCATGGGGTCATTTTCCAAGAGCTGCGCAGGATAGGGACCGGCATCTGTGAGGACATGTCTTCTCCCATTATGACAGATATGGGCGTCGTTCTTACAGAGGAGGAAAGGCTTGGCAAAGTCAAGGTTTTGCCCACTGTCACAGGCTAAGAGGTGGAGCCAGAATGGTTTGACCCCAATGTCCAAACCCTTTCCTCCCACTTGTGGTCCCCCAAGGCTCAGGCTTTTCTGGCTGAACAAGATGGAAGAGTGTCCACCATTTTTCTAAACCAGAAACAGGTGGGTACAAGCCGTTCATCCCTGGAAATGTTGGGGTGTTTCCTTAGAAAGCTGGGCATCAGACAAGGCTGTGAACCCTCCCCAACCGAACGTATCCAGCAGGTGGTCTCAGTCAAAGCAGCTGGCAAAGGCGACCGGTGCAGGCTCTTTTCCAGCCCAATCACTGAGAGAGAAATCACCCCGGTGTCCCCAGTGGCGGAGGAAGGAGGACAGTGCACCATATCCAGGCTGGCAGTGCCTGCCTGCTCTGTCCACTCTCCACCCGGATGGGCAGATTTGTCTGGAAGCAGAGGGCTACCCAACGTCTCAGCCCCAACAGGCTCCTCAGCCTGTCCCCCCGACCCCGCCCTGGCAAAGGTGCCAGTGTCTGCTCGGCTTGAGTTTGGAAACCTGCCGCCCCTGCACAGCAGGGGTAGCAGGGCGGTGAGGGGCAGGGCCCGTGTGGGGTTGGAGCCAGCAAAGGGCCTGCTCAACTCTCTGGCCTGTTCCCCAAATCACCTGGAGACATCCACCCTGTGGAAGCCTCTGAAGAGCCACACGAGCCCCAGCTGCAGCCGAGGAGCTGTTTCTGGGGTACAGCACACGTGGTGTCAAGCTCCCACGGGGCAGGAGCCTCACTCAGCCGCCAGCCACACCCCCTGAATGGCCCTTTGTGGCTCAGAGTCCCAAAGCCAGGACTGCAGGGGAGAAGCACCAGAATCCTTCAGGCTCACGATAAACTTGTAACTGCCGTCCAGCCCCAGCCCCACAGGTAAGCCGGCCTCACATGGGCCGATGGAAGTGTGACCAATCACATGCACGCCAGAGAACCACCAAACTGCCGGCATGGTCAGACTCCTGGGGGCACAAGCGGTCCTCAGTGCCAGCACGTGGGCCCAGTCCAGGAGACCCAGGCCACGCTGGGTGATCCTGATCTCAGCTTTGCACTTGGCACGTGCCTGTCCTGGTGCCCCTATGCCTTTAGGAAACAATGAGAGACTTTTGGCCTCAACTCAGGCAAGAGAGCTTCTACCCAACAGCATGGCCTCCCCTGACCCTTCCTCACTTTTCCCCCAGTGGGGAACACGGAGACACTTCCCTGCCACACACAGAGCCCCCTCTCCTGCTCAAGGTCTGGCTCCCTGCAGCACCAGCTCCCTGTGGAAGGCTCCTCTCGGCTGGCCTCTGACCCCTGGCCTGCACTATCTGTTCTCATAAGCGTGGACCTGGAGGCCTGAAGGGGTGGCTGCTCCACATGGCAGAACAACTCAATAGCCCTCCCTCTACGGCTCCCTCGGGGCTATGCCTGAGGGCGGTTACAAGGAGGTCCTCCAAGTCCAAACCAAAGCTTCCTGGGGATCCCTCTCCTGCTGGACCAGAACGCCATCACCTAGCAGCAAGGCTGGAACACAAGAAGCTATGAGGCCCGCTGGCCTCCTACACAGACCAGTGATCTGAAAACAAGAGTGAGATCACAACTTCTAAAAGCCATACATATGAGGTCAACGGGTGTGGTGGAAACTGCAGATGTGGGTACTCGTTCCAGTAGGTCAACAACCCTAAGCTGCATGAGACCCCCTACAAGTCCAGATCATTCTCTGGACCTCAGTTCCCCCGCCAGGACTCAAAAGTGCTTTCAAATCTGTCTTCTCATCTGGGGGACAGAATCCCTGGGCATCTGGGACCACTTGGGAGCTGTGGGTACCACAGGCTTCAGGAAGTGGCTGGTGACAGCTGTGTTTGGTGAGGCCCTCACTACCTCCTGGAACAGAATGTGGAAGCTCAAGTCACCAAGGAGTGCAGCTGTGCATCTTCCTGGAAGGACGGGACAGGGAGGGGACTTCACGAGCGGGGGAGCCTAAAAGGACCAGACACTGCACAGAGCATCTGGGCGGGGCTTCAGCCCACTCCTCAGCCCGTGGTGCAGGCCCTCTCCCTGTGGCTTGGCAGGGGCAATACATCCTCCAAAGGGGTGTCAAAGAACTTCTTCCTGGAGCTGAGCCACTCTGGCCCGACAGCATGTCACAAACCCTCATAGGTCAGGGACATTTTCGGAGCACACTGGCTCCCAGTGACAACACAGGCCCAACTTCCACAGACTTGTCCCCTCGGGGAGAGCAAAGCCGCCCCCGCTCCCGGCCCAGATGTCCGCCCACACTAGGTATCTGGTCCAGCTGGCGGACTGATTTTAACAACTGCCCGTATCAAGGCTGCTCAACCGTACTCTCCTTCCTTAGGAAGCCACCCTTAGCTGACTTTGAATCGCCCCAAACCCAGGGGCAGAGTCAGACCCAACAAGGAGACACAGCAAACCCTGGCAGACTGGGGCACAGAGGGGGGGCTCGGTTTTGCAGCTCCCCTCACACACACACACCACGTACTTGCCCTCCGACATCAGCCCAGAGACCAGACTCTTCAAGACTCTGTGCCCAAAAGAAAGCGCCCTGGAGGCAGAGAGGGCAAAGGAAGTGGGCCAGGTCTGCCCACGTGGCCCGCTGGAGAACCCAGCACTGAGCTGCCACCGGTGAGTGCACGGTGGTCTCACTACAGGTCTTGAGAAAGAGGAGGAGGAGAAAGGGAGAGATCAGCTCTCCAGGAAGAGGAGAGGGGTTAAAGCTAGCATGGGGCTCTGGCCAGCTCCTTCCTCCCAGAATCGGTCTGCGGAATCCCGAGGAAGCCAGGCCCTGGGGCTCCCACACCCTGCACCCCACAGTGGGGCTGTGTTATGGGTACTCCAGGAAGAAGAGCCCCTAAGACCCATGGCACACCAATGCTAAGTTTCTGTATTTGATAGGGACTTTGGGGGGTCGGAACAGAAACAAATGTGAGCCTCACACTCCGACTCCCACTTTCATCTGAGCGGGGAGAAGCCTACCCTGCTTCACCCAACCCTCCAAGTACAACCCAAGACTCAACCTGCCTCTCCTGGTTTCCTAACACATCTCATGCCACCTCGGCTCTGCTGATGTCCCCAGAGAGTCCCCTGCTTCCCAGGCCATGAGCCCCAGGGGGTGGGACCACGACATCCATTTCATACCCCTGGTGCCCAGCCTGGTGAGCTGGAAAGCGGATGATGAATGGACAAATGGACGGCAAGATGAACAGAGGTGAGCTCGCTTCTCCTTCTTCCCCCTTCCTCTGGGCACTGCGAGTTTGGTGCCCTGAGGAAGAAGTGATTTCTGAAGCCATTTCCCGTTCTCCACACCCCCAAACCACCGCTGTCCCTCATCCTGTCTCCCACGTTTCCAGGTTCAACAGCAGATAGGCAACTGCGCGGTTTCTCTTGGCCCCTGTCTAACTTCTCTGGGAGAACAATGTCCACAGGTTTCCCATATGTGCTGATGCTGGGCCCGAACACAGGAATGGCCTTTTAGATGCCGCATTCAAGGCTTCTCAGGCTGAGAGGTGAGTCAGCTGTCTAAAGAACGTCCACAAGAAAGGAGAAAGTGCTCGGTGATCACTTGGTATGCACCTGCCCGCACGGTGTTTCTGTGCATTGCTTTTCCTTCGTTTTCTTGGGAGCAGGAGAGGTAGCAGCGTTCATGTGGTTTTCAAACGCCCTCTGGGTTATAAGATCCGAAACTGGTTTCATGTGAATCTAAGTAACTACTTGCCAAAGGGCTAACAAAGGTGGCGCCCCCACAGGCTGACAATAGGAGCAGCGATCACGCCAGTGCAATGGCCATACGTGACACCTAGATGTGTCGACACCAGGGGAACAGGCCTGCTGGTCCTGCACACCAGACATTTCTCTGACAGAGGACCAGGGGTCACCATGGGCTGAGAGCAAGCGGCCTCCAGGTCCCAAGGAAGCAGAAGAAAAGGCCCATGCCCCCACTCCAAGCCATGGCCAAGGGCCCTTGTGCTCTGACTCAGATGGCAGTGGGATCCAGAGAGCCCTGGGCTAGAAGCCTCACACCTAGCTGCTGGCCCAAGAGACATGAGCACCCCAGGGCCTCCCTCAGCCCTCAAGAGCCTGTCCCCACTCTCCATCCCATCTGCCCCTGCTCATGGGTGGAGAAGTGGACAAACTGAAATGCTCTGGCCTCTGCACCTGTGACCCACTTGGGTGTGGCGACCACGTCCCAGCAGGAGACAGCTCAGCCATACCCAGGCCGGCTGCAGGGGAGAACCGCAAGCAGTCCACCGCCCACCGGCCCCGTGCCCAGCTACTGCCCACATAGGGGGCCAGGGCACCGGATGTGTTGGTGAAAAGATGCTCAGAGAGAAGGCCTCTCTCCCTCGTTTCAATTCTAGGAATTCCCCCATGAATGTGCGGGGAGATTTCCCTCCTTCACACCCGCCTCTGCAAGACACCTGTTGTTTCTGCCTCCAAAGGGCCCCAGGAGGCCTGATGGCAATTCAGGGCATGAGTTCCAGGGCTCTACTCAACTGCTGGACCAAGTGATGCCTGAGGTCACTGGGGACAGATTCCATTCAGCCCCTGGGAAAAGTCTGTCAACCTTGTCCAGAGGCCTCCGTTCCGACCCCCTACCCAACTGAACCCCTGTACTCCCTTCTCAGCTGCAGCGCCAGGCCCAGCACTTCTGCCAGAGGTCACAGGTCTTGTGGGTGGGAAACCTGCTTCTGCACCTCACCCCAATGTGCAGGCTGCGAGGGGACCACAGAACCCCTCCATCGGGCTCCAAGGGAAGGGCCACCTCAAGACAGCGCCTCCACCCCACTCCATGCTACTCAGCCCAGGCTGACGCCCTCACCTGATGCCCATGGAGCGTGTAGAGCAGCCGGCCCTCCATGAGGTCCAGGATCTTCAGGGTTGAGTCGCTGGAGGCCGTGACCAAGTAGTTTCCCGACGGGTGGAAGGAGAGGGCGTTCACCGCCGCACTGTGCACTGGAGGAAAGACGTCACTCAGATGGGCTGGGAGGCCCACGAAGCCAGAAGACAGGCCAGAAGGCTCGGCACAGGTCTGGGCCGGGGCGGCCATTGCCCAGAGCTGCTATGAAGAGCCCCACAAGGACCTCCCAGGAGAGCAGCACAAACAAAGGACAGGAGGAGACTCATCCAGAGATGAGGGCAGGCAGCGGGAGACGCAGGGCAGGCGGGAGCACGTGTGGCAAGGCCAGAGAGATCAAGCTATTCCTCCGCCTCTCCCTCCTCACCAAGCAGTCAAGCTAGAGCCGAACAGAGTGCTCAAACATAACGCTCAATCTGTCTCACATGCTGCTACGTCAGGGAAACCAAATGGAAAAGAAAACCCCTGGAAATGCCAATATGATGCCCCTGCCCTGGGGGAAAGGATGGGCGTGGGAGCAGGCAAGAAAACAGCTTAAGACCCGCTCTCAGGAGCCAGTCAGGCCCGGGTTCCAATCCCAGCCTCCTGACTGACCCACCCTGGGACCCTGAGCGAGCATCTTCACACACTGAGCCCGTTTCTCCTTCTGTGGCACAGCACCCACAAGTTAGGGTGTTGTAGGCATGCTGCCAGGTGAAGCCTGAGGCCTCTGTACAGAGTGAGCCCTGATGTCCCTTTCCGCTACCCCAGGCATCCCATGCTACTCCAGGTCCTGCCATTTAACCCATTCGACAGCTCAAGCCCATCCACGATTCTTCCCCACTGCTCCAGCCCAAGCCCCACCATCCATGCTGGTGTCCCTCGCTCTCCAAGATCTGGCCACACCAGCCCTGTCAGCTCCCTGGCTGTGGGACCTTCCCAGCCCTTGTTCTCCCTGGCCCGGGAAGACTCTTGCTTGCCTCTTCCCCAGACCCTGCAGCTCACTCACTGCTCAGTCACCTCCTCAGGGAAGTCTCCCCTGACCTCGCCATCAGGGTCACCCCCTTGTGGTCCCTCCTGAAGCACCGTGAGTCTCTTCACAGCAGGGTTTTTACATTTATGTGCAGCTCTTTGGTTCCCGGCTGGGTCCCCCATGAGACCATGTGCTCCATCAAGCAGGGGGCTGTGTTGGGTCCTTGGCTCCTGCCTCAGTGCCTGACACTGAGCGGGACTCAAAAAGCAGTTGGTCAGTAGGTGAACTGGACCAGGCAGGCCACATGGGGACATCAACATAGAGTAGCTGCTGAGGAAGACCCAGGTGCCTTTGTACCCATTAACACAGGCCTCGTGAGCAAAACCACAGGGGCTAGGATAACCATGACCCCGCCAAGTCAGAACTGCCACAAACATAAATGCAAATTCTAGAATCAACCCCTCATCCTGGCACCGTGAGACTGCAAGAACCACTGCTGGACCAATAAACACACCCACCATGAAACGGCCCTCAGTAGAGCTGACAGAGGTACACGGAGCCCCTCAGACACCAGGTCAGCCGATGTGCAGACACGTCGGGGAGTGTGGATTCACGTTCCCAAGCATACTTAGGGGAGACACTAGGGCTTTACATAATACGATCTTTAGGTCTAAACACTCTCTCTCTCAGCACCAGGAACTCCAAGAGACGGCCTGGAGTGGGGTTGATGGGGTCTCCAGAGCCAGCTCCTGGAGGCGGAGTCCAGAGCCCCACGGCCAGACGCTCTCCCACACTCAGGGCCATGAGGCAGGGGGCGGCACCCTCAGTGTTTACCAGAAATGGGGGCATGGAGAGGAGAGAAAAAAAGCCAGAGCCGACCCCAGCAGAACTGAACAGGCACCGGCCACAAGCAGCAGCAGAAAGAACGTTAGTGGCGCACAGGGTGTGCCCGTGACTCCCCACGTGTGGGGGGCACACCCACGTGTGCAGACCCAGAGGAAGGTGTGGACAGAAGCTCCAGACACAGAGCAGGGGTGCCCTCTGGGGAGGACAGGAATAGGGGGACTTCTAATTATTACTCTACGTACTTCCAGAAAATATTTTTTCAGCATTAGAATATAGTCACTATCATTATACAACTGAGCAAATGATAAAAAGTGAATCCCTCCCTCCCCCCAAACGAGTGTGTCACGCCTGGGGAGGCGACCCAGGCTCTGCAGGCACTTCAGGCTGTGCTTCTATAGGCTGCGAGCTAGTGTGTGCTCCTGAGGGGCTGGCTGTGCTCGCCAGAACGCTGGTTCACACTCACGCTGGTGAGTGGGGGTGGGAGACGGGCACAAACACTGCGAGATCCCCCTGAGGAGTCCCGCCCACCCCTGACCCCTCAGCCCACAGTAGGACAGCTTTGAGAGGCAGCTGCCCTCCATCTATCTCACCACGCCCCAATCTCCCCTTGGGCCTCCTTAGATGCTGCTCCTGGCGCATCTGCCTCGCTGAGCCTGGAGAAGGGCGCGCTATTCTTGCTTCTGCAGCTCCTGGCAGCCTGTGCTGGCATGAACGCCCCCCAGCCCCTCCCCGAGACAAAGCTGGCAGGGGACAGCCAGCAGCAGCGTGGATCGGGGGAGGCAAGCTCAGGAAACACAGGGCTTGCCCAGCACCAGCAGGGCGGCAGGGGCAGGGCGTGGTTACCAGCCAGGTTCTCCCACCTGGTCAAGCCCACCCAAGGGAGGGAACCGCCACCCATCCCCCCAACCGGCCCAGGGAGGGGTGCCCGAGGCCCTGCTCCACTATTAATGGCAGAAATAGCTAAGGCCTCTTGGCTGGGGTAGAAATATCTGGAACCACTTACTCCAAAACAGGGCTCAGCCTGGCAAGCCAGGCTTTTGGGAATGTGCCAGCCCCACCTTTCCCCACTCGCTCTCCTGCCTCACCCACCGGCCCCACCAGCCTGGAGCAGCCTCTCTGGCTCTGCCGAGGGTGGGGCTGTACCAGGGAGGCCTCATAGAATCAGCCCTGCATGACAGTCTCCCACGGAGGCCCGGCTGCCCCACGAGGGGGTGAGCCTCCCGTCACGAAGCCCTGAGCAGTGACGGCACACAAACAATCCACTTTTCACCAAGCTCAAAGTTGCAGGCCCTCTGCCTATCTCCATGGCAGACATGGGTGACAGCTGATGGCAGGTTGCCATTTGGGCACGATGTGGGCTACACCCCACCCCCACCGCGACCCCAAAGAAGGGACTCCAGCTCAGGGTCAGAGATGTACCAGCATCAATGTTCTATAGGTCACCAGGATGCCAGGGAGGGTGGGACTGAGGCCACTGCAGACCCTGCCCCCAAGTACTAGGAACGGGCCACAGCCTGCGGGCAGCAGGTGGCCTAAGGAGAGACCTGGCTATCCACAAGCTGCCTGCACAGCTCTGCTTGTAGAACCCTCAGCAAATCTGGCCCACTGCCCAATGGGTTCCAAACTGGCCATGGGGCCCACAGAGACCCACAGGTGTCCAAGGTGCCCAAGCAGGAGGTCTCCTTCTGGGGCAGGCCATGCTAGCGCCGAGCCCCACCACATGCCCACAAGGGGCTCGCTCTGCCACGGTGGCCTCTCACAACGCACAACTGGCATTACTAGTGACACAGTGGCTGTGGGCTCACGAGAGGCTGTGGGTTCACACAGTGAAGGTGCTCTGACACCAGCAGCAAAGGACACTCCAAACAGTCATCTCGCGAATGTCGTAGGAACACCCGCTCAGGGATGGTGGGCGAGAGCTGCTGAGTTGGCCAGAGAGGGTGGGACAGTGCACTGCCTCCTGATCAACCCTTTCGGTCTCCAAAAGCCAAAAAGGGTGCAGGCCTGCCCTGCTGGTTGCACAGCGGCTTTAAAACCCTCCGTGACCATGTCTGGGGTAGAGAGGGGGTCCAGGGACGTGCTAAGGACCAGTGGACAGAGAAGCTGGGACTCTGAGCTCTAACTGGAGTTTCTGGAGAGAGCCAAGCCAAGCCCTCTTGGGGGCCACAGGCAAGTAAATGACTAGAATCAACACGGTGAGAGGAAGCCATAGCTTCCCAGCTGCTTGACCTAGGCAAGCCTCAAACACCCCATCTGTGAAATGGGGAGTAGCCCTGCCCTGCTGACCACTCAGGCCTGTCCCTGGATAATGAACCCGCACGTGCCTGGAAACCGCAAAGCACATTAAGGGATCCGGGACAGAGCTGCTGCTGCTCAGATGTCTGAACAGTCTTAATGTGGGCTCAGAGCATACGGAGCCTAACCCACCTCCGTGGGGACTGGCACTCCCGGGGCTCCAGTGCCCCACCAACTCCTTGCTGAATTGGGAAATCAGAACTGCTCCCTGCAGTGATAGGCCAGAGCAAGAAACTCCTCGCCTGAGACAAATGGTGCCAGCTGCCTGCTGTAGCCCAGAGTGATGCCAACAACCCAAAATGGGACCGGAAGTGCCCTCCACGGAGCAAGACCATGGCGGCTGGCCACAGGCTGGCTGCACTTGCTGGCCACACGTTTGCAGTATCATGAACCAATTTCTCTCAGAAGAGCCCAACAGCCTTATGCGCCCAAAGCCCAATCAGGGAAGACACTGGATGTCACTGTCCTTAAACACTTCCCCCTGGGTGTCCTAGGGGTCAGGGACAGAAAACAGCTCAGGTGCCTGCTACTGGGGGGCTGGGAGCCCTACTTGGGCAATCAGCTTCCCAAGAGATCCCCTGGCACCTCTTCTGGGTGGGGGGACAGCTGCTACTCAGGGGCTAGGAGGGTCTCTCAGGTAGAAGGTTCTGCCATGGAGCTCTCTAGGGGAGCTGCTGAGCACACCTGACCAGGTCCCTCCCCAGCAAACAGGGTGAGGGCTGTCCCCCGCAACCAAGGAGCTCAGACCTGCCAGGCTCTCCTTGAGCCCCGGAGGCTGAGCCCAGAGGTGGTGGGATGAGTCTGCTGCCTTGTGAATACCCACCGTGTGCCATGCATTGGGCAGGGAGCTCAGAGGGAACCGGGTTATTTATGGGGTACTCCAGGCCCCCTGAAGCCTCTGGTCTCTATTAGGGGCGGCTTAGGAATAAGATGCTGCAGGCTCGCTGAGTGGCTCTATCACAAGAGGAAAGGACAGCAGCAAAAACAGACTGAAATCTCACCGTGGAGCCTGTCAGCCTCATGCACCTCAGGTCCCCTCAGGACTTGACCTCTGATGCTATCCGAGTCCACCCCCACCCCTGGGCCCTGCCAGTCACTGATCTCCCACCCCCACCCACTGCCAAGCCTGCTCCCCCAGGAATCTCTCCCCAGCACCCTCCACTCTCAACTGCTCTGCATCATGCCGCCCCCTGACCACCCTCTTTAGGAGACCCTGCTTTCCTTCAGTCCCCTGGCTCTGCTCTCCTCAGCCCTCCATCACGGTTTTCTAAGCGGGCTGCCCCTGCTCACTCTGGCTGCTTGTGGACCTTTTTCTTCCACAGCCCCTCAATCACAGGGATGCAGGGTGTGGCCTTCTCACACCCCAGATCCCTAGGCCCAGCTGGCCCCTCCACCCCATAGCATCAGCTTCTGCCTCTATTCAATCTCCAAAACCCACCCCCGGGCCTGACCTCTGCCCCACTCTGATGCCCAGCTTTCACCCAACATCGGGCATTGACAGCCCACCCACCAGTCACCTAGGCACGTGGCTTCCTACCCAAGCAGGCTCTCAGCACTGCTGTCCTCTCAGATGCCCCTCACCCTTTCACCTGTCCCAGCACTTCCAGCCAGCCTGCATCTTCGGGACCCTGGGCTAGAGCATGGCGTTCAAGGCCCTCCCCCGCAGGTACCTGTTGCTGCACCTCACCAACACCAGACCTAGGTTCCTGATCCATCACAGGTGGGCCTGGACTCTCCCAGGGTCACCTGGAGATTCTCTTCACCAGTATCAAGATTTATGTGGTACAAACCATGTACCCAGTAATGTATTGTAATCCTCATGTGGATTCTCCCATCAGATCCTCACAAACCCCATAAGGCAGGCTACCACCAGCCCTTCACAGACAGGAAACAGAGCCCATACTCCTAACTACTGCTCTGCCTCATCACCTCCCTTCCCGTCTCTCCCTGTCCAAGTCCTCCCTCCTGACCCCACACTCAGAGGTGGCCTTTCCGCCCAGCACTCCTCTGCACCTCCCACCTTCCGCCCAGTCAGCTATGCAGATGTACCCAGTCTCCAACTCAGGCCTGGCCCAGAGCAGGAGGAGAAAGGCCTCTGAGTGTGAAGGAGAGGAGGGAGAGGCGTGGTCTCCAAGTAGAGGGCAGACCCTGCTGGGGCTCTGTTCAGGAAGCCTCTGTCTGAAACAGCATCAGTGACAAACCCCAGGACTCCCTGTTGAGGAAAGAACCATTCTCATGGCTGGCCCCTGCCACCTAGTGGTGGTGTACAGTACTGCAAGCCTGGACCAACTGGGCCCACCTTGCTGGGAGACCAGACCTCCTGACTGAGACTCAGCATTACTGTCATTGTCACTAACACTGTGCCTGGTTCCTGTTTTGTGTGAGGCACTCTGTAAGTTCTTGTCATGGACCAACTCATCACCCTCCCAACATCACCCGAGAAACAGGCCTTATCATTGTGCCAGGGGCCCAGAGAAGTCAAGTAACCTGCTCAAAGTCACACTGCTAAAAATGCTGAAGCTGGGTGCAGAGCCACCCTCCACCATGTGCTTTTCAAGACCAGGATCCACTCCCCCTTCTTGGAAGATCTGTTCCTTCAGTTACCCCAAGAAAGTCCTGGCCTCAAACATCTGAGAATTGGAAGGGCTTGTGGGGGGTGTTAAGGGGAGAGCTCTGAACACCACGCCCCACACTTTTCTCCAGATATGTCCTTCCCATTTTCAGGTGTGAATTTTGGAAGTGAGCCCATGGACTTGAAACTTAATCCCAAGTCAACAACCAGAGTTCTTTAAACAATGCCAGCTCTCACTCTCCCTGGTCTCAGCCCTGAGCCCCCAGGCCTGCCCACCCATTCTGCCCCCTGCACAACTCCCAGTTGATGGTGACCCCCTCACCAGCTCCCTTCCCTGGGCCCCATCCCCACAACTGGGGTGACTTAGGACTCTGCCCAGTCATACCTGCTCTGAGGCCAGTTCCATATCCCAGTACCTTCAGCTCTCTCATCGTAAGCTCACCCAAGTCTGCCCCCACTCCCACCTCCCTCCTGCAGCCCAATACCAGCCCACGTAGACAGCCCGCTGCCCTGCCTTCCAAGGGCTATAATTAAATATATATATAAATAAGGGGGCACAGCACCAGGGCTGGCTTCCAAGCCTGGCCCCCTACCAAGTCGACCCTCCATATGGCTCACGGCTCCACATCTGTGGAGGACACTGTGGAACCAGAGGTGGCCAAGGTCCCACCAACACTGACCTCTTTTGACAGACCTTTCTCCTTCACCACCTCCAGGGCTGTCACCTTGGCCCTGGAGGACAGAGCCTCCATTACAGGGGGAGGTGAGTGGCATGGGCAGCCCCTGAGAAGTGCCCCTCAAGAGGAGCCCTGGCCAGAGCCCCACTGAGAGCCCCCATCTGGACCGCAGTGTGCCTGAGGTTCTGCCATCTCGTAAGTGGGCACCAAAGGGCTGGTGGATGCCAGTTAGCACCACGCTCTATCTCCAGGCCAAGGTTCCAGGACAGCCACGCCATAGACTACCCACCCCTGAAGATCCCAACAGACCCAGGACTCCCCCCCTAACCCCAAGCCAGCCACAGCTGTCCTCAGGCCCATTTAAGCCCCACAGCCAAGAGCCGGGCACCCGGCGTGGCACAGTCCCACTGCAGCCGCTCGGGGACACTCACACTGATAGTGCTGCAAGAGCCGGTGAGTCCGCACGTCCCACACCTTCACCGTGTTGTCCATGCCGGCGGCGGCGATGCACGTGCCGCTGGGGTGGAAGTCCACGTAGGTGACAAAGCTGGAAAGGGGGCCACCGCATGCTGTAGGAGGTCTGCCCTGGCTCAGAACAGACCCCCAAACATCCAGCACATCCCCATCCCCACACACCTGCTCACACTCTTCCCTCAGCCCAGAATACCTCCCTATTGCCCTGTATCTTTACCAGGCGGCCAAGGGAGAACAAGAAGGAGAGGGTGAGAACAGAGGCTAGCAGTGACCTGAGGGGCACTTACCAGGGAGCAAGTCTCAGCACCAACTTCTAAATGCGAGCAGAGAAAGTGGACTTCAGACCAAAGGTCAGCCAGCTGCTCGGGTGCTTTCAGTTAGAGCTGATGCCCCTACCAGAGCAGGAGGCAGGGCAGGTCCTGCCACCTGAGGCCCAGACATCAAGGGCCAGCAGGGTCCCAGAACCACTGGCTCACCTATTTCTAGAAGACAAGCCAAGGGCCCTCGATATACTCATATGTGACACCCAGGCTGGTATCGTGGCCAGCCCTCAGAAGGGACCCTTACCTGGGGCTCCCAGCCTAACAAGGGGCAGACGCTGAGGTTCATCTAGGAACCCAGATTGGGTGGGTCCCTGCTCAAATGCAGGCTCATCCCTCTCAGTGATGCGGCATGATATGAACAGTCACCATCCACTACAAGAACCTGATTAGCCTCTCATTTATAAAGTCATCACCAAGGAGAACATCCTTTTGGGGGTCTGGGTTCAACTTCTTTAGACAGACGTGTCACAATTTTGAGAACTAGAAAGTGAAGGGAAAAGAGAGGCCTCGAGAGTTTCATGCCTTTATCTTTATCTTTATTCCTGTCCTGCCCCTAGGTTCTTCATAAACATTTTTTTTTTTTTAGATTCCATATATATGTGTTAGCATACGGTATTTGTTTTTCTCTAAAACACAGACGTAGAGAATGGACTGGAGGACATGGGGAGGGGGAAGGGTAAGTTGGGACAAAGTGAGAGAGTGGCACGGACATATACACACCACCAAATGTAAAACAGCTAGCTAGTGGGAAGCAGCTGCATAGCACAGGGAGATCAGCTCGGTGCTTTGTGACCACCTAGAGGGGTGGGATAGGGAGGGAGGGAGGGAGACGCAAGAGGGAGGAGATATGGGGATATATGTATAGCTGACTCACTTTGTTATAAAGCAGAAACTAAGACACCATTGTAAAGCAATTATACTCCAATAAAGATGTTCAAAAAGAGTTTCATGCCTTGAGGTTAAGCACTCTTACTGTTTGTGGGGATGGGGATGAGGCAGAAACTTCCACCCACAAGCGAAAAGATACAGAGCCAGGGAGCAGCAGAGACATGGCGGTGGGCCCCAAGTGCCGCCACTGGAGGCCACTAGGGCCTCTTCGAGCCCAGGTCTATGCTTTTCTCGAGCGCCTACAGGTGGAGGACAGGGTCTGGGGACTCACCTGCCGTGCTCACAGTATGAGTGGACACACTCCCGGCTAGTCTTGTCCCACACCTTGACAGTCTTGTCATCACTGGCAGACACGATGAGCCGCCCATCCGGGGAGAACCTGAACCAGGCGGGGCACAAGTCACATCACCAGTCAACAGACATCACGGGCACCACACACCATCTTCCACAGTCACCCTTCCTGAGCTGCCCACCACCTGACCTCAGGAACCCACCTGGGCCACATGCCCTGCTCTGACCCTGAGTGATCCTGGGCAAATGCCTTTCTCTCTGCAAGATGGGTCAGAAGGGTGCCTACCTCCTGGTAAGCAGGTAGGCAGTAGCGTCGCACACGAGGCCCCCAGCACTGCACATGGCAACATGTGTGCTGACTGCTGGTACTTGGCATCATTATCCTGTTCCCAAGTGCCCTGAATCCACATCTAACTCTGAGAATGGGTCAGCAAAACCAACCTGCTAACAAAAAAGGAGTGGAGGTTCTGGGGACCCACCACCAAAGGCCTGGTGTGAGTTCAACACTTGTTTGCTGGCGGGGCCCCTCCTATTCTCAGGAGCCCAATGGTGAGGGCCTCTCAGAGTAATCAGGGAGCTCCCAGGACAGAGGAACGAGGGCCCTGGAGAACAAGTAACTTCATGGGGTCCCCAGAAGAACACAGCTCAACAGTCCCCAACCTCTGACTCCCATGGTTTCCCAGTGTCCCCAGACACCCCATCCTCTTCCTCCAGAGCACAGAGATTCGACACGTGAGATCTCTGTTGAAAGGAAAAGAATAAGCTAGAAGCAGGCACAGCTGTGTCCGCAATTCTTAGACCTTGAAAGGTGCTTTGAATCAGCTGGCCCCCATCCCCACGGCACTGGCCCCCACACCAAAGGGAGAACCGGCTTCCAGACCAACCCCTCTCAGAAGCCTGGGCCCCCATCTGGCAGCTCTGAAGCAAAATCAACCTCTGAGGAGCAGAACGTCCTCAGAGGAAAGTAGGCAAGCCTTAGTGCCAGACACTCGGCTTCCAACCCCAGCTCTGCCACTTACTCCCAATGTGCCCCACGGCAAGATACTACACTATTCTGAGCCTCAGTTTCTTCATCTGCAAAATGGCAACAATGCCACCTACTTGCGGGACTGCCATGAGGAGTTAGAAGAAAACGTCTAGTGGTGGTACTGACGTTACCTTCTTGTTGTTGCTATTGCTAATAAGTGGCCCCTGATGACTCACCTTGGGCTGCATCAGCACAGACGTCGGGGTCAGTCGTGGCTGACAACGGACTAACTTACTTGTCGTGCATTAGCTCAGTGAAGCTTGGACAACTTACAACGTGAGAACTATTATTGTTCTTTTTCACACATACGGAAGTTGAGGTTCAGGAAGATAAAGAGTGGCTAATAACTTGTCCAAGGTCATGGTGCTAGCACCTGCCAACTCCTCTGTGCCCTCCAACCCCCGGGGTCCCTCCAGCGGTCTCCAGGTAGGACACTACTCACTTGGCACAGCGGACCCAGTTGATGTGCTGGCTCAGGGAGAACAGGAATTTCTGGCGATGAGTTGACCACACCTTGACTGTCTTGTCGTCGGAGGCTGTCACGAAGGACTGGCCATCGCTGCAGAAGTGGATGCTCCTCACTGTGGCCGTGTGTGCACGAAACATGGTTGACTCGCCTTTGCTGCAGGGATGGGTATCCAGAGTCAGGAAACCCATAAACCCATAAGAGCAACAGAAGGGCACATCGAAGCCCTCCCCACCCCTCAGAACCCTCCCAAAGTAAATCCAGGCTTGAGTGCCTCAGTCCCCCAAAAGGGAAGCCAGAGCCTCACCCACGTGTAGGCAGCGTCAGGTGGGATCCCTTCCAGGATGGCTGAGGTCAGCCCAGGATCTCCCTATTGGCCCTGAGGGGAGGGCCCCGACTGAAGCCCCAGCTTCTGATGTTACCTCCTCAGAAGTGAGGCAGATGTCCCACTGTGACCAGTCCAGCACTAGGGCCTAGACTCAGACAAGCCCCTCCAAGTCTTTAACTCACACGTTGGGTACCCAGATGCGGACAGTCTTGTCACGGGAGCCTGAGGCAAGCAGGTGTCCCGAAGGGGAGAAGTTCACACAGGTGACGGTGTCCTTGTGGCCGGTGAAGCGGTAGGCACGTGACTGGGGCTTCATGTGCCACACCATGAGGCATGAGTCCATGGAGCCACTGGCTGAGGAGAGAGCAGATGCCATGACGCTCGGCTCAAGCAGGCCTGGAGCCTCCACCAGGATGCTGGAGACGGGCGGGGGGTGGGGTGCGGGCAGAAGAGACAGCCCAGCTCTGCCTTCTCCATGGGGACAGGCCACACCTCCAGTGACTGCTGAGCAGGAGTTCGGAGAGCCTAGGGCCTGTCACCACTCCAGGCAGCGGGCCCACACAGCAACCAGACCTGGGCTGTAACCAAGGGTCCCGGGTCTCCCCACAGACACACTCTGCGGCTCGAGAGAGCAAGTCCTCGCAAAATTGGGGAGCCAGCTCAATCCAGTGGCCATTTTACCATTAAGAGGACCCATCAGAAGCCTAGCGGAGGTCCGCAGAACAGACCAAAAATGACTTGTTTCCTCTTAATCTCCAGCGTATATCACAAGACCAGCAGCTTCTGGCAGGGGACCTTGACCATTGGATGAAGGGGGAGCCTCGTCCATAGAAACAAGAAAGCTGCAGCCGTGACAGCTGTGTATGAACCCCCAGGTGGCCAAGGAGGGAGCACTCGGCTGCAGCATAAGGGCAGTGGGGGGAGGGGAGCACCCGGCTCTGCCCCCCCATCCTTCTCAGTGGTGGGCGTCTTCAACAAGGAGGTGTGCCCATGGTACTGTGGACAACAGAATCAATAAAGACCCAAGGAAAAAGCCACTGTTTAGGGTTCATTCTGCAGGCCAGGCCTGAGAGGTGGATGGGGTGTGCACGGAAAAGCCCAGAACCGGGTCCTAACCTCAAAGGCTGTGTGACCTTAGCAAGGCCCCCAACCTTTCCGAGCCTCACACTCCACATGCAGAATGGAGCTCATAAAGCCTAGCGCCCAGAGAGCAGGCCGGCTGAAGCAGGAGGTAGGTCTAGACAAAGCACCTGGGTCCTCACTGTGCCCTGCTCCCCCACGCCACACCTCCCAGGTAGAAACGTGACCTTCTCAGCTCATAACCTAGTGCCTAGAATAAGATGCCTCTTCTTACCCAGCTGCTTCGTGTTGAGACTGAAGTCCACACAGGTAACTGCATCCCGGTGGCCCTTAAAATGCCTCTCCAGCGAGGGGTCCTCCTGAGGGAGAGCCAGGGTGAAATATGTGAAGCCAAGATGAGGAAGGGGCTTCCCCAGGGCCAAGACTCTTCCTATAGCAGCCAGCAGCATTTAAAAATGCTCCAGGCATGGGCTTCCCTGGTGGCGCAGTGGTTGAGAGTCCGCCTGCCGATGCAGGGGACACGGGTTTGTGCCCCGGTCCGGGAAGATCCCACATGCTGCGGAGCGGCTGGGCCCATGAGCCATGGCTGCTGAGCCTGCGCGTCCGGAGCCTGTGCTCTGCAATGGGAGAGGCCACAACAGTGAGAGGCCCACGTACAGCAAAAAAAAAAAAAATGCTCAAGGCATGATCTTGTATATAGAAAATCCTAAGGAATCACTAAAAAATCTATTAGAACTAATAAACAAGTTCAGCAAGCTTACAGGATACAAAATCAATATACAAAAATCAAGTACACCAACAATGAACAATGTGAAAAATAAAAGTATGATGACAATTCTACTTATGATACATAAAAAAGAACAAAATACTTAGGAATAACTTAACAAAAGAAGTGCAAGACATATGAGAACTAAAAAACATCATTGAAAGAAGTATAGAAAGACCTAGATAAATGGAAAGACATCCCATGTTCATAGTTTGGAAAACTTAATATTGTTAAGATGAAATACTCCTCAAATTGATCTACAGAGTGAACAGAATCCCTTTCAAAATCTCAGATGCCTTTTTTTTGCAGAAATTGACAAGCTCATCCTAAAATTCACATAAAATGTAAAACAGCCAGAATAGAAAACAATGTTTAAAAATAAAAACAAAAACCAGTCACTGTAGAAAGCAATTTGGTAGTTCTGCAAAAAGTTAAGCACAGAGTTATCAAATGATCCAGCAATTGTAGGTAAATACCCGTAAGAGTTGAAAGCATTTTCACACAAAAACTTGTACACAAATGTTCATAGCAGGATTATTCATAATGGCCCAAAAGTGGACAAACCTTAATGTTCATCAACAGACAAATGGATAAACAAAATGTGGTATATCCATACAACAGAATATTATTCAGTCATAAAAAGGAATGAACTACTGACACATGCTACAACACAGATAAACCTTGAAAACATTATGCTAAGTGAAAAAAGCCAGACACCAAAGGCCACATTTTGTCTGATTCCATTTATATGAAATGTCCAGAATAGGCAAATCTATAAAGATAGAAAATAGATTAGTGGTTGACAGGGACTGGGGAGGGGGGGGGGGGGGGGGGGGGGGCAGTCACGAAGAAGGGGAGCAACTGCTTAATGGGTATGGGTTTCTCTTTGGGGTGACAAAAATGTTCTGGAAATAGACAGTGATGGTTACACAATATTGTGAGTGTACTAAAAACCACTAAACTTTACACTTCAAAAGGGTGAATTTTATGGTATGTGAATAATATCTCAATAAAGTTATTTTTCCAAAGACCCAAGAGAAAATGGGGACTTTCAGCACCCCCATCTCAGGAATCAGATCCTATACCTTCAGTCCCACTGCGGACCGGCCAGTGAACCCAAAGGTCAGCCCTGAATAAGCCCCCAGTGGCTTTACGACCATCTCCACTCCACCCAACATCAGAGAAGCAGTAGCTTAGGAAGACATGGAGATAATATTCCGGAGATTCTCTCCATCCAACAGCAATTCACGTTGAAGAGTTATAGTCCAGCCATGCAGACATCTCCCCCTACCCCAAATATCTTAAACCTCAAAGAAGCATTTTGGGGGCACCAGGGAGCCCAGCAAAGCCTCCTCTTGAGGAAAAAACAGCCTTGGGGCAGAACAAGGACTGCAGGGAGCTGTAACCAGAACAAAGGCTCCCGTGGCCCCTTGCCCAGCTCCACCCCCCAACACACCAGCCTGAGTCCTCCTTTCAACAAGAGAAGGAATGGCAGCTGGAGGAGGGCAGAGAACTGAGCAGAAACTGCTCCACCTGAACTTGCTGGAAGAATAAGGGTAAAATAGTGCACCTTCTAGAGGCAAGTTCAGATCCGCCCCTAACCAGGGGACGCCTGAAATCTCCCAACACCCTCTCTTCCAATCCCACAGGCTTGTTGGTTCCTCATCTCCCCCAAAGGTGGTTTATATATTGGGGTGGAGGGATCAAACACCACTAGAGATCAAAAGGCCTAGTTCCTAGTCTGAGCCCTCTGCTCACATGCCCAGACACCCAAGGAAGCCAACAGGCCACCACCCAGCGTCCTTGATTTTCAACCCAGCCAGAGGACCAGGCAGGTTCAGGTTTAAAACAACCTCTCAAAAAGAGAGGCTTTGGAGTGCTCCCCTCTGGCCTCACGAAGAACCTGGGACTCAGAGAGGGCAGTCTGGCCCAGGTCACACTGCAGGCCTGGGCCGTCCCGGGCATCCCGGAGGCCTGCTGTTCCCACACGTCGGAACAGGGTGCACCCTCAAACAAACCCCCATTCAGCCATCCACTGCTCAGGATAAGGAGACAGAAGCCAGAGAGGCCCGGCGCTGGCCCCAGGTCACACCTCCAGTCGGGTCATACAAGTGTCTCCCCCGCTAGGGGTAGATGCAAATCCTGGGGGCAGAGGCTGGTTTCTTAGCCCCGTTAGCCCGAACAGAGCCTGGCTCGCAGGAGGCGTTCACCAGGTGCCCGTACTCAAGTGCCCCCTGCACAGACGGTAAACTGGGGCCAGAGAAGACCGGCTTGGAACCCTCCGTCCGGCTAGGCGGGGAGACTAAAGCCCGGGCGGCCGCAGCTGGCAGGAACTTACCAGGCAGGGTGCGGCCATGGCGGGGCCAGGAGCGCCCAAGACGCCAGAGGAGCCCGAAGAAGCAGCGGCTGCAGTTTCGTCCCGTTCAGTTTCCGCGCCCCCAACCGCCGCCAATAGCAACGCGGGTCGCTTCGCCTCGCCCCGCCCACCGCGGTTAAAGGAGACGCGGCGCCTCGGCTTTTTGCCCCCCGACTGGAAGGAGAGCTGTATGGCCGGCTCCATGGTCTCTGCGTCCAGCGCCCCCAGGCCAGGCAGCCTACCGACGGCGCCGCCAAAGGCCTCTGTCCACCGTCACTCATTCCCCCTGAGAAATTAAAAAGTCCAGGATGAGAGGTTCGCCCCACCGACCCGTAGCCGGGCTAACGAGACGGCGAGCACAGCCTTCTGGGAAATGCAGTTCCAAGACGCCCTCATCCTTGTGTCTGGAGGAAAGTGGGACTACATTTCCCAGAATGCCATGAGGGCGGGGCCGTGAATAACCCGAAGTGAACGCTTTAAGGATCCCGGAAGTGGAGATGCTTAAACCATTCTGTTTGGGTTAATTGTGGCTCGTTGTGATTGAGTCCTCTTCAAGCGCCCACGAGGCCGGCTTTTCTCTCAGTACCCCATTAAGAGCCAATTATTCACCCTTCGGGAATTCTTTAAGTAGTTCGCTCTTCCGAACGCGCTTAAAACAGGTGTCGATTTAAAAGAACACTAGTCACTCGGAATCACACCCTTGGAGTGGAGAGGCCTGGGTTCTATTCTCAGTTCTTGCCCTGATTCGCTGCGTGACCTCGGGAAAAATAACCCTGCTCTGTGGACCTCAGTTTCCCCATTTGTGACATGAGAGGGTGTGACGCAGCCTGGCCCTCTCAGGACCCTCAGCCCTGAGCAGCCGTTATAAATTACAAGTTTAAAAGAGGAGACAATCCAAGGGCCTGGCCGCCAGAGGTCGTCCTTGCTCACTTTCTTGGGTCTCTAGACCTTCCTGCTCGACCGCCCACCCCACCCACCCCCGCCCTCGCCACAGCACGCACGAGCGCGCACACACACACACACACACACACACACACACACAGACACACACACACCCCTACCTCACTCTGGGCATCTTCCCAACCTGGACCTGATCTGGACTGGACATTTGTCAAGATTTGGGAACCTTGTGTCACCTCTCTGGTTAAGTGTGGATTGGCCATACTTCAACACTGATTAAGATTTGGCCAGGCCCTGAGGTTTCTCAGGACATCCTGAGACCTAAGATGGTGTGTCCCTAGACCTGCAAACCAGAGCCCAATTCAGTGAACTCAGAGACTGGCAGTGGGGGGGAGCTGGCATGTGGAGGAGTGAGTCTCTTCTTTGGACCTGGAAGGTTTGGGGCCAGACCCAAGAAATAGACACATTTAATCCCATCTTCGCTGTGGTTTGGCTTAAAACTGGTTCCTGTATGTTAGAAATTGTCAGGCTCACATAACTTATACAATATGAAATTCCACTTAAAACATGTATAGTATCGCTTACACACACCCGAAATTGTTCAGCACTGTTCAAATGACAATTTTCAAGCCTTCCCACCAATGTTTGCATCTTATTCAGCTATTCTCTTGCCTACTGGACAAACATTTAAAGTGAAAACATTAAGGAAGAAAAAAATTTAAATACAGAAAAATATATCTATTACACATAAGGGTTCAATCATTCTTGTTGTTGGGTGGTGTTTTTGGTTTTGTTTTGTTTTGTTGTCAACTTTAGCTATAGAACACCCATGGTTTACAGGAGTTCATAATCTACATAACTAAATTTATGAAACCCTTCTGTAAAATGATTTTCAAATGTCAGGTCTGCTCAAAGCGAGAGGCACTGGAAGATTTTACTCATCCTTGCTGGTCTTTCCAGATCCCACTGTCTGCTATCCTTACCCCTCAGGGAGGAGCAGCTGGGGATGCCCCACTCCCTCTTGCTCATTTACTCGCCATAAGAACGCAGAGTTCAGCTCTGCCAAAACCACATAGACAACCTAGGATACAACACTGGCACAGCCTGCATAAACCAAGATTGGTGCCTCCATGTTCTGATGGAGCAGTCCCCACCCCATGCCACCTCGACCAGGTTGAACTCCATTTCTGACTGGGGCCTCCATGGAGGGGGGAACACTCAGTGCTGGAAGAGCTTTAATACTGGGGGGCTCCATGTTGAGGCGGCTCAAAGAGAGCTTCTTTTCCAAGCCCCCCTATGGCAGAGATGTCTCTATCCTGGTACAAAGCCCACACTCAGGGCCCCCTGTGAGGGCCTCTCACCCTGTCATCACTCCCAGACTCCCTGCCCAAGGGCCACATGTCCCCTCCTAGGGCTGAGGTGAGCCAAAAGAGACTGCTCATAGATGGAGCTCTGGTACCAGGTCTCCCTGTTGTGGGAGTGACCCCTGCAGGGTGACCCTCCCCAGGAAGACCCATTGTAATTCTGGGCCTCAGGAGAACCCGCTGTGAAATTAGCGTGCCCCTGCAGGTCAGCCTTCTATATGGTAGGCCCACCCCAAAGTGGGGAGAGGTCCCGTGGAGCCCCAAGCCTTCAACCTCGCCTAGTCCTGCTCCTCCATCCCATAGCAGTGGCCAGTCTGAGTAAGCATCCAGCTTGGGCCTGTCCTTGCATGTTGCAAACAGTGGGTAGCATGACTAAAGTTGCCATAGCAATTCCTGGGACAGTGATATCAAGGGTCCCAGGAGTCCCTGGGACCAGTTTCCAGAAAGACACAGAGCTGGCCAGTAGCCACATTCCACACCATCCACTGAAGTCAGATAGGGACGCCTCTGGGTACTTCAACCCACCTCCCATAAGCATGACAGGCAAGATGCATGGCCTCTCTCCCACAGCCTCAAGCAAGCCCGTGAGAGATGCTGGGCCTCCTTTTCACACTGTCCAGAGAGACGGGAAGGGGCCAGGGCAGCCCAACTGTGGTAAGAGAGGGAATTCCACAAAACTGAGCCCCACCCCCCAACCTTGGCTCTGCACACATGGGCTGGAAGCGGGATGCAGACACTCACAAAAAGTCTGAATTCAATTTGAACCGTTTAGAGAAACCTTTCCAGTAGACAATGCAAACAGGGCTTCGGAGCAGTTCTCAGCCCTGGCTGCCATTCAGAACCTCTGCAGGTGGGGCCAGGCACCAACGTTTCTTAAAAGCTCTCCAGGTGAGTCTAGTGCACAGCCAAGGCTGAGAACAGCCCCTCTAGACCAGTGTGACCGAGAGAACTTTCTGTGACGATGGAAATGTTCTGTAATCACACTGACCAACTGGTCACATGTGACTATCCAGCACTTGAAATGTGGCTACCGTGCCTAAGGAACAGAATTTTAAATTTTATCCAATTTTAATTAATTGAAATGTAAACAGCCATATGTGGCTAGTGGCTACCGTATTGGACTGCACAGCCCTAGGCTATGGACTGGCTCTGTGGCCCTGGGCAAGTCATGGAGCCTCTAGGACTTCAGTCTCCTGGTGAGGCCGGTAAGGAACTCAGTGTCCTGTCCACAGTAGCCAGAGCAAATCTTGGTCCCCATGTCCCACTGCCCACCTGAGGGGTGTTTGGTGACACCAGCCCAAACCCAGGGAAATTGGTCAAGCTAGAAGAATGCAGGCCACAGCTCCTCAGGCCCCCTAGCAGATTTTGCTGGCTGCCCCCAGAGCATTTGGGGTGGGAAGATAGGGCCAGGTACCCATGAAACCAGAGGATAATCAGATTTCCCTCCTCCAGGGAGCCCTGAATTGTGGTGTGGTGAACCAGCCTGGAATAGTGCCAGCTATAAAATAACTGATGATTTTCATTTACCAAAGGTCACTGTACACCAAAAACCATGTGAAGGTTTAGCTACAACCCCAGGAGTGGTACAATATTATGCCCATTTTACTGATGGGGAAACTGATGCACAGAGTTACTAAATGGGGAGCCAGGATTCGAACCCAAGTCTGTCTGTCTGCAGAGTCTGAACCGTTAATCCTAACAAATACAGGAAGAAGAACTAAGAATCCTTAAATAGTTCAGGGCCCGGTAAAACTTAAGAGGGCCTCAAGACTTTACCCCCAATAGTAGGGATGGAGGCCGAAACAGTCCCAAGGCAGTGAACCCCACATTAGAAAGTCCTTTGCTGTCTCATATTTTATCTTAAACTGTCAGGAAGTTTAGCATCTACTCTTCTTTTCAATATCTTTTTAATATCAAATTAATGTTTTAATGATGGACCAGTTAATGCCAAGTCACACTGATATTCAGGAAGATGCCCCAGTTTATTCTGTGGTTTTATGACCTGCCCCCATCCTCAGTTTGAGAAGCAGGGCCTTAGAAGGGTCATTCAGCTGTTTATCAAAGGGAGTGGGACTGCCAAGACCAGAACCACAGGGGTCCTAGGGCACAGGGTTTCCAGAGTCTAGGTGCAGCTGGTTTAAATACCAATTCCCAGACCAGCCATAGAGTCTGACTCCATGGATCTGGGTGGGTGGGGCTGGGAGCCCACATTTATAACAAGCCCCTGGGATTGTGACATGGTGGTCCCAGGACCTGATAAAGAAACCCTGGGCACCATAGTGCCTGGACAGCTCCATCCTACCCTCGAGGAGCCAGGGGACTGTCACTCAGCTACGCCGCCTTGGCCAGGGACCCGGACTCGACAAGTCCTAGCTCTGACCCCAACCTGCTCTGTGATCCCATCTCAGGTCTCAGGTTCCCCATGGGTACAACAAGGACATCCATAGGTGACCTCTAGGGCACTTCTGGCCTCAATGGGTGGATGTGGTCAGCTGGAAGAGGAAGGGCTGGAGGCAATCGTAGGCAAGGCCCCTTGGTCTCCCTTCCTCATCATGCCACATTGGCCTCCCTCATGCTCAGACCCTCCTGAGGGCCTTTGCGCTGGCTGTTCCCTCTGTCTGGCTGCTCTTCCCCCAGCTGATCGCTTTGCTCACTCACGGTCTTTCGGGCCTGGGCCTGGACATCACCCCTTCAGAGACACCTCTGCTGGCCCCACCCCAGACACTCCTCATGCCTCCATCCCCTTCACTGCTTATATGCTGGAGCTTTCTCATCTATCTCCCCTGGGCTATGAGCTCTGTGCAAGCAGGGACCACACCCTGCTGATCACAGGGGGGTCCTGGGCACTCAGCCCTGGCTTGGCACTGGAAAAACTCACCAAACTTGTGTGACAGTTCAATCCCTGGAACCACCACTGGGCCTGAGGAACACCAGGAAATCCTTCCCAAGGTCCCCAGTGATGCTGGGACTCAGGGAGGGGCTTGCTATGGGGTCAGGAGCAGACAATTCTATTCCACAAGCATCTGTGGAATGCCAGCTGCGTGCCCCACCCTGTTCTGGGGTCCCCAGGCATTATGGAGGGTCATGGGGGAGGCAGATGATGAACCAGAGCCTCTGCTCCAGGAAAACCAGAGAGGGAAAGGGCCACCAAGCAGGCTGAGCCCTCTGTGTGTCCTTCCAGGTGTTCTGGCTCAGCACTGACGGTGTCCCTCTGTTGGCAGGATTGGGGGGCTTCCAGGAGAGGGCGCATGTGGGGATTTGAAGTAGAAGCAGGATGGGGTTTTCTTGTGAGGATCCAAGTGCTTTCAGAGGGAGGGTCCTGTCAGTTCATTCGGGTCCCCTCTCAAGAGCATATGGAATGGATGAAGGTGTGTGACTGTGTGTCTGTGTATGCCCACGTGTGCCTCTGAGTGCTTGTAGGTGATTGTGTGTCTGTGGCACATGTGCGCATGCCTATGGGAGATACTTGACGTGTGTACCTGTGCCTGTGTATCTTGGTTCGGGTTCCTCCAGAAGCTGAGAAAGGATTCAAGTTTAATTCATTTATTTGGGAGGTGACTCTAGAAAACACCAGTAGGGAGTGGGAGTGGGAGACAAAGGATGGAGAGCATCCAGTGAAGGGCATTATTAACCAAGTTACCACCTCAGGTGACCAGAGCCCAAGGTCGCTGGAGAGCCTGTGACCCAATACAGAATGTGCCTCAGGGTCATCTCACCTGAGGTGAGGGAGTCGAGGGTTTATCCACCCACACTCGACAGCCTGGCATTTCCAGCCAGTCCTACACCAGGCCTAGGGTCTTCTGGGGCAAAGAAAGCCCTCAGCACAGGGTCTCTGGTACTGGCAGTAAGAAGTCAGGCTTATGGGCCCCAAAATGGTCAGTAAGGAGGGAGCAGGTAGAGCGCCGACACCAGCTGCTACACCACATGTCTACGCTCCTGTGTATGAGCCACTGCCCAGTTACATCACGTGGATGCATGGACTCCAATGACCTCTCCTCGTGCAAACCTCCACTGGGCCAGAGGAAGGCTATTGCAACATCAGATGAGCTATGTATGGCCTTGCTCTCCTTCCCTTTCCTGAACAGGCCGGCTCAGGATTTGTCAAACCATGCCAGGCCTCCGCCAAATTTGGCCGAGCAGACCTGGACCTGCTTTGGGCAGCGGCAGCTTCTGCCCTTGGGCCAGGATGGAGGTGGCGGAGAGGGGAGTCAAATGGGCTGGGGGCAGGGAGATGGGGGAGGCCTTCTCTACTGCAGAGAAGGCAACCGGGGCCTCCTCTGTCTGAACCTTGCTGCCCACAGGAGCCTGGACAGTGGCCTCAAATGCCACTCGGGGGCAGTGGGGCCTGCTCATAGCTTGGGGTGCCAGAGAGGGGGTGCAGTCAGCGCTCCCCTTTAGAGGGTCCATCCTGAACAGGGCTGGAGGGGGAGAGGTCTGGGGACAGAGGCCTGGCCGTGGAGACCTGGGAGCAGCAGGAAGAAGGGGTGTGGCCACGGGGAGATCGTGACTGCACAGAGATGCACAGGAGGATCCGGAGTCCGGGCCGTGGAGTACCAGAACTCCCACGTGGACAGCTGAGAGCAGCACCAAGGACTGAGGCTATGTGGGGTCTGGGGGGACAGTGAGGGGCACCCCTGAAGTCTGCTGGGGAAGGTAAGACTGGAGCTTGGGGAAACCAGGACATGGAGGAGTTTTAGGAGCTAGTGAAGAAGACTAGCGGCCCCCAGCTGGGAGGGGATGGGGTCTCCCCTGAGGCTGCAGGGGGTGGGGTGCTGTAGTGGGTCAGGGAATGGAGCCAAGGGGGGTCCGTAGGGGAGAGGCTGAGCCCACAGGCTTGAAGTTGTATAGATCTGGGTTCCAATTCCATGTGCAACACTGACTTGCTCTGTACCTGTGGGCAAGAGCTTAACCTCTCTGAGCTTTATTTCCTTGTGTAAAATGGATATCCTAACAGAAACTAGGTGTATTAGTTTCCCAGGGCTGCTGTAACAAGACACCACAAACTGGGTGGCTAAAAACAGCAGAAATTTATCCTCTCCTACTTCTGGAAGCTAGAAGTCACAAAGCAAGGTGTTGGCAGGGTCCTTCCAAAGCCTCTAGGGGAGGACCCTTCCTTGCTTCTGGTAGACCCAGGGGTTCGGCTTGTGGAGCGTAACTCCAATCTCTGTCTCCTTCTTCATATGGCCTTCCTCTCTATGTGCCTCTGGGTCCAAATTTCCCTCTTCTTTTAAGGACACAGTTATGGGATTAGGGCCCACCCTCATCCACTATGGCCTCATTTTAACTTCGTTACGTTTTTAACGACCCTATTTCCTAATAAAGTCACATTCACAGGTACTGGGGAGTTAGGACTTCAACATATCTTTTTGGGGAACACAACCCTACGGCATAGGGTTGCAGTAGGATTAAACCACAGGCCTGGCACAGTCAGCTCTCAATAAATGGTAGGGACTTCCCTGGTGGCACAGTGGTTAAGAATCCTCCTGCCAATGCAGGGGACACAGGTTCAAGCCCTGGTCCGGGAAGATCCCACATGCTGCGGAGCAACTAAGCCCGTGCGCCACAACTACCGAGCCTGCGCTCTAGAGCCCGCAAGTCACAACTACAGAAGCCTGCCTGCCTAGAGCCTGTGCTCCGCAACAAGAGAAGCCACCACAATTAGAAGCTGCACACCAACATAAAGAGTAGCCCCCGCTCGCCACAACTAGAGAAAGCCCGCCCGCAGCAATGAAGACCCAACGCAGCCAAAAATAAATAAATTAAATAAATAAATTTTTAAAAATAAATTGTAGCTGAAAAAAGAAAATTTCCAGTTATAAACTGAATAATTCGTGGGGATGAACTGTACAGCATGGTGACTATAGGTAATGATACCGTATTGCATATTTGAACATAGGAGAGTGGATATTGAAAGTTCTCATCACAAGAAAAATAATTTGGGGGGAACTGTGTATGGCGACAAATGTTAACTGACTTATCATGGTGATCATTTTGCAATACATACAAATATCGAATCTTTACATTGTACACCTGAAACTAATATAATGTTTTGTCAATTAAAAAAACAAAGAAGGGCAAGCAGGGGTGGAGGGTGGAGGTGCAGGAGCGCAGACTGCAGACTTTTCCTGCACCTGCACACATGTGTGTGGGCAGATATGGACACATGAGAAGCAGGACACTGCTCATGGAGTTGCACCCAGGAGGGCCGGGATGAGTGACCTAGAGACCTCAGCCTGCAGTCCGCTGGCCAGGCAGAGCCATTCAAAGAAAGGCTCAGGGCCTGATGTCAGCTCCCTGGGCAGGAGGACCCTGAAGTCAAAGCCTTGCTTGTCAGGGACTTCCCTGGAGGTCTAGTTGTTAAGAATCCACGCTTCCACTGCAGGGGGCACGGGTTTGATCCCTGGTCAGGGAACTAAGACCCCACATGCCACGCGGCACAGCCAAAAATAATAATAATAAATATTTAGGAATAATTAAATAAATAAATTAAAAAGCCTTGCTTGTCAGAAGATTCCTTGGGAGTCCTGAGCAAGGCCACCACTGACATCACGGGCAAATTCATGGACTATCCCAACACCCAAGGCTGCTTAAACCCACAGCCTTGACATGACAGGGGAGGACTGTGGGTGTACAGCCAGCACAGCCACTTTCGGAGGGAGGCAGAACACAGACTCAGACAGGCCCCAGGGACTCCAGTGCAGATTCTGGGCAGCTACCCCGCAGACCTCACAGAGGACTAGGTCAGAGGGGAGTCTGCCATTCCAGGTGTGGTCCCAGAAGCACCACCTGAGAACTTGTAGAAATGCAGATTCTCGGGTGCGCTGCTGAATCTGGAGCCCTGGGGTGGGGCACAGAGTGAGCGGTCCACGGATTACTGGTGCCCCCCAAGCAGCCTTGCCCCAGTGCTCCCAGCCCACCAGAGGCTCTGAGAAGAAAGCGTGGGTGGGAAATGGGACCCACACTATCACCCCCCAACACCACCCTGAATGCTCTGGCAGCACACGGCCCTGCCAAAACCCACAAACAAGAAACCGGTTCACCTTTGTTCAGCCCAGCTGAGTTATATAATATGCTTTCCTAAGTTAACCACAGAACATTTTTTTCAGAGAACACCTGTTAAACAGCCTGAACGCAGACCAGAGCCACCTCAGGTGCACTTCCACGTATCTTCTCTGGTCTCCTGCCTGTGCCTAACACGCAACTGCCCTTTAGAAAGTGCACGAATGTCCCAAGGTGACCCTGACTGGACTCGGGTGATTTACAAACTACTAACGTTTCCCAAGCTCCCAAGGGGGACGTACTGACCTCATAGCCCTGACCTCATCAGGGATGCAGGTGGGGGAAGGGACAGTGATGACACAACCCAGGGAGCTAGAGAGCACTCGGGGTGGGGGGACAGTAAGGGTGAGAGGTGAAGCACCGTGCACAACCCTATGACCCTACACTGCCCAGCCCATGTGTGTGTGACACCGCGTATCACCATGGTGCATGGTGGCGGTCCTTGTATGTCTGCTGGCAACAAGTGTGACTTTTGCACCTACATGTGGCTGTTTTCATGTGTGTTGCTGTCCCTATGACTAGAGTGGCTGGGCATGTGGCTGTGCACGAGGGGGTGTTAGTGACTCTGGCACCTGTGGGCCTGGGACCACGTGTGAATTTGAGAGATATCCAGCGTGTGCACCTGTGAATGTGGCCAGCAGGCTGCTCTGGCCCCAAGAACTCCCAAACCTGAACTGTCACTTCAGAGCTGCCAGCAATTTTCTGTCTGCTAAGACATGGGCAGGCTGTGGAAAACTATTTTCTAAATGTAGTTACCCAGATATAAAGTGGGAGCGCTGCCACGCAGACCCATGGTCATCTGATGTGCTGGCCACAGAGGCAACAGGAGAAGGACCAGGAGAAAGGCTTAGGGTCTGCGATGGGGAAGACTTGCCACCTGCCCTCCGTCTGTCCTGCAGCCCTTACCCCAGCCCAGCCCCACGGGGCCTCAGCTGGGTCCTGACCACACACGCAGTCCACAGACCAGGACCAGGATCAAAGACAGCCAGCTCCAGGGTGAACACAGAGGACGGCGTGGAGGAAGATGGCATGGACCCCGGGGAGGGCCCTGTGAGTCTGTGCATGGACGAGATGGGGTGCAGCGGTAGGGTGCTCGCAGATCTCGCCGGGGGCAGACTCATGCAAATGCCAAAGCAACCGAGTGTCTGGTAACGACCTTTCTCAGATTCTCCTGCCCATCTCTGCACTATCTGCTGACCAGCCATTGGCTTCCCACTTTCCACACTTACCTCTTTGCTGACACAACTTGCCCACAAGCTGCCCCCAGCTCGGGGGCCTGAGAAACCACCACACACATGCATTCACACACAGTCCACGGAGAATCCTCGTCTATTTACCCACTCCATGCATTCATGCATGTGTGCATGCATTCATTCATTCACCAAATGCTCATGGAGCACCTCTTCTGAACCACCAGCTCTGCGGACCCCTCTAGTCCCCCAGGCCCCCCAAGTCAAAGCAATGAAAGCAAAGTCCCAACGGACCTCCATGTGGGTAGCTCAGAAAAGAGGAAGCTAGGGGCTGGGTGGGATGGTGGCCGTTAGCTGGAGGGAAGCTCTGAGCTGGTGTCACAACCAGGTCTTTGTATCAAGCCGGATGGGCTCTGGAGGTTGGGTAAATGCCATGACTGCCCTCCTCTGACCCCAGGCTCCCCTGACTGGACCTGGCACTTCACTCTGCCTGAAGCCCAGGGTCTGTCTCACCTAGGATTGACCCCAAGGCTTCAGAGCTGTCCCCCAATCCCACACCCCACAGAACAAGGTCCACCTCTCTGTTAGCTCTCGGGGGGCCCCTCAGTTGGGCCCAGGCTGCCTTTGCTGCCCCTCATGCTCATTCTCACCAGCTACACCAGCCTCTGTGACTTCAACAGAGGTTTGGAGGCCTTCCAGCTCCTCCCCACTCTCCCTCCTCAGGGTCCTCAAAGGCCTAGAGAGCCCGAGCCCATCTTCCAAGTACTGCCCACTTCCCCCAACTTGTCATCCATGCGTCCTCGTTTGCATTTTGCTCATAATGATAGCAATATAATGAGACGTATGCAACACCTCCTTGGTGCCTGGCACGATGGGTGATATTTCCAACTGCCTATATCATGAAGCGCAGTGACTAGAGCTGGAAGCAAACAAGGTCATGGATCCCCAGCCCGGCCTCCTCCTCCCCAACATCACCTGGTTGGCTCTTCTCATTCTTCAGGACTCACCTGGAATGTCCCATCCTCAGGAGTCCTCTCCAAGCCCCCAAATAAAGCAGTCCCTGTTCTGGCCACTCAAACGACCTGTGTGAGCTCTCACTCTCATGTGATCACGTGTTTGGATGGGCTTGTGTTTACATCTGTCTCCCCCACTAGACTGTCTACTCATGAGAGCAGGACTGCATCTGTCTTGTTCACAGCCGCTACCCTGGGACCTAGTTCAATGCCCGGTAAACAGTAAGTACACAATAAGTATTTGCCGAATGAGTAAACCTATTTATCTATTTTTTGAAAACAACCTCACTCCAGCAAGAATCTGAGGTTGTTTATAAGAATGCATACAATTCTATATGAGAGAAAAAACAAAGTTGGAATCAAAGATTTTGACCTTCTCTACAAACAATGAATGCAGGAGAGGTTGTGGAGAAAAGGGAACCCTCCTACACTGTTGGGGGAAATGTAAATTGGCACAGCTACTATGGAGAACAGTATGGAGTTTCCTTAAAAAACGAAAAATAAGGCTTCCCTGGTGGCTCAGAGGTTGAGAGTCCGCCTGCTGATGCAGGGGACACGGGTTCATGCTCCGGTCCGGGAAGATCCCACATGCCGCGGAGCAGCTAGGCCCGTGAGCCATGGCCGCTGAGCCTGCGCGTCTGGAGCCTGTGCTCCGCAACGGAAGAGGCCACAACAGTGAAAGGCCCGTGTACCGCAAAAAAAAAAAAAAAAAAATCTGGATGTGAGGCTTTTCTCGAAAAATGGGAGGAAGGCCTGGCCACACCGGGCTGTGTTCCTTGAGATGACAATGGCCGGAGCTGAGATGGGGCCTCCCCTCAGCCCAGGGGGTGCAGGGCATGCACTGCCTCACCCCATCTGGCCTCTGTGGGCCTCTGTGCTGCTGACCCCAGGTCTATGCTGCAAAGAGATTAGCTTGCAAGGTCTGCAGAGTGCAGAGCGGGGCTGAGAAGGCTTCCCTAAGGTGAAGGGAAGCCATCTCTCCTGGTTGATTTCACTCACGATGACTCTAAAAGCCACAGCACAGTCACCACAGTTTTAGGGCTGGTGAATGTTGACATGTCACAAACCTGTTAGTCTTGCACAAGAATCAGTTAACTCAGTACCCGCCAGGCCCCAACAGTGCCTCTGGTCTCACCCCTGACCAGAGCTTGAGGGCTTTAATTAAACCCAAAGGGAACCCCTGGAGCGAGGGAGCCACCAGCAGCCCCTTGGGCAATGAGGTGGGTGACAGGGCAAGGACATATTGGGAGAGGCAGGAAGGCAGGCCTGGCTCTAATCTTGACTCCAGCTCTGAAACTTTGGACAAGTCACTTCTCCAAGCCTCCGTTCCCTCATCTGTATCCAACAGCTGACACTAACTGCATACTGTTTCCAGAGGCTGGTCCCTCCCCCAAGCATGGAGGCAGGGTCTCAGGGAGTCCTCGTGTCAACCTTGTCCATAGAAAGTATCCCAGTCAGGGGTCTCCAAAGAGACAGAACCAATAAGATATATATTTAGCATATATGGAGAGAGAGAGGTTTATTTCATTTTAAGGAATTGGCTCATATGATTGTGGAGGCTGGCAAATCTGAAATTTGTACGGCAGGCCAGGAGGCTGGAAACTCAGGCAGAATTTCTATATTACAGGTTGGAGCAGAAGTCCTTCTCCAGGAAACCTCAGGTTTTGCTCTTAAGGCCTTCAGCTGACTGTATGAGGCCCACCCACATTATCAAGGATAACCTCCTTTACTTAAATTACAGATGTTAATCGCATGTACAAAATACCTTCACAGCCACATCCAGACCAGTGTTTAAACAAACAATAGGCAACATCGCCTAGCCAAGTTGACACATAACATTTAACCAACACAGAACGCATTATTTCCTTTTGCGCATGAGGAAATTGAAGCTCAGAGAGGCTGTGCCACACGCTTAAGGCTAAGGAGCACAGAGGGATGGAGCTGGGAGGTGAACACGAGCCAGAGTCGGCTCCACTCTGAGGACAGGGCTGCGGGTGGCTACTCCACACGGGGCGGGTGAGGATCAGATAGGAAAATGCACAGAAGTGCATGGGACCATGTCTATGGTAGGGACAGAAATCAATAGGGCAGTGGGTGGTATTAGGGAATTACTGTAAGTACTGAGAAACGACAGAATGGCGTGGGAACAGGGAAAGGAGGCAGAGGAGTGTTGCTCCACCCCATGAGGGATGGGTTCTAGAGTGTAGGGCAGAGAACCTACAGTCCCCGGGCCCCCCAAGGAGGAGGGGGGCAGAAGGTGGACTCCAGCAGGCTGTGATCTCCCATGTCAGGCAACGAAGTCCAGAGCCTCTGACCCACGTGCAGGGCACAGAGAGGGAGCACAGTGTCGCCAGCATGTGGGGTCAGAAAGATGTCTCGCCTCCTGAGGCTGTGGCTGGTTGCCCAGACGTTCCTGGAAGTGGGTGATTTCCCCTAAGGGTCCAGCTGGCTGGCTCCTTGGCTGGTCACTGCCATGTGCCCACCCTAACTGGACCAACACCCAGAGGTAGAGAAAAGCTTCCACTGAGACCTGAAACCCTTAGACACAGTCCCAGCCTCATTCCTCCCAGCTTCCTTAATCTCCCCGGGGTGGAGCGCTAGATCAGAGGCAGAAGGCCAGCAGGTCAGCCATGTTCTCCACCTGCTGGCTGTGTGACCTTGGGCAAGTCACTTAACTATTTTGAACTTCTGTCCAACGTATGTGGCTAATCATTACACAGACCTAGAGGTCTGCTTCGGGGCTAGAGGGCTGCTTCTCCAGGACCAGGCCAAACATCTGAATAGAGTTGTTGCCAAACATCTGAATAGAGCTGTTACTTGTTGCCATACTTGTTCATCATAGTATCATCCTCCCTGGCCTTCTTTTTACACCTGTCCACCCAGCACCACTTCGCTGAGCCTCGCTCACTCTCTCCCCCATCCTCCCTTCCTTTTTCCAGCTCCCACATCTTCTGGTCAGAATGTGTGCTGGGTAGGCTTTTAAATGCCTCCAGGGCCAGAGAGAAATGAAGTCTCTTGCCTTGGTTGATAATCGCAGTGTTGATAACAGTGGGATTCTGGCAATGGTTGGTTGGGACTCTGACCCCCGCCCTCCCCTCTGCCACATACCTCGTCCTTCTCCCTCTTGCCTCCAGCCTCCCTGGCCCCCTAAGTCCCTCCTCCACACCAGGCTCCTCTAGCCTCCCCAGAGGGCCCCTCAGCCTGGCTGCTCCATCAGAGGTGGTATCTCATTGATACCAGGTCCCAGTTCCAAGGTGGGTCCCCCCTCCCCACCACTGTCCATCCCAGGCCCCTTGCCCACACTGGTCACAGCCTGTAATGGTTCCTTTCCTGGGGTGCCTCCCCAGCAGCCCAGGGCAGGGAGCGAGGCTCCTTCACACTGTGCACCCAGCACCAGCTGGAGGAGGCAGGCTTAGCCTGCTCCCTTCACCCCCCATCGCCACTCCATCACCTCAGGGGCCCTGCTCTGACCTGACCTGCAGGCAGGGGCTGGGGGTGAGGACAAGCACTGGGGAACCCACTTCTGGGCCAGCCTGATTCTTCCCCTCACCCCGCAACCCTCCTCCAAAGGCTGAGGGCAAAACAGCCTAGTGTGTGGGCTAGAAAGCAGGACACCTGGATCCCTTTGCAGCACAAACCTCACTTGCTGTGTGGCCTTGAGCAAGTCCTCTCCCCTCTCTGGGTCTTAGTCATCCCGGCTCTAAAATGGGTTAGGGCTACAGACACACACTCAGAGGTCTGCAAGGCCAGACAGTTGTCACTGCTTGGACATCACATGTCCACAGGGTTGGGGACCCACTGAAGGGAGCGCTGGTGGAGAAGTGGAGAGAGCACATCCTGCCTGGGCCAGCCCAGGGGCTCCAGGTCTGCTGAGTCCTCAAGAGAAGCTGGAAATCTGAGTTTCAATTTAACAACCTCCTGACTGCAAAATCTTGACAACTAATTCACATGTTTAAAAGCACTGTGTGGGGACTTCCCTGGTGGTGCAATGGATAAGACTCCACGCTCCCAATGCAGGGGCCCCGGGTTTGATCCCTCGTCAGGGAACTAGATCCCACATGCATGCCGCAACTAAGAGTTCGCATGCCACAACCAAGGAGCCTGCCTGCCGCAACTAAGACCTGGTGCAACCAAATAAATTAATTAATTAAAAAAATAAAAGCACCGTGTGGGTCAAACAGAACATGTCTGGGCCACAGTCTGTGGGTGGTAGACTAGAAGGCTAGGCTCCAGGGCCCTCTGGGGCTCTCTGGAAGGATAGTGGTTGCTCTGGGGGCATTTCCTGCTCTCATTTGGCAAGAGGGTGGCGTGCTGTTCCTTGTGTACCACCCCAGACCTGCTTCCTGGAGCATTTGATGGCTTTGCTCCACTCTGGCCTCTTTCCCCGACTAGTCAATCGGAGTCCACCCCTTGACCTGTAGATGGCTTCACAAACACAGGCCCAGGCCTGCCCCAGCTAGGCCAGAGCCTGAGAGGGTTCCAAAGGCAGGGCCAGCATAAGGCAGGTGTTGGGGGCCTCAGAACCCTCTTGCCCCGCCCAATCCCCAAATTCCTATCATAACTCCCGGGCCCTATCACTGTAAACCCTGGAGCTCATGTTTCCAACCCTCAGGGCAGACCTGAGCTGTTTCTAGAAACTCTAACCACTCTGCAAAGCTGGCCCCTCACCCACCACTATTCAGACAGGGACTGACACCCCAAGGATCACTGCTGGGCCAAGGCCAAGGCCACACTGACCATGAGCAGCACAGGCTGGAGGTTTTGTCTGTCTCTAAAACTGTCTCATGTCCATTCGGGTCTCCTCAAGGTGAAGGCTAGCAAGATTTCTCAGCTGGCTGGCAGATGTGGAAAATGAGGCCCAGAGGAAAGCAGTAAGCTTGCTCAAGGTCCCTGGGCTGGGTGATTCTTATAGAGGGGCACTGCTAAAAATAGTTCCTGGAACCCAGAGTGGAAAAGGATGAATCCTGGGGCTAGCGTCAATGTTTTTCTTTTGCCTTGATCCCTGGGCAGATGCTGTACGCAGCAGCCCCTGAGGGTGAAGATGACGCAGACGGGGCAGAGAGTGGGGAGGAAGGAGAAAGTCAGGGAGGCCAGATCCCAGCATCATCCCCAGAACGGAGCCTGACCTTGCCTGAACTCCGGAGGCTTGGGCTCCCCTGCCCAGGGCCAGGGTGATAAGATGAGTTTATATCGCAGCTCTGAGGAGGGAGGCAAGACAGGATTGAGGGAGAGAAAAGAGAGGGAAGGAAAAATCACGGGGGAGGGAGAGGGGAGTAAGAATGCTAAACCCAGGAGAGGGATGACAACTTTGCCAGAATGGGGCCCACCCAGACTCATCACTGAGGCAGGAGAGGCACTCCCACTTCACAGATGCAAAATCTGAGGCTTAGGGCATGGGGTAATTTGCCCAAGATCGCAGAATCAGAAAGTAGCACAGTCAAGATTAGAATTCATGGCTTTAGCCTTTGCCCTTCAAGCAAGGTCTCAAACTGGAAACCACTCAGGCAGCATTTCCCAAAATGTGGCCCCAATATACCCTACCCCTGCATTACCAGGAGGGAGCCTGGTTAAAATGCAGATTCCTGGGTCAGAATCAAAGGGGCACGGCCCAGGAATATGCATTTTGACCAGTGCCCTGCTGGTGGTTCTTTGAGACCTAACACTGGGAAGCTCTGTGGCTCTCTTTTGGCTTTTCTGGTCTGACTTCCTAGCCCTACATCCTAGCTGCACCCCTGCAGCCAAGCTATTCAAACTGAGTCACCCTGCCCTCCAGGATAGAACTGGGCCTTTCCCATTCAATGACTCGCCCACCAGTCTCCCAGTCCCATATAGACCCACCCTTCCAGCCAGTACCTCTCTTCTGGAAGCCTTCCTTGTGGTTGGGATTCCCCTCTCCTTCAGTTTATGTTGAAGTAATATTGGGTTGGCCCAATAGTTCGTTTGGGTTTCCCATAACATCTTACAGAAAAACCCTAACGAACTTTTGGGCCAACCCAATAGCCTCCTCCTCCCTCTGGAATTATTTACAACATCCTATTTTACTTTCCGGGTGGATCTGCTTTGTTTCCCAACCTTTCCCTCTATTAAACAGGAAACTCCCAGAGGACTAGAAACTTATTGGTTTAAACAATAAGCCGCTGAAATCCATGACTTCACTTGACCCTCTGCCAACCACAAGTGGCAAGGCTGGGAGAGCTTTACAATGAGGAAATGGAGCCTTAGAGAGATTGTAGCCTACCTAAGACCAAATAAGATTGAGCCGGGGTTAGAACCCATGTCCAGTTCCGATGTCCAGTTCTTTCTGCTTCTGCTTTGCCTCTGATCACTCAAACAGCTCTGCGACGCGGGCAGGACAGGGATTATGATCCCATTGCTCAGATAAGGAAAAGTGAGGCCCAGAGATGGACAAAGCACTCAATACCATCTTTACCCTGTTTTGGCTGCACCTGGGTCTGACCTTTTCTCTTACCCTCTCTCCGGCTGTTGGGCACTGCCCAGGGCCCCTCAGCAGGATGGGGCAGAGCTGAACTTTGGGTTCCCAGGCAAAGCCCTCATCCTGGACCCCTGGAATGGTCCCAGTGCCACTCCAGACCCAGGTGCCTCCTCTTCAGGTGGAGACTCGCCTCACCTGCCTGGCAGCTGGCTGGAGATTCAAAGAGAGGGAATTGGGAAATACCTGGACACACCTTGGTCACCATCACTCTAGACTTTGTCCCTCTTATTAATGCCCAGCTGAGGAGGAAGCAACCTGGGTGGTCCTTTCCTGAAAAGTGGAGGAGGGCAACTCTGAGCCTGGCACGGGCCCAGCCCAACCAAGCCCAAGTTAAGCTGGGAAGGGTGTGGAGCAAGGAGGCCAGGCTGGCGTTCCTGAGAGGGGTTTGCCAAGCTGTACTCCACAGGTGTGGTCTAGGGGAGACTCAAAGGAGGTGAGGGCAACTCTGAACTTTGGGAGAGAGTACTGAGTCACCCAGCTGGTGCCCGGCCAGGGTGGCCAGCAGGGACTTTGGACAGCCCACAATGGAAAATAAAAATAATAATTGGGCTTCCCTGGTGGCGCAGTGGTTGAGAGTCTGCCTGCCGATGCAGCGGACATGGGTTCGTGCCCCGGTCCGGGAAGATCCCACATGCCACGGAGCGGCTGGGCCCGTGAGCCATGGCCGCTGACCCTGCGCTTCCGAAGCCTGTGCTCTGCAACGGGAGAGGCCACAACAATAAGAGGCCCGCGTACCGCAAAAAAAAAAAGTAATAATAATAATAATTAATATATGTCAACCCCCAACTATGTGTCAGGCCCCATGCCTCCACCCTCACCTCCCACCCAGTGTGTAGTGTGTGGGTTCCATCCAGCCCTGTTCCTTGTGCTCCTTCTCTGCATCAGGTTAAGTCCCTTTATTTCGGACCAGAAAAATGCCACGGCTGGGTCTCCGTCTGCTTCTCCTCGTCCTCCTCACTACGGATCCCTCCCTCCAGCTCCCTGGTCATCACCCCCAGGACCACTCCATCCTTGGTCAACCCAGCCCCACCTCCTCCGGGAAGCCCTCCGCCATGAAAAAAGCCCCGGTGGGTCAGATCCTGCTTAAGACCCTGGTCCGGAACTCCTCGTTTCCCCTGCCTCCTCTATATCCAAGGCACCCGTTTTTGCAGCCCTATAACCCCCTGGTTACCCTAGAGGCGCTTCCCCTCCGACTCTGCCCTTTTATGCTCCACAAAGGATTCTGAAGCATAGGGTAGTTAGGGGAAGCGGCAAGGTGGTGCAGCATGAAGTCATCCGTCCCCAGCCTTGTTCTTCGTCCTCCCAGCAGGCCGTCCCGGTAAGCCCAGGTCCCACCAGCACAAACCGAGCCTAAGGAGGAGTGCCTTTACGCCCCGCCCCGCCCTTCCAACTTCTGGAGTGCCCCGCGGCACGCCTGCGCGGAGGACGCCCCGGCCCATGGCGCATGCGCAGCTGTCTATCTGTGTATATTAGGACGACTGGGTTCGCGGCCTGAGGATTCTCGCGGATAAGGGCAAGGGTTTGTTTCTACCCTTGTTTGGGTACACGCCGCCGACGCCGCCGACACCGCCTCCGCCGAGTCTCCCGCGCAGGTGAGGGCCCCGCGCTCTGGATGCGGCGCGGCCGGGGACAACCCCCGCGTGTCCTGCTTGCCTGCGCCCCGCTACTCCGGCCATTGGGACCCCATCCCCCACCGCTCCAATCACCCGCCGCCTCGGGGTCAACTTTCATATGCCCGATCTTCTACGTGATCGGCCCCCTCACGGCGTTCCCCGTTTAATTGACCGCTTTCGAATTCCCTTCTTAGACACCTCCCGTTATTCTCGAGCTCTCGACGCCCCGGGTAACCACAGACCTCCCCTGCCCAGGACCACCACTTTCCACCAGACCCACGGCCCTCATTTTTCAGCCCTTGTCTCTTCCCAGTTAGCCCCAGCGGCGCTTCCCCTCGTATCCCTGGCCTTCTTTATGCCCCCTCCTTTCTCAGTTATGCCCAGTTCACGGAGCTGTAGGGGCATAACCTCGGGGAAATCCTGGCCTCAGGAACCCAGGGCCGGACTGGATGCCTTCTTGGGGTCTGGGAGTGTAGGGACCCGGAGAAGATCAGGATCCCTAAGAGTCTTCTCTGCCTTGATGGATGACAGTGGCTTCTTCCCTGGCCTCACTTCTTCACCTGGGTGGGTGCCAAGGTGTGTTATCTGCACTTCTGCACTGTGTATCTTCCTCAAGGAGCCTCTGACCTCCTAAACCTGTTCCTGACTTGTCCCTCCTGTCCCACCCCCTTGGTTATTGATCATCAGTATTTACCGTATTTGGTAAAGTAGTTTTGCAGGTGCCTTTGTATGGAGCTGGGGAATGAAGGTGATCTGGGTAGAGTGTGGTCACCACTTCTTAGTTGAGTCCCTCATCAGTGCTGTCCTTAGACATTTTTGAGTGAGACTTGTTAGTATCCCACAGTACCCTTGCTATAAATTTCAGGTGACACCTGAACCCAGTGACCTTGGAGTGGTATTTGCGTGATTATTAACAAGTGTTGGTATCACTCCCCATCTTTGTACAGGATCAGTGCACCTCCGGGACATGGAGACTGTTGTTCGCCGCTGCCCATTCTTATCCCGAGTGCCTCAGGCCTTTCTGCAGAAGGCAGGCAAATCTCTATTGTTCTATGCCCAAAACTGCCCTAAGATGATGGAAGTTGGGGCCAAGCCAGCCCCTCGGGCCCTGTCCGCTTCAGCAGTACTCTGCCAGCAGGTCAAAGAAACCCCTCCGGCCAACGAGAGTAAGTGTCCTTAGCAATGAAGTAGAGAGTGGTGATGTTTGCATTCATTACAAGACCCTGGAAGCAATTCTCACGCACAGTGCTGATGAGGGTCACGCGAGGCGGTTACTTGGTGCCAGGGTCAGTTCTCTGCATAGATTATCTCATGGAATTGTCATCCTAACCCCACAAAGTAGGCAGTTTTAGTTTTCACATCTTTAAAGGTGAAACAGTGGCCAGCATTCCACCTTGTGGATTGCATGTCAGTGTCTGTTGGAGTTTGTGAGTTGTCAGTTCCTGGTTCATGTAAATGTAAAGTTGGAATCTTTATGTAGAGTTGGAATGTAGAAGCTTGTAGCTTTTAAAGTTGTGATTTTTTTTCTTCTTTTTTTTTTTTTCCTTGCCTTTGCTATGTTGCCTGACCTGTGCCTTTTGCCCTCAATTCCTTTCTGTGCTATGCCTTCCCAAATTCCTGGTAGTTTCTTATGCAGTCACTTATCATACCTTATCTCTTTGTCTGGCTCCAGACCACATAGGCTATTCCAGGCTAAACCATCTTCAAAGTCAACTCTACCTGTGAGTTTTTCAGTTAGGTTAGGCTACACTGAGGTATCAAGCAACCCCCAAATCTCAGGGCTTAACACATAAAGATTTCTGCCTTGTTCACGCAAGGTCCACTTTGGGTCATCAGGGCAATTCTGTTCTAAGCAGTGACCTGGGGTTCCACACTCTGGTGTCCTACAGCTTTAACTCTGAAATAGGTGGCTTTTGGGTCACTATTGCATAAGGGGAAAGTGAGAGGGTCTCAAACCAGCTCATCTTTTTAAAACTTTTCATAACAGTAAATTTCAATTATGAACAACAATAATCAATCCAGGGCCAATTTTGCTTCACTTGTGTCCCCATTCACCCCGCCTGCTCCCACTGGATTAACTTGAAACTGATTCCAGAAATTTCCTCTGTAAATATCAGTATGCACCTTCAAAAGATATGACTCCTTTCTTTTTTTTTGCGGGCGGGGGCACACCACGTGGCATGTGGGATCCTAGTTCCTTAACCAGGGATCGAACCAGTGGAAGCGCGGATTCTTAACCACTGGACCGCCAGGGAAGTCCCTATGAGTTCTTTCTAAAAGCACCATCACAATACCATTATCACACCTAAAAAATGATGCAATTTCCTAATATCATCAAATACTCAGCCCCACCAGCTCTCGGATATTTTAGCCAGGAAGCAACACACAACATCCATTGGCCAGAACTCGTCACACAGCTCCAACTAAATGCACGGATGCTAGTTTTCTCTTTTTTTAATTATGTTTTTTACTGTGGCAAAATGCATATAACATAAAACTTACCATCTCAACCATTTTTAAGTGTACGGTGGTATTAAGTACATTCATATTGTTCTGCAGCCATCACCACCATCCAGTGTCCAGAACTCTTTTCATTGTCCCAAACTGAAACTCTGAGCCAACTAAATACTAACTCCCCATCCTCCTCCCCCAGATCCTAGCAAACATTATTCTACTTTCTCTCTATGAATTTGACTACTCTAGAAACCTCACATAAGTGGAATCATAAAAAATTTGTTAAAGTAGTGATTTTTTTGACACATGTATCTTTTCTTTTTTTTTTTTGGCACGGCTTGCGGGATTTTAGTTCCCCGACCAGGGATCAAACCCAAGCCCCCTGCAGTGGAAGTGCTGAGTCCTAACTACTGGACCACCAGGGAATTCCCTTAACACATGTATCTTTATTTTGTATATGAATTTTTAAATTTTGCTTTTAATAAAGACATCAGAGATTTGGTTTCGGTCTGTCTTTGCCAGGAAAGAACGAAGCTTTTCAGATATCACTTAATTCTAGGGAATAATTTACCTTACAGGCTCTGTTAGGTGTGTTCTCTGGATGTGGACTTGTAAGAAAAGAATGTTTTTTACTAGAAAGGATTTAATCCTTTCTAGGATTCCTTTTCCTCTTTACCATTGTTTAGGAGTTAGTTATGTTTTTTACCATTCTGTCCCTAGCAGTAGATTCCTCTTCTGTTCCTGGTTGAGTAAAATGTGACTTATCCACTTGATAGACTGCCATGCATCCATCACAAATGATATTCACAAACTATTTACTAGCTTATGTAGATCTTTATAATGAAAAGGGCAGAATAAACAAGCATATACAGAATAAGTACAACTTTTTCTAAATCTACACATAAGGGGTAAAGAAAGATAATATGCCAAGTTGTCTGCAATGGTTATGTTTTGAATAATAGAACTCTATTTTTCTAGACCTCCTACAATGAATATGTATTTACTGACTTTTATAGTGAGTGAAATGAACTTGAAAGCAGGTTTTTTTTTAATTTTATTTTTTCACCGCACAGCATGCAGGATCTTAGTTCCCACACCAGGGATTGAACCCCTGCCCCCTGCAGTGGAAGGGTGGAGTCCTAACAACTGAACTGCTGGGGAATTCCCCAAGGCAATTTTTTTGCTTTCCTTTATAGATTTTAATACAAACTGTATTGAGACACTGCCCAAGTTGTAGGAGAGCCTAGCCTATGACTCACAGGAGGATTCCAGAATGATGAAGAAAGACTTCTCTGGAAGGAAGATGAATGCATTTGCTCAAGGGGAGAGGGAAGTCTAGAAGCTTACCAGCCAACTGCATTAAGTCATGAACTTCTTTGAGGCATTTAGAGAAAACTGGTAGTTTATCTGTTAAGCAATGGCAAGCTTTTTTTGTCAAGAATCTGTTTAGGAAATATTAGCAGAGAAAAAAACCGTATGACCACTTCCAGTTACCTTCAAGAGTGTGTCCTCGCATGAAATATGCTGAGTGTACTTGGGGTAGATTTACTGGAAATAATTCAACTCAAGAATGCTGGGCTGTCTAGAACCAGAAAATACTACTTTGGGGATTTATAAGTGAGAAATACTATGGGTTTGAGAGGTAGGTGAACTGTGCCGGTTAACTCTTCACAGGAACATTGTGTCCAGTGAGGCAGATGAGAAAACAGTTGATTTAGCAGAACCTAATAAGAATAAACTTGTCTTTGGATCATGGGATAGAGTAAGTATAAGGTTTGTCTTTGAGGCAACAAGAGAAAGAAACAAGTGGGCTTCTGTGTACCGTGCAACCAGATCTGATGCTTCCGTTTTAACATTTCCCCCCTCAGAGAACAAAACTGCCAAAGCCAAGGTGCAGCAGGCTCCTGATGGATCCCAGCAGACTCCAGATGGCACGCAGCTTCCGTCTGGACACGCCTCCCTTGCCGCGAGCCAGGGCAGTGCGAGCAAATGCCCTTTCCTGGCAGCCCAGATGAGCCAGGGCGGCAGCAGCGTCTTCTGCAAAGCCAGCCTAGAGCTTCAGGAGGATGTGCAGGAAATGCATGCCGTGAGGGAAGGTAAACAGACGACACGAGCCATCAGAAGAGCGAAGAGGTTCTGTGGCTCTTTCAGACCCTCAGATTTATGTGTGAACTATTATTAGGGTAGTATTTGTGTCAGCACCTTCCTGTTTTAGGGCCGAGGAGGAAGGTCATCAAGATAGAGGACTGTATGGCAAAATGTGGGAGTTCTTTTTCTGTGTGTGTGTGTAGGATGTAACCAGCTTTTACAGTAATTCTTTAATTTCTGAAAATATCCCTCAGGCATAAACTATTACCAGTTGTCCTTTGTTTCTTTCCCACCATTTGGTTGGATAAAAGGTAAAAAACAGTGTTACTGCAGTAAGTGCTAGTTTTAGGACTCCCAAGCTGTGTGTCTTAGTGGTGGTCATTGAGTGGCAACCTTAATTCCACTTGTGGCTGTATCCATGGAACACATAAGGTCCCCAGAAATTCTCCCCAGCAGAAATGATACAAGTGGCTGAAATTGTTTTCTGTGAAGAAAATCAGGGTAGGGGGGGTGTGATGGGGAAGGCAAACCAGCCAGAAAAAAAAAACTTTGGACTTTAATGTTCCTCAAAGCTGACTGGTAGCTCTGAAAACAAAACCAAACAGTAACTAAAGAAGAAGAAAAGCTTCATACACTCAGTTACATCTCACTTTCGTTATGATGGGCTATTTTTGTGAACTAGGCAGTAAGCCATTTTTAACAGTATGTCTGGAAGGTATTGTAGACTCAGAATAGAACATTGGTCCCCTTTGCCTCTTGTTACTTTTGTTACAGAGGTTGCCCAAACCTCAGTGAATCCCAGTGTGATTAGTGTGAAGACCGATGGAGGGGAGCTGAGTGGTTTGCTGAAGAACTTTCAGGACATCATGCGAAAGCAACGACCAGAAGGAGTGTCCCACCTTCTTCAAGATAACTTGCCAAAATGTGAGTCTTCTTGTTATTTGCCTGATGCAGGAGAGTTTATAACTTAAACATACATCAGATTAAACGTATAATTGCATGGTGAGTTGTGGATTAAAAGCCATGTCTCTTGCTTGATGCAAGTAGATGCTCTTGGCTATAGTGAATGCCAGTCCTATTGATAGCCTGCCTCATCTCTCTTAATACCTACTGTCTGCTCACGGGGTCAGACATTGTCATTTGAGACATACACAGACTCAAGATAAGGATGTCAAGGAACTTGCCCAGATGAGTACTTAGTACTTAGTACGTTAGTTTGTCTAGAATCTCCTTGCTCCCGAATGGCCAAGCTGGGATTGGAACCTAGGTCTTACACCAAAGCCTAGATGTGCTTTTTAACCATCAAACTGTACCATCTTTTGTTCGGTTTTTAGCTGTTTCCACTTTTCAGTATGATCATTTCTTTGAGAAGAAAATTGACGAGAAAAAAAATGACCATACCTATCGAGTTTTCAAAACTGTGAACCGGAGGGCGCAGCTCTTCCCCATGGCAGATGACTACTCAGACTCTCTCGTCACCAAAAAGCAGGTGTCCGTCTGGTGTAGCAATGACTACCTAGGAATGAGTTGCCACCCACGGGTGTGTGGAGCCGTCATGTAAGTAGCCTTCAGTTTTCAGATGTCACTGGCACGTCACTGGCATGACTTAGCAAGACACTGATGATTTATAGAAATTGGATCTTTTATGAGGGGGATATTCAGCAGCTGAGAGTGTGCCATAGCAAAATGCTCCTTAGCCTTTAAAAATATGTACAGGTTACTTTCAGAGAAACTCTAATGTGTAAATAGTTGGTGGAGCCCCTTTGTGAGAGTTTTTTCTGGGCTCATTGACTACACATGTCCACTTACTACCCCTCCACAGGCAAGTCTTGCACAGAGGCTTCCTGGCTTGTGGCTGTGGGTGGAGAAATACAAATCGAGCAGCACTGGATGGTAGAGGGACTGCCCTGGTGGTACAGTGGTTAGGACTTCACGCTCCCAGTGCAGGGGGCCCGGGTTCAGTCCCTGGTCAGGGAACTAGATCCCACATGCATGCTGTAACTAAGAGTTCACACACGACAACTAAGGAGGCTGCTTGCTGCAACTAAGACCCAGTGCAACCAAATAAATAAATATTAAAAAAAAAAAAAGGGCTGGTAGAGCCTGTCGTTCATGTCCTTCAGGAGGTTTGCCATGGCTAGGAACACTTGAGAGAGTTGCTGGTCAAACTCTCCAAGCAGGCTTGCTAGAGAGAGCCCAGTCTGAGGTTTAGTAATAGAGATAGCCTAACATTACGGAACTGGTTCACAAAGAGTTTAGGTAACCACCATTCAAGATGTCCCTCTAGAGCCTGAGGTCGTGTTATTGGAGAAAAAGATGTTTGTCAGAGAAAAGAAATCTCAGTAAGTTAACTAAAACTCAACTAAGATTGTTAACACTTGCTCTTGATGTTCCCTAGAGGCCTCATCACCCTGGTGTTGAGACCTTCTCCCGCCCAGTCTAGAGATGAAGTGGGTTGAAACTTGTGTGAACTTCTGGTTCACAGGGAGAGAGGTGCTACCTCAACATCAGTTTCAGTCTCCTGGATCCTGGAGGGAGGAATGTTCACGTCGTATTCAGAACCATGAGATTTATTTTCTGTCTGCTCTTTTTTTTTTAAAAGGGACACTTTGAAACAGCATGGTACTGGAGCAGGGGGTACTAGAAATATTTCTGGAACTAGTAAATTCCACGTGGACCTGGAGCAGGAGCTGGCTGACCTCCACGGGAAAGATGCAGCACTCCTGTTTTCCTCGTGCTTTGTGGCCAACGACTCGACCCTCTTCACTCTGGCTAAGATGATGCCAGGTAGGAAGCTGTCATGGGCGCCTTAGAGTTTTCTGGCTTTCTTAGTAGTAACAGGAATATTGACAACAAAGAAAGCTTACCCGAACCACTCAAGAGTTATGATAGTAACTGGAAGCATTTGTTCTTGAACTGAGCATAAAGTGTTAACTGTACATTATAAATGCCAGTAGAACATGATAACGATAAAGAATCAGATTTGCAGGGCTTGTCTTTAAGCTAATTGCTTCCAGTGTGCTTTGTACTCTAAGAAAATCCTTTGGAGAATTCTCTTAGTTATGTGTAGTTATCTTTCTTTCTTAAAAAAAAAATTTATTTATTTTTGGCTGCATTGGGTCTTCGTTGCTGCGCACAGGCTTCTCATTGTGGTGGCTTCTCTTATGGTGGAGCATGGGCTCTAGGCGCACGGGCTTCAGTAGTTGTGGCTCGCTGGCTTCAGTAGTCGTGGCACGTGGGCTCAGTAGTTGTGGCATGCAGGCTCTAGAGCACAGGTTCAGTAGTTGTGGCACACGGGCTTAGCTGCTCCGCAGCATGTAGGATCTTCCCAAACCAGGGATCGAACCCGTGTCCCCTGCAATGGCAAGCCCTGTAGTTATCTTCCATTGAGTTTGGAGTGAGACAGCCAGATTTAAAAGCAGACTAGTTGCATGCCACTGGGTTATTTTATACCTATGGGCCTTCTCAGAGGAGAAGCACTAGTTAGTTATTTTTCCAGGAAGAAACTGCGACACAGGGTCTTTTTCCTACTGGGCAAAGCAACATTTTCAGGTCAAAGTCTGTTGTCCTTGACTGTCGAGGAAATAATTTGTCTTTGGTGCAGATGGCAATAAATAGCATTTTTGTGTTGTTAGGCTGTGAGATTTACTCTGATTCTGGGAACCATGCCTCCATGATCCAAGGGATTTGGAACAGCCGAGTGCCAAAGTACATCTACCGCCACAATGATGTCAACCACCTCCGAGAACTGCTGCAGAGGTCTGACCCTGCCGTCCCCAAGATTGTCGCATTTGAAACCGTCCACTCAATGGACGGTAAGTCTAGGTAGAGGCCAATCTGAAATCTTAAATGAAAACAAGGCCTGAACTTCTTAAAAGTGTGATATTTATTTCATTTTTGTAGTTTCTTTTCACTTTGCCAGGATTTTGTAGTTGCGGGACACTGTATAGATTGGGATGAATGTAGATATTCTACTCTGGCTTTTACTAGGCTCCAAACCCCAAGGTAATCCAGAAACTGGGGGAAGTTAATTGGTTTCCCCAATGTTAAAAATATCTTAGAACGTACGTTGTTGTGTTGTAACTCTTACCAAAACAGAAATTCGTGAAATAGCAAGCACTTCAACGCGGTCTGTGGTCTCTCCTAGGGGCAGTGTGCCCACTGGAAGAGCTGTGTGACGTGGCCCACGAGTTTGGAGCAATCACCTTTGTGGATGAGGTCCATGCGGTTGGGCTGTACGGGGCTCAAGGAGGAGGGATTGGCGATCGGGATGGAGTTATGCCAAAAATGGACATCATTTCTGGAACACTTGGTATGTACACTCTGCATAGTCTGTAATCTGCACTAAAATTACCTTCTTCTAACAAGGCCGAGGACTACTGGTCTAACAGGTCAGGTGAGGAGATGGTCTGATAGCATCTAAAGCCTGGGTCACTTTTTTGAGTGAGTTTTTCTTTCCTCAGTGAGTGGTGGCACAGCTTATCAGAATCCCTTGAGTCATGGCATGGCCCCCAGAATCAAAGTAAATCTCACAGCCTAACATGATAGAAGTACCATTTGTTGCCATCTGAGCTCATTCCAAACATAGTTGTGGCTTTAGGTATACGCCGTGGCAACAGCCTTTACTCTCTGTGCGTCAGATTTTTCCCTTATATTAAAAAAAAATAAAAAAGAAGAATTTTAGTGCTTTTCTCCTAGAGCTGCAGGTAAGGCATTGTGCTGTGAAGCACTGAGCTCTGTGCCTACCGGGTGGGAACATTCCAGTTCACCTGGCTACTTTGTATTTCCTCTGCTCCTCCCAATAGAGAGGCCGTGTCTCTTGGAGCAACTCCAGACTCTTCCAGACTCCATAGCCATGCTGCCTGCTGGGTGTAAATCTTGCATGCTTAATAACTCACTAGCTGTGTGACCTTGGGTTTGTGGTTAACTTCTCTGTGCCTCAGTTTCCTCATCAATATGATAGACGTAACAGTAGAACCCACCTCAGCTTGGAGAGGATAAATGAACTGTATACAAACAATTACTGTAGACGTTCTTTTGTCTATGAGGTAAAAATGTAAACTGTACAAATTTTTTTTAATTTTTTTGGCTGCATTGGGTCTTTGTTGCTGCACACAGGCTTTCTCTAGTTGCGGCGAGCGGGGGCTACTCTTCATTGCAGTGGGCATGCTTCTCATTGAGGTGGCTTCTCTTGTTGCAGAGCACGGGCTCTAGGCACACGGGCTTCAGTAGTTGTGGCACGAGGGCTCAGTAGTTGTGGCGTGCAGGCTCAGTAGTTGTGACACACGGGCTTAGTTGCTCCACAGCATGTGGGATCTTCCTGGACCAGGGCTCGAACCCGTGTCCCCTGCATTGGCAGGCGGATTCTTAACCATTGCACCACCAGGCAAGTCCAACTGTACAAATCTGAGGATTTCAAAAGTTAGTAAGGCAGCTGGAGACCATGTAGTGGTTAGCTAAAGTGCCACTTTACAGCCTGCAGTTGGTAAAGGAAGGGCAGGCAAAAAAGAGCGTCCTTCAGCACCGTGAAGGGGCGTGAGAACGTCGTGCAGACCAGTAGAGCCTGGGGCCTCGCAGGGCAGAGCCTTGCCAAGAGGAAAGCTCTTGTTCATGCGTCCTAATTCCAGCAGCCCTTTTCTTGTAAAGAGCTCTTATGACGTGGGCTCTTTGAAGGTATGGTCACTGTGAGATGAAAAGGGCTGGAGAGAGAGATTTTCCACTGTCAGAGACTATACCAACCCAGCAGTGCGTGGGGCTCAGGCAAGACTGTTAATTACAGAACATAATGTTAAGATCAAGGAGGACTCTTCTGGAGTCATTAATCCTGAAACCCGAGATACCGATTATACAAGGGGACTTAACAAGAATTGAAAAATGAGGCCGGCCCTAAATCAACCCTAACAGGGTCTGAGTTTCCATATTTATCCAGCAAACACTCCTTGTCAGAGTTTTGTGGTTACTTAAGTAGAAATTAATACCAGCCCTGCCAAAACAGTTAATGTCTTAGCTGGGTGACATTCCGGCCTCAGGGGTAATTCTCACAGTGAGCCCCCCGCTCAGACCCTGTCCTGGAGCAGGCGCAATGCAGCGCGAGGGGGAATGCAGCCAGCCTGGGTGGGAAGGGAGGTGGCACGTGGGGTTCAGGCACGCTGTGATCAGTCGCCGGTGCCAGGCCTGGTCTGGAGACCTGTGCTTTGATCCTGGTCGGACACCAGCTTGGTCTTGTGACTTTGGTCAAGACCCTTTCATAACGTTCTCAGCTTTTTCCCGTTTGGAAATGGGCTTGATTTGAGTCTTAGGGCAAACAAAGATGAGGAAGAGAAGAGTGAGTGCTCTGAGGCTCTGCAGCACCTGGCTGTGCACACTTAGGGCAGTTGCTGTAATAAATGAGCCTGTCTCCTCCCAGGCAAAGCCTTTGGCTGTGTTGGAGGGTACATCGCCAGTACGAGTTCCCTGATCGACACCATCCGGTCCTATGCGGCGGGCTTCATCTTCACCACCTCCCTGCCGCCCATGCTGCTGGCTGGAGCGTTGGAGTCTGTGCGGATCCTGAAGAGCACCGAGGGCCGGGTGCTTCGGCGCCAACACCAGCGCAACGTCAAGCTCATGAGGCAGATGCTGATGGACGCCAGCCTCCCAGTCGTCCACTGCCCCAGTCACATCATCCCCGTCCGGGTAATGAGCGGCCTGTGATTGGACTCGCTGGGGGCCGGGGCTCCGCACTCAACAGGAGATGTCCTGGTTCATGCCTTCCTGAAGTTGGGCTGCGGTGGGGTGACTGCCAGGGCGAGGGACTGTAGCCAGTGGCCCTCTGCCGTGTTTCTGCCTTTGGTTGACTTCACAATGAGAATGAAGCCTTTGAACCCAGCAGGCTGGAGCAGAGGTTCCTCCTCCAGAGCACTAGCCTTGACAGGGTAAACACAGAGCTTGTATCTGGAAAGTTCCGGAAGCCTGAGCTTGGCTAGCTTTGAAGTATGGCTTTCTATTCATTTAATTTTGAAATGGGTCTTGCTTTGCCTGCTACAAAGGGTAGCCCTGTTGGTGTCACAGTTGAATTCATCTGAGTAGTGGAGCTGGTATAAAAGCTGCCTTATCCCCAGGATGCACACGTCCAACTACCGTCATACTGGGGTCACAGAAGCTCCTGTTTCCCCCATTCGGAGTCTGGGTGGGAGATCAGTGTGAAATTTACTTCTAATATGGTTTCAGTTCTCTGGTCTGTAGTGAACAACACTGGACCCTTTAAGTCGCAGGTGTCTGGGCAGCGGTTTACCTCTGTGCCAGGCTTGCATACGCGGCTCCAGCCTGAGCCACGTGGGCACGCGTGTCACTAGTCTGCTAAGAGGTGGTCCATCCGGTTCTGATCTTACCTTCTGTTATCATCAAACTTAGGTTGCAGATGCTGCTAAAAACACGGAGGTCTGTAATGAGCTAATGAGCAGACATAACATCTATGTCCAAGCGATCAATTACCCCACGGTGCGCCGGGGGGAGGAGCTGCTGCGCATCGCCCCCACGCCCCACCACACACCACAGATGATGAACTACTTCGTGGGTGAGTAGCCAGGGAGCCGCCAGCACCTCATGGGAGAGTGGCATGAAGCTGTCTTTTCAGTGTCTATAATTGAAGCCATTCAGAGTCATTCAGATTTGTCTCTTCTTTTTCCAAGTAATTCAGAATGTTCTCAGATGGTATAAAACTGTAAAAGACACTTAGTCGTTTGCGTTCACTTCGGGAGGGTGCAGTCATTTGGGAAGTGCTGAGGGAGGCTGCTAATCCACTCACTGTTCCCATGCCCCTGTCTGTGTGACTCAAGGATGCCCGGTCACGGCTGTTGCAGGAGAGATGCCTCTGAAGGCCTAAGTCTGCCCAGGCCTCCAGAGCTCAGCTCTGTACTTCTCTCTGTTCTCTGAACCAACTCCACACAAACCCCTTCTGATGAGAGTCATTGTTCAGCATTTTATATTCTCATAGTTCTGTAGAAGCCAGTCCTTCACACACACACCCCCGCATCCACCTAAAGGCAGAGACCAACGGGCTGCCCCTGGTTGCCTCTGCCTCAAAGGTGCGTTCTGCTCCCCTCAGCCGCCACCCCTGTCCGAGGTGTTTCCCCTGCCTGGAGCCTTTAGGGCTGCTCTGCTAGGAGTGCTCAGCCCGACACAGTGGAGCCATGTGGGAGCAACTTCTTTCCTGAAGGCATGTAAAGGAAAGCCAGAGTCGGGTTTTGTTTCTCTTTTTTTTTTTTTATAACAGCCTATTAAGATGGAATTCACATACCGCAAATTCCACCCTTTCAACGTATGAAATTCAGTGGTTTTTAGGTAATGTGGTGCAACTGTCACCACTCTGATTCCAGAACATTTTCATCACCTCAAAGAGAAACTGCACACCCCTTAGCAGCCCCTCCCCATCCCCAGCCCCCGTCAGCCATCAGCCCTGATCCACTTTCTGCCTATACATTACACTTTATGTAAGTGGACTAGTACAATCTATGGCCCTTTATGCCTGGCTTCTTTCGCAGCACAGTGCTTTCAAGGTTCAGCCATGTTGTAGCATGAATCAGCACTTCATTTCTTTTTCTTACCAAATAATCTTCCTTGGCACAGATCTACCACATTTTGTTTATCCATCAATTGACGGATGTTTGGGTTATTTCCACTTTTTGACTATTACGAAAATAATGCTGCTGTGAACATTTGTGTGCAAGTTTTTGTTGGGGGCATGTGTTTCCATTTGTCTTGGGTATGTACTGCCTTTAATTTTTAAAAGCTGTTCCTCCTCACAGAGAATCTGCTGGCCACGTGGAAGCGAGTTGGGCTGGAGCTCAAGCCACATTCCTCAGCCGAGTGCAACTTCTGCAGGAGGCCGCTGCATTTCGAAGTGATGAGCGAAAGAGAGAAATCCTACTTCTTTGGTATGAGCAAGCTGGTGTCTGCTCAGGCCTGAGTGTGTCGCGCCCTCAATTACTCCACCTAACCCCAGGCCACATTGTATCCAGGTAGTCAGTTCTCCAGAGTTGTCTTTGTATGTGAATTAAATTATATTAAATTTTAATCTGTAGTAAACGTGTAGTCCTGAAAATAAATTCTTGTCTAAATCATGGGTCCTCTTTTCATTGGCTCCTGAGTCAAAAAATGATTCATCCCTTTAAACTTGGTCTGTATTGTTGAGATGTATGAAGTATATAAAAACATCCTGGTCCTCTGGGAGTGGCTCCAGACCCTGCTGGGATAGCAGGACCTCCCAGTCCGCAGGAAGCTAGCAGGTTTTTAATGCGAGCCAGGTGGTGGCGCAGCTGCGCCCCAGCCTGAGCAGTTCTGAGAGCAGTCACCACAGGGCACCACACGGCGGCTGTTTCACTCCGAGCCTCTCCCCACACCTTACGTGCAGTCCGTGCTGCAGCGGCTTCTCCCCTTCCGCTTTCCCTTCCCAGCCACTGCCTCCCTCTCACACTTCCCTGTGAAAGTTGGGCAGTCGGGCTTGTCTGTCACCAGCAGGTCCTCCAGCGCCAGCTGCACCTGTGATCGCGCCCCTCCCCTCAAAGTGGAGGCGTTTGTGCTCCTTCCCCTGACTCGTGCCCCTCGTGTTCTGGGTCCCCTGGCTTCTCGTGCATTCCTGCAACTATCTCTTGCCTTCTCCCCATTGGCCTGCAGCAGGCTCTCACCCATCCTAAAAATAAAACAGGCTCTCCCTCAGTCTTGACCCCCATCTAGCTGCTGCCTCTGTTCTGCTCCTTTTCTGTTTAGCCCGCCCCACTTGGTCTTTCAGCCTGTTCCTTGTGGAGGCTGCTCTTTTCTTGCCACGTCTTGCTTCTTCTTGCCAAATCCAGTGGCCTCCTGTTTTCCTTTCATTGGATCTCCCAGTAGTGTTTGAGGTGGTTGTCCTTGGCCTTTTTACAGCTTCCTCTAAGCTTCCGTGCCACTGACCTCTCCTGATTGCCCTCCTCCTTCCTGAACTGGTCCTTCTCTGAACATTGAGGACCCCCTGGGTTCATCTCTAACTGCATGTAACCCTTCCCCTCCCTGCACAGGATCTCCCCCAGCCCTGGGTTTCCAGTTCCAGCTGTACGTCACTGAGGGCCAGCAAACAAGCACCTGAACCACGCAGCTCCTGAGGGCGCCCTGGGTCTGCCCACTCCTCCCCTTCCTGCCTTTCTCCTCATCTTCCCACATCTACCCAGTTACTCCCGCCTCTCATGTGGAAAACAACTCTGTCTTGCCCACGCGTGACACTGTTAGCAAGTCGTGTACGTCTTACCTCAAAGATACACCTCAGGCCAGGCCACTTCCTGTCACCTCCCACTGCTACCATCCTGCTCGTGCCACCATCATCCTGGCACCCGCCCCAGCCTCTACCCCACACAGCAGCCTGAGAGAGCTTTTTAAAAAAAATGGAGTTCCGTGGCGGTCCAGTGGTTAGGACTTGGTGCTTACACTGACGGAGCCCGGGTTCGATCCCTAGTTGGGGAACTAGGATCCCGTGCAGTACAGCCTAAAAAACATATATATCACATCCTGACCCTCCCCTGTAGAAAATTTTTCTGGGTCTTCGAATTGCACTCATTAAATTCTAGATTGTCACACAGACTGATGACATTCTCTGGGATCAGGATCCCATCCAGCTCTGCAGCCTCATCTCCCACCCCACCCCAATCTGTTCACTCTGCCTCACGTGTGGAAGCATACTCCTGGGCCTCAAATACCCACGGACGTTCTCACCAGCTTCCAGACCTCGGTGTTGTTAGCCATTGTTTCTCTCCTGGATTTCTCTTCCCTGGATCGTGGTGTGGATGCCTCTCTTCACACAGGACAAGGGTCCGCGAGGAGACATTCCCTGAGCCCCCGGACTAAGGCAGCCCCCTCCTGTGTTCTCACCATCACTTGGCCTCCCCCCGGGCTGCCCTTCAAAGCCTTGGTCACCACCCCTGTTGACCGTTTCCCTGTCGTTCTCCTTGCTTCTCTCTCTCCAATGCCGTGCACTGTACCTGACACACACAGTGGACATTGAGCAAATGTGTTGAGTGAACGAAAGGGGACTGTCTCAGCTGTAACGAAACACCACAGACTGCGGGGCTTAAACAACAAACATTTGTTTCTCACCATTCTGGAGACTGGAAGTCGCGGTCAAGGTGCCAGCAGATTCAGTTCCTGGTGACAGCCCTCTCCCTGGCCTGCACGCAGCTGCTTTCTCGCTATAAATGTACGTGACCTTTCCCTCTTCCTCTTCTTATAAGACGACTAACCCCACCACAAGGGGCCCACCTGCTGCCCTAATTTAAATCTAATTACCTTCCAAAGGCCCCACCTCCAAACGCCATCACCTGGGGGTTATTGTTTCAACCCATGGGAGGACAAACATTCAGCCCATAATAGGGACCAGTGAGAACACCCAAGGCTACTTTACCAGAAAGAATAGGTGAGCCGAAGATGGAGGACACAGAGCCTCCTGGCCTCGCTGGCCTGTCTCAGCTCCAGGGGTAACTGGGGGTGGCCCCATGCCCCTAATCAGCCCAGGCACTGAGAGAGCTCGCTGAGCCCTGGTCCCATCAGATAAAGCCACACACCTGGGCAGGCCGCTGGGCGTGATGGAAGTCACGTCCCCTTGGAAAAACCATGCGGTCCTTTCTGCTCAGGAAACACGCCTCACTCAGCCTTCCCAGCTCTGTTCCCTCATGAAAGCCTTCAGGGCCTTTCCATTGTCCTACACATTCCCACGCCTGGAACTCCCTCCACCTCCTTTCCGCCCAGTGTGGTTTCCCCTCTACCTTGGGTGGTGTTTCTCTCTGAATGCTTAATGAGACCCACCTTCCTTCTCATTAAGACTCAGAGCCAGCTGGGTCAACAAGGTCATGAGCTCAACTTCTCCTTGCTGCTGGTGGTTATGAGAACAAAGGATGATGGAATGTTCTGGAGGGCGTGGATGGATTTATCAACTGCTTACACAGGAGAAGCTTGGCTTCTAATAAGAATCCAAGTGTGAAAATGTTTGATGTCATGGAAGTTTCCCAAGAATATTTAGAAGCCTAGGGTGTTAAATAAAATGTATTAGAGGGGAAAGGGAGAGCTGTAGCTTAGAACCTTAGCAGGTAGCATTTCCTTACATTTACATTTCTTCACGTCAAGTTGTCCTAAGTCTCATGCCCTCTACTTGTCTAGCACACACTGCTCCCCAACAACAAAGAAGCACAAGGAGGCAACACCAGGGTCCGCAGGCACCCCAGTCCTCCTCCCAGCTTCACGAGCCTCTGATTCAACCACATTTACCTCCAAACCCCGTTCAGTGCTCTGGGCAGGGGCCCTGATTCAGGAGGGTCCATCTCTGGGTGGAGAGAGAAAATCTCGAAGCCACATCAGCCAGTTGTCCTCAGCATAAGTCCCTTACCTAATAAGGACCACCAAGGACCCGCTAGGTTTCCCAGACTTTACACACATTACCACAAACCCTTGTAACAGCCTGCAGAGTAACTCTGGCTATCCCCATTTTCAGATGAGCAAACAGACTCTGCAAGGTAGGTCACCTGCACAGGATAACCCAAATGGCAGAGCTGGTGATCGCCCCAGGTAATCTGACCTGAGGCCCATCTCTTCCACAGCCTTGCAGAGCTGCGTTGTGGGCAGTGTCGAGGATGTCCAGCAGTGTGGAGGAGAGGGCTGGGAGCCAGCCACGAGCACCCTTCCTGACCACCGTATATCCCTCCCAGCTCCTAGCGCCCCCTGTGGGGCCTGGGTTAGTGGCTCTGTCCCTGACGCCATAGACAGCTGCAGAGCCTTTCCAGGCAGATTGAACCAAGCACCATGGACCCGTAGACTCACTTAAGCGGAGCCCAACAGTGTTCCTACCATAGCCCCCATGCTTCATCTCCTCTTCTTCTGAATCCTCAGCCCCAAAAGAACCAGGTCTGGGAGCGTGAGCGAGTGACCGTGTATGTGGAGGCTCTAGCTGGGAACTACCCAAGGGCAGACTCTGCTGGTCTGAGACAGGCAAATCGTGCTTCCCACATGCAAAATGTGGTGCCCTGGACAGGGCCCTGCCTCCTGCTCCAGATGTTGCCAGAGCGGTCTCAGAGCCACTCAGCAGGGGCCTCCCCCAAGACTCCAGCCTGGGGGAAGGATGGTTTCTGTTTTCTTTTCTCCCCAGGCATGGGCCACGGAAGCTCATGGGGCCACGCTATAACTTCAGCCTGCCCTTCCAGAAGCCGGATTGGGTCAGGGCCCTGGTGGGGCTTCTGATAGGTGGGTCAGAGATCCTCCTCTCTCTTTCTTTCAGGCAGGCAGATAATAGGGGATGCCAGCCCCCTGCAGGAACCCCTGTACCCAGGTCAGAAAGGAGAAGGAAACCTATATTTCTCTCCCAGCTGTGGCCTGGAGGGAGGGAAAAAGCAGCCTCCCAGCCCCACCAGGGCTGCAAAATTAGCCAAGTCTGCATGAGCTCCAACCTTCCAGCCCAGAGGCCCTGAGCTGCCCCAAACTGGCCTGGGCCAGCCGGTTCCACTCTCCCACCGCCCCAGGCCCCAGCTCTGACTGAGAGGCTGCAAGTGTCTCCTCTGCTCCTTGAAGGGCAGATTTACTTGTGGGGATGGTGAGGCAGCCGGCCTGGGCAAAGCACCACAAGAACTGTGGGCCTGACAGAACCCACAACTCCCCAAACACTTGTGGAGACCGTGAACAGGTTGTCTCCAAACACTGGGCATGAAGGCTCCTGGCAGTATCCCAAAATCTATACTGAAATTTAGTATCAAAACTAGAAACACACACACATACTCCATCCTGGCTGCAACTCTCACCTAAGTGCAGTCAGCTGTGAGAGGTGGCGGCTCATCTAGGTGTCCATTTGATGTCAGAACAGAGAGACTCAGCATGTGCTCTAGGTGGAAACAGAAAGGGATGGATTGTGAGCTCACCCTAGAATCTTCCCTGACTCTCAGCTCGCTGCTGCCAGGATTCACCCGCAGGCCTTCCTCTCCCCAGCCTGGACCAGCCTCCTGGGTGCAGCACAGAAATGGCCACCAGAGGGCGCAATCACCCCTCTGAACTTGCCTCAAATCTTCCCTATCTCCTTAGGAATGGACATTCCCCAGGGCCGCTGCCTCCAAGGAATCTGGCACCAGTCAGAAATGAAGGGGGCCTGCAGGTTCTCTGCCCTTGAGGCAGCTTCAGTTCCATCTGGTGAGGGAGGCAGATCCTGAGACCAGTTCCAGAGGAATGCTGAGCTCGGTAGGCCTGGGCATCTGGGGAGGGGTTGACAGGGGCAGAAGACCCAGCCTGCTCTCTGGGAAAGACCAAGGCCGCACTCGGTGACCTTCCTCAGACTCCCCTGAAAAGATGCCAGTGAACACAATTGCCCTTAGCATCTTCCCTCCCCTGCGGACCCATGCCCCACGGGCCCTCCCTTTTTCTCCATGACAATTACCCCCAAATCACCTCCTGCTCCCCTTCATTTTAGGAAGGCCTGGAGAATTCTCCCCTTTTCCTCCCACTCACACCTCCAGTGAGCTCAGGGTTAGGGGTTGGCCCTCTGGTAGCATTTATTAAGTGCCTGCTATATGCCAGGGGGCTGGGGGGAGGGGGAGGCAGAGCAGTGGTCTCGCCGAGCAAGGCAGGTTGGGGCATCCCAGGCAGAGGGGCAAGTAGAGGTGGGGCGATGAGGCACGCTGGGCTGTTGCTCTGTGCTATTCGGCTGTCGTGGGGCCCCGGCAGAAGTTCCGGTTGTAGAAATGGCGGTTGTCCCTGGTCAGGGCTGTGCCCAGCTGGGCCCAGAAGCTGCCCTGGCCACTGGGCTGGTGGGGCCAGAGGAGGACGCTCTGGCGGCACAGGCGCTGGCGCAGCCGCACGTAGCGGGAGCGGTAGGCTTCGGGGCGCAGGATCACCAGCACCACGACGTCCTTGCGGTCCTCCAGCAGGCGCTGCTGGGCCAGCAGGAAGCTGGCACGCAAGAGGCCGCTGACCCGGTCCGTGTGGGCCAGCACAAACAGGGTCTTGCGGCTGCTGTAGACCGAGGCCCACAGGTTCTCAAAGAGCGTCTTGCCGGGTAGCCAGTCACGCTCCTCCAGGCACAGGCGGAGTGCCCGGCGCCCACGGCGCTCCTCCAGCTGTACCCGCAGCTCGTTGTACACCCAGTCGGCCACTGCGCTCTGTGCCTTGTCGAAGACCACGAAGGCATCGTAGAACAGGGCGTCTGTGCCCCGCCGCTGCCCCCACCGGGGCAGCCAGGCCAGGCACAGGTGGAAGCAGTACCAGAGGTCCCAGCCGCAGAGGTGGTGCAGCATGGGCACAGCCAGGCCCAGGGCCACCACCATCAGGGAGAGGCCAAAACAGTCCCAGGAGAGGGCCTCGTCCAGGCAGAGGCGCAGGTCCTGTGCGAAGATGCTGCGGCCCTGGAGCTGGCGGGGACTGCCACACTTGACTCGGCTGGGCAGCCCGGGCACGGCAGCCTGCACCTCCAGCAGGAAGTCCACGAAGGCCGCCCCACAGGCGCAGTGCAACGGGTTGGTGCTCACGTCTAGGATTTTCAGGGTGCCCGCTACGGAGCCAAACCAGGAGGGCTCCACCGTCTTGAGGGCGTTGGCACTGAGGTTGAGCTCTTCCAGCCGCTTGGCGAGCACAAAGAAGCCGGGGGTCACGAAGCCGATGCTGTTGCCGCTGAGGTCCAACTTCCGGATCCGGGTACCAGATGGCAGGCTGCCATTGCTCAGGGCCTTCAGCTGGTTTCCCGCCAGGTCCAGTTTTTCCAGCTGGGGCAGGAGGGCCAGGCTGCTCCAGTTGAAGAAGCCCAGGTTATTGTCACGGAGACGCAGCAGCTTCAGGCTCTTGGGGAGGTTGTCCAGGGTGCATGGCAGGAGGGTATGCAGGCGGTTCTGGGACAGGTCCAGCAGGACCAGGCTTCTCAGGCCTTGGAAGAAGCGGAGATAGAGGTCTCCCTCAGCCCACATCTGGCTCAGGGCATTGCCACTGAAATCCAGGGCCTGCAGCGAGGCGCTGCAGAGCTGCTGGGACACACGGCTACGGATGTCGTTGTGCGCCAGGCTGAGGTAGCGCAGGGAGCGCAGCTGGGCCACGAAGCTGAGATTGTGGCCCACGCCCTGCATGCTGAAAGGCTGGCTGTTGTAGCTGAGGTCCAGTGCCTCCAGTCGCGGCAGCTCCGTGAACGAGCTCCCGTGGTACAGGTCCAGCTTGTTGTGGGACAGGTCCAGCACCCGCAGGCTGGTCAGCGGCACGAACTGGGAGCCATTGACCGCCTGCGAGATGCTGTTGTGGCTCAGGCGCAGGCACTGGAGGCGCGAGAGGCGGGCAAACATCTCTGGCTGGATCGTCACCAGGTTGTTCCGTGACAGGTCCAAGGTGAAGCTGGAGTTCTTGCAGCTTAGCGTGAAGTCCTCCAAGCTGAGGGTGTCCAGTGGGCCTGGAGCGAGGTCCCTGGACGGCAGCCAGATCTTCGGCCCACTGTCCGCCTCCCCCAAGGTGGCTGCCGGCCTTGCAGCTCCACTGATACGGTTGTCCGACAGGTCCACGTAGAGCAGGCCCGGGAAGGCCCCGAAGATGCTGAGCTGGGCCTGGTTGATGAAGTTCATCTGCAGACGCAGAATCTGTAGCATGGGCAGGTGTGTCAGCGGCTGAAGCGTGGTCTCGCTAAGCGAGCGGAAGAAGATGCCGTGCATGTCTAGCTCCTTCAGGGAGAGCAGGCCCCTGAAGGAGGGCGCCAGGTGCAGGTGGGCGAAGGACACCTTCTTGTGGTAATTGAAGGACAGGTTGAGGCTGCGCAGCCGGGCCAGGCCCCGGAAGGCCGTGGTCTTGGTGATGCAGTCATAGAGGAAGTTCTCACTCAGGTCTAGCACTTGGAGCCTGCCCAGGCCACGGAACCATCTGTTGTCCAGTCTGTAGAGAGAACTGTCCTTCAACACCAGGCCTTCGAGGCGGCTCAGGTGGCTGAAGGTGTCGGGGTGCAGCTTGGGGAAGTGCTTCGGACACTCCATGCAGGGGTTGCGGGCATGGTCACAGCGGCGGCAGTTCCCACCCACGTCGAGCACGCGCAGGGCAGTCAGATTGGCCAGGTCCTCGGGCGCCAGGGTGACAATGTGGTTATAGGACAACAGCAGGGTCTCCAGGCTGGGGGGCAGGAGGCGGGGCACCTCCGTGAGGTTGTTGTACTTGAGCGACAGGTGCGTGAGGTTGCCCAGGCCAAGGAGGGCGCCCGGGGCCACCTCCAGTGTCCGGTGGCAGGGGTTCTTGTAGTAGCAGTTGCCGTCCATGTACAGAAAGCGCAGGGCGTGTAGGCCGGCGAAGTGGGTGGGGTCTAGCACCAGGATGTTAGTGTGGCTCAGAGACAGGGACACGAGGGACCTGGGCAAGGCGGGCACGGTTGTGATGCCGTTGTAGCTCAGGTGCAGCTCCTCGAGGGTGGGCACGGCCAGGAAGGTGTTGGGCTCGATGGTCATGTGGCAGGGGAAGTGCATGGGGCTGAGGCCGGTCGGCGGGCAGTTCCACTTGAGGTTGAGGATCCGCAGGCTGGACAGGTGGGCGAAGTCGGAGTCATGCAGGTGGTGGATGCGGTTGGAGAGCAAAGAGAGGCTGGTGACATTGGCCCGGGGCGCCGCGGCCGAGAAGTGTGGCACAGACTTCAGGAACAACCAGTTGCAGTTCACCAGGCCGTGGGGCTGAAGTTCACAGGGCAGGAAAGCAGGCAGGGTGCCCTGGGCCAGGGCTGCAGCCAGTGCCACCGCCTGCACCAGGAGAGAAAGGGGGTGCCGGGCACGGCAGGGGCCCTGTGGGGTGGGCACCGTGTGAGGGCACGGCCCCAGCTCCACCTCTCCTGCCCCACCCCCCGGGTCTCCCGCAGGGCTCCCAGCCCTCCAGGGAGGTTCCTGTTTCTCTGCCCAGTGCCCATCCCACCTCCAAGGCCCACAGCGAACTTGGACTCAGGTCTGAGGCCCAGCCTTTGACTCAGAACGGGGAGTCAGAACTGGTTCTGAGACCTGGAATCCAGACTCATGATCTAGAGCTTTCACTCAACCAAACCCCAACTGGACAGGAGAGCCAGGTAGGTGGTCAACAGGCCCCCCAGGATCTCCCCGACTCTCCCCTTCCGTTCCTCAGAGGTCATTTCTCTTTCCTCCTGAGCAAGGGGGCATCTTCCCTTCCCTCCAGCCCCCTGAAAATCTCCCTCTGCTTTCTACCAGGCTTCTCCCAGCCCTCCCTCTCCGTTTGGCCAAGAGGTGGGAATGAGGGTCTCCTGCTGGGGCTCAGGCTGTCTACCACCCAGGGTCCAGGCCAGAGTGGGCACTGCCCAGCTCTTTCCCCATCTGCCCACCTCACCCAGCCCAAGCACTCAACCTGCTGTGGGTCAGAACGGATTGGAGGGGAGGCTGGGCAGCAAAGGGCAGACAGGGCCCAGCCTGGGTGCTCCCCTTGCTCGCAGCCTAGCACCACCACTGAGCGCAGCCCTAGGCCCCAGCCTCCTCACCCAAGCAATGGGTTTGTGTCTCATGGCTCAGAGAAGGTCTTCTGCTCTGATATCTTCAGGGTTCAGTGAGTTTCCCCAGGGCCACCTGGGTGACTGTCCCTTTCACCATTGCAGCCACCAATCCCACCTTTCTCCCTACCACTTCCCACTGTCCCCTTCCCTGGGGACTGAGGGCTGCTATCCTACCATGACAGGGAATGGGGGCTTCTCCAGAGGGTCTGGCTGGCAGACTAGGCAGCAGCTGCAGGGAAGGATGCTTCGCATTCACAGCCCCTTCCCGTGGTGACGGCTTGGGGAACAGAGGAAGTGAGAATTTCGCAATAACCTAGCCCCCTTCCTTCCCCCACCCCATGCCCAGGGCAGGGGTGTCGGGGCGGGGTGGGGGGGGATGCAATGAGTCAGAGGCTATTTGCATAGTCAGGTGGCAGCCGGCCCCTTCACCTCTTCCTCTTTCTACTCTCCCCCCCACCCCTCTTCTCCACAGCCTGTCCTAAGAACCCTCCACATCCCACACGGGCCTCACACCGGTCCTCTGGGAAGTCTGGGGAGAAACAACCACCAGAGCCCAGTCTAAGGTCAGTGAGAGAGTGGAATTAGGGGCAGTGCCAGACCTGGGTGGGCTACTGACACCCATGCCAGGGCCTGCTCAGCCCCTGCCCCCAGGCAGCACTCTCAGGCCAGCAGCTCCCGCACTGCCCTTTCCTGACCTGCGGCCCCATCCCCAGGGCTGTGTGCCATGCCAGGCCTGGCATACAGGGTCGGGGGGCAGCACTGGCCTCGCCCAGGCTCACCTGCCCCACTGCAGCTGCCACTTCCTCTAGGAGCAGGGACTCCTCTGCATTCCCAACACACCATCAGAGAACAAACCCCATGGCTGGACCAGCTGAGACCTCCTGGCTCATCCTCCCCTGAGGCTCTTCTCACACGATCCTTCTGACCCAGGTAAGAATCGTAACAGATCACTCAGGCCCAAAGCCTCAAGGTGACCTGGGACCCTCAGCAAGTCCTGCTGGCTCCAGGTTCAGAATCTGCCCGTTGCCCCCCACCCTCACATCCACCAGCCTGGTCTGAGCCGCCATCACCTCTTGCCTAGACCAGTGCAGTCATCGCCTCCTCAGGGTTGTCCTGATTCTGCTCTCAAGCCCCAAAGCTTATTCTCATTAGACCCTTAGGTCACATTAGGTCCCTCCTCTGCTCAGACACCTCCACGGCCCTTTCTGGGGTCAAAGCCAGTCTACATCATAGCCAGCAAGGTCCTATGGTATCTGCCCTCTCACTGCCTCCCTGACCAGTCTCCAGCCATTGGCCTTCTAGCTGTGGCTTGAACACACCCATGTACTCTCCTGCCCCAGGACCTTTGAATGTGCTGTTTGTTTGTTTGTTTAGCTGTGCTGGGTCTTAGTTGTGGCATACAGGATCTTCACTGTGGCGTGCGGGATCTTTCAGCTGCGGCATGAGGGATCTAGTTCCCTGACCAGGGATCAATCCTGGGCCCCCTGCATTGGGAGCATGGAGTCTTAACCTCTGGTCCACCAGGGAGTCCCCATTCCCTCTGTCTTGAAGCTTTTTCCAGATACTCACATAGCCCCCTCCCTCACCACCTTTACATCTCTGCTCACACATCACCCTCTCAATGAGGCTTTCTCTGACATTCTTATAAACCCCCTACCCCAGACTGGGTTTTCCTGAGCTCTTTTACGTAATTTGTCCTTAACAGTCTTTACCTGCTAACACACCATAATACTGATTTTTCATGGTTTCTTGTATATTCTCTTATTCCTCTGCTGGAACGTCAGCTACTTGAGGGCAAGGACCTCTTTGTCTGTGTCCCCAGAGCCCAGCACAGTACCCGGCACATAGCAGGTGCTCAATATTTGCTGAATCCATGGGTCTCCAGCACTCAGCCCTGGGCAGGCACAGAGAGTGTTTCTGAGTCATGGTTGAATGAATGAACAAACAAATAGGGCTTCTGCTGGGAGGGGAAGCTTCTCTGTGCTTCTCTGTGCCCACCTCTGGATGGTGTCATGGCAGGCAGGCGCCAAGCTGCCAGGCGTCCAGCTGGTGCACAGGCCCAGGCGGTTTAGCAGTCTGAGGGCGATGGCATTGTCCTCCTGCTCACCTGAGAACCAGTGTTTGGGGTGGGAAAGGACAGGTCTCCTTCTCTGGATTCTGGCTAGGGTTCCAGCTCTCCTCCCTACAATTCTAAGGGCTTCAGGACTTCCCTGGTGGCACAGTGGTTAAGAATCCGCCTGCCAATGCAGGAGACATGGGTTTGAGCCCTGGTCCGGGAAGATCCCACATGCCTTGGAGCAACTAAGACCGTGCACCACAACTACTAAGCCTGCGCTCTAGAGCCCATGAGCCACAACTACTGAGCCTGTGTGCTGCAACTACTGAAGCCCGTGAGCCTAGAGCCCAGAGCCCACACTCCGCAACAAGAGAAGCCACTGTAGTGAGAAGCCCATGCACTGCAACGAAGAGTAGCCCCTGCCCACCACAACAAGAGAAAGCCTGCGCGCAGCAACGAAAACCCAATGCGGCCAAAAATAAACTAATTAATTAATTAATTTTAAAAATAAATAAATAAGGGCTTTAGTAGGGGCTGAGAGAGGCCCCAGGGATGGGATACTGCCCTGAGTCCCAGCCCAAGATGCACTCTCAAGAAAAAGGACGGTGCCCATCGAGCAGCTGAATCCATCATCGGCCCCACATGTCCCCACCCCTGCACAACTCCCACCCAGGATGGGAGGGGTCTTCCACCCACTTCTCAGAGGCAGAGAATGAAGTTCTGGTTCCTGCTGAATCCCAAGCCTGAGGGAGATTCTCCCAGACTCCCTGGGACCAGAAACCCAGGCCCTTCGGGGCAGAACGCAGGTACCCAAGAGAGGGCCCATGAGATGACAGTGAAGTCTGCACATGCACACATGGGCTGGAGACACCAAGACCCAGAGGTCCACGGAAACAGCCACCATGCCTCAGGGCCACGGCAGCCGGGAAACCTCGTGGACAGAGCTTACTCAGTGTGGCAGGCCCCCAAGGAAGTCCATGTCCTAATTCCCAGAACCTGTGAATATGTTCCCTTATGTGATAGAGACTTCGCAGGTGGGATTAAGTTAAGGCTCTTGAGATGGGCAGAGTATTCCGGATTATCTGAATACAATCACGATGTCCTTATAAGACAGAGGCAGAGAGGATTTGACTACTGATGGCCATATGATCACGGAAGCAGAATCAGAGATAAGATGCTATGCCCCTGGCTTTTAAGATGGAGGGGCCACAAGCCAAGGAATGCAACCGGCCTCTAGAAGGTGGAAAAGATGAGGAAATGGATTCCCCCGAGGCCTCCAGAAGGAAACAGCCCTGCTAAAACTGTGACGTTAGCCCTGGAAGACTCATTTCAGACTTAAGAACCGTGAGAGAATAAATGCGTAGTTTTTTTGTTTGTTTGTTTGTTTTTGCGGTACGCGGGCCTCTCACTGTTGTGGCCTCTCCCGTTGTGGAGCACAGGCTCCGGACGCGCAGGCCCAGCGGCCATGGCTCACGGGCCCAGCCGCTCCGCGGCATGTGGGATCTTCCCTGACCGGGGCACGAACCCGTGTCCCCTGCCTCGGCAGGCGGACTCTCAACCACCGCGCCACCAGGGAAGCCCTAAAGGTGTAGTTTTAAGCCACTAAGTTTGTGGTACTTTGTTACGGCAGCCACAGAAAACGAATCTACCCAGATCCCCTATATCACAGCAGAGGTGTGCCTGCCTCTTGGATGGAGCTCCCATCGACAAGCCGGCCTCTCCACGCTGTGCCCTCGTATACAGGAACACAGATTCTCCCACACATCTGCAGCCGGGAGGGCTGGGGCTCCACCTAGCAGGCCAACAGGCCCCTTCTGCATTGGGAGGGGACAGTTCTATGCTCAGGGCTTCCCCATTCCCGGCGCCAGAGATGGTCCCTCAGGGCCAGACTCAGCTGTTGATTTAAAAATATTTTATTCTTTAAAAAATACAGCATTCAACCATCTCGTCCTGCAATGACCCCCTGCCCCAGCCCCGAATGACCGCACCCCTTGTGGCCAAAGGCTTCTGGGCCATGCTGGGACCCTAGTCTCAGTTCCCCTGGGGGCCAGGTTCATGCCAGGCCCCCCACCCAGCCCCTTGAACCAGCTGGGCAGGGTCCCCAGATGCCCTGGGCACATGGAAGAGAGGCAGGGACAGCAGAGGGGGAGGGTCGCAAAATGCCAGCCCAGTGGTCCTCGGAAGCTGCAAGAATGTTCACTCACCAGCCCTCCTGCCCACAGGAGGTCACCCCAGAGCCCAGGCTGGGAAGGAGGGAGGTGGCCACGGGGATGGGGTCGGGGTCGGGTAGGGGCAGCCCCACAGTTCCACATGCCAGCAGGGCTCGGGTCCCGCCACCTAGCTGTCGTCCCCATTCTCGCCGGGGCCACGGATGAGGCGCTTGTGGCCCCGCTTGCCCCCGGGGCCCTTGGGCTTGGCGAAGGCCTGCTTGAAGGCGTGCTGCTTGGGGTGCACCTCGTCATAGAGGAAGCTGGCCGTCAGCTCCGCCCCGTCGCCAATCTCAATCTGTGCAGGGCAAGGCAGTGGTCGGTCACTCCAAGGGTGGAGGGCCCTAACACACACCACCCTTGGTCACCCCCACTCCTGGGGCACCCCCCTGATCTCTCTCACTCTAGCCCTGGGGTGTCCTCTCAGATCCCCACCTGAAACGCACCTCCAGGAGCACAGAGCCTAGGGCCTGCTGCCCTGTAGGCCTTGTCACCCCCTACCTGCCTTCCAGACCCAGGAAAAGGAGAGACATGGGTGTCACAGCTGGGGCTTGTCCAAGACATCAGTTACCTGGGCGGCCTGGGCTATGCACACTACCCCCTGGGCCTCAGTCTCCCCATCCAACCAACAGGGCAACAATGCCCCTGCTCTGCCATTCTCACGGGACCCTGATGCCCCACGTGGAGGGTGGGGTGACAGGGCCCTGGGAGGCGAGGCCCTAGGGAATGGGCACCCACCTTCTTGGCGATCTCCAGCTGGAAGTCCTGCTCCACGGAATCGAGGAGGCGGCTCTTGCAGCTGGAGTAGAGCATGCGCTCCTTGATGCTGCACTTGTAGCCGGGCATCGAGTAGATGAACACTGCAGAGAACAGGGAGGTGAGCCGCAGTGGGCCTGGGACTCCTGCCGCCCCATGGCCCCTGCAGGCGGCCCACCCAGCTGTGGGCCAGCGCGGGAGCCCTGCTGCGGCCACTCACCCACAGACTCCAGGGGGTCACCCTCATGGGTGTGCTTGTAGAGGAAGAAGTGGTAGCGGGCGGCATCTCGGGGCACCCGTGATGGCAGCTGCGCCACGTCCGTTGGCTCTGTGTGCACCAGTTCGATGGTCTCCCGCTCCAGGTCCAGCTTCTGCCGAGGGGCAGGGGGAGACGTGAGGGCACCGCGCGGGGGAGGGCCCAGGCCCACCCTCGCCAACAAGAATTCCCTGAGGTGGGAACCTGCTGTCATCTCTCCCTCTCCCGGGGCTCCCCTCCCCCATCCTGCCATGCGGGTCCCTCTGAAGAGGCCACTCCTGGGCACTGCCCCAACTCTGCCCCTTTGAACACTCTGCTAGAGGAGCAAGTCCCAGCAAGGACAATGGACAGGACAGTGGAGAGGGCCTTCACCTCAAGGAGGCATCACCCTTGGGCCAGCCTATCCTCAGAGCTGAGGACCCATTCTGCTTGAAAGGGGGCAGGCTGCACCACTGGGGCAGAGGGACCCTGGCTGGGGAAAGGGGGTGGTCAGGGGGCTGCAGAGGGAGTCTGGGACAGGAAGGGGCTCAGGGCTGAGGGGTGAACCCAGGGGTGATGTGTGTATGCAGCGTGGAGGGCGGATTGAGGGACAGTGTCTCACAGGAGTCCCTGTGGGTGAGCCGGGCAGGGCAGGGCAGGGGAACAGAGTGCAGCCACCGCACGTGGCTACTGTAGGGAACAGGTAGGGATGGAGGGCAGCGTGTTCCCACCAGTACGTGGGTGAGCTGAAGTGAGCACATGCGTGTGCGCAGGAGCAGGGTGGAGGTGCAGCACACTCTGAGTGTGTGCCTGGGACAGGGGACGGGCACCCACCAGCTGGATGTAGTTGACTGTCTTCTGTCTGAGCTGCTGAAGTGCCCGCTGGGCCTGAGGCTGCAGAGGGAAGGCCAGGCCCTGCAGGGTCTGGTGTTTGCTCTCCACACTGATCTCTGTCTTCACCTGGGGACAGATGAACATTAAGCGAGGCCCTCACATACCCAAACCAGGGTGTAGCCCACCTGGGGAGCACAGGCTTGGCCAGCAGGGCATGACGTGACCTCGAAGGCCTCGGGCCAGGACTTCTGCCCACCCTGTCCAGCGCACCCACCTCGTTAATACGGATCTGCTGAAGTTCTCTCTCGGCCGAGGTCAGCGGGGCGGGTGCCGCACAGGATGACAGGTGCTTCTGGTACCCAGCAAAGGAGAGGTCATCCTGGCCGGTGGATGTAGAGGCATAAATGAGCACCTTGGGGTGGGCTGGCAGAAGCCCACTAAGTACCCCAGCTTGCAGACCTTGGACCCTCGCAGCCCTCCCTACTCACCCCCAAGCCTGGCACCCACTTACTCTGGACCCTGTATAACACCTCACCCTCTGTGGGTTCATGACTGCAACCTAGCGATCCTGGCCTTGAAGGGGGCGAGGGGCGCCCAGGGGAGGGGGCCTACCTTCACAGTCCCGAAGAGCTCATCCTTGATGTGGCCGCCCCCAAACTCCTTCTTCACCGTGGCCCGTGTGGCTGCATACAGCATCTTCAGCCGCACCTGAAGGGTGGGGGCCAAGCCATGAGACCCCTCCAGGCAGGGCTGCCCGTCCAGGAGCAGACAGGAGCCTCTGGGTGAGGACCTGGTCACTTCATTGTGCCCACACACCCAGCAGAGGGCGCAGCAGAGGGGGCGAGGCTGCAGTAGGGCGGCTCAGACAGCAGGGGGAGTTGCTGTCCAGCCCAACCTCTTGCCTCCTAGAGCCAGGCTGATCTGGCTAGGAGGCTCTCAGAGACCCCAGGCTCCAAGCGCAGGACCTCATCCCTTGCTCTCGTACCCTCTAGAGCAGGATCTGATGTCTCCCCCGTTCAGACTCCCTGGGGCAGGGCCGTGTTATCTCAATCAGACCCAGCTTCCCCCTTCCTCCAATCTGGGGGCTGGGCAGGGGTCCCTAGGACTCACAGGGGAATTATCAGGTGACCAGGCGAGGAAGAGCCACTCGAAGCCCTGGGCGTTCTGCGTGTCCAAGCGGTAGAGCAGGTAGCAAGGCTGCTGGGCATCCAGCAGCGGCAGCACGGCCCCATCATAGTCCTGGTCCCAGCAGCCCACCAGCTCCCTCGAGGCACCCAGCACGAGCTGCTCTGGGGGCAGAGGCCAGGTGAGCCAAGGAGTAGCCATGTCCCACACCCACCTGTGACCGTGGGCCTCGGCCTCTGGCGGTGACTCAGACCCACTGACCACCCACCCCACCTTCCCCTGGAGCCACCACGTCCCTGAAGGCTGTCTGTGTGACTCAGTCATGAGTGAATGAGGACACACAGCCGCCAGCCCGAGGTCGCACCTTCTACACACACACACACACACAGAAATGGTCTCGAGAACATGCCCACAGCTGACCCAGCACAGGCAACCGCACCAAGACACACAGCCACATGCCCACAGCCATCGACAACGCGACCCCTCACAGACATCCACACACTCAGACCCACTGCACAGCTCCTCAGCACACAGCCCCACTGGGCTACCTACTGCCCCCTCCTCCCTCAGCCTGGGGCTCCAGCAGACCCCCCAGCACACCCTTCTCAGAAAGAATGTGCTATGGGAAGTGCGATCACAGCCTCAGGCCACAGGGATCTGCAGGCACAAAGGCACATGGGCAAGAGGGAGACAGGGGCTCTTACCAGACGCTGTATGAACAGCTACCCTGCTGCCCCCGACCAGCTGCAGCTTCCCCAAAAGTAACAAATCAAAAGCAGCCAACCTCTAAATGCCTGGGGCCGAGTGGCTGAATGGGGCATCGAGGCTGGACATACATTTGACCTATCAGCCCACAAGGCCTCAGTGTGGCACCGAACACCAGCCCAGATGTGCACAGGCCCAGGCTAGAGGAAGAACTGGGGCAAGGGGACAATCACCACCTGGCCAGGGGGTACCGGCACCTGACTACCAGGCCCTCCTGATGGGGGCACGGGGCCTGGCTGTCCAGGAGTCCCAACAAGCCAGGCCGCCTCCCTCTGGCCTTGGCCTCCTCACCTATCCTCCCAGAGCTCAGATGGGATCAAGGCTGAAACCCAGCAGTCACAGGCCGACTGGACCCCAACAGCACTGCCCAAGTTGTTTAATGTGTTGCCAACATTTTTCAAACTGGGAACTTTCAAATAAGAAGTGGAATTCATGGCTTCTCTAGAAAAATCAGGAAATCAAGCCACACTCAGTGGGAGCTGGGCAATGGCTGCCTGTCAGCAGGCCTGGACCCTCCTGGGCGCTCCCAGGTGCCCCAACAGCTGTAATGCTGAATGCAGGTAAGGGCTCACCTAGAGACTCCTCCTGGTAAACGTCTACAGGGACGACCTGTCTGGGAGGCGACAGGGAAGGCTGAGGACTGGGGTCCATGAGTCTACTTCTTCGGAGGGGTCCAGGGAGCTGACCTACCCCAACGACCCCAACCCAGCCTCTGAGGGCATCTGAATCTGGGGACCCTGGACAAAGCCCAGCACAACTCTGGCCGTAAAGCCTGGGGTGAATTCTGGGTCTGGGAAGACCCTGCTTTGACCCAATTCAATGTGTGAAAAGTCAGCTGGGCACCAAGCCCATGCGGGGAGCCCCCAGCAGGGCCCACTACTGCATGGCTACCAAGAAGGGCTGGAAGGATTCGTGGCGGCCCGGCTCACCCCCAGTCCTGGAGTCTGCACCCTTTACTTGCAGGGCCAGCCCCTCAGCTGTCCTCTACTCCAGGACTCCTCTACTCCAAGTCCCCCCAAGCCTCAGTCTAATCCTCAACCTCCTCAAAGCCCCTCCCCACTTCAGGCCTCAGCTCAAGCTCACCTGCCCCCCCAACCCCTATATCCCCAGCACCTCCCTTTGTGGAAGCCCCAGGTATCCCGGGTCCAGGTCAAGGCCTAGCCAAGCCCGGAATCCCCTAGTCCTGCTCTCAAAGAGGCTGACACGAGTCCCTTCTCCCCATTGTGAGGGCACTTCCCAAGGTTAGGGCCCTGGCTTCTCCTTAGGAATCTCCCCGAGCCAGTGGCCAAGCGAGGCCAGGCTTGCCGACCACACAGGGAGGTGAGTGGCACTAGCCACACGGGGCAGTGCCTGGCCTCACTCATCCTCTGCCACCCTACCTAACCCAGCCCAGCCCCCTGACTAGGCCAACGGCCAACTACAGAGCCTCTGGGGAGGGCTCTCCTTGCTATCCCCCCAGCTTCAGCCTCCTGCTCAGTGTAACAGGCAGAATGACCATGCCCACCTCCAGCCCTCTCCTACAAGACACCTCCCATTTCCAGATGGGAAACTGAGGTCCTGAGGGGGCTGGAGGCCAATGTCCCCCACCTCTCAGAGGAGCAGCGGGGTCCAGCCACCAGCCTGTACCCTCGCCTGTAGGAAGCACTCACCGTCCTCAATGACGACTTTGATGAGCCGCACAGAACCAGCCCGCGCCTTGGCAAAGAACTCCTTCAGCTCCTCGGTAGCTACCAGAACAAGAAACATGGTGGAGGATGAGCAGACAGAGGGAGCACGGTGGGCAGGAACACACTCAGGGCCCACTCTGTCCTGGGGGTCTGGTGGCGGAGCTGGGAGCCGGGTTAAATACGGCCCCCCATGTGACTGGGAACCTGAGACAGCCGCTGAACACAAGCTCCCAAATTTAGCCAGCAGAGGTGGCAGGCGGGCGGCCTGCTGGCTGGGATGGCTCTGTTGACAGGGCACACGGGGATGGGACAGCCCACCCGAGAATGGGGCGGGCTCTGGGACAGGCCAAACCAGCCAGAGTGAACGGCCCCCTCCTGTCCCCTGCCCCCCAAGAAGGCCTAGCACAGGACTGGCCTGGGACACTCCCAGCACCGTCATGTCCACAGACAGAAATACAAGAACAACTGCTCCCAATGCACACTGCCCACTATGTCTACTCACACGTGTACATGCATACACACACACATGCATTGCATGTTGCACGTGCCAATGGGTACATACTCAGTCAGGAATGTGTGATCGAAATATATAAACACTATGTGACAGAGAGAGGAACAGAAATGCAAACGCCCTCATACATGAACACACCACTCAGCTGGTCAAACATAAATGGACGCACACATTTAAACGTGCAAACACACAGACACACACACACAGATACAGTCCCCAGGGTGCTAATAAATTCACACACAGGCAAATGCAGAGCATGGCTAACATGTTTGTACAGGCAAGTGGCTGTACAAAGTGTACACAGAAATACACATGCATGCACACCCAGCCCCAGCCCACCAGCCACACTGCCTAACCCTGAGAGGCCCTGGGGAGCCAGGCCAGCTCTGGCACAGCCCTGCCAGGAGGCGATAAGCCTCCACCCCCAGGCAGCTGGAAAGAGGAGTGACTCTCAGGGTCTCCCCAAAACAGACCCTGTCTTGGTCCCTGAGCCACAGACCTGAAAGGTGACAGCCAGTGACCAAGGACCCAAGTGCAGAAGTGAGGATCATGGTCAGAGCTAGGGAAGATCTAGCTCTGGAAGTCACAGATATACTGGTGGTTCAGAGAGGGAAACCAAGGTCCAAGTTGGGAAGGACCTACTTGGGTCTCTGGGTGCACAGGGCCAGGCCAGCATGACCTTGGGGCTGCCCAGGGGTCAGGAGAATTCTGCAGGAACACAGCTGGACGGCTGAGGTCAGAGAATATTTATAGGGCCCAGACCCGGCAGCTCGAGGGCGGGGTGGGGGGGGGGGCCTTTAGGAAAACAAACTCTGGTCATGTCCTCAGGTGCCCATCATGCAGGGTGACCCTGAGCCTGAGACCTCATGCTGTGTACCACCCTCCAAGGCCACTGGGTGGGCAGGGTCCCAGCTAAGCCCGGCAGGCCCTTGGGGCTGAGAGCAGCATGGCATGGAGACACAGCCCCAATGCACCAGGACAGAGCTGCCCCTCAGCAGACCCCAAGCAGGTCCCTGATGAAGAGCTTTACCTCAGGGGCTCCACCTTTCCCATAGCTATCTGTGACCTCTGACCTCACTGAACCTCAAGCTCATCTATAACATGGAGCTAATACCCCTCACATGGTTAGAGCCTCTCCTAATAACAATTACTAATACTTTTTTAAGATTTTTTTCTGATGTGGACCATTTTTCTAAAGTATTTATTGAATTTGTTACAATATTGTTTCTGTTTTATGTTTTGGTTTTTTGGCCCTGAGGCATGTGGGATCTTAGCTCCCCGACCAGGGAATGAACCTGCACCTTCTGCAGCAGAAGGTGAAGTCTTAACTGGACTGTCAGGGAAGTCCCAGAAATTATTAATTTTTATTACTGTAATGACGGCGGGACAGGCCGTGCTGAGCTGTCACTTCCACCTGCTCAGACCTCTCCCAGGGAGAGGCTGACACGCCCCTTCTAGTGTTACCAGGACAAAGTGACACCCCGGTAGTGGAAGAGACATCCCCCTCCATGCCTCCTCAGCCACCATCAATAATCCAGAGGCCAGGCCTGGGACACCTGAGCCTCTATCATCAAAGATTCATGTCCCCCACCCCCACCCCACCCCCGCCTTACCTACCGCCCCCCTCCCAGTAAGCCTCAGGTTACAGGTCTCTCCCCTCCCCAGCTCTGAGGCAGCAGATCCACACCTATGGCCAGGTCAAGGCTGGCACCTGGGCATCCAGGGTGATCTCTCCTGCGGCCTCCTCAGGACAGAAATGGGAAGGAGTGGGTTGCTCCCAGGCAGAAGGAGGGCTGGGAGGGGGGCTCGGCCCTCAGATTCCCCTAGGCAGGCCCATTGCAGCATATGGGAAATGAGGGAGTGAGGAAAGGCCCAGGCCACAGGACAGGTCAGCCTACAGTGGGGAGGAGGAGCCCTAACTTCTGATCCCCTCTCAGTTGGAGGCAGCAGCAATGATCAGACAAAGGGGAAGGAAGGGGCAGGTCCGGTGAGGGGCTGTTCCCTTCTGTGGGGCTGAGTCATGAAGCTGCCCCTCCAGCTCTTCTTGGAGAATGGCTGGCCCAGACCCAGGCCCCTGCCTTTTCTGGTCCTGTGGGGTGTGGCCAGGGAAACCCTCTCAGGGCCAGCCACCAAGTGGCCACAACCACAAGCAGAGATCCAGGCGGTCAGGCTGGTTGATGGTGATGGCCCAGGGCAGGGGATCCTGATGTGGTGGGAGGAGTGGCTGACAGCCAAACCACTGGGCTATCTGGGCCTTCCCCACAGGCCAGGCAGCCCTCCCAGGCCAGTGACACAGGAGGACACTGAGGCCCAGGTAGGGTCAGGACACCTGGCTCCTGGCCACTGCTTCTTCCCCATCCTGTATAAGGAGGAAACCGGCCCCTTGTGGGAGGAGGGTGATGCTCTGGGCTGGAGAAGCTTGGGGTGGGGGGAGCTGGCCTAGAATCTCTAGGGTCAAGACCCTCTTCCCTGCCTCCAGCTTGGAGCAGGAGCCTTCCAGCACTGGCTGGGGCAGACTCAGGGGATCAGAGTGGAAAATGGCAGGGAGATCAGAGGTCAAGGTCAGATTGGCGACTCTCCACATCCCACTTAGAAAAAAACCTGTCCCAGGTTTTTCCCAGCCTAGTCTGTGAGGGTCCCAGGAGGAGCCCAAGGTCAGGGCCCCCTCCTCACACAGACACAAACCAATACGAGCCATACATGCATCCATGGTAACAAATGAACACTGAAATGCACCCAACTTGTGCACACGCACACAGACACCCACAGACATGTGCACACAGTCACGAAACACTGATGTCTAAAGATGATTCCATGCGACAGTGTCCAATCAGCCATTAGTGCATGTGCACTGGATGTACACAAGCAGTCAGATCCAGATGTGAACACACAGGACTGTACACACAAGACAAATGCACATGCGTGCACACTCCCTCAGATGTGCACATCCGGGTACACCCACCCCCAGAAAGGAACAAAAATACATAGATGGGCACACACAGGCACATCCACCCCCACATGGGAACACCGATACTTCCACCCCAGCTGTGTGCGTACATGTACGCCCACCCTCAACTATGCACAGTAAGTGCGCATCCCACCAAGATGTGCCCACCCCAGGCGACCCGCGGCTGCAAAAGAGAACAGGAAGCTTCCCCAGGCTGGTGCCGAGGAGGAAACAGGGGCCGAGAGCCAGCAAGGGGGCGCAGCCGCGAGCACTGACCCTCGGCCCCCTGCCCGTCCGCCATCCTCCCTCACCGTGGATGCCGGTCTGGTGCGCCATGACTCTGTGCCCCGCTCCGCCCGCGCCGTCGGAGCCCTCGGCTTGGCCCCGGCCCGGCTCGGCTCGCTTGGACTCGTAGAAGGAAAAGAAGTAGGAGGATGTGGTGGCGGCCGCCCAGCCTCGCGCAGCTTCCCGGGCGGTGCCGCAGACCCGCCCCCAGAGCGCCCCGCCCCTGACGGGCGAGACCCGGAGGGGGCGGGGACTCGGGGCCGCGCGTGCGCGTAGTGGGCTCCTGGTTTCGGGTGGGCCCACGACTGAGTTGATCGCCTTGTTCGCGCGCTTGCGCGTGCCCTGTTTGTAGCCGAGAACAGGGCCTGCGTGTGGCCGAGCGTGTGTGGGCGCACGCGTGTTTGAGCCTGTGCACCATGATCCGAGTGGTCTATGGCTGGGGTGTGTCCGTGAGTTCCGGCCAGGTGGGTTTGTAGGTGGGTGGGATCCACGCATACCCCAACCTGTGGCCTTAAAGCGGGCGGGGGGCGGGTGTGGTCTGTGTGTGGATGGGCGTGCGTGTGTTTGAGTGGCATCCCTTTCCTCGGAGACGTTTCTTGAGCGCCTCCTGGGGGGCCTGGGCTCCTCGAGGCGTCCCGGCCCGCAGGCCCTGCCCTAGCAGTGGGAGCCCAGACCGACTTTCTACTAGGCAGTCAGCAAATGAGCTGTGTCTGTGGCAGCGAGCGCCCTGTGCAGAGTAAGAGACCACTAGGAAGAGGTGATATTTGAGCGGAGACCTGGAGGAAAGCCTGGTAGAGCGAGGGAAAAGTTTTCTGAGAAGAGAGAATTGCGTGTGCAAAAGCGCAAAGGAGGGTCAGAGCTTGGTGAGTCTGAGAAACTTCCAACTCCTAATCAACTTCTGGCTCCATACACAGCAGACTTGCCTTCTCTGGCATCAGCCCCTGCCTGCTGTTACCAACATAATGTATCTTCTAGGCCACCGTGATTGAGTCAGGATGAGCACATGACCCCAGTCTGTCCAGTCAGAGCCTGTCCTGGGACTTTGGATGGGACGATTAGAAAGGAGGTGGGCTTTGGGGGCTGGGGTTGCTGAGAGTTGATGATGGATGATGTGGCCTGCCTGGTATCTAGCCCCAGCTTGAGCTCCCTGCTCCCTGTCCCTCTACCCAACCCTAACTAGGCAGAATTGAGCCCTCCTCTGTGTGCCCCAGACCCTGGGTTTCCTGTCTCCTGAGAGTCCAACTCACACAAAATTGAAAGGTTTTCTTGTTCATCTTCCTGTGCACGCCCTGAGGACTGGGCCTGTGTAGTAGGCTCACCGTGGCCACCCTAGCACTCACAGTGGAACATAAAAACCATGTGTGGCCCTGCAGCCAGCCCTTGGGAGAACGGTTCGTAGGTAAATGCCCCCAACTCTGAGATCTGTCACAGCCCAGATGAGGCCAGCAACACAGAGCCACTGGTTACATCAACTCTCAGACCTGGCCACCTCCACAAGAACACCTGGCAATTCCACAGAACCATAAGAACCTTGACCTCTTGGAAACAGGACTTAACCAAGAAAACAAATTGATGAAAAATAATAAGGTTATGTTCCCTATTAAAATGTCCATCACTGGGTGAACTACATGGCATCCTTAACATCAAGGTCTCCCCTGATACCTGGTTGGCCCCACCCTGTGTCATTCTCTGTTTTTATCACTACCTGATTCATATATTTACTTGCTTATTTGTTTATTGTCTTTCCCCCCACCAGTCATTAAATTTTTGCCCCTGCTCTATCCCCAACACCTAGAACAGTGCCTAGGATTAGTAGGTGCTCAATAATATTTGCCAAATAAAAAAAGTATCTGAATGAACTATGAGTCTTTGTGTTGCACACTAACTATGACTGGGCACCTTTACTTAATCCTCATGACAGCCCTACAGGGTAGGTGTTATTGTCTCCTTACAGATGAAGAATATGAGGTTTGGAGAGAGAAAGTGATTTGATCAAAGTCACAAGGTAGTGAGTGTCCCCAAGAACCTTAGTTTCCTTTACTCAAATTGGAACAAAGGATGAGAAATCCTGCTGGGCAGTGGCCCTCATCGCCTCCATCACTGTCTCACACCTGAGTGATGAGGGTTTAACCAGAGAAAGGAACTTCCTGGGAGACTGGGATTGGGGCCCAGTCCTGCGCAGTTTCAGAGCCTAGGATGCAAGCGAGGAGCCTAAGGACCAGTGGAATATCCAAACAGACAGCATCTCTGGCTGAGATCTGGTTTCAGGCAGAAAGATGAGAAAGCTGCACACAGCTCCTCAAATGAGTCTAGGGATGATCAGAGTGTCCAGGAGCAGGTTGGTTGCTCCTTTCTTGCTGATGTTTCTCAACAAAGAGTCAGCCATTGAAATTATTGAAGCATACATATTTTTTTTCAGGTGGATCAAATATTTAAATGTTTTTTTAAGTGAACTATAAAAATACTGAAGAAACAAAGGGAGAAGTTTGTAAAATCTTAGAGTAGAGAAGTCCTTCTGAGTATGTCACCAAACCCAGAAACCATAAGAGAAAAAAACATTTATTTACATTAAAAATAAAAAGTCTATGTGGAGTAATATTCCATTGCATATGTGTATTACTCAGCCATAAAAAGAAACAAAATTGAGCTATTTGTAATGAGGTGGATAGACCTAGAGTCTGTCATACAGAGTGAAGTAAGTCAGAAAGAGAAAAACAAATACCATATGCTAACACATATATATGGAATTTAAGAAAAAAAATGTCATGAAGAACCTAGGGGTAAGACAGGAATAAAGACACAGACCTACTAGAGAATGTACTTGAGGATATGGGGAGGGGGAAGGGTAAGCTGTGACAAAGCGAGAGAGAGGCATGGACATATATACACTACCAAATGTAAGGTAGATAGCTAGTGGGAAGCAGCCACATAGCACAGGGAGATCAGCTCAGTGCTTTGTGACCACCTGGAGGGGTGGGATAGGGAGGGTGGGAGAGAGGGAGACGCAAGAGGGAAAAGATATGGGAACATATGTATATGTATAACTGATTCACTCTGTTATGAAGCAGAAACTAACACACCATTGTAAAGCAATTATACTCCAATAAAGATGTAAAAAAAAAAAAGTCTATGTGGAAAAACCCACGATCAAAACCAAAACACAAACATAAAACTGTAACTGGCTACAAACAATGTACTTGCAAGTCATTTCAAAATAAAGAGCTGATTTCCCTAATATATAAAGAGCTCTCATAAATCAATAAGAAAAAGACCAATGGCCCAGTAGAAAACTGGGCACAAGATACAAAAAGACCATCTACAGAAAAGGAACTACAAATAATGTCTCTCAAACCTGTGAAAAGTTGGTTATCCTCTCCTATTAAGATAAATGGAAATCAGAGACTTCCATGGTGGCACAGTGGTTAAGAATCCTCCTGACAATGCAGGGGACATGAATTCGAGCCCTGGTCCGGGAAGATCCTACATGCCTCAGAGCAACTAAGCCCATGCACCACAACTGCTGAGCCTGTGCTCTAAAGCCCACGAGCCACAGCTGCTGGGCCCACATGCCACAGCTGCTGAGGCCCACCTGCCTATAGCCTGTGCTCCACAACAGGAGAGGCTACTGCAATGAGAAGCCTGCATGTGGCAACGAAGAGTAGCCCCCACTCGCCTCAACTAGAGAAAGCCCACGCACAGCAACGAAGACCCAACGCAGCCAAAAATAAATAAATAAATAAAAAATAATTAATTCATTTTAAAGAAGATAAATGGAAATCAAACTAAACTTGCATATTTTTTACTTATAGGTAAAGATTAAAAACTTTAATAATGGGCTTCCCTGGTGGCGCAGTGGTTGAGAGTCTGCCTGCCGATGCAGGGGACACGGGTTCGTGCCCTGATCCGGGAAGATCCCACATGCCGCGGAGCGGATAGGCCCGTGAGCCATGGCCGCTGGGACTGCGCGTCCGGAGCCTGTGCTCTGCAACGGGAAAGGGCACATCAGTGAGAAGCCCGCGTACCGCAAAAAAAAAAAAAGAAAAACAAACAAAACTTTAATAAAAAATTGCAATGGTCAAAGGATGGGGAAATAGACTGGTGCAAACTTCATGTAGGACAATATCTACAAAATTATTAATGTGTATTCCCTCCCCCCTTTTAAATTGAGGTGAAATTCACATAACATAAAATTAACCATTTTAAAGTGAACAATTCAGTTCATTCACTATGTTGTACAACCACCACCTCTGTCTAGTTCCAAAACATTCTTTTTTTAAAAAATTATTTATTTTTGGCTGAATTGGGTCTTTGTTGCTGCACGTGGGCTTTCTCTAGTTGAGGCGAGCAGGGGCTACTCTTCTTTTTCTATGGATTTACTTATTTTGGATATTTAATATGAATGGAAGCTTAGAATATGTGACCTTTTGTGTATGGCTTCTTTTTTTTAATATTTATTTATTTATTTGGCTGCACCAGGTCTTAGTTGCAGCATGTGAACTCTCAGTTGCAGCATCTGGGATCTAGTTCCCTGGCCAGGGATCGAACCTGGGCCCCCTGCATTTACAGCATGGAGTCTTAGCCACTGGACTACCAGGAGAGTCCTGCATATGGCTTCTTAATATAACGTTTTGGAGGTTCATCTACCTTGTAGCATGTATCAGCATTCCATTCCTTTTTATGGCTGAATAGTATTCCATTGTGCATATATGCTACAATTTGTTTATCCATTCATCCAGTTGATGGATATTTGGGTTGTTTCCATCTTTTTTTTTTTTTTTTTGCGGTTTGCGGGCCTCTCACTGTTGTGGCCTCTCCCGTTGCAGAGCACAGGCTCCAGATGCGCAGGCTCAGCAGCCATGGCTCACGGGCCCAGCCGCTCTGCAGCATGTGGGATCTCCCCGGACCAGGGCTCGAACCCATGTCCCCTGCATTGGCAGGTGGATTACTAACCACTGCACCACCAGGGAAGCCCTACAATACAGTATTGTTAACTATAGTCATCATGCTGTACAGTACATCTCCAGGACTTACGTATCTTATAACTGGAAGTTTGTACCTTTTGATCCCCTTCATTCATTTTGCCTCCACCTCCCACCACCTCCTGCCCCACCACCTCTGGCAACCACCAATCTATTCTCTGTATCTATGAGTTTGGGTTTTGTTTTTTGTTTCGTAGATTCCACATATAAGAGAAATCAAGCAGTATTTTTCTTTCTCTGACTTATTTCACTTGGCATAATGCCCTCAAGGTCCATCCACATTGTTACAAATGGCCGAATTTCTTTTTTTATGGCTGAAAATATAAAATATATAGAATATATATAATAAATTAAACATGTATTCTATATAGTGTATAGAATATATAATAAATATATTCTATATAATATATAGATTCTATATTTTATATATATATATATATATATACACACACATATATAAACTTTCTTTACCCATTTATTCATTGATGGACACACAGGTTGTTTCCATGTCTTGGCTATTGTAAATAATGCTGCAGTAAACATGGTGGAGGCAGATATCTTTGAGGTAGTGATTTTGCTTTCTTCAGATAAATATCAAGAAGTGGAATTGCTGGATCATATAGTAGTTCTATTTTTAACTTTTTGAGGAACCTCCATACTGTTTTCCATAGTGGCTACACCAATTTACATCCCCGCAACAATACACAACAGTTCCCTTTTCTCCACATTCTTTTGCCAGCACATGTTATTTCTGGTCTTACATGTTTCTGTTTTTGTTTTTGTTTTTTTGCTTGAACTTGCACAGAATACCCCTGACATCTCTGGAAGGATCCACAAGAAACTAGTAATATTGGTTGTCTTCAGAGGGAGGAACTGTTTGAGCCATAGTGAAATGTATTAAATTTTTTGAATTAAATCTAAAATAAATCTTGTCAAGAACAGATATGGGACTCAACAAAAGCTATTTTCACGGTGCATGAAAAAAACGTAGCATAAAAATCTTTTTCCTTTTTCTAAGCTTGCTCCTTCCCCCGCCTCCATCCCTCACATGCTGACTGAGTTAGCTGAGGCAAGGTCTCCGGCCAGGAGGGGGCAGGCTTGGGTTCCTTCGAGCAGTTGAGAGAAGGGTGTCAGGATAAGGGTATAACTGGAAAGTGAGGAGTTGCATGGCCTCCAGGGAGGACTCTACCCAGAAATGAAGACAGACCCACCCCAAGGAACCTCACCTACAACTTCAGGCACTGGAGACAGAAGAGCCTGGAGGCTTCTGGAGAGAAAAAAAGGTAAACAGAAGCCAATCCAAAGGCCTGGGAATGATAGGGGCACTGGATTTCAGCAGCAGCAACAGCCAAAAAACAATGAACAGAGCAGTCAGAAAGAATTCTGAGCCAAAATATCAATCAAAAGCAAAGGCAGGGCTTCCCTGGTTGGCGCAGTGGTTGAGAGTCTGCCTGCCGATGCAGGGGACAAGGGTTCGTGCCCTGGTCTGGGAAGATCCCACATGCCGAGGAGCAGCTAGGCCCGTGAGCCATGGCTGCTGAGCCTGCATGTCTGGAGCCTGTGCTCTGCAACAGGAGAGGCCACAACAGTGAGAGGCCCGCGTACCACAAAAAACAAAAAACAAAAACAACAAAAAAAGGCAGAATACAAACCCTTTCAGAATTGCAAGGACCCAGAAAATTACCGGGACCCAGTCATCCTTTCTTGGAAAGTTGTTAGAGGATGTGCTTCAGCAAAATGACAGAGTAAACCAAGAGAGTCAGGCTTGGGATCCAGGCAAGAGCAGAGGCTCCCAGGAGCCTAGGGAGCCAGAGGAGCCTTGGTAGCACTGGAGGAACACTTAGGTCAGCTTGGAACAGGGAGGATGGGATTGCCATAGAGCTCCACATGGCTCTGAAAACTTAAAATAGTTAAGCTGGGCAACAGACCACCTGTGACACCTGGCTGCCAGGAGCTTCTCTGAATACACCTAGAGGACAAGATCTTCATCTACCCAGGGGAGTCCAAGATGGTGAGTTTGGGGAATAAACTGTGTTTGCATTGTTTCCTCTAGTTTTAGACTTTAACAGCTTCTGAGCCATTGGCTGGTGGGATGAGGAGGTTACCCCACTGATAGAATTGGGTTTGCCCCACTCTGGGTCCCTGGTCCATTTCTGTCCTGATGACAGTTTGTAGCTCAGGTGTCCTTTGGAAAGCTTTCTCTGACTTCTCCCCCTCCCCCTTGCCAGCTGGATCAAGCACCATCCACCAGGACTTCCACCATCACTGCAGGGGAGCTCATTTCCATTAGTACTGTACTCCTGTGCCTAGTGCTTGGGGCCTGACACACATGGTGGGGTCAGTAAATTAGCTCCCAGGCTACCCTGGAACTGAGTCATTTGAGGGAGGGGCTGTTGGGCACAGCTCCCTGCCCCAGGAACCTTCTTCCTTGGGTGGAGGGAACTCCCAATGGGGCAAGGCTGGTCTCCTGGAGGAAGTAAGGCCTAGTGAGCATATGCTGGGCTTGGGTGTGGAGGCGAAGGTAGGGACTCCTCCTGCAGCCCTCCCTGGGCCCTGGGCTGTGGGGCCTCAGGGGCTTTGAGTTGTCAAGCCTGCCTTCCTGGAGGAGGGAAGGGGAAGAGAAATACCCTCTGGGGGTTCTGAGTCAGCTGCACTGTCATAATGGAAACAGCACAGCCCTGGGTGTCAGGACACTTCCCCTCTGTGGGCCTCAGAGTCCCCCTCGTTATGAGATGGAAATAACAGTCCTGCATAGGGAGTTGGGCTTCAGTGACAGAGGGTGACAAAGCACTCTGTTAACATGCTGCTGACCCCGCTGACCCAGTGGTGATAGGTAACCAGGAGTTAAGAGGCTGCAACATCTTGCCTCCAACCCAGATGAAAGTCTTTCACTTCCCTTAGGCGCAAGTCTGAACTCTGACCAGTTGGAGTCTTTTGGGGACCATGGATTCCTTTTGTCCATCAGTCACTTGCACTCTAGTGAGGCCCCTGCTGTCTGTCTAGAGAGGACATCTTGATTGGAGGGGCAGCTGTTTAGGAGACTGGCCTTGAGGGCGGGAGCTGCTTCTCAGGATAAGGAAGGCCAGGGTGACCACCAAGCCCCATCTGGGAGTGGAGGGTGCCAGGCCGAGTGGGTGAGGCATGGAGGTCTCCTGAGGGAACACTGTGCTCTGAGACTCTTACTCAATGTGTCAGTCTGACACCTCCAAGGACATCTTGTTCCCATCTTGCCCTTGTGTAACGTCCGGGCCCAGCAAGAAGAGGCCTGAGGCTCTGCCATGGACACTGATCCAGCCCGGAGGCCCAGGTGTGCTCTCATCGACCCCTACAGCCTCCCTGGGTAGGGAGGAGGGACTTTTCCCTCTCAAAGACTCGTGCCCCTTACGTGTGGGTGAATGTCAGCCTGCTCAGGTTCCTGTGTGAGCCGGGCCAGCGTCTTCGTCTATCTAGGCCTCAGTGCTCTTGCCTGTAAAGTGGGGTTGATAACTGCGTTGGCTGATTAGGAGGCTTGAGGAGCCGGATGGCACCCAGGCCGCCCACAGACTCCGGGGCGGCGGGAGGTTGGGGTTTGGGGGCGTCACCGCCCAGCCGGCCCCGCCCCGCCCCGGCCCGCTTCCTCCTCCCGGGTCGGGCGGGCGGTGCCGTCGGCCCAGCCTTCTGCCCGGCGCCCCGCGGGCAGCCCCGGGCCGCTGCGCCATGTCCGCCAACTGGTTCCGGCGCCGCTTCCTGCCGGGGGGTCCGCTCCCCGCGCCGCGGCCACCCCGGCCCCGCGCCAGCCCCGTGCCCTACCGGCGGCCCCGCTTCCTGCGCGGCTCAGGCTCCAGCCCCGGCACCGCCGACGCCTCGTGCCGCCCGGACGCCCGGCCAGTGCGCAGCCCGGTGCGGGGCCGCGCGCTGCCCTGGAACGCAGGCTACGCCGAGTGAGTGCCCGGCCCCGAGCGGCCCCCCTGCCCCCGACACTCCCCGCTCCCTGCGACTTTCAATCCTGAGGCCCCGACCCCCACCCTGTGATCCTGCCTGGGGTCCCGTGCTGACCGAGAAAACAGGCCAAGCTGAGTGAGGGATCCCGCCTCCCCAACCTTGTGGATATCTCCCTCTTGTCGGCACTTCCGCACTCTTGACAACCTCCCCTATTCCACCTCAGGTCGGGAAGGACCAGCCCCGCTGGGGCTTTCAAAAGAGGTAGGGATACTAGGTAGAATTCCAGCGTTCTGGGCTTTGGAGACCCCCCCCCCCCCCCCCCCCCCCACATCCCACCCTGGGTTATGGCCTGTGCAGCATTGGACAGGGATTCTGGCTGAGGTGGGACAGGGGGTAGGCAAGGAAGCCCCACACCTCCGCAGGCAGACTTGCCCTTACCTCCCGGCCCAGGTCAGCAGGTAAGCTCCAGATGGGCTGGGCCCTGAGTTTTGCTTTAGCTGTGAGGTTACTGAACAGTTAGCAAATTTCCAGCATTTGTTTGTCCAGGTGTGTGTCAGGGACAGCATGGGGGCTGTTACTCGAGGGAGGGTTCCTCTCTGTGTTCCAAATCTGTTCTCTGTGCCCATGGGGGCATAGGTGTGTCCCTAAAGGGTCACTGATCACTTCCTGGCCTCAGGATCATCAATGCAGAGAAATCTGAATTCAATGAGGATCAGGCGGCCTGTGGGAAGCTGTGCATCCGGAGATTTGAGTTTGGGGTTGAAGAGGACCAGGAATGGCTGACCTTGTGCCCAGAGGAGGTGAGTGCAGCTGGGCCTGAGCCCCTTTTACAGGCTGGGGCCAAGACTGGGGCCAGGACTGTAGACTGAGGTTCTTGCCCTAGTGCCCTACATTCAGCCAGGGTACAACTGGGGAGGCCAGGCAGAGCCTGACGCCAAGCCCTTCCTGTGCAGTTCCTGACAGGTCATTACTGGGCACTGTTTGATGGTCACGGTGGTCCAGCTGCAGCTATCCTGGCTGCCAACACCCTGCACTCCTGCCTACGCCGGCAGCTGGAGGCCGTGGTAGAGGGCATGGTGGCCACTCAGCCCCCCATGCACCTCAGTGGCCACTGCATCCGCCCTAGTGACCCCCAGTTTGTGGAAGAAAAGGGCATTAGGGCAGAAGACTTGGTGGTCGGGGCTCTGGAGAGTGCCTTCCAGGAGTGTGTGAGTGTGACCTTTGGCTGGGAAAGGAGGGCAGGTGTTACCCTCAGGGACCTGAGGGACTCTGGGTTGTGGGGTGTCCCTGCACATGATGGTGATCACCCTGGATCTTTGGATTGGGAGGACAAGATTGGGTTGGTTGGTTTGTTACTAAACAGTTATCATAACCCCACCCATTTATCCAGCGCCTACTATATGCTAGGTGCTTTTACCTGTATCATCTTGTTGCACACCCTGTTGGTCCTTGGTTTCCCTTCCTCACTGTTTTGAATAGGACTTCTCTACCTCCAAAGGGATATGTCTAGATCTCCTGACCACAGGGATCTTGGAGTCATAGCTAGACTTTGCGCTGGGACTGCCACTGCTTGCTAGTGGGGAAGTAAACTGTAGGGTGAGGGTTGGGGACAGTGGTATGCTGGCAGTACAAGCAGCAGCTAAAGTAGCCTTGGTTTGCTCCAGGATGAGGTGATTGGGCGAGAGCTGGAGGCCTCAGGCCAGGTGGGTGGCTGCACAGCCCTGGTGGCTGTGACCCTGCAAGGAAAGCTGTATGTGGCCAATGCTGGGGATAGCAGGTGAGTGAGCCCGGAGGGTGGGTAGGGTCGGGTGGGCAGACAGGCAGCAGAGGCAGTGGGGATAGTGAAAGGGGGAAGTCGAGACAGAATTGGGGAAGATTGGCTGAATTGTGTACTTAGCATGTGTACTTAGCATGTGTTGAGTGTGAGGGCGGACAGCAGATGCCAGGGAGGGCAGAGACCTCAGGGGCCAGGCCAGATGGCTGCGGCTTTACCCTGCAGGCCTTAGGCAGTCATGGGGGCCTTTGAGCAAGGGATTGTTATGGGCAGAACTGGCCCCTGGTGGTTGGAGAAGGGGCCGGCAGGAGGGAGGCTATGGGTAAGGATGGAGGCTGCCCCACAGACTTCTCTCTCCTCTAAAACCTCATCCAGGGCCATCTTGGTGCGGAGGGATGAGGTACGGCCCCTGAGCTCTGAGTTCACCCCGGAGACTGAGCGGCAGCGGATCCAGCAGCTGGTAGGTGCCCTTGGCAGAGGGAGGCTGTGCAGCCCCAACTCCTGGGCCACCAGAGGGAGCCTGATCTGAGCATGGCCTCCCTATTCCAGGCCTTTCTCTACCCTGAGCTTCTGGCTGGTGAGTTCACCAGACTGGAGTTCCCTCGGCGACTGAAGGGGGATGACTTGGGGCAGAAGGTTTTGTTCAGGGATCACCACATGAGCGGCTGGTGAGCGAGGTGGGGTTGGGGGACACAGTGGGGAGAGCCCTGGGGTCCAGGCTCAGCTGTGTGGCCTGGGGCAGTCCCCTTCTACCTGGGCAGGGTGGGCCCTGTGTTGGGGGTGGTGAGGTGGTAAGTAGGGCCTGGGTTGATACTGGGTTTGCTCCTGGTAGGAGCTACAAGTGCGTGGAGCAGTCGGATCTCAAGTACCCACTGATTCATGGACAGGGTAGGCAGGTCAGTGAATGGCGCCTCCAAGAATCTCTCTTAAATTGCCCCCTGTAGAGGTGGGAGCTCCTTTGTCCCTTGTGGGGAGCTTTAGCTGGGGTCCTAGGGACTGCTCCGAGGTCAGAGGGTGTTTCTCCCTCAGCCCAGGCGCCCAGGGCCACAGTCCACCTCTTGTGTGCTTTACTTGTACATTTGCTGGGGCTGTTTGCTGTCACCTCATACCTCCCTTGTCTCCAGGCTCGGTTACTGGGAACACTGGCTGTCTCCCGGGGCCTAGGAGACCATCAGCTCAAAGTCCTGGACACAAATATTCAGCTCAAGCCCTTCTTGCTCTCTGTCCCACAGGTGAGGGGGCAATAGCCTACACCAGCTTCTATCTGCCCAGAAAGGCAGACTACGCAAGGTTGGCTGGAGCTGGGAAGGGAGCCAGTGAGGAAACCTTAGGCTTAACTTGCAGGTGACTGTGCTGGATATGGACCAGCTGGAGCCGCAGGAAGAGGATGTAGTTGTCATGGCGACTGATGGGCTCTGGGAGGTCCTGTCCAGTGAGCAGGTGGCACGGCTGGTGCGGAGCTTCCTCCCTGGCAACCGAGAGGACCCACACAGGTACTATAGCTGCTGGGGATCTGCCTGGGCCTGAGTTGGTGCCAGCAGAAACACCAAGAAGTCATGGCTGAGAAGACAACACTGCAGATGAGTCCGGCTAAGAACAGTTGGCCAGGACTAGAGCTATCTCAAGCTTCCTGGGGGTGACTGTGGGTCCCCAAATCTCTGAGTCCAGAAACCCATGGTCCAACCTGTGGCCTTCCCAGGCTTGTGGCTTGCTTGGCCCCACAGTTAGACTGCATTGCTTGGGTCCTCAGTGTTCAGCACTGTGCAAGTTCTCCCTGAGGGCTGGCCTTGCCTCTTTGCTCTGGCCCCGAAGTACATCTGCAGGATGGTCCCCACAGGTTCTCGGAGCTGGCCCAAATGCTGATACACAGCACACAGGGGAAGGACGACAGTCCCACACAGGAAGGGCAGGTGTCCTACGACGACGTCTCTGTGTTCGTGATTCCCTTGCACAACCAGGGCCAAGGGCGCAGTAGCCACTGAGGATTCAAACATCGCATCCCAGAACCACTTACGGGCCAGGTGCATTGTGAGCGTCCACCATGGTCAACAGCAGGTCTGCCTGCCCCACCCCCAGACCCAGCCCTGACCCCCCAACCCACTTCAAGGGAAGCATTTCTACGAGGCAGTCAGAACTGGAAGAACGCAGGGAGTCCAGCTCCCCAGGTCCCCCTTTGGCAGGCAGGGAAAGAGCGCTATCAATAATGTCTGGCAGAGTCACTTTACAACTTAGGAATCCATGTAAGCCTCCTCAGATAGGATCCTTAACAGCCCACTATATTATTCCCAGATGGGGACAGCTGGACTAAGGGCATTGGCCAAGGATGCCAGGAAGGGCAGACATCCTGTGCTTGGATCCAGGTCTCTAATGCATGAATGTCAGATTGTCTACTCAAACAACCCCCCAAAGCCCATGCAGTGTCTTATGGGAAGCCTCGTATCTGCTAAACAGCCATCTTGAAGCAGCCCTTGGAGAGAGACCAGTTCAGGTCCTACCCTGCTCCCCTCTGTGCTGGAGGAGAGGCACAGGCCCAGGGGCTAAAGTTGGGGGAGAACTAAGGGCCAAGAAGGAGCCCCAGAGTTGGCTGAGTAGTGAACGCCCCGATTACTGCTGCTGCCTCTAGCCCAGTCTCCCGATTGCTCCTCTCTGGCTCCAGCCCTGCCCTAGGCTGATGCCTCAACAACACTGTTTTGTTGTTCCCCATCACCTTCCTATTAAATGTTTGTGTGCAGAAGAACCCTTGTGAATCGTGAATTGCTGTATAGCTTGACATTACAGTATACCTTTTGCTTTTTCTTGTTCCCTTCTAAAAAAATCACTCTTAGCCTTAGCTCCATCTTACAAGTTTGCCTATAGTCAGCATTGTGTTTTCTCTGTGGCGTCCCCAGTTCGCAGCTTGGGGTGAGCCCCAGTGAGAGAACTGCTGCCCAGGGAACAGAAAGGAGGTCTCCACCACCATCTGTGGGCTCTGGGCTTGAGGTATCGGAAGGGATGCCTTGTTTTTTTAAGGCAAATTATAGTGATTTTAGTATAAAGTTTATAGTAAATTTATAATAAAGCTAGATTTACCAACTGGAGACAGCAAGTCAGTTGGGGCTCCAGAGCTTGCTGTTTGATGAGTAGCTTAGTTCTTCATGTTCCTCACAAGACTCTTTTTATCATCCAGCACTTGCCAAGGCTCAAATGCTCAGTAAGTGTTTGTTGAATTATTTGTTGAATTTCATGACCTCAGCCTTTCCTAACTCTTCCCTGATCTACTCCTACTTTGGTCTACAATTGAGATTAATTCTTGCCAGGCAACTCATAGCCCTAAACTGCAGCCAGAAAGGACAAGGGCCAGTAGGCCACAAAACTGATGGTTAAACTTGTTTATTTAACACAATGGGGAGACTTTCAGACCTCCTTTCCTGCCCGTTAACTCATTTTAGACTCTACTTCCTGCATGTTCTCTAGGGAAGAGATAGGAAAAACTACGAAACTACTCATTTTTTACCTAGTCATATTCCATAGCCCAGCACTTCTGGGCCTACATCTGTCCGCAGCTGGTCCTGAGAAAATGTGGTTGGCCCCAGAAGCTCTGGGCAGCCTCTCCAGGACTCTAATTAGGCAGCTGGCAAGAACAAGAGTGTGCCCTACCAGCCTGCAGTTTTACTTCCTCTTTCCTCAGCAGTCCCCACCCCCACCACTCACCTTCCTTCCCCCCCCCACCCCAGCAAAGCGTAGGCAGTATCCTGAGCCTGCCAACCAATCACCCACATCAACTACTGAGCCTGCTTGCCCCAAGTCTGCTTTGCTTTCCTTCTGATCCGGCCCACTGCCTGGTCTTGCTCCTCACACCACCAGGCTGAAACCCAGGGAGTGGGCAACAGTGGGTCTCTCAACTGCGAACAAGCCAAACTGACAGGAGTGACCACTGCAGGGGCAGCCACTGACTTACGTGTTCATGTCTCTCAGCAGAGCCAAACGCTGCAGTAGCCCTCCCACCAGGCCGTGAGGGGGGGACTCTTCCTGCTTGGGCAGTCGTGTTGAGAGCCTATGCATGGCCTACCACTCACAAGCCGGGACGCTCCCTCTGCTGACCTCCAGAGTCCTTGGCCAACCTCTAATAACCATGCGCAAAGTGGCAGGCCAAAGGTGTTGCAGCTGAGGATGCTACTAGTGAGTTATCAACTCACCGGCCAGGCAATGGGTTTACAAGCAAGTGGCCAGGCCTTCTGCCAGAACTGGTACAGGAGCCTCAAAGGCACCCCACTATCCTTGCCCCCCACAAACCAGGGCCTAGGAGGATGAACCTTATTCCAGCTAGAGGCTGCCAATCTGATCAAGGGTTGAGGTAACAGTGGGGGATGAAAGGCAGCCTGAGGTACATGCCAGATGCAGTCTTTGAGGATCTCAGGCCGGCCTTTTCCTGGTCACTCATTTCTGGCCCTACGGCTGCTTATTAGAACATGGAGTTGAGGAGACCCAGGCTGCTATGCACTGAGAGCTGGATCTAGGGGTTCCTCCCACCAGCCCACAGGCCTTAGTCACCAGAGGCAGTCCCAGGGAGCCCAACAACCCATCCACACAGCATTACAATGAGTCCCAGTGTGAGCTAGGAGGACTAACAGGAGACAACCCACCCCCTCCCTCCAACTCTAGGAACCAGGCAAACAATGCTATGAAAACTCAATGGAAGAGGCTGCAGCCATAAAATTCTGTTTAAGACAGATAACATGGAAAAAACGTTTATATGTTAAGTACAAAAAGGACATAAAATTGTATATACAGTAGAATAACAACTATGTAAACACACCAAAAATCTATGCACAGAAATGTCTAGAGAAACACTAAACACCAAAAGATTAGCAGTGGTAACATTTTGGTGGCAAACTGATTCTTTTTAAAAGTCCCAGATTTTTCTTAATAAGCATTAATTATGATTGCAACGGTTTTCTTAAAAAAAAAAAAAAAAATACCCCACTGGCTGGTGGTTGAGCAGTGCAATGTCACTGTCACATATAAATCAGAGGCTTTGGCCCTGACTCTTGAGAGCGTGGTGCGCCCCCCACCCCCAGGAGAGCTTAAGCACCTCTGGCTCCTACTGAGGGTGTCCTGGCAGCCCTGGTGCTCCTCAGCCTCTCTGACCCACAGACTCTTTTCTCCCTTAATTCTGCCTTTTCCCACTACCACATCATCTTCGGTCACTTCCAGCTGCATCCTTCCCTCTCCTTCCCAACTCAGGAGCCAGCTCTGCAGCCACAGGTCCCCATAAATAGAAGCAGTGCAGTGCAGTGCATATTTTCAAAGGACATGGTGCCTCAGCTTTGGACACACAGGAACTCAATACAAATCATTTTCCTGCTGATAGACAAGTCATGGTGGCTGCTCTGGGTACAGATATGTTAATTATGCAGGCTTTCTTATTAACCTTGTAGTTCCAAGTACTTTCTCTGAACAGTTATTCCTACCATGAATTTTCTATCCTGGAAAGCCAGGGGTGGGCAGTAACAGCTCAGATCACTTGGTTTCTAAAAGTCCCTCCACGCTGAGAATGCAGAGCTATACGGTGTGTGGCACCTCAGAAGCTGCAGATTCCAGCCTATGTCTGGGAAAGACGTAGGCCCCTTGCTTTTAAGGTTACGGAACAAGCCAAAAAGTAACTGCTAAAAAAGCAAAACAAAACAGTAATTGCTAGCAATTCACAGCCTATTCCTGCTGCTGAACAGAGGCAGTAATGGCTTGCTTTCCCCACTAGCAGCTAGGTACTCTTGGGCAAGTCAAACATAACCTTGTTGAGCCTGTTTCTGGATCTGCAGGGAATGTGTTACTTGCTTAGATGTTTGGGAACTTAGTGAAATAATATGCCACTTGTCCTGCTCTAAGAAGGCCATGCAGGGGAAAAGGCAATGAGCTACGTGCAGCTCACCTCAACCCCGATCAGGAATCCTCCCTCTCCCAGGAGAAGGCAAGGAAAAGAAGTTAAGAAAGCAGACATACCAGGTAAACAGGAATGACCTATAATTGGCAAAGAAGCCTCAGACAAGCTGAAAATGCTCTGGTTCCAGCATCCTGTCCCCAAATGCTGGGAGCCAGACACAAAAGGCATGCAAAAGTGACTGTCACACACATACAGGCACAGACAGAGCATCACTGGGCAAAAAGGGGGCTAATACTGCAGAGAAGGCCCCAAAGTGCGGCTTGAGGAACACAAGGGAGTCATTCCAAGACCCTCATTTAGCTGCCATGGGGACAGCAAACACTCAAAAGCTTTGCTTTTGTTCAGTCTCCCAAAGGGAAAAAGGTAATAGGGAAGACTAACACTTGTGACAAACACTATTAGCAAGAATGCAGTTTTTCTCCTGGGGCAGAGGACTCTATCTCCTTCAGATACTTTTTAAATATGTGTGTGTATATATATATACACACACATACACACACACACACACACACACACGCATACATACATATATGTATATATGTATGCACACACATGATATATTTAAATGAAGGTGTACACACACTGTGCTAAAATACAAACAACAGAAATTCCAAGTCATATATAAAAAGGCTGAATATAACATATAACACAAGCCTAGAGCCAGCTCCTGGTTGGGAGCTGGGGAAGGGGTGGTATCATCTGGAGACTATGTACACAACTTGCAGTGGGCAGGGAAGGCATCAGTGTAAACAACTCAGACTCACTCCACAATACTGGCCCACAGAAAAGCGTGATGTATCTCATGTACAAAAATAGACGCCCACCTTGCTTCTGTATACAACCAAACTTGGCAGGCACCCAGAAGGACTGTGTGTTAGTTTTGATGACAGGGCACCACACCAAGCTGCTGCTAAACCTCCCAGCCCTAGGAACTCATCTGCTACCCCTCCTCCCTCACCCAGAGCCTGAGGCACACCCAGATCATCCACCCTCACATGACTAACTTGCAAGGCTTCCTGGCAAGCAAGGTCCTTCTGTATCTGTCCCTTTCTGACCCTAAGATATATGGAGACTTATTTCTGTAAATATTTGGCACCTAAGTAACATGATGGTTGTGGATAATGCCACAATGACACAGGGAGAACCAGTAACAAGACATGCAGGGTGAGGGCAAGGGGCACTGAGCTGCCCCAGCATCTCAAAACCAGAACTGTGGCTTCCCACGCATTTATGGGGGTGGGCAAAGGGATGTGCAGAATTAACAACTTCACCGACTCCTCAGCAGCAAATACATTCAAAACTGAAGGTGTCTTGAGGGCCCCACTATACCCTAGTCACGAGTCTGGTCACTCCTCTGGAGGAGCTCGGTGCAGTGACAGCTGGAAAATCTGAGTCCTGATTGAATCTGCCGCACCAAGAGTCCTTTTGAAGAAGCTTGACAAAGTAATTTTTTTCTTTTGAGCAAATGTACAGCACATCCTTGGGAAGGCCATGTGGAAGGATGCTCTCCAGCCCAGTCAAATGATCCAATCTCACTATTATCTTAGTTCCCTCTGAGTTTTTTCCTACTGGCCACCCTCGCTGTACAGAAAACAGCCAAGCACTATGCAGGTCAGTCATCAATGGTGGGCAACCAGAAGGCCTGGATGGAAGGAGAACATAAGTCAACTTTAAAAAGCCAAGCCCCTCTCATTTCTGAGGGTTTTTCTTACCCCTCCCCAACCATCAAGGCACCCAACCCCACAGTTAGAGGAGTTATGGCTGGTGGCCTTCCCTCCTGACCAGTTGACTCTGGCAATCTGTGGACAAACACTCCCCCATCTATGTGAAAGTAAACATTGTCTAACTTCCACCATAGTGGTCCAGTGGTAAAGAAAAGAAGAAGTGCTGTCTGGGGAGGTGGGTGTTTGGCCTCACAGCTAATCTACCAGGTGACCTCAGACAGACCCTCTCATTCATGAGCTGTAAAAAATGTGAGGGACTGGACTGGATGGTTTTGCTGCATTTTTTTCTGACACTGTTTTCTTTGTTTAAAAAACAAAAAAAAAAGAAATGGAGCAATGTGTTCTGGGTAGGCTAGTAATGAAATGCCTCATACCCAAATACCCAGGTAGGTTTAGGAGATGCTAAGAGGAAACTGGAGGCTGAGACTCACTGATGTTTTGTTCTGCTAGTGTTGTCTAGGAAGAGACAGGGGCCTGGAGGAAACTCTAACTGGTGAGTTGTGATCAACTGTAAGAATTTCTGATGAACTCAGCATAACCTGAGAAGAATGGAAAACTGAAAGGGTACAGCCACAAAAGGCTGGTTCAAAGTATTTTAAGAAGCCAAAAAGCTGTGAGGTATAGCCCCAGGTAGTTTGGGCATAAAACCAGGAGCCAGAGCAAAAAAACTGGCCTAAGATCTCCTGGGAGCTCGCGATCCCAGGTCATGGAAAGAAGAGCAAAAGTGAAAGACCAGCGCAACCAAAGATCAGATAATAGAGGTGAAATAGGGAAGCCACCAGCTGAAACATGAACTTGGGTGCTTGTAATTGTACCTATTTAGAACACAGCTCACTGTGCTCATTGAAGGACCCACCACCCCAACTGGAAAGGGCCCCTAGATGAAGGACATCTCCCGTTGTTCACATACCATGTTGGAACAAGCACTGGCAAAGGTCATGAACTTGGGGTTGAACTGCAAACAGGTAATGGGGCCTGTGTGTTTACCATCCAACACAGCTACTTTTATACCACTCTCTCCATTCCAGACATGGATCTTGCCATCCTCTGAACCTGAAGAGAATGATCAAGGAATATAACAGCTCAAGGCACAATACAAAGACAAGTGGCAAACAGACATGGATTGACATCTGGAGAGAGGCCAAGCTTCAGGACCCAGCCACCAGCAGAAATGGAGAGGGAGTAATGGCAGTGAAGAAAAGACACTTTGGGAACTGATCTAGACCCTAGTTATTTGTTCCTAGGCAAGTCACTTCCCCTCTAACTTCAGTTTTCTCATTTAAAAAGGGGGCTGAATACGACCACCCTACGAACATCTACACTAAGGTGACTGAATGAAGGGTTACATCAGTGCTTGTAGAGTTTAACTCTATGATGGTCCAGGGAAGACCAACATTAACGCCCGTTCCCAGAAAAGAAAGCAAAGTCAGGACAGTTTAAAGACACTATACCTTTGACATAACGTGCTACACAGAAATCTGAGAAACTCTATCTCAAAAGGATAATAAATAATATCTTAAATTAGTTAAAACTAACAGAAATAACATAATGCACAGTACCAGATAAGTAACACCCAAGGGGCAGGGGGATAAAGGAAGCTTACCAATCATAATAAACTGCGAGTCTGGAGTAAACGAGGCCTCCAGTGTGACGGCTTTGCTGTTGGCATAACCCTAAAACAAGCAGAACAATTCTCATTACAGTGCCATTAACAAAAAATAATGGCCTACAAACACTGACCCCAGCACATACATCTTCTTCTTTTTTTTTTGATGAAGAAAATTTTTTACAGTAAAATATAGATAACAATTTACTATTTTAAGTATTTTTAAGTGTACAGTTCAGTGGCACTAAGTATACTTAAAATGCTATGCAACCATTACCATCTTCTGCCTCCAAAACCTCTTCATCATTCTGAACAGAAACTTCATAATCTTTAATAGTAACTCCCCATTTCCCTCTTCCCCTGCTCCCTGGCAATCTCTGTTCTACTATCTATCTCTATTCTAGGAAACTAATATAAAAGTGGAATCGTCCAACAGTTGTCCTTTTGTGTCTGGCTTATTTCACTTAGCATAATGTTTTCAAGGTTCATCCATGTTGTAGTACATACATCACCTTCCTTTCTGTGAAACCCTTTCTTCCTCATGCACAGTGCTATGAAGGTTTCAAATTTGGCTACCACCCTTTACAATTCACCCCCTTATCCCCAACTCCATATTCAAGGGGGTAAGAAAATGTTTATGGTCAGAAGTTTATTATATTATCTAAACACCAAACTTGAGTCACTGGGTGAGAAGTGAATGTCTCAGAATCCAAAAGAAATAATGCCACGTGCAGGAAGAAAATGCAAGTCCATGCCTCGATGAGTGAGCCAAGGACAACTGCCGGTCTCCACTAACTAGCTAACACAATTCTCAGAAGGGATGAGCATGGAAAAAAGGTAGAGTATGGGGAAAAAAACATGGTTAAAAGTTGTCAGCTCACCCCAAACGTATGCATCACCACTCCCTTGAATGCATCGATCAGACGGATGAAGCTGCCATTGGTGGAGATGAGGATGAGTTTGCCATCATTGCTGAACTTAAGCCCTGTCCACTCACAAGTCCGATCATACTGCATCTTAAATGTCGCAAATGGCCCCTGCAAAAGACAGACAGCAGCCCTAGGCCCAAGGCACATCAATAATTCCTTCTGCCAGAGCCAAATCTCATTCTATCCCTTTAGATTCCTTTTTGACTAGGGAAAGCAGAAGATGAAGTACTGCTCTGACACTTTCTAATATCTACCACATACCTCCTCTACTGTAGAAAAAGGCTCTTAAATGTCCATCTCACCCTTCAAAACTTCCATAATATCAAGACGGTTCAAAGATTCAAAGATTTACCTTATCAAAAGAGCGAAGATCATAAAGTTTGACCATTTCAGAATTGACACCTGCAGCAAAAATTAATCCTTCTGGATCAAAAGAACAAACTGGCTTGCCCTGTAAATGCATGAGACCCTGAGAAAAAAGAAATTTTAAAAAAGTTAATGAACCCAGGATCCTACCAAAAGCAAACACAAAACTAACTAAAATGAAGTTAAAAAAAAACCTGGTCTCCATGCAATTGATTTCAGATCAACCCTAACTGTATAATTTTATAGACACTGAATTCAAATAAAAACAAATCCTTGGAGTCTAAAATATATAGCTCAAAGGCTCCAGGAAAACTGCTTTTAAAGCACTAAGCCACAGATCATAATAAGTATGCACCGGATTAAGGTATTAGCTTAATTACCAGCTACCTACCAGTAAAAGATCTTCTCCAAAATTTAAAGACTCTGGGATCCCAGGAAAGAATCACTGCTTTCCCCCTTCCTTGAGAGGGAGAGTTGAAAACGCCTAAAGTGTAACTGTGAGGCAACATTACCTGGCAGTTAGGAGACCGGAGATCCCAGAGCCGAATGGTCTTATCAAGAGACCCAGAAATGAAAGTGTCATCCACAGGTGACATGGACAAGGCCACCACCCTGCAATGCATCAAGATAAATAGTAGTTGAAGCGAAATATTAACAAGAATTGGATATGAACTCTAAACCACTTTACCTACCTATACATATGTGTTCTCCTAAAAACTTCATTTTAAGAAACACATACACAAGCAATCCGGAACAATCAAAGGCAATTAGTATAAAAAAGCAACTTAAAGCTACAGCATAAAAACATATGATTCCAATGCAAATCAAATCATAATGAAATACCACTTCATACCCACTAGCAAAGCTATAATCAAAAAGAGAGATAACAACTGTTGGTGAGGATGTGGAGAAACTGGAACCCTCATACACTGCCGGTAGGAATGTAAAATGGTACAGTTGCTTTGAATAAGTTTTATACTTCCTCAAAAAGTTAGAGTTACTATATGATCCAAACATTCTACTCTTAGGTATATACCCAAGAAAAATGAAAACATATGTCCAAAAAATCCCCCGTACATGTATGTTCACAACAGCATTATTCATAATTACTAAAAAGTGGAAACAACCCAAATGTCCATCACCTAATGAATGAATAAAGAAAACGTGTTATTGTCATACAAGAATATTATTTGGCAATAAAAAAAAATGAAGTACTGGGGCTTCCCTGGTGGCGCAGTGGTTAAGAATCCGCCTGCCAATGCAGGGGACACAGGTTCGAGCCCTGGTCTGGGGAGATCCCACATGCTGCAGAGCAACTAAGCCCGTGCGCCACAACTACTGAGCCTGCGAGCCACAACTAGTGAGCCCGCGAGCCTAGAGCCCGTGCTCCGCAAGGAGAAGCCACCGCAATGTGAAACCTGCGCACCACAATGAAGAGTAGTCCCCACTCACCGCTACTAAAGCCCGCGCGCAGCAATGAAGACCCAACGCAGCCAAAAATAAATAAATAAAAAAGAAATGAAGTACTGATTCATATTACCACATGTATGAAGTGAAAGAAGTCAGACACAAAAGGCCACATATGATCTGGTTCCATTTATACAAAATATCCAGAATAGGCAAAGTTATAGAGACAGAAAGATTAGTGGTTGCCAGGGGCTGGGAAGAGGGGAAATGGGAAGTGTTAATGGGTACAGGGTTTCTATTTGGGGTGATGAATATGTTCTGGAATTAGATAGTGGTGATGGTTGCCCAACTCTGTGAATATACTAAAAACCACTGAATTGTACACTTTAAAAGGATGAATTTATGGTACTGAACTATATCTCAATTTAAAAAAAAAAAGCATGATTCCTTAACTGGAGGTTTGTGGACTATACTGTTGTTCTCAAACCTGAGTGGCACCAGCATCACCTGGAGGGTGGGTTAAAACAGACTGCTGGGATCCACTGCCAGAATTTCTAATCCAGTAGGTCTGGGGTGAGGTCTGAGAATCTGTGTTTCTAACAAGCTCCTCACTGATGGTGAGACTGGTGGTTTGGGCCCCACACTTAGAGAGCCACAGCCCTATGCTAATAGCCTATGCTATATTTCTAATATGGGTCCCCTCTTATGGTTACACCAGTCACTCACTGAAAAACACTTCTTCCAAGGCCTCATCCTGAGCTCTCTTGTCCCCTCTGCTCATGTTCTTGCTCTGCCACGCTCTGCGTTGAGGACACCCATCATCTCCCCGGCATTTGGGCCCAGCCCGTGGAGAAGGATGGCATGTGGCTCCACTTTACTTGCCTCTTGGAGCATGCCACGGCCCTAACCAGAGGGATCCTTGAGGTCCGTGGGCTATGACCTGTACAGTGCCTATGAGTCTGTAGTACCATCTACAGAGGAAGCCCTTGTGAAAATGGACACTCAGATGGCTCTTCCTTCTGGGTGTTATGGAAGAGTAGTTCCACATTCTGCCTTGGCTAAAAAACGCTTCACAGACAAAGGAGCTGGTGTCACAGGTGAAGATTACAGAGGAAATATTGGTGCTATACTGTCTCATTTTGACAAAAAAAAAATTGGAGTAAAAAAAGTGGATCAAATTGCACAGCTCATTTGTGAATGGGTTTTTTAAATGTAGAAATAGAAGAAGTTCAAATTTTGGATGACTCTGAAAGGGGTTCAGGAAGTTTTGGTTCCACTAGAAAGAATTAAAATGTATGCCATGAGTAAAAAATGGAAAAATGTACTTTTTCTTAAAGTTTTTGACCAAGAAAAAAAAAATTCTTCCAATATAACTAAATTAACATTTGCACTAGATCATCAACTTAAAAATTTAAAAGATACTATAAGCCAAAATTTCCTGGGAATGCTGAGGTGGTAATAAAACGGAGTGAGCAGAATGCATATGAACACGTAATTTTACATCACAGTATTCAGGTCAAAAGTTCAGAGGAAGTCTATCTTGGCACAAGGCTCTACGATGAGAGGTAGAGGGAATACAAGGAGGAACAAGACTTCAACTCTAAGGAAGCTTAACTGTCTAGTCCAGACAACGTCCAAGAGAGGGTCAGAGAAGGCTTTCAGGAAGAAGCAGCACCTGTGGTGAACAGGGTTTCAATGGGAGTGGCCTTTCTGGAAGTTGCCAGATAGGAAGGCATGAGGCAGTTCAGGAACCAGCCCAGAGTTCACTTCAACTGGAGTGGTAGGAGATAACACTGGGAAAATGGGTCAGGCAGAGGGAAAAGAATCTGACTCCAAGGTTTCTTGAGGGAGGCTGTGGTCAGAGCTGTAAAAACAGGGTGCAGAAGCAGGATGTTGAGGGACGGGGAGATTAGGAGTTGACAATAATTTACCTGAGCTAGGACAGAAGCAAAGGAGTATGGAGCACAATGACACATGAGGTTAAACCTAAGTAGAATCAACGGGATTTAACAACTCACCGGATGTGAAGGCAGGGAAAAAGTAGTGAACAGGTAACAGAGACTTTGAGTCGGGAGAATTGGAAGGGACAGAGGTGAAGAAACATGAGGCAGACAGAGGAGCTGGCCCAAGGAATTTAACGATGGACGGAGTATTGGACCTGTAGGTAGAAGTTGAGTCTGGAAATTATGGGCTGAAAATACTGATTTGGGAAGCTATCTGAGGTGAATGAAATCAGTGATGGCCCAAATACCAAGAGGAGGAGAAAAAAGCTAGGGTAGAACCTTGTTTAGAGTCAAAAAGAGAAAGAGAGGCAAAAAATAGCAAAAACAGAACCAAGATGAGAAGCCAAAGGAAAAAAAAGTTTTACTGAGGGGTTAAGCACCAAAGAGTCCCAGGCAGTGGATTTTACCTGGAGGCAGCAGGGAAAGGGGAGTAAACAGCTTGGCTTAGATGAGTGAGTTAAACAGTGAATGAGTATGAGGAGGTGGAGAAGGGAATATGCAGATTATTCTTTTATCTTTGATGGCGAAAAGAAGTGGGTGACATGCTCAAGAGATAAATTTAATATAAGGAAGATAAAGAAGACCATAAGGAAGATAAAGAAGACTGAGTAGGTTTCCCCTGGTGAGTAGGGCTTCCCTGGTGGCGCAGTGGTTAAGAATCCGCCTGCCGGGTTCAAGCCCCAGCCCGGGGAAGATCCCACATGCCATGGAGCAACTAAGCCCGTGTGCCGCCAATTACTGAGCCTGCGCTCTAGAGCCCGTGAGCCACAACTACTGAGCCCAGAGTGCCACAACTACTGAAGCCCGTGCACCTAGAGCCCGTGCTCCACAACAAGAGACGTCATCGCAATAAGCAGCCTGCGCACCACAGTGAAGAGCAGCTCCCGCTCACCACAACTAGAGAAAGCCCACGTGCAGCAACGAAGACGCAACGGAGCCAAAAATAAAATAAATAAAAGTAAATAAATTTAGAAGACCAACTAAGTTTGTGGGCAGCAAAGTCCAGTAAGGAGACGGAAGTAAAAACAGAGGGGTTGGTTTTCTCAAAGAAGAAAAGGCTACTTCTTTCTCAGGGAAAGTGTTCTAAGGAAGAAAGGAGTTTAGGTGAAAGAGGAGTTGAACTCATTTTGGATGGCCTTGATTTTCTCAAAAAAGGAGGGACAAAGTCATCTATTAAGAATCAGGAGGTCAGGAGGTCAAGAGATTGGGCAACTGGGAAGATTGGAAAGAATTTCAAACAACTGCAATCAACTCTTTTATTTATTTATTTATTTTTTTGCGGTACGCGGGCCTCTCACTGTTGTGGTCTCTCCCGTTGCGGAGCACAGGCTCCAGACGTGCAGGCTCCGCGGCATGTGGGATCTTCCCGGACCAGGGCACGAACCCATGTCCCCTGCATCGGCAGGCGGACTCTCAACCACTGCGCCACCAGGGAAGCCCTGCAATCAACTCTTAATTACAGACAGTATATTTGTGAACATTAATTTGACTATAAACAAGCAAAAACATCTACTTGTCACAAGCCATTCTTTGAACTACACAGTAACCAACAGCTGCCACCTCTTATCTTCAGCAACACAGAAATGCCCTTGCCCAATCAGAAGTGCAGCTGAAAACAGTGCTCTTGGTCTACCTCCTGTCAGGGCTCTGAACCACTCCAAGCTACACAGGGTTACTGTACATTTGCAAAGGAAAGCACCTATGATTAATATATCATCCAAGGGAAAATGTGTTTAACATTCAGCCCAAACTCGAAAAACTGGAGGAAAAATAACAGGGGAATTGGGATGAGACAGAGAGAAGCAACCTGCATTACAGAACAGAATAAGGGGGACTTCCCTGGTGGCTCAGTGGTTAAGAATCTGCCTGCCAATGCAGGGGACTCGGATTCGATCCCTGGTCTGAGAAGATCCAACATACCATGGAGCAACTAAGCCCATGTGCCACAACTACTGAGCCTGCACTCTAGAGCCCGCAAGCCACAACTACTGAGCTTGCACACCACAAATACTGAAGCCCTCATGCCCTACAGCCCATGCACCGCGACTACTGAAGCCCATGTGCCTAGACCCTGTGCTCCTCAACAAGAGAAGCCACAATGAGAAACCTGCACACCACAAGGAAGAGTAGCCCCCGAGCGCCGCAAATAGAGACAGCCCGCACGTAGCAAAGACCCAACGCAGCCAAAAAAAATAAAAATAAATATATACCTTTAAAAAAAAATAAGGAAACAGGTTTCTTGACTTTCAAAATGTACGAAAGGAAAATTTTGTTATTTTTTTAAAATAAATTTATTTATTTATTTATTTTTGGCTGCGTTGGGTCTTTGTTGCTGCATGCGGGCTTTCTTTAGCTGCGGTGAGCGGGAGCTACTCTTTGTTGCGGTGTGCGGACTTCTCACTGCGGTGACTTCTGTTTTGCGGAGCATGGGCTCTAGGCACATGAGCTTCAGTAGTTGTGGCACGCAGGCTCAGCAGTTGTGACTCGCAGGCTATAGAGTGCAGGCTCAGTGGTTGTGGCGCACGGGCTTAGCTGCTTCACGGCATGTGGGATCTTCCCAGACCAGGGCTTGAACCTGTGTCCCCTGAATTGGCAGGCGGATTCTTAACCATTGTGCCACCAGGGAAGCCAACAATTTTATTAATTTTTTTTACATATTCATTAAGCTCTTCATGTGGAACACATTTATGTAGAGCAGGGTCATGCTGAAATGGGGGCCACCTATACTGGAAGGCCTCAAACATGTAAATGTACTTTCATTAAGGGATGTCTGATATTTGGGATCCCTAAATGCCAAATGTTATTTTTACTACATAGGTTTCCACTGAATATCTTTAATCCACATTCTTCCTATTAATGTTTTAACTGAGGTTTCGGTTTATCTATGAAGTCCTACCCCTGGCCTCTACAACCTCGATTAATCATGAGTTGACTGTTTAGGGAAGGTTAACAAGAGAAGATTAAGAGGTATGCCAAACAGCGGTGAGAAACTAGCTTCAGTTCACTAATAAAATCTCTCCACTCTTTCATTCTCTGGATAACCTCAGGGATAAAAGAACTATCTACTTCTGTAACACGTGCATCTTACCTTTTGCTATGTCCAGGAAAGTATCTGATGTATTTGTTGTCATGCAAGGACAGGTAACGGATAGTATCTGTAAGAAGATAAATAAGGCATGATGATATCCTACTATTTTTAAAGGAATTTACTTTGCATTTTCATCTTGAAAAGACAAGGTCAAAGAATTCATTGTTTTCCATAATCCAAGCAAGGTATGAATAAATAATAGTGAATAACTACTTTTCACGGGACTAGAGATTTCACGTAATTCAAAAGCAGAGTTCTCAAGTTGACAGCATATACAGCAATGTTTAAAATCACTATTGCTGCCAATCTTTGGCTTCTGCATAGTTACAATGAAACTTGTCCTGCAAATATGCACCCCCCCCAAAAAAAAAACTCACAACAATTTTAATGCCCACAGAATGGCAAACCTTAAAGAAAAACATATGGCTACTGAGGAAATAGACTCAAAGAATTAAACAGCCATGCTGAGCTGAGGATCAGGCTGGATTCTGGCATAAGATACTTTTGTCCAGCGTTCTCCAACAGCATGTCAACCCAACCCTCACCTCATCTTAATGTAAACTGGATACACAATTTACATTAAAACTAAATAAAATGGAAAGAGAATTAATGTTCTACTACTTCTTTTCTAATTAACCAACTATCCAATGGTCCCTTATGCAGAAAAGTGAATTATAAAGTGGCCAAAGGAAATGAGAAAATTTAGGTTAAAAAGATCACAAGACATTTAAAAATCAAAGTCATGAACTATACCAAGTCATAGCAGTGAGAATTTGACAATATCCAAGAAAGAAATAATCACAGAGATTTGTGCTTGGGGCAAATAAGACAAATACTCTTAAAAACCAAATGATCCCTCTGAAAAAGCAAAACAAAAAATGATGGTGGTGGGAAAGGAACGAAGTGCCATAAAGAACAGAACTGGAAAGTACAATGCCCCTGAAAAGACTAGGAATAAGAAACAATTGTTGAGAAAAAGGTTATAGGAAATGGGGCCAAAATACAGAAAGGAAAGCATAGAAAGAACATTCTGGAGGCAAACACAACACAGAAACAGAAAGGCTGAAAGCACCAAGTCATCCCAGTGGTTCACAGGGGTACTAATAAGAGGGCATTTAACCTGGGAGAGGGAAAAAGGCACTCTTTGTATGTTCCAAAACTAAATATGGTTTTCTTTGAAAACATGTTCAAAGTTCTCGAATGACAACTATAAAGTATTCCTGGTTGTTCTATTGCTAGGAACTACTCACCTGCCCTAAGCAGAAAAAGACTTCCTCCCCATTACCTGGTTTTCCCAGAGATGAGCAGGGCGTCGCCATCCTCTCCGCCCCACTCGGTAGCTGGCGCGCTGTTCCTGGCAAGGCAGTGGCCTGTACAGTTATCTCCTGTACCGGGTGGTATCATAGACCCTCAAACTGTACAAACTACTACCTCAGCCTGGAATCAGGCAAAATGATACGGAGCGTTGGAGGAACTCTTCAGGATGGATGCACTCGAGACAGGAAAGGCAACATCCTCACAGCAGAGGCCTGGCAGCAAAGCTGCAAGTGCCACACATTTGCCTCATCTTGCACCATATTTGGAGAATCCTCATTTAATCACCCAGAAAAACACCCCAACAGAAGAAATACACCCCAATAGAAGAAATATACCATTCATTCAGATGATCACAGAGATATATTTCCTCAAGATCCTGTTTTATATTCTTGTCCAAAAGCATCAATTGCACTGCTTACTTAGAAAACCACTTCTGAAATAGAGGCATGAAAAGTATAAACGATATACTTACTAAAAAACAAGTACAGGCAGAAAAGTCTCATTTAAAAAAAAAAAAAAAAAAAAGACTTCTACCCATCTGCTCTGAGATAGGCATAACCAAAACAGCGGTCTAAGAAATCTTTGTTGAATGACATTAGAAAAACTGTACTGCTAAAAATGAAACAATCAACAAATCAGTGAGATAAGTTAAAAAAAAAAAAAAAAGTCCTAACATGAAAGTGTTATAGCTCAATTCCAAGACAATCTGTCAACTGAGAATGACTTATCCCAGGGGAAAAGCAGGTAAAGGCAGAGATCCTTTATTAGAGAAAGAAATTCACAAGTTTAATTTCTAAAAATAAGTCTTTATTCTTCAAAGACATTAACTTTATTTAAAAGGAAAAAGGGAGAGACTTCCCTGGTGGTCCAGTGGCTAAGACTCCATGCTACCAATGCAGGGGCCGCGGGTTTGATCCCTGGTTGGGGAACTAAGATCTCACATGTGTGCAGTGCGGCCAAAAAAGATAAGATAAATAAATAAAAGGAAAAAGGGATAAAATTCAAATCAAAAAGTGTCCCTGGAATCAAAGATAACTAAAGTCAGTATACTGTCCTTTGTGACACAGACCATAAATGGTTGGGCACACACCAAAAACTCTTCTAAGGTCTGCTAAACTACCATAACTCAAGCATCTGTAAAACTATTCTCAAATCTATATATTTTGAACAGGAAGGTAGCATTGTTTACCACTTGCTGTCAAGTATTCTTTCCTTTTATTTCTTCTAAAAGTATTCGTTTCAAGAAGTTCAAACCGTAAATACAATTTGTGGCTTCCTATTTCCACTCTCCACTCTAAACTGGAGACCTTTCATACTCAGTTTCAAGTCCTTCAAAAGTACTAATGGCTTGCTTGCTTCCAGCATCCCTTCAGTCATAACAATATTAGCACAGCTAACATCATAGGAAAATTTAAAGTAACTATAACCAAACAGAAGTACTCACAAAGATTCCGTGAACAATTTAACAAAGGAAACCATGACCATAACTTCCTAAAAAGAAGGCTTGCTTACCGTCTATTTTGTTAGAGCTGTAAACGACTGTGTTTGCTGCATGAGTGTATCTGATGAGGTCCACGCCGTATTTCTTACTGTACAGGGTTCTCTTTGGTCTGATGAGGAAATGGACAGAGAAAGAAAACCATCAAAATCCTCCATCACCAAAATCTAGGATCTTCATATAAAGAGAAGCACTTGAATGATGTGGGAAGGGTGAAGATTCTTGGTAACCTCTAACACTGAAAAGAAACAGAATTTCTTCCAAAAGGGTGGAAACAAACAGAATCAATCAAGTCCAACAGGCTTTCACCTCTGGATACCAAATGCCGAAGTTAGGAAGTGGAAGTAAATCTGAGGGCTCAAATCAGCCTTTACTACAATGTTCAAAAGTAAGCTTTGAGAAGAAGTACATCTATTTGGGAAGAAAGACACACAAAACAAGTCATAACTTCCAAGAAAGAGGAAAATGGGAATACGCCAGACCAATGAGGCCAGAACTTAAGCCATTCACTTGGAAAGAAGCTCTTTCTTTAAGAAGAAATGATTTATCAAAACCGAAACCAGATGCAAAACTGCCTTTCCTAATATAACCTAATATTTCCATCCTCTCTTACAGGTCCAAAGCACTTACTGAGCCTTTTACAAGACAAACCTCACTCTCCCTAACAAAACTAGTCATTGATTCTTTTCTCTTTACTTAAATGTAAAATCACATATTTCTAAGCTAGAGGTTATCAGTCCATTTGTTGAAGTTCCTTAAATGTTATCTTCTTCTATAGCACCTTGAAGATCAAGCTGAAACTGATCTCAGCAAAATATTTAACCAAAAACTTCATAATATTCTACATTTAGGTATAGGAGAATTTCATAAATCCTATATTAATGTTTATCAAGAAGTTAATTTATGAAAAGGAAATTCACCCTCTCAATGTAAAAGCCTCTTGAAACCTAGATGCTAAACAATCAGATGACTCAGGGAACTTTAATCATTTGCACTTTCAATTTTTGTGACGTCAAGGGTTTCCCTACATTAAACCTATTTACAAACAAGACTTCTCACTCCAAATGCACTTAATTTTCCACATTTTTACCTTTACTGAAAGATCAACTAAACAAAAAGAACAGCTCAAATGCTACCTTGTTAAGTCCACCACCCTGGGTTCTGCCATGTAGTTACTGTGTGGTAACCAGTGAGTGAGTGAACGTGCGTGTGAATGTGTGCTTGCTCTCAAAAGATAGTTGACTTTGCTCCTACCAATGGAAACAGAAGCTTACTTATCTCAGTATTTACCCTACAATAATGAAGACAGAGCCTGAAGAACCAATGTTAAAGGAAAATTTTCAGTTCCACTTATATACGGCCTATTTGTCTCAAATATATATATAGTATTAACCTGAGATTTTGTTCTTAATAACATAAATCTTTTACCTCATATCATTTCCTAGTTTGAAAGCAAGATCCTAATGCATCCATTTCAGAGGATCTTACAGAGCTTATGCATAACATTCTTTCACGAATATTGTGGTAAGCTTCTCTGCACAAACTATGATTCTGGTGATCAGGTACGAATAAATAATATTAAATCCTTCTCTCTGAATAATTCGCATCACCTACCACAGATAACATCCTTTGTATACTTTCAAATTAAAAAAAAAAAAACAAAACAAAACACTCAGGACTTCCCTGGAGGCCCAGTGGTTAAGACTCTGTATGCAGGGACTGCAGGTTCGATCCCTGATTGGGGAACTAAGATCCCACATGCTATGTAGTGCAGCCAAAAAATTAAAATTAAAAAAATCACTCAATGGATGAACTCTATTACAAAGAAAGTTTAAGTGAACAGTACACATGGAAAATATTAAGCATAAAGAATCTTATTTTAGCCATTTTCAAACTCCCAACATTAGTACCATCCAATAAAGATACTGTGCCTTCCAAGAAAATGTTATTTTCTTCCAATGTTGGTTTGACCTACACTAGTGGCAAATTTTTTCTTCACATTACCACTTAGGATCACAGATTCCTAGAGGTCAGCGAAGTGATCTGACCAATGTCACATACCTGGTCACAAGGCCAAACTAGAACCCAGGTCTCCTATCAGGTTGCTCTCTGATCACAATGAAACAAGGTCACAATTAATCCATACGAATATTTTAAAGAGCGTGCTGTATACTATTGTATCAATGTTAAATTCCCTAATTTGGATAATTGTACTCTGGTTACCTAAGAAAACGTCCTTGTGCTTAGGAAATCCATGCTGAAGTGTTTAGGATAAAGGGGCTTGATACCTCCAAATTACTCTCTAATGGCTCAGGGAAAGAAAAACTTGTGTGTGTGTGTGTGTGTGTGTGTGTCTACAGAGAATGACAAAGCAAACAGAGCAAAATATAACCAATTATTGGGTCCTGGAGTTCTTTGAAACAATGATGTAACTTTTCTGCAAGTTTGTAATTATGTAAAAATGCTACATGAATGAATAAACTGCATTATGTTATAAAATTAACATTTTACTTTTAACAAGACAGCCTTCAAGTCAATGTCATTCCTACCAACCGCAGAAATTATGCAGTATTTGGAGAGAAACTGTGAAGAAATGCTGCCACAACCTTCATTTTCTTTGAATGAGGATATACATCTCCATCCTCAAATTCATCCAGGGAGAAGTTCTAATCTGTGCACAAGCACTAAACATTTCAAGCAAGTCAGCTTCAATTTACTTCTAGCTCCAGTACCCCACAACCCCAATCTCCACCCTAGCTTTATACGTTACTTTCTATTCCAGGCTAATGCAAGTGGCCGGACCTGGACCAAAACCCATCTATGAAATGAATAACATTGACTCACATCTCTCAGCATCAGTCCAGCTAACAATTCTCTCTTCCCTCAGGACCACCACTATAGGCCACTCTTCCACATACCGCAAGCAGATCCAGAGCCAGTTACATAATACTTTTTCCACAGCCCAAATGGGAAAAAATTGGGCAGAACAATATAGCCCAGACCAATACAGCTTTACTTCAGATAACCAAATTCACAAATGAAGAGACAAGTTCCAAAAGAAAGTTTATAGAAAACATTGGTTTAAGCAAAACAGACAAAAGGAACAGCTGGAGAAGGTAAAGAAAAACCCAAGGATTCAAAAAGAAGATCACAATTTAGCAAGGATTTGGAGAAAGCAAGTCTGGGGCGGGGGTGAGGGGAAGCTGACAGGTCCCCAGGGAAAAAGGCAAAAAGCTGTGCTTTTAAGATCTTGCAGAGATACAGGTGTGGTGAGTCTCCATAGGACTTGGGACAACCTAGAAATGTCATGATCAGACTCGGAATTATGATAAGTCCAAGAGGACCATAAAGTATAATTTTTAAAAAAAGTATAAGAAGAAACACGAAATTGTCAGACGATGCTTTCTTTGTTCTACTAGGAGGTTCACATTCAGGTTGGGATGCGACAGCCAGGTGTGTCTGGCAAAAAGGAAAAGTTTTGGATGCAGGTAAAAAGTTAACTATAAACATGGGCATCAGGACTGAGGGAGCAAGAGAATGATTTGGACCAGAAAGGAAATGTCAGGGGGCCCAAAGAGGCGACAAATAAATCCTGACAGCTAACAACTGCAACCCACGCGGCCTTCCGGCAGAAGGGCGGCGGGAAGCTGAGGGGCAGGGGTCGGGTGAAGTACCAGGGCTGAATCGAGGTGACCGAGCAGAGGGCAGAGAGAGCGAGCTGCCGCTGCTGAACGAAGCAGCAGAGCAGCCTCTGCGGTTCTGCGCGGGGGCCACAGCCGAGTGGCACCTTCGACGGAGTCAGAGGAGCGTTAAAGCTACCAGCTGGGGCAGCGGTGGGCGGACCCTGCGTTTAAAGGTCAAGGTCAAGGTGTGGTTTGGTCAGAGATGCTAAGGCTGTCTGTGAGGAGACCGAAGGCAGACAAAACAAATATATGATTACTGTTATTGCTATCGTTATTTTAAAAGAAAAAAAAAAATGGTCTCCCGGACGGCTTCTGAGGGGACGCGGCCCCAGCGGGAGCGTGTGCAATACAGGCCGCGGGCCAGACCGGGTTAGAGGGCGGGCCGCGGGGGGAGCGCAGGGCCACGACAGGGAGGGCGGGAGGGACTCAGACCCGGGCCCAAGGCCACCGGTGCACTCACTTGCCCTCCTGGCAGTCATAGAGCACGATGGAGTCGTCGTCGCTGCTCGAGATGACCGTCTCGCCGTTGGGGCTGAAGTCGAAGCAGTTAATCTTGTCCGAGTTCTCGCGGAACACCTTGGCGACGCGGAAGCTCCGCAGCACGCTGTCGGTCAGCTTCATGGCGGCGGCTGCTGGTGGCGGCGGCGGCGGCGGCGCAGAGCCGGGGCGGAGCCCGGCGAACGGGCGGGCTGCCGAGGGGCCGACCCGGGCGGGGCGGGCGCCGCGCCGGCGGCGGGCTGGAGAGCGGCCGACAGTCGGGCCGCCTCCTCCGCTTCCTCCTCCTGCTTGTGCAACACTCTTCTGCCGGGACTATGGGGTCTCGCAGACCGGTCCTCCTCACGGTCGCCTCAGGGCCAACCGGCGCGGCACCGGCTCATTGTGTCCGCCATCTTGGGGCGACAGGCAGAAGTCGAGGGCGAGGAGCCTCACCGCGGCGCCAGCCGGGAAAGGGGGCGGGGCGGGAACGGCGAAGCGAGGCGGGGTGGCGGGGCGGTGACGTCAGCGCGGCCGGCGGGGAGTGGTGTGGCTGGGTGGCCAGAGGCGGCGATTCCCCGACCCGCTGCGGGGCGGGAGGGGCGGGGATTCCCAAGTCCTTCCCCGCCTTGGGCCCCAAGGCCCTGGGTTCCCGGGAGCCGCGAGTCTTTGTGCGGGGCCGCAACTCCCCCGAGAGACTCGGGTGCCCCCTGCAGGCTCCCCGGCCGCAGGCAGAGCGAGAGCAGGTACTGCGGGGGTGGGCTGCGCTCCAGGAGGCCTGTTCTGGGTATGAGTCATCGCCGTCGGGCTTTGACCGCGTGTCCACCACATCGCCAGAAGACTTAAATTTATGTATTTTTTAAATTAAGGTGTACTATACGGTAGACTGAATAAATTTCAAAAAAATGAATTTTTTTTCATTTGGGTGAATTTTTTTTTCATGTGGATGTACACTCTTGTGACCACCACCCGCAACTTTTCTTTAAGCCTTCTTTAAAAACTTTGTAATTGATATATAATATAAAGTGCATAAAATGAACTAATTTTAAGTGTTCAGCTCCACACATTTTATGAACACTCATCTTTAAGTTTTAAAACATATTTACAGCTCAAAAAACTCATAGCATCAATTACAAGTAAATTTTTTTTTTTTTTTTTTTTTTTTTGCGGTGCGCGGGCCTCTCACTGTTGTGGCCTCTCCCGTTGCGGAGCACAGGCTCGGGACGCGCAGGCTCAGCGGCCATGGCTCACGGGCCTAGCCGCTCCACGGCATGTGGGATCTTCCCGGACTGGGGCACGAACCCGTGTCCCCTGCATCGGCAGGCGGACTCTCAACCACTGCGCCACCAGGGAAGCCCACAAGTAAATTTTTGAAAGGGAAAATTATCTCCTTATTCAACAAAGCACAGTTTTAAATTCTCCTGATATCCTCCTCCTTATTCATATATCAACATAAGCTGTAGATGCTGTCATTTTCCCCCCTGCTTTAGCATTGTATCTTACACATTTTTGCATGTTACTTAAACCAGATTGTTGTTGGTGTTCTCCATTGAGGTATGATTTATGTATAGTAAAAATCGGCCTTTTTCAGAGATAGTTTTATGAGTTTTAAAATCCCCATACAGTTGTGGAACCACCACATTCAAGATATAGAACAGTTGCATTATCCTCTTTGTAGTCATCGGGATTGTTGTGATGGTTCCCATAAGGGATTCTTTGCCTTAAAAGGAAGGAAAGTTGATCTCTAACAAAGGAAAACAATATCTGATCACAAAATAGGTACCATGCGCCTTGGCTTTAACTTCCTACGAGGGTTCATAGATCTCTAACTTGTGTGCAGCCCCTCAAACGTTTAATTGCCTGGGTCTCCAACAATGGAGACAGAGGCCTATTTATTTTGCTTCACTAATCTACAGTGGCTAAAGAGAAGGAAAGGGGAAGAGGAAAGACTGAAACATTTCAATCACTGATACTAGGAAGAAGTGATATCCAGAGATCAGATATAACCTGGACAATGATGAAAGCAAAACAGAAACCTTGGGCTTCCCTGGTGGCGCAGTGGTTAAGAATCCTCCTGCCAATGCAGGGGACATGAGTTCGAGCCCTGGTCTGGGAAGATCCCCCATGCCTCGGAGCAACTAAGCCCACGCACCACAACTACTGAAGCCCATGTGCCTAGAGCCTGTGCTCCGCAACAAGAGAAGCCACTGCAATGAGAAGCCTGCACACCACAACGAAGAGTAGCTCCCCATTCGCCGCAGCTAGAGAAAGCCCACGCACAGCAACGAAGACCAAATGCAGCCAAAAATAAATAAATAAAATAAATTTATTAAAAACCAAACCAAAACAAAACAAAACAGAAACCTCAGGACAGTTGGGGGCTTTCCGGAAAGAACCAGGGGCTATGTCCCATCCCCAGGTAAAAGAAGAACCAGGATCCCTGCACATAAAGTGAACTTGTTCTCTGAGAGTAGAGGGCAAGATCCTGGCTAAGTCTGGGCTGCAATTGCCTCCTGACAAAGAGCAGAGCTTCTGGCTACAATTTGTTCTGGGGTCTGGAAAAAGCTTGTTTGAGTGGAACCCGAATGCATGGCAACTTTCCAAATTGCAAAGCAGTGGAAGAAAAGTCCTCTGTGCCCCCCAGAGCACAAACTTCCCTGCAATTCCTGCTTTTTTTATTTCACAGGCTAGAAAGGCTAATGTAGAGTCTGCTTTGAATGGTTTGACAGCAACAAAGACAGATCTGGTGCCATGTCTTAGAATGGTTGGGAAGATGAATGTACCCAGTGAGATACTATTTTTTGGGCCCTCTTAATCTATAAAAATAATCACAGAAACAGCCATAGTCTGCTGAATGTTGTAAGGCAAAAGAAATCTTTGCAATATATCTTTCAAGTTGTGTACTTCCTGTACCTTTCCCAGATTTCACTGTTAGACTGAAGCTTCCTCCCAAGACTTGACTTCCTGAATTATTTTTGGAATGGAAAAAGTCATTTTTTCATATTTTAAGAGCACCCTGAAATGGCTCAGCCTTTTTCACATTCTCACTGTTTCACATTCCTAGCCTGGCTCCCTGCCTGTTACAGTGGGGCTCTCCTGGCTTCCAATCCAACAGTGCCTTACAGGCTGGACTTTAAAAAGTGACCCAGAAGGACTTCCCTGTTGGTCCAGCGGTTAAGAATCCACCTTCCAACGCAGGGGATGCGGGTTTGATCCCTGGTCAGTGAACTAAGATCCCACATGCCGCAAGGCTACTGAGCCTGCACGCCGTGGATTCTGCACGCCACAACTAGAGAGAAGCACGCATGCCACAACGAAAGATCCTACATGCTGCAACGAAGATCCTGCGTGCCACAACTAAGACCCGACGCAGCCAAATAAATAAATAAATAGTGACCCAGAAAGGCTGGCTCCAGTGGGGGGTGGACAGAGGGGACAACTGCAGTCAGAAGTGAATCATATTGCCTTAAAGAGCATCAGCCTTAATTTTTTATATTTCCTTTCCTTTTTTTTAAAATTTATTTATTTAATTTATTTATTTTTGGCTGCATCGTGTCTTTGTTGCTGCACGTGGGCAGCCATCAGGGGCTACTCTTCAGTGCGGTGCGCAGGCTTCTCGTTGCGGTGGCATCTGCTGTTGTGGAGCATGGCCTCTAGGCACGCGGGCTTCAGTAGTTGTGGCTCACAGGCCCTAGAGTGCAGGCTCAGTAGTTGTGGCACGCGGACTCTAGAGCACAGGCTCAGTAGTTGTGGTGCACGGGCTTAGTTGCTCTGCAGCATGTGGGATCTTCCCGGACCAGGGCTCGAACCCATGTCCCCTGCATTGGCAGGCAGATTCTTAACAACTGTGCCACCAGGGAAGTCCCTAGGCAATGAAAGTTTTTAAAGAGAAAAACGGAAAATAATCTCAGTTCATCGTTAAGGTAGGGGGTCAGATTCTTTGTCACTTTCCGCTGTGTGCAGACTCCCCATGATCTTCCTTTAGATGCTATCTTTTTTTTGGCCATGCCATGTGGATGCGGGATCTTAGTTTCATGACTAGAGATCTTAAATCCCGGACCAGGGATCAAACCCGTGCTCCCTGCAGTGGAAGCGTGGAGTCTTAACCACTGGATGCCAGTGAAGTCCCCTTTTAGATGCTATCTTGTTCATGTAGTTTGCTTGCAGGATTACTGAAGGGAAGGCTGGGGAAAAGATCTAGTCATCTGTTCATTATTCTTCATTTCTACTTCTTTTTTTTTTTTAATTTTATTTATTTATTTATTTATTTATTTATTTATTTATTTATTTATTTATGGCTGTGTTAGGTCTTTTGTGTGCAAGGGCTTTCTCTAGTTGCGGCAAGTGGAGGCCATCTTCATCACGGTGCGTGGGCCTCTCACTATCGCGGCCTCTCTTGTTGGGAGCACAGGCTCCAGACGCGCAGGCTCAGTAGTTGTGGCTCACGGGCCTAGTTGCTCCACGGCACGTGGGATCTCCCCGGACCAGGTCTCGAACCCATGTCCCCTGCAGTGGCAGGCAGATTCTCAACAACTGCGCCACCAGGGAAGCCCCATTTCTACTTCTTTAACCTAAGAAAAGAGTCAATAGATTAGGCAAGGCATTGTGTGATCAAAAGACTTAAAAGGTATGTTTGGGCTGGAGGCTAGTTAAGCATGGGGGGCACCTGGTGTAAAGGTTAGTTAAAATATAGTTTTGCTAAAGTGACAAGACAAAAAGCCTCCTGCAAAGAGTTGCTTCCTGCACAGAGTTGCTTCCTGCAGACAGTTGCTTACAAAGCTAGACAGTAAATGTGCCGAGATAGAGAGGAGGAGGTGGGAATTGATTGGGTAAGTAGACATATCTGAACGTATGTGGAGACATGTGTGGACCAGCAAATAGATGAGGATATGCAAACATTTGTCCCATAATCATGACCTCTTGTCTGTCTCTAACTTAGGTCTCAGGATGTGGCTGTGTTTGAACTTGAGCTCAGAACACTGGGTTCTGTCTCAGTAAACTTTACTGTTCAGCAATAAATCAAAACCCCATTGCCTCCTCTTATCAGTCACCTAGTTACCTGGATTCCAAGAAAACCAATCCCAATGCTAGGAATTAGCTCTAGCACTTGGCATCAGTGGCAGATAATGATATATAAATAACTTCGTATTTTGTATAATTGTTCTCATGTGCTGTCTACAAAATAAAATTGCTCTTGCTAAGATCAGTAAAGATCTTCTGGTTGTCCAATCCAGTGGTCACTTTTCAGTGCTTTCCTTCCTGACCCTATCTGTGTCATTAACAGTCTTGATCATTCTCTCCCTGAATCTTTTCTCCATGCTTCCCTTGGCATCATTCCATTCTGACTTTCTTCCCACCTGTCTGGACACATTCCTACTCTCTTTCTGCCTGTCCTTTGGCCACTGTATGGCAGACACTACTGGTTGCCTAACCAACAGTTTTCTCCTCTTGTTCCTTTCTGATGAATCTTGATTTTGTCCAAGATATCCTCCCTTCTCTGAGTGGCAAAGCTTTTCCCAAGAGTTAAGCCCAGACCTCTGAGATAAAACCTGATTAGTCTAAACCACTGGTTCTCAAAGTGTGGTCCCAGGACCAGCAGCAGCAGTCTCACCTGAAGAGTTCCAATCATCAAAAATTCAAATTCTCAATATTCAATATCCTGTGATAAACCATAATGGAAAAGAATATTAAAAAGAAGTTTATACACACACACATACACACACACACATCTGAATCACTTTGCTGTACAACAGAAATTAACACAACATTGTAAATCAACTATAATTCAATAAAATTTTTTAAAAATTCAGATTCTCAGACCTCACACTAGACCTACTGACCCAGAAGCTCTGGGGATAGGGCCCAGCAATGTGTTATAACAAGCTCTCCAGGTGATGCTGATACAGGTTCAAATCTGAGAACTGCTGGTCCAAGTCAATCACGATGAGTGGTCTTTTTCCTCTTCCTAGTGATGGTATCAGGCATGCACATATGATGAACTTTTTGCTAATGAGACATGAGAGCAAGTCTGCTGGGGGAGGGGTCTTGGAAAGATTTCTTTGCTTCTAAAAGAGGTAAAAGGAAAAGATGCTTCCTCTTCATCTGAAAGACACTGTTGTGCTAGATGTGATGCCTGGGAGTGCTATAGCCAGGCTGGACCATGAAGAGAGCAGTCTAAAGGTAGCAGCAGGTTGAGAATAGCAGAGCAGAAAGATGGACAGGGAATGTTATGAGTTGAATTGTGTCCCCCCTAAAAGATATATTGAAGTCCTTACCCCCAGTACCCCAGAATGTGACCATATTTGAAAATAGGCTTGTTGCATATATAATCAGTTAAGGTCATACTGGAGTAGTGTGGTTCCTAAATCCAGTATGACTGGTGTCCTTGTAGGATGAAAGACACAAAGAAGATGGCCATGTAACAATGGAAGCAAAGATTGGAGCCTGTCCTACAGGTTTCAGAGGGAGCATGGCCCTGCTGACAACTTGATTTTGGACTACTAGCCTCCAGAACTGTGAGACAATAAAATTCCTTTTTTTTTTTTTTTTTTGCAGTATGCGGGCCTCTCACTGTTGTGGCCTCTCCCGTTGCGGAGCACAGGCTCCGGACGCGCAGGCTCAGCAGCCATGGCTCACTGGCCCAGCTGCTCCGCGGCATGTGGGATCTTCCCAGACCAGGGCACGAACCCGTGTCCCCTGCATCGGCAGGCAGACTCTCAACCACTGCGCCACCAGGGAAGCCCAATTCCATTGTTTTAAGCCACCCAGTTTGTGTGACTTTGTTATGAGAGCCCTAGGACACTAACACAGGGTCCTTGTGACCTATACAGCTAACCATACAGCCATTCTACCTTGATATCACTTGTTATGTAAAATAACAATTTTTCCTTATTGTTTAAGCTAGTTGGATAGGGTTTTTGTTTTCTTTTTATTTCCAGCTTTATTGAGATAATTGACATAACATTGTGTCAAGTTTAAGGTGTACAACAGAATGATCTGATACACTTATACAAAAATGTGAACTGATTACCATAATAGAATAGAGATTGGCCCATTTGTTAAATTTCTACATTTCATGCTGCAGTTTAAAGTGACCTAAACAATATATCTTCTTTCCAAAACTGAGGACTCCTTACGAATTCCAATTCTTTGAGATAAATTTCTGAGTTAGAATGCCCAGCGGGGCTTCCCTGAAGGTTGAATAAATTTGTTTGGGAGGAAAAATTTTCCCTTCCTCCCTTCTAGGTTCATCGGCTGGTCTAATAATTACATTGACATAAGACAGAGTAAGTAAGTATCACATTCAATTACCTAAGTATGTACAGCAGACCCACAAAGACAGACTCAAAGGCAGTCAGGTAATTAAGGCTTATATACCATCCTGAGCTAAGAAGGGGGAAGTGGTCTGGGGCTTCAAAGGGGAGGAAGACAATTCACAGGAAGATGAGAAGAGCAAATGTCTGGTAAACAAAGCTTGTCATGCCACACAGGTAAGTCTTTCTGATATAAAAAATTCTCTCTCTCTTTCTGGTACAGGTTCCCTATCTAAATTCTCTTAGGCAGTTAAGGGAGAGGTAAAAAGCTTTTCTTGAGTCTGCTGGGTCTTAATTGCCTTCAACTCAGAACAATCCACATGTGAAAGCAGCACATTTTGGGGTGGTTTTCTGCTACCCCCTCAACTTTTTACACAAGCCCTCACAGTAACCAGAGTCAGATGACTCTTTTCTTTGGGAAGGCTGTGTGTGTGTGAGCTTAATTGCCGAAGTGGGAAAACAGAATGTTGGAACACAATCCCAACCCTTGGTAATTTTGTATAGCATGTTTCAATTGCCAGTTCACATGTAATCACTCCTTACCTGACAAATTGCTTGACTTGCTAAATGAATGCTTCATTTCACTTACCGCCAAGAGGAAATAAACGGTGGCCATGAGCAGAGGTAACATTTTACATCAAACGGAAATTACAAAAACCTCTTCTATGGAGTTATAGGCATCCTCAGCAAGGTTTTATTTATTGAAACATATTTCTATTTTTTTTTGTTAGTTTCTTGGCTTTTTTGGTTTCTGTTTTTTTTCCTTCTGATGATGGAATTAATATATGCATAAAAGGATTAAAATTAAAAAAAATTTTTTTTAAAAATTAAAAAAATTAGGGCTTCCCTGGTGGTGCAGTGGTTGAGAGTCCGCCTGCCGACGCAGGGGACGTGGGTTCGTGCCCTGGTCCGGGAGGATCCCACGTGCCGCGGAGCAGCTGGGCCCGTGAGCCGTGGCCTCTGGGCCTGTGCATCCAGAGCCTGTGCTCCGCGACAGGAGAGGCCGCGACAGTGAGAGGCCCGCGTACAGCAAAAAAAAAAAAATTAAAAATATTAATTTATTAATTAACTTATTTTTGACTGTGTTAGGTCTTCATTGCTGTGCATGGACTTTCTCTAGTTGTGGCGAGTGCAGGGACTACTCTTCATTGTGGTGCGTGGGCTTCTCATTGTGGTGGCTTCTCTTGTTGCGGAGCATGGGCTCTGGGTGCGCGGGCTCAGCAGTTGTGGCTCAGGGGCTCTAGAACGCAGGCTCAGTAGTTGTGGCACACGGGCTTAGTTGCTCTGAGGCCTATGGGATTTTCCCAGACAAGGGCTCTCACCTGTGTCCACTGCATTGGCAGGTACATTCTTAACCACTGCGCCACCAGGGAAGTCCCAAAAGAATTTTAAAAGATTAGAACATTTGATTTTTTTAATTAAAAAAATTATTTTTTTTTTGCAAGGAACCCGTGGCTGATTTCATCTAATTCATGCAGCCTGTACCACTCCTGAATTACATACTGTGCTCATTTTCCCCAAGGAATCAGCCTGTGTAGGACTCAAAGTGTGTCCTTAAGATACTGAGTTAGCCAGCCAAGCCTAGGGTTTCGACGCCCCTTGATAAAGAGCTCTTCTGGGCCAAGCGACCAGGACATGCCTGTCATAGAAGGGGCCTCAAACTTTCTCATTACAGCCTCAGTCCTGCCCGGGAACTACAGTGCCACCTCTGCCTCTCCCAGGGTGTAGCACGGCTCTCCTAGTGTCTGGAATTTCTCAGAGAGGTCCTGAAACTCCAGGACCAGGAGGCCTGGTTGAAAGGACAGCATCTTTCCCTGGTAGCAGGACCAACTACATAATTTGCAGACCCAGTACAAAATAAAACAAATTCTTAAGAATTTACAAATTCCTCCTCAACAAATTGTTAAGAATTGCAAGACAGCAACAGCAGAATATTCAGCCAAGTGCAGGACCTTTCTGACCTTGGTTCTCTGTGTGACTGCGCAGTTCACACAGCTGTGAAGCTGGCCCAGCCACAACTGTGAGACTTTCTACGTGTACTTTATTTTATTTTTATTATTATTTTTATTTTTGGCCACACCACACAGCTTGTGGGAATCTCAGCTCCCCGACCAGAGATCAAACCCGGGTCCCCTTCAGTGGAAGCATGGAGTCTTAACCACTGGACCACCGGGGAAGTCCCTTTATGTGTGCTTTAAACACATCATTTATTTAATGTTCTTAACCCCATTTTAATGATGAAGACTGAGAGGTTAAGTAACTTTCCCAAGGTCATGCAGTTAGGAAGCGATTTGAGTCTGGATTCACACTCTGCTTCTAAACTGGAAAGCGCCAGCTCTGTTTCCAGGGCAAAGGGTAGACAATCTTCACATTTAACAAAGTCCATTGTTGGTAAACAATGCCTTCCTGTTCTGGTAGGACGGGATGGAATCTTCCCTGATAAGCCTGGACTGCCCACAGCCAGGAAGAACTGCCTAAAGCCACTGCCTCTAATACTATAAAACTGTTTCAAAAGGCTTAAAAACCCTTTCTGCCACTCCGACCTCCCTTGCTGTCGTAACCCTCATCAGTCACAGCTGAGCGGCTTCCTGGTGCTTGTTTGTATTCTCCTCCACCCCTCCTCCCAAGAAAAATAGCTCTAGGGTGTTTTAAAGCCTTTACTTAGGACAGCTTCACTCCACCCCGCCTCCAGACTGCCTGACCTTCTCCCTCCTGCTGAGCAACCCTCCACCGACATCTTCCTTCACTAGAGCTCTGGGTCCCCTGAGCACCCCACCTTGGGCCTGTCCTGGAAAAGCATCCAGGCTTACAGAGACAAAGGTGGGGTGGGGGAGTGGGAGGTGAGAGAGGGGGCTCCTAAAAGCTCACTTCAGAGATGACTCTGGCAGCCCCCCAAGGGAGTTCTTCCATGCCTCTGTGAGCCATCAGGGGCTGAATGGTAAGGAAGAGAGCACTGAGTCCCCAGGTCCAGGATGTCAAGGACAAGGGGAGGGAAGCCACGGAGACCAGGAGCACCCCGCCCCGGGAAGGCCACTGTCTCCAGTTTGGAGTTGATGACTGACATCCTCTGACTTATCTCAGGTTTTTCATTAAAAAAAAAAAAAAAATCAGGGACTTGCCTGGTGGTCCAGCGGTTAAGACGCCGCACATCCACTGCAGGGTGCATGGGTTCGATCCCTGGATGGGGAACTAAGGTTCCCGCATGCCATAAATAAATTTAAAAAACATTTTTTAAAAATCACTTTGTAATTTTCACAGTGGATTTTAAGGTGGCAGAACTTTTTACAGGTTCTGTTATGAAGGCACTATAACAACTCACAATACTTTTCAGATTAAAGTAACCAAACTGAGTTCACCTTACTGAAGAAAAGTCTGAACACATTCATATTCACTATTTTTTTTTTTTTTGCGGTACGCGGGCCTCTCACTGTTGTGGCCTCTCCCGTTGCAGAGCGCAGGCTCCAGACGCACAGGCTCAGCGGCCATGGCTCACGGGCCCAGCCGCTCCGCGGCATGTGGGATCCTCCCGGACGGGGGCACGAACCCGCGTCCCCTGCATCTGCAGGCGGACTCTCAACAACGGTGCCACCAGGGAAGCCCCAATATTCACTATTTTTATTTTTGGTTTTATATCAATATTACATCCCCTGCTGGTCCTGAATTCTTACTATCATTTGTCTCTGTCCAGTCATAATTAAAATGCAGTAAAGGAGGGAGACCCTAGCCAGAAGACACGTGAACTGATGGAAGAAAAATCTGCCCCGCCACAGAAACCCAAGACGGATGCTGTTGCAGCAAAAATAGAAATGAAGTTTCCCTCTCCTAAGAACAAAGAAAATGAAGGGAACAGTGAACAGGCTAGAAAAGAAACATAACCTGGCCTGAAAGAGTTAATCACTCCTAGTTTTATTTTAACTGTTACTAATCTTGTAGTGTCTGTAACTAGATTTGTACTTCACAAAGCTAACCTATCACTCTTTAACATTGTGTGAATTACATTCTGCACTTCCTTGTAGCAAATCACCCCTTGTAGCTGTTTGCATTTCAGAAAGGAGGTGGAAGGTTGATAACCCAGAGACTAATGGACCAAATTACCGGGTTGCCTGACGCCAGCGGTGACTGTTTTAAAATAATGCAAGAAGAATGCAAGACCTTCACCATTTTGATCCTTATCACTCACTTCGGACTGAGAACTTCCCGTATAAGAATCCCTGTAATTCCCTAGGGAAGGGAGGCACAGTTCTTGAGGCACTAGCCTACTGTGTCTTTCTTTTGCCTGGCAAAGAAAATAAAAAAGCCTATTTATCTTTTTAAATAAATTTATTGATTGATTTTTTAATTAATAAATTTATTTATTTATTTTTGGCTGCATTGGGTGTTCGTTGCTGCGCACGGGCTTTCCCTAGTTGCATCGAGCGGGGGCTACTCTTCATTGCGGAGCACGGGCTTCTCATTGTGGTGGCTTCTCTTGTTGCGGAGCACGGGCTCTAGGTGTGCGGGCTTCAGTAGTTGTGGCACGTGGGCTCAGTAGTTGTGGCTCGCGGGCTCTAGAGCACAGGCTTAGTAGTTGTGGCACACGGGCTTAGTTGCACTGTGGCACGTGGGAACTTCCCAGAAAAGGGCTTGAACCCGTTTTCCCTGCATCGGCGATGGATTCTGAACCACTGCGCCACCAGGAAAGTCCCCTCTCTATTTCTTATCTTCCAAATCTCTGTCTCTATATTTTTATTCGGCATCAGTGCACAGGGAGCCAAGATTTTTGCAACAATGCAAAGAATTTCTTGTGGAAGCTGCTTTGTACTCCTGCTTCACGGTATTGATTAGTGCACAACACTCTCCTGAGTTTGTCAATACGCACAGCAAAATGTTCTTGACCTCTTCAATGTTGTTATATACCTGTCAACTGAAAAAAAATGCACAACCTAGAAGTCGAGAGTTGTTTTATTTGGTGGACATACTGAGAACTTAAACGTGGGAGACAGGCTCTCAGACAGCTCTCAAGGACCGTTCCTAAGAGGTAAGGGAGGAGCCAGGATTTATAGTTTTTGCAACAAAGACCAGGTAGTGGGAACATCAAAAGATTGCTGTTAATTAAAGAAAAACAGACATCTCAAGTTAAGGAATTTAGTGCTTTTCTATGTATGGGAAGATGCAAAGTCTGGCTCATTGAAATCATTCCTTTGATATGCACCTCAGCTATCTGGGGCCAGTATCCTATGTCTTCTCATCCTGAGTCTCCTCAGGTTGCACTATCGGGGGTCGCTGTAATGTGGTGGTTTGATGGCTGCAACATCCTGTTTACTGATATGGTAGTGGCATTCTTAGTTCACACTATTAGCCACCACCATGGTTTGAGGTTGGAGGACAACAGGACAAATTTCGATAGAGAAGTGGGTGCTTTTGGGGTATGACTGCTGGCTCTGCTGTGCTGATGACATGGACTAACACCTCAAACCTCCACAGGCATCTGAAACCTCAAATGGCAGCACATCATCTGTGATCATCTTCCTTAATGAGCAGGATTTATTTATGGCAAAGTTCCAGGTCAGAAAGCCCAAGATTTAGCACCATTCTCCTAAATTTGCACCCTTCACTAATCCTGGTGACCCCCTTGAGCTTGTGTGAGGGGTAGGGGGATATTTCAGACTTACAGGGACCCAGTACTTTATCCACGATGAATTCCTGAGATTCATCACTGTTAGTGGGGGTGGGTGCCATTATTGCCACCGTTGACTAACAAAAAATGCACAACCTAAAAGTTGAAATTGAGTGTTATGTTTTATTCGGTGGACAAAACTGAGGACTTAAGCCCAGGACACAGCATCTCAGATAAATATGAAAGACTGCTCCGAAAAGGCAGGGGCGGAGCCAGGATGTTAGAGTTTTTGCAACAAAGACCAGGTAGTTGGAACATTAAAAGAGTGCTGTTAATTAAAGAAACCCAGATATCTCAAGTTAACGAATTTAGCATTTTTCTATGTATGGGAAGATGCAAGAGTCTGGGGTCACTGAAATCATTCCTTTGATATGCACCTCAGCTACCTGGGGCCAGTATCCTGTGTCTTCTCATCCTGAATTTCCTCAAGGTGCACCATGGGGTGGGGGGTGGGGGGGCTGCAGTGTCTGATGATTTGATGGTGGGCATTATTTTTCTATCCTGAGTTCCCTCAGGGCTCACGGCTGGGGCACCTGTAATGTGATGGCTTGATGGCTGCAACATCCTTTGTTTACTAATATGACAGGCAATATTTTTCATTCACACCACCTTTTCCTGGTCATTGACTACCCAACATCAACCAGACATGACCTCCTCCTTTTTTCTAAAAGGGAACCTTTAAATTAAAGTTTACCCTGAATTAATCAATTCAGTAAACCATCCCCTAATAGGGTACAAGTAATGTACCCCAATCCATAGCCTTCTTTCCTTTGGCTTGCCTGAATAATGAGGAAGGCTTAAATTCTACCTAAATGGCCTTTTCAACAGTCTTTTTAGTCATAAAATAGTCATGCTACAAAAAGTAGCATGTACATAGCCTTAATAATATTAGAATTTATATTATTTTTAATGTCTGTTTAGAAGTACTATAACTTATTTGTATAAATTCTCTTATCAATGGATGTTCAGATTGCTTTATACTCATAAAATCTCTGGGCTGAATATCTCTTCATGTCCATTGAAGGGGATCAGAGTATGCCACCCCCAAATATGCCACTTTGGCATAAGAATTATTTTGAGTTGAAAGAATATGAGAAACAGCAGATGCAGGAAGGGCTCTGTGCCCTCCTCCTTTTTACCTAAAAGCAGGACAAATTTCCTGTGAGTGTTATGGAGCAATGGCTCCTGTGTCCATGGCACAGAAAGCCAAACTCTGACAGAGGATGTTTACAGCAAAGTAAGGGGTTATTGCAGGGCGCCAAGCAAGGGAGTGGGAAACAAGTCTCAGATCCAGTCCATCTTGGTCTCTGAGTTGGGGGTGTTTTTAAAGGGAAAGAACAAAGAAGCTGGGATTAATTATCATCTGGGATTAATTATCGTCTTGGGACATTTCTATGACATTTTGTAAGCATATTTTGGGAGACAAGATATCTCTGGGTTACAATTCTCTGGCCCGGTGGTTCACGGCTCAGGGGCCTATTAGCTCATCTTGCCCTGGAGAAACAACCTGAGTTTGTATGTTAATGATGATATTTACAACAGCAATTTTTGTACATCAACTATGTTATCTACATATCTACATCAACTATGTTATCTACAACTATGTTATCTACAACAGTTTAGTCATCTGACTCTGGTTGATTAGCGTTCAGTTAGCAAAAGATTATGGTCAAAGGGGACAAAAGAGGGATAGAGGTCAGAAGGGACAAGAAAGGGAATAAAGTTTTGGATAGAGAGATTAATCATAAACTTGGTAAAGGGAACCCACTGTTGGGGGGCTCAGTTTCATGAGAAAGGCACCCTCCCCATACTAGGAGGTGGGGAGCTATCGCTGAGGTGAATATTCACAGACAAATATCACTTCAGCAATCCTTATCTTCCATTAGTTTCCCTCACATATTTACCTTCACGTAATTTACTGCCCTGAGAAGCTCAAACCCCTTTTGTCTCATCACATCTCCAAAAAATATCACTCTTTGTTAAAAATAGTACATAAGCTCTCAGGCCTAATGGCTTCTTTGGGGTTTTCATGTCATTTCTGTGAGGCCTCTCCTATCCATATGAAATAAACCTTTTTCTGTTGTTAATCTGTCATGTGTCAGTTTAATTTGTAGGGCCTCAGTCAATAAACCTAAGAGATTAGAGGAAAATGTTTTTTCCTCCTTTATACCATCTTTGTCCACATAACCATTTGGACTGAAAATGTCTGTCACATTTGACATTGATACTTATTGCCAAGTGTACAAAGAGTGTAGACATATTCATGCCTACTATCAAAGTATGTTTAAGCATTCTAATGTGCCTAATTGTTTTCTTAGACCCAAATCCCACTGCCTCATGAAGTCTTCTACTCCCACGCACCAGCATCTCTTTCCCTTTTGTGCAATCCTTTCCACCTAGGGTCTGCAGCACTTTGTAGCTGAGCATTTCACTGTTTTCTTGAAAAAAAATTATTATTTTTTTTGGCCAAGGGACTTGGCTTGCAGGATCCCAGTTCCCCAACCAGGGATCAAACCTGGGCCCTGGCAGTGAAAGCGCTCAGCGCTAACCACTAGGCTGCCAGGGAATTCCCACCGTTAATTCATCCAAAAAAAAAAAAAAAATTCCAGCTTGTATTTGTGCCTGGTCCTATGCAAGTCAGTGGAAATACAAATATTAATTAGACCAAATTACCACCTTCCAGGAGCTCACAGTCCAGTGGGCATCTAAACCTTGTTGTTAAATGCATATTGTGAGTAGCTGTGGGGTGGGATGTGGGGTGGGATTTAAAAAATGGATATAATTATTCTCCTGTTAACAATCGGACAGAACAGCACCGGCACAGTAAATGGTGTCTGTTTATGAGTCCCTGGGACTAATAATGAGAGGTGCTCAAATTTACACTCCCCACCCTCCCAAGCGTGGGAATGTAATTACAAAAGCAGAGTAAGTTTCCCAACTAAAAGTACCACTGCTTACTCATCCCAGCAGCTAGAGCATTTGGCCCACCTAGAAGGCACTCAGGAAATATCTGTTGAATGTTGGAGAAATTAATAAATGCATGGATGGATGAAGACAGCTTACTATAAGCAAGGAAAAACTGCAATTTAAAGTATTTACAATCTCCCCATGCCTAAAGAGGGCAGATCCTCCTGAAGTTGCCTTTGTTTTGATGATGGGGTGGGGAAGCACTTGGGAGAAACTGATAGGGAATGAAAGGTCCTCTATTACAACAGGAAAGAAAAATCCGGGGAGACAGCTAGGAAGGGGGGAGGAGGAGTTCTTGACAAGAGCAGAGCATGGTTTGGAGAGGAAAGGGGAGATGTGGCAGCTACTAAAAAGAGCAGGTGGGGAGAAATATGTTTTAAGACTTTTAGCAGATCTATTGTGTTATTTGTGATCTTCCCAAGAAGACATCAGTAAAAACAATGTACTCTTCTGTGTCTGGTCAGGACTCGTCTTTTTTTTTGCGGTACGCGGGCCTCTCACTGCTGTGGCCTCTCCCGCTGCGGAGCACAGGCTCCGGACGCGCAGGCTCAGCGGCCATGTCTCACGGGCCCAGCCGCTCCGCGGCATGTGGGATCTTCCCGGACCGGGGCACGAACCCGTGTCCCCTGCATCAGCAGGCGGACTCCCAACCACTGGGTCACCAGGGAAGCCCAGGACTTGTCTTTTGAATGTGGGAAGGTATCAAGCCGGGCCCAGCGTGAGAGCAGGGACAGTGTGGGAGGCCTAGGGTCCTTTGTGTTTACATGCACCTTGCGTGTTCGAGAATCACGGACTAGAACTCTCTTGCTGAGTCAGAGCTGTGATTTGGTCGCTCAAGACAGAAGGCGGGGAACACGAATGAATTGTAGAATTACAGCGGTGAGGAGGGACGGGGATGACTTCCTTTGGCCCCAGGAGGGGTGTGTTGTGGGTAAGTAGTGATTCTCAGCCTGTTTGCTTAGTCCAGTGCCTGGCACCTAACAAGAGGTCGGAATGTATCTGCGACTGGTTGAATCCTACAGAATAAAGGAGGGGACGGATTACAGAAACCGGCGATTATTATCCCATTGTAGAGATGAAGACACCGAGTCCTGAAGGTGACTCTAACCAGGCCTCTTGGCGGTCAGGGCAGAGTCAATGCCCTAGTCGCCGTCCTGGCTCCCGCTGCCATCCGCCCCCGCTCCCACCGGCCTCCCGCCACAAGCGCCCCACCCACCCCATACTTCCGGATTCCGCTCCGCCCCCTCAAAGCAGTTCCGGTTCCCGAGGCTGGAAGACGCGGCCCTGAATGGTGTTGCGGTAAGTCCGCGCAGCGAGGGCCCTTAGAACTACTGGGCCCGGCAACAGCGGGCCCAGGCGTCAGCGGGCCCTTATTTCTCGGACATTACACCGGACGTTACGCGGCCGCCATTTACCTCACGAAAGCCAGAGGTTCCGGCTTGAGGGTGACGCCATTTCCGGGGCTGGGCGAGCAGGCGAAGGCCGGAAAGGACTCCAGCCTCGCTTTGTGGGTGGGAGGAGTCAAGGAGGGCCCGCTCGGTGTTTCCGGGTTTCTTGTTGGAGTGCCGGGGAGTTTAGGAGAGGCGGTGTCACGAGTAGAGTTGCTGGATTTGGCAAAAAAAAAAAAAAAAAAAATGCAGGGCGTCCAGTTAAACTTGAATTTTTAGATAGACAACAAATAATTTTTTAGTATAGGTATGCCCCAAATATTGTACGGAACGTATTTACATTAAAAAAAATTCCTAATTTATCTGAAATTCAAATTTAACTGGACGTCCGGTATCTTATCTGGCTACCTTACTCTTGGGCGCCCCCTGCCCTGGGCTCTAATATCCAGTGGCAAAGCTGGTATCCTCTAGGCCTGTATCCATCAGGGAAACAGGTAACAAATTTCGCCCAGACTGTCAGAATCAGCTATCGCTACCTATGCCGCTTTTAGCGCCAATCCTAATGGGCCAGCCTCACGACACCCCGGCAACAGCTGGGCCCATTTTGAGTCCCCATGGCAGCGCCCCCTGTGTTCCCTTTCACGGCTGGAGTGAGGCGCGGTTTGTCTTCTCTTGTGGGAAAGCTGAGCTCCATGTAGGCTAAGTGGCCAGAGGCTAGAAGTTGCCAGGTTTTTTGAGTGTGGGATAAAGTGATGTTTGGGGTCCAGATTTTCAGTGTTAACAGTGGACAGCTTCAGAGAGCCCAGTGATGTCAAGGGGAGAGCATTAGTCTCATCTCACCTCTCGTTTTGCTCATGAGACCCAGTGAGAGAAATGGAGTTGTCCCTGTGGTAGAGCTGGAGCCTGATTCCCAGCCTCCTTCCCCTGCTCTGTCCATACTTGCTGCTGCAGTCAGCTGGCAGCATTTATGGTGGGCATTTATTAAAGTAATGCCTTTTTACAGATGAGCTCTTGGGGGCTTTATTGTCCCTAAACTCCGCTACAGCCTCTTGACCTTCACCTTAAAGCTTTTTTAGCCTTTACTGTGCCCAGTAGGGAAAATGACTATTTGGCCTCAGCTGGGGAAGCCTGCCCTTTGCCTACTCCAGCCATGCTGCTCTCACCCCTGTGGGTGGTGTGAGCCAAGACTTGTTATGCAGAGCCAAAGGCATGTTCTTGGCATGGGTGGGTCTGACCGTGTAGGTGGAAGGGCGTCATTTTCTGTCTTGCAGATTGGGCCCAATGGTATGTGGGGTCATGTGGCGTCTAAGGACTTCTTCAGGGTTCTACTATGGGCCAGGCTTTGCTGCCACTTCTGATTTGAACCTGAACCTGCTGCTGGACTCACCCTGAGTGCTGGGATTCTTTGGGCTGTGTGCCCCGAGGATGTGCCTGGACCTGCCTGTCGGTGTCCCAGCAAACCTACAGCCTCCCTACACAGACCTAGCCTTTCCAGGCTCCTCAGCCCAGACCCATGAGCTAATGAAATAGAGCAGGCTGTGCGCTCTAGAGCCCGCGAGCCACAACTACTGAAGCCTGCGTGCCTAGAGCCCATGCTCCGCAACAAGGGAAGCCACTGCAATGAGAAGCCCGCGCACTGCAACAAAGAGTAGCCCCCGCTCGCTGCAACAAAGACCATGTGGTCGCCGCAACAAAGACCATGCGCAGCAACAAAGACCCAACACAGCCAAAAATAAATTAATTAATTTTAAAAAAAAGAGGGCAGGCTGGAGGTCACTGGGCTCAAGGTCAGTTGGTGGGACAGCCAGCAGCTTTGTAGCAACAGAAGTGGTAAAGAGGCAAGGAAGGAGTGCCAGAAAGGGGTGTTCCCCAGGCAAGGCTCAGAAGTGCAGGGGGTGGAAAAGGGGTGGGGTGGGAGCCTACTGATAGTAATTTCTTCTTCTGTGAATGATTAGCTCTCAGCTGAAGGGGGTGATCTAGGAGGAGGGCTCAGCTAACAGGACCTCTGGACTCTGGGCAGAGTGTCCAGAGGGCTGGCATGTGGCCTGTGGAAGAGGAGGACATGGTTGGGTGGCAGGCCTGGGCTCAGAAGACTGGACTGGAGTGAGATCAGGCAGCTGTGGGCCTTAGGAAATCTCCTTGGACTGGCAGATGGCCTATTCTTGCAGCAGCAGCTGTGGGGTCCACTGGCCCTGAGCCCTCAGAGCCGTGGCTGTGGGGAGCCTCCTGTCTGGCCTTGCAACGGTGTAACTAGTGCTTTCTTCCCCCTAGGCAGCCATGGATGCCAGGTGGTGCTGAGAGCAGTGGGGCATGGCTGCAGCCCTGCAGGTCCTGCGTCACTTGGCCCGAGCCCCCTTGAGCCCGCTCCTCTGGGGGGGCCCATTGGCCCGGCTGGCCAGTAGCATGGCCCTGGCAGAGCAGGCACAGCAGCTGTTTGAGAGCACTGTGGGTGCCGTGCTGCCGGGCCCCATGCTGCAGCGGGCACTGTCTTTGGATCCTGACAGTGGGCAGCTGAAGGTGAGGGACCGGAGCTTTCAGCTGCAGCAAAACCTCTACCTGGTGGGCTTTGGCAAGGCTGTCCTGGGCATGGCAACTGCAGCTGAGGAGCTCTTGGGCCAGCATCTTGTGCAGGGCGTGATCAGCGTTCCCAAGGGGATCCGTGCTGCCATGGAGAGTGCTCGCAAGCAGTAAGGAGCCTTGGGGGGCTGCTCCTATGTGGAGGGGAACCTGGGCCCAGACTCAGGCTGGATCGGGGCTTCCTTCCTTCACCAGCTTCCATTTTCTTCTGGGACTGGCCTGGCTCCAGGGTGGGTGTCAGTGGGTGTCCTTTTTAATGTCCCCTTCACCTGTACATCTGGGAAATCAGGTGGGAAGAGGAACCCACCCCATATCTTGCTCTCTGTTCTCTCTCCCCTGAGGGAGATGCTGTTGAAGCCACACAGCCGTATCCAGGTATTCGAGGGCGCTGAGAACAACCTGCCGGACCGAGATGCCCTGCGGGCTGCTCTGGCCATCCGGCAGCTGGCTGAAGGCCTCACAGCTGATGACCTGCTGCTCGTGCTCATCTCAGGTGTGGGTGCCAGATTGGCTCAGGACAGTGTGTTGATGGGGGGTGGGGGTTTCCAAATATCAGCCCTGCAAGAAGCTGTTGGTCTGAGCTCTCAAGGTCACAGGACAAGGGAGCAGTAAAGAGCCTGGATGGCTTAGTCCTTGGTGGCCTCCTGTGAGCTGTGGAGTCCTCCGCTTGACTGACCTTGTTGGATAACCGTGAGAGGGCACCCAGGGAGCACCTCACTCAGGCCTTGCCAGGAAAATGTCTCTGTTGCTGCTGTCTGTACCATTGTCACCTGGGGCTAGAACCCTGGTTTCCAGCTCTCTCAGAGTCTCCACCCTCGTTCTCCGCTGTCTCCTCTAGGTCTGCTTTCTTTTCCAAGCTGTTAAGGAATAGTTCTTCCAGTGTCTGTTGGGACCTGGGCTACCCCAAAGCAGGGTTCAACCTGGGTGTGGTGACTGTGCACACATTCACTGTATGTCCACACGGGGGCACCCTAACCCCTCTTTCTAGCCTCCTCTTTTCTAGCCTAATATGAGCACTGACTGCCTGACCCCCACCCCCCACCCCGGGTAGGGAAATCCCTTTGTCATCCATCCCCTCTGCCCAGTGTCTTCATTGTATCTGCAGGTGGGGGCTCGGCCCTGCTGCCCGCCCCCATTCCACCGGTAACACTGGAGGAGAAGCAGACACTCACCAAGCTGCTGGCGGCCCGTGGAGCCACCATCCAGGAGCTGAACACCATCCGGAAGGCCCTGTCCCAGCTCAAGGGTGGGGGGCTGGCTCAGGCGGCCTACCCTGCCCAGGTGCGTGGGTCTCTTCTTCCCCAGGCAGCTCTGGGCTGGTGGAGCCAGGTCCACGTGTGCCAGGGAGATGAAGGGCAGAGGCCTGGTACAGGAGTCCACAGGGCTAGGTGTTTTGCACACCCACTTGAGAGGGGTTAGAAGTGGGTGAGGAAGTGCACTGGGTGGTGTGAGGACGTGTGGATAGGTGGAGGCAGTTTGATCTCATGGGCCCTGGGGCAAGGATCAGGTGGGACTGAGCCTTGCCTCTGCGACCCCTCCCCAGGTGGTGAGCCTGATTCTGTCAGACGTGGTGGGGGACCCTGTGGAGGTGATTGCCAGCGGCCCCACCGTGGCCAGCATCCACAGTGTGCAAGATTGCCTGCACATCCTCAATCGCTATGGCCTTCGTGCTGCCCTGCCACGTTCTGTGAAGACTGTGCTGGCACGGGCTGACTCTGACCCCCATGGGCCACACACCTGTGGTCATGTCCTCAATGTGATCATTGGCTCCAATGCACTGGCACTGGCTGAGGCTCAGAAGCAGGCCGAGGCGCTGGGATACAGGGCTGTGGTGCTGAGCACAGCTATGCAGGGAGATGTGAAAAGTGTAGCCCAGTTCTATGCACTGCTGGCCCGAGTGGCTGGAACCCGCCTCACCATGCCTGGGGCTGGAGCCTCTGTGGAGGAGGATGAACAACTCTATGAACTGGCGGCTGAGCTCCAGCTCCCAGACCTGCAGCTGAAGGAGGCTCTGGAGGCCATGGTGGGCACTCGGGGCCCGGTCTGCTTGCTGGCTGGTGGTGAGCCCACAGTGCAGTTGCAGGGCTCAGGCAAGGGTGGCCGGAACCAGGAACTGGCCCTGCGTGTTGGAGCAGAGCTGGGACGGTGGCCGTTGGGGCCTGTTGATGTGCTGTTTTTGAGCGGTGGCACTGATGGGCAGGATGGGCCCACAGAAGCAGCCGGGGCCTGGGTCAGGCCTGAGCTTACCAGCCAGGCCGCCGCCCAGGGTCTGGACGTGGCTGCCTTCCTAGCCCACAATGACTCACATACCTTCTTCTGTCGCTTCCAGGGTGGGGCACACCTGCTGCACACGGGGCTGACTGGCACCAATGTCATGGACGCCCACCTCCTGTTCCTGCAGCCGCGGTGATATTGTAGGTCATGTTTTGGGAACCTAGAGGAGACCTGCAGGGCAGCGTCCTGGAGCAGACCAGGTTTGGTCCCCAGGGCCTCCCCAGGCTTTAGGGCCTCTTCTCTCCTTGGCCCTAGCTACATGCTTGTCCCTCACACCTCCCAACCGGGGCCTCTGCTTTGTGTCCAACTCCTCAACCAGACAGGCAGATGGGGGTTCTCTTCCACCCCTACTTTTTCAGCTGTGGCAGCAGGTACCCCTGAGGACCAGGACGAGCCCCTAGGCCAATTTGCTGCTCCCATTGTTTTCCCCCAGGCAGCCCCTCTGCACAGCTCCTGAGCATGTTTCTTCTGTGGGGTGAAACAGGAAGGACTGAAAATAAAAAGGACCACACTATGGGTTCTCAGTGCTTCTTCCCTCACAGCAAAGGTTAGCGGGGAGCTGCCGGGAAGGGGAATGGTGTTGGGCAGCAGCCCCTGTGCCAGGGCCCTGCAGGAGTTCTCCGTACCCATCTCTGCAGGGCACTTGCTTCACTTAAACAGGAGCTTGGGAGGGTTGAGCGTGGCTCCCAACATGCTTGATGTGGGTGAGCAGAGACCCCAGGGAGGACAGGCCTAAGAACTTTAGTCTGTGAGGTCTGGGAGGGACTGGCCACCCATCCAACTGTCACTCTCCCCTGTGGCATCCCTGCTGAGGTCTCTCCACCCTGTGATGGAGTGCCTCTCTGGGCACATGCTTACTGCCTACCACCAAGGACTTCCTTCTGTCTTTGGACAGCCCTTAGCCAGACTGTACTTTCTTTGGTTGATAAACCCCTATTTATCCAGGGGTTACCCCCAGCCACACAGGACACTGGGTGTTGTTTCCTTGTGTCAGACCCATTTTCCCAGGCTGAACCACTCCCTACCCTCAGAGCCTTTAGCTGTTTCTCTGGGAACACAGTCCAGTTCCTGGTGCCAGCCTGCAGTGGGGGTCTCCAGTGCTGGGATGGTGGGTCAGAGCAGTGGTGGGGTCCAGCAGCCCCTCTCCCCTTCTCCTGTTATGGCTGCCTGGGAAGAGGCCAGTGGGGAGGGGAGCAACAGAGGAAGGGCTTCCTTAGCCAGGCTAGCAGACTGCCCTGGGAGAGGGTGGGGCCACTGTCCCGGCTCTCCTTGGGCCCCCTTGTTCAATGTTCGAGCCCTCCGCTGGCTGCCCCCACCGTGCGCCACGGCTCCAATCCCTATATGAGTGAGCAGTAGAATCACATAGGAATAAAAAGCCATAGAGAACAGCGAGGCCTGGGGCTGTTCCTGCTGGCCTCCTCCTCCATCCCAGCCGTGCCCTCCTCTCTGAGGGTGTGAGGGGCTCTGGGCCAGGGCTGGCGTGCCCTGCTCCTGGGAAGAGCCTCCCTTCTCTACTTGGGCTCCAGATGATGCAGCTTGCAGATGGTTCCTGGGGGGCTGGGGATGGGGAGGGAGGTGAGCAGGTGAGCAGGGTGCTGGGGTCCAGGGAGATTTAGGGGAGAGGGGAATTCATACCCCTTTGTGATGCAGGGGCTCCATTTCCTTCTGTCCTGGTGGGAGGTTTCTTCCGGCAGGGGTGGGGATGTCATAGTCTTAGGGGCTACTGTCCCCGCATGGCTGTGCCTGTGCCCCGGTGCTCCTCTGGCACCCTCTAGATATGCCCTGTTCCTGCTTCAGTCCTTGCCCTCTGGGGCATGAGGATTAGCACTGGGTGTCAAGTTCCCAGCAACAGCAGGATAAGAGGGTTGGGGCTGTGGCAGAGGGCCTGTCTGCCATGTCCCCAGCATGTGCATGTGTATGTGTGGTGGCATGTGAGCATGCAGGTGTTGGTGTTGGCATCGCAGGAGGGGGAACGCATCTGTGTGTGTACACGGAGATCCTCAGCACGGGGTGTGCTGTGCTGCTTCCTGTGCGCATTGCTGCTTACACACCTGCTGAGGGGTGAGAGAGTGGGGTCTTGCCAGAGTCTCCCCCTGCCACCTTGACCCCTGCCCTGGGCCTGTGTTTGTGGGGGCTGGAGGCCAGAGGCTGGATTGGGCCTAACCCATTAGATTTGCCCATTTGGTAACCCCAAGATGAGAAAGGATATATTTGGCTGCAATCTAGATGAAAATATGAGATAAAGCCTACATAGTGAGTGTTCTGTAGGACTTATTGTTTGCTCCATAAATGTCAATTATGTGTCACAATAACTGCTCCCGTCCTGTGGCTCTTGGCTTCCGTCTGTCCCCACTTGGGTTCCTGCTGCCCTCGTTCCCACCTCATCTCCATACCCAGCAGCTTTCCCTGGCTGCTGCCTTCACAGGCCCTTCCATTCTCTGCACTTGACATGAACTGAGAGCAGCTGGGCAATGGGCCTGGCCAACCTTTAGGTGTCTGCCAATCCAAATCCATTTGTTTTATAGCTGGTGAAGCAGAGAGGGAAGGTGGCTTGTCTGGGGCTGCATGGCAAGTCTGCCACAGAACCAGAATGAGAGCCTGGTTGGGACCTGCTTGACTATCCTCTTCCTACCCTCTGGGGCTTAGAGACCCTGGGGCCTGTCAAGGGCTCAGCCAGAGCCAGAGATCCACTCCTGCTTCCCTGCTGCCCCGCCAAGGGCTTGGGGATGGTGGCGTGGCCACGGCTGGTCTCTTTAGGGGGCCTTAGAACAGATTGGTCAGTCCCTCTTGGCTTAGATTTCACAGCTCCATTGTGTGTGTGATTTGGCAAAAAGCCACGTGTGGTGGGTTTCCACACAAAGGTGTGTGCCTGCATCTGTGTGCACACCTGTGTGTGTGCTCTGAGACGTGTCGGCGTGTGTGTCCAGTTCAACCCATGGTCACTGAGTGGGCCTCAGAGCCATGCTCTGAGTGGGGTGGCGGACACACACAGTTTGGTGTGGTTAGAATGTTGGGGAGACGGTGATGCAAGAAACGCAAGGAGGCCATAAAGGCTGGCAGAGGCCAATTGGCAAAAGGCCTCGTGTGCCTGGCTGAAGGGGTTGCACTTCACACTGACAGTGGTGGCAGGCCCCACAAGGAGTTTTTGGCAAGGAGTGATGCCAGGAGGCTGTCTTAGGACTTTGATGCTGAGGCCATCCTTATCATGGGGGTGGGGGGTGGGTGGAAGAGGTGCGGCATGTAGGAGGGAGGTGCATCACCAGGCCCAGCAACCCCCTCCCACCTCCGCCCTGCCCACTCCTCTGCAGCCTCATTCCGGCAGCCTTCAGCCAGGCCAGGCATCCCTTTGGATGCCCACTTTGGAACTAAGGTTGGAAGCCCTGGCTCAAACACCCCTGGGAGTAACCTAGCCCCTCTGTTGCTTGGAATGCCTTCAGGGCATGAGGATTTGTGGGGCAGAGAGCCTGGGCAGCGAGTGGACTTTGGTGAGCATAGGCACCCCACCGCATGTAGGGTCTCACCAAGGTGGCAGTTAAAAGACCTGGAAGGAGCACTGGAGTGGGAGTCGGGTCCTAGGTCCTTGTCTTGGCCATGCCAGCCTCCTTTCTCCAGGCCTTGGTTTTCCCCTCTGTTTAATGGGACAACATCCTTATCTTGCTTACCTCTCTGGGGAGGTGTCGGCAGCAGATGGATGTAGGTAAGAATGCTCTGTGGAAGGGGGTCAGGGACAGAGGGAGAGAAGGGAGAGGTATTGGCCTCTTCCAAGGAGAAGCTCAGGGAGTTCTTGGCTCAGGGAGGCCCCTTCTTCCAGACAGGGTCGGAGTTGAGCCGGCGAGGTCTTGGTGCTCACTGACTGAGGCCGAGCGAGTGACTACTGCCCTCTGGCACTGGACTGGCACTGGCAGGATGTGGTATTTGAGTCTTTAATGGCTGCTGGGGTGCACAGTGCCATGCGAGATCACAGAGCCAGTGGGGGGGATCAGCTGGAGCTAGAGTAAGCTGACTCAGCCTTCGAGAGAGAGCCCCTCAGGGTTTAGAAAAACAGGTGGGGCAGCCTGATCCCTCTGGGTCTGGATCACCTGTGAGGGACCTGATGAGGTCCAGGCTGCGTGGGGGAGAACTGGCTTGACCCCAGGCCAGGAGTCCCTAGCTGGGTGAGAGGAATCCTGTGTGCTAGGGGAGGACAGGGGTTGAGTAGGGGCGGGGGGAACACTGACACGCCCTGAGTGGTGGGGAAGCCAGTGGCCTAGGTGGGCTGTCGCTTGAGAGATAGGGCCACAGAGCTGGGGTGAGCTCTGCCCAGGCTGGGAGGGTTGGCCTTTCTCCCTGAGACAGGGATGTCTGACGGTCAACCCCTCCCTAGGCAACCTGAAGGCCAGTCGTGAAGCTTTGCCGTCCTGCTTCCCTGGCTCAGGCTGCCCTGTTCTGGAGAGGCTGTGTGGGGTGGGCTCGGGGCCCCCGGCTCTGATGCCCCCTCTCTCTACAGGTTGCTCCGTCTGGGAGGGGCTGTTGCCAGCTCAGTTAAGGAGGCTCTGTCCAGGGAGAGTTTGCCCCCAGAAACAAGTGCCCCATCTACCCAGTCCTAGTGGGAAAAATGCCCCTCACAGCTCTGCCTCATGGGATCACTACCCACCATGATCTTGTCCACTGCTGCCTCCTGGGGGTTCAAGGAGCTGTAGGATCTGGCCCTGCCCTAGCCAGATAGCCAGGGTCTGGCCCCCAAGATGCACCCCAGTGGGAATCCCCCCACCCTTTCCCTCATACTCCTGGCCTTTCCTGCCCCTCCTCTGGCAGCCTGCAGAGCCTCCCTGCTCGCCTCTTTGGGGAAGTGTGAGAGGCACCCTCTGTCCTCATCCAGTGCTGTCTCTCTATCCCCAGCTCCAGCTGAGAAGGGGGTGGGGCCCATGGCACTGGCTCCTGCCCCTTCCATCCACTCCCACCCACCTACCCAGCGTCAGGGTCTCTGGATCACTGTGTAGCCCTGGGTCATGTCCAGTACTCACACTTAAGCCTTACTCAAGAGCCAGGGCTCCGTTTCCACCTGTTCTCTCCCAGCTGCCCACCACCCCCATCAAGGCATTCCTCCCTGTCCTGTTCAGTTCACCCCAGGAAGCTGACCGCAGGAACATGTGAGCTTGGACCTGAATCCCTACTGATTGCAACTCTGGGTAAAGCTGTCCTGGGGACCCCATCTTGGGGGAGCTGGTCAGAGACCCATAGGGCAGGGAGAAGTGCCCCTCCATGTGGCTCTCTGGGTCTGGTGGTCAGTAGCTTGGGGTGAAAGCAGCCAGCCTGTAGCATGGGGCAGAGCTCTCCTTCGCCCACACCCCCCACCTGGGCAATGGGAGTGGTCCAGCACATACCTGACCAGCAACCACAGCCCCCCAGGAATGGACACTTGTAGGGGTCACAGCCCCACGGACAGCTCCGCTGCTGCCACCCGGCAACCTCGCAGCCGCAGCCCAGCCAGAGGCTGGGTCCTGAGCTCTGGACTCTAGGACAGGGCATACATTCAGACCGTCAGGGATGGCTGTTCTTGGCAGCCCAGCCCCCCGCCCACCCAGTCGGGTACCCCCTGAGGGTCTCCCTCCACCCAGGGCCACCCACAGAAGCCAGGCACCAGGGCTGGGACAGAGCCTGCCAGCTCCTGACAAGCTTTGCCCCCCCCCCCCCCCCCCGTGGCCAACTGGCTGCCCCTCTGTCCTTGGCTCCTGCTAACCACCGGGGAATCCGAAGCTGGCAGTCCGACTGCTGCTCCCACTGGTCCGGGCAGAGAAGCGGCGGGCTGGACTGCCCCGTCTCCCCACCCACCTGCCCCCGGAGCTCCGGCTGCCCGCGCCTGCCGGTGCCCGATCGCTCAGCTCACCTCGGCGGCGCTGTCTCCTCACCAGAGGCACTGCGGTGTGGGAACTGTCCCGAGGAGCCGGTTCTCAGCTGAAACAAAGAGGTGGGGGAGAGAGAGGGGGGCAGCAGGAGAGGGAGAGGGTGAGTGAGCAGGCGAAGGAGTGGAGACTGGAGGGGGAAGAAAGAAGGGAGAGGATGAGAGAGAAGAGGGGAGGGGAGGAGGCCTGACTTCCAGGGACCGAAGGGCCAAGGAAAGAGGGAAGAGGAAATGGGGAGGGGGCGGAGGAGGTGAGGGGGCCAGACCTAGAGAGGGGAGGTTGTTAGAGGGGCGGGACGTGGGGCAAGTGAGGGGGCGTGGGCAGGAGAGGGAGTAGTGGAGAGGAGGGCTGCAGGGGGCGGGCGGGCTGGGGGCTGGGCAGGGTGGGCAGAGAGGCTCCACCCCATCCCATGCCAGGCTCTGCTACTTGAGTGGGCAAAAGGCCACGAGGGGAATGGGAGGGAGAGGCGAGCTGCCAGGCGAGGGGTAAGGCTCTGGGCTGTGGGCTGGCTAGGAGGATGGGCCAGGGACAAAGGCGGGAGAAGAACAAAGGTGTCCGAATGGAGGAATGGGCCCCTGCTGACCTCTGGGTGCCACAGTCTGGAGCGTCCTGGACAGAGTCTCCTGAATGGAGGGCAGGTCCACTCTGGGGCGGTCCAGGCTCTGAAGTGTCAGCCTGAGGTCAAGGGGAGAGGGGATGGGCTGTGAAAGCGGCCAGGGGTCCCCTTCATTCTGCTGAGACTGACCACACATCGGGATGCCACTGTCACTGTGTCTTTGGGGGAGGGGATGGTGGATGGGGTCCAAAGCCTGGACTGAGAACTGGGTAGGGGAAGTCCCCTTTTAGGGAAGAGCATTTGGGGCCCCAAGGGAGGTGGGGAGGATGGTAGGCACAATGGGGAAGAATGAAGGGAGTGGGGAAGCAGGGGATGGGGGGGGTGAGTTGGGAAGGAGGCTGCAGGGGGCGTGTCCAGAGCTGCAGCCCCTTAACAGGCCCATCTAAAGCAGAGGCCTCCTGCACATCCCACGATTCTTGGGCTGCCTAATGCAGACCTAATGAAGGATGGAATAATGAACCACTTCCTGCTGCTCCCTCCTGCTGCTAAGTGCTGCTGTGACAGGCAAGGGCACGAGGGAATTCCACATGGGCTTGGGCCGCTGCGGCACAAGTCTGTGTTAGTGTTGTGAGGGGCAGGGGAGGTAGGGTGGCCTTGATCAGAACCATCCTATCCCTCTCTAGTCCCAGGCACAGCACCCCGGGCTGGTCCAGTCTCCTCCCATGCTCAGAGGCACAGGAGGCCGTCCTAAGCTTACGACCAAGGGAAGTTCCCCTTCTCATCCCACTGGAGACTCCTTATAGAAAGTCCAGCACACCAACATGCTTTGGAGAGCAGGAAGAGGGGAGGGAGCTGTGGGCTTGCCTAAAGCTGTGACAGGGAGAGGAGGAGTCAGCCTCCATCCCACCCTGCGTGGAAGGGTAAGAGCTAGATGCCCTTAGACTCTGCCTAGCCCAACTCCCTCCACCTCCTCAGGGAAGCTGTCCCAGCGCCACCAAGGAGGGCCACATCAACCGGGCTGCCACCGTTCCAGCTACCTCCTCTCATAGCCTGGAATCCCATAAAAGGAAAGGACATCCCTCCCTCCCTCCCTCCCTCCCTCCCTCCCTCCCTTCCTCCCTCCCTCCCTTCCTCCCTCCCTCCCTCCCTTCTTCCCTCCCTTCTTCCCTCCCTTCCTCCCTCCCTTCCTCCCTTCCTTCCTTTCTCCCTTCCTCCCTCCCTTCTTCCCTTCCTCCCCCCTTCCTCCCTTCCCCCCCCTCCCTCCCTCCCTCCCTCCCTTCCTTCATTCCATTTACTTCTAAATAAATGCAAATTTACAGAAGAATTGTCAATAAGAATAGTGTAAGACACCCATATACCCTCTAGCCACGTCGACTACTGTTAATATTTTTCCTCACTTGCTCTCCCTCTCTATATATGTATTTGCTCTGTATGTGTGCATAGTTATATGTATTTTTTTTCCTGAGCCATTTGAGAGTAAGTTGCAGATGTCATGGATAAAAGGATGGTTTCTTATCTGTTTCTGTCTCCTGGAGCCAGTGTAGGGGAGCCCAGACCATGTTGTGTGGAATGAATGGAGGCCTGGGACAGGCAATGAATGAGTCTGTATCATCTATTGGGAGCATGAGGCCTGGGAGCTGGAGAGACTTGGCCGAGGCTGCCTTGGGAGTTGGGCCTGTCCAGGGCTAGGCCTCACGTTCCTCTTGTTTTTTCTTTCCTCCAGCCTGGGAGGCAGGGAGCCATTGCCCACCAAAGTGAGCATGTGGTGTTTGCCGGGTGTGGAGCTGCAGCATATGTCTATGGAGGTGGCAGCAGGCGGGTGGGGTGGAGCTGGGAGAACAGGGATGCCCACACTGAGGCACCTGGGCACACTCGCCAGACTGGGCACTGATTGGCTCTGTTGGGTTTGAGAAGACTCAGCTCTTGGAGGCCCCAGCTGCAGTGCTGAGGCCTCAAACTCTTGCCTTTGGGACCCTCCCCACAGCCTCATGAGAGACAGGGCAGGGATGGGGGCCCTCGCTTGACAGCTGGTCCATGGTGATAGACTTAGAGAGGGAAGGATGAGGGCTCTGGTCATCCTGGACACAACTGTCCCTGACACAGGGCTGGCATTCCTTCTGGTCCCTCAGTACCCCCAAATGGGTTGGACTCCCATCTGGGACCGTCCTCCAGATGGCTGCTCTCTTCTCTCTCGTAACCCCAACCTAAAGGTTATGGTTAAAAAGTTTGGCATTAAAAAAAAAAAATCACACCTTGAAAGATTATCTGATCTCTGAGGCCCTTATGTCCTCTCTCACAGTTGAGGTCCTCCTCCTCCAGGAAGCCTTCCTGACTTCCTCAGGCTGTCTTCCACCTTACATGCCAGCTCTGTTTATTCCTTTGCTGGCTCACACTGGTGCTGTCCCCTGGGCCTAGGGCTTTGCTCGGTCATCAGCCTTTCTCCCTCCTGCTGTCCCAGGCCGGGCATGTAACTATTGTCCTATATAGGTGGATGACAGTGGCTTGGTTAGTCCTTCCTGGACATTGAGTCCCTCTGATGCCACTGTGCCCCGTACATCTGAGATTCCACAAGCTCTGGGCTGGCTGAGGTGGGGGGTGGGCAAGAGGACCCACTGGAGAGAGGTAGAAGGTTGTTTAAGACCACTGGCCTGTCAGGGCAAAGGCAGGCCTCCAGCCTGGATCTCTGACCACCTGTCCAGCACCTTCTGCTTTCTCCCCTGGAGCATGGGCAAGCCTGTCCAGGGCAGCGGCCGAGGGTCCTCCCTGCATCCCACCTGGGTGACGGCAGAACCTGCAAAACTGAGGGAAGAATGCCCCCCCCCCCCGAATTTATTAGCCCCAGCCCATCCATGTGAAAGCCTAGGGGACACGGGCTTCCTCTCACCCTGCCCATCCCCCCCGAAGAGATTTCAGCCAATTAGCACATACAGTATTTACTTAATTAGGGTAATGACATAATTAGTGTAAGTTGGGCTCCATCACATGGCTTCAACATGCAATTATGAGCCGTCAGCGGGAGGCAACATTGTGAAAATGCTCATTCAGTTTTGGTTCCAGCATGGAGGCCGCAGCAGCTGCCTCTGCTTTGGAGGCAGTGGCCGCTGTGTGCGTGAGGCGCGGTGACTGTCAGAAGCTGACAGACAGGCGAGGACAGAAGAGTCAGCAGGAGCAGAAAGGCAGTTTCCAGGGCTGATGGCATCCCTGACCAAGCCTCTCCCATCACAGATGGGCACTGCCGTCCCCACAGCCAGGGCCCTGGCTAGGCTGGTCTGGCTGAGATCAGGGGCCCGGGCAGTCTAGGCCCCTCTGCCCCCAGGTTCTCTGCCTGAAATACTACCATTTGCAGGCTGTCTCTTCTCTCTTCAGGGTTTTGATGCTCACACCAGCCACTAGCCTATTGGCCCCTCAGGGTGGCTCTTCGAGGCCACAGACTGGAAGGACTGGATTGATTACTGCTATCCTCATTGGACTTGTGGTAAACTGAGGCTTGGGGCAAGGAAGGTGTTAGATCTGATGGTGGCAGTGCTGCTGACCCAAGAGGCAGCCCAACATGGCCAGACACTCCTCGAGCCCAGGCAGCTCCCCCTCAGCTTCAGGAAGGTCTCCTGCCCCATGGCTCTTTCCCCTAGGAGGGGGCAGGGAATCACTGGGGGGCCCCCAGAGTCCTGCTCCCTCAGCCTCCTCTGCACTCCCCACCCCCTGCCTCCTTCCACAAGGCCAGGAGGTGGGGCCCTGACCTGCCTGAGACCATCCACAGCCTTCCCCTCAGTGAGTCTCACAGCTTTCCTGGGCAGGGGTCGGGGGAGTGGCGGCAGGGGGAAGGAAGTGAGGGAAGATGGGAATCAGTGCTACCATTGTAAAGATGGGCAAGCCGAGGCTCCAGGGCCTCCAAGAGGTGCTGTTAGAGCCAAAATCAGGTCCCAGCAACTCTACTTTCTGTCTGGCTGGGTCACCTGGGCGGATTCTCTCTCTCAGGCCTCAGTATCCCTGTGTGAAGGGAGAGTCTATGATTTCAGACATCCTGCCACTGTCCAGAGTCCCCAGGGAGGTACCTAAGGAATGTGACATCTTTCTTCCCTCTCTCCAAATTATGTCGTCATAGTTGTCCCTCCTCTTTCTGTCCCACCTGTGCCCTGCATGCGGGTCAGGCCCCTGCGGAGACAGCTCTGACTGGCAATTCCAACTGCCCCAGGCTGGGCCCCCTGCCCTTCTGAACTGGGGAATCTTGTCTGGGAGGCATGGGCTCTGGGGGCCATCCCAAACCTTCCCACTCAGTGGTGCCCCCTCTTATAGGCAATACCCGCAACTGGCTGGACTTGGCTTTCATCCAAGCCCCTCTCTGGGTCTGGAGGCATATGATCAAGGTGAGGCCAACTTGTTTGCTAATTGCTGACTATGGGCCAGCCACCTTGGGCCTGGTTACTGGGGTTAAATGGGGAGCGATGGGCAGGCAAAGATGAGGGTCACTACTTCCAGGGGCTCATGGTCTCAGGGTTCAGACAGACCCAGCCCCAAGGAGTGTCCTCCAAAGGGTAGGCAGAGATAAGTGCCAGGAAGAGCCAAGTTCAAACAAGCAGAGGTCCCAACCCTTTCCCTCACTGGTCAGGAGACACGGCACCTGCAGGGCCTGGGACAGGCAAGAATTTCAGTTCACAGAGGATGTACTTCAGATGGTAGGACCAGTGTGAGCAGAGGCTGGGAGGCCAGAGTAGGATGTGGGGATGTCATCTTCAGGTGTGAGGTGTTTGGGTGGGTTCTGGGGAGCTCGAGGAAGGGGCTGGGGACTCTGGCTGTTTGTGGGAGGGTCAAGGCATTCCCTCAACATCCATTCGACAAAAAGTCCTTACTATGTGCCAGGCACATGTTCTAGGCTGGAGATTCAGTAGCGACCAAGATGAAATCCTTACCCTCGTGGAACCTATACTCTAGTGGGAGTCAGGAAAATGAGAATAGTGTGGTGCACGGGCGATGCAGAAGATCCTAACAGGGCGATGTGCTAGGGCTAGGGGGGCCCTCAGCCCAGCTGAGGCAGGGTGGCCAGAATGATGGGGCTGGGAGAGGGGCGCTGTTCCCGCGGGTCTGGCTTGTGTCCCCTGGCTCACCCCCACTCGCCAACTTTCAGCTTTGAGGTTCACTCCTGGCCTGCAGGCATAACTCCTGGGTGTCCCTTCTGCAGGGAGAAGAGGTGGCTGCCACCACCAAAGCCATCCTCCTGGTCCCGGGCTCCTCCATGCCAAGCACATTAGGGGATAATTAAGTAAAAATAGGCCTTCTGACCAGTGTAGCTCATTAAGGCCTAATTAAGTTAATTAGTTCCAGGTGTGGGTGGTGAGGCTCAAGTGAGGCAGCGGCTATTTGCTGTAATTGCATTTTCACAGCCGCAGTGGTGGCAGCGGTAGCAGTGGTGGCAGAGGCGGTGGCTTCCTCTGAGGCCTGGAAGCCCGCCAGGAAGTCCAGGAGGCTGCCACTGAGCTGAGAGGAGTATGAAGCAGCAGAAGGCTGGCCCGGGACCACCCACAGAGAGCAGTAGCTGGAGTTTCAAGGTCAGCCAAGCCCAGGGAAACCTTCTGCCCTCTCAAACTTGCTTGTTCTCTGCCCAGGGGTTGGGGTTGGGGTTGGGGTTGGGGGCTGTACAAAGCCACCAACAGGCATCCCCCCTCCAGCTGAGCAGCGTGGGTGCACCGCGGCTGGACCTTTGGATTTTCTCACACCCGTGGTGGTCCCTAGGAAGACTGTAAAATGGCTTTGCTGAAAGCGAAGATGTGGCTCAGAGGCAGTGGGTGAGACCTCTAGGAATCCACCTAAATCACCCTCTCCCTTCGGCATAAGGCACCAATTCCTGTCCCTTTCTGGCAGATGTGTAGCTGTTAGAGATGCCCCCTCTCTGCAGTTCAGGGTAGGGGGGACACACAAATCTGGGGCCTGTGCAGAGGACCTGCTGGCTCAGTCAGTCTCCTGCCCTGGACATCTCCCCGAGCCCACTTCCTGCTCTGGCTTCTACACCCAGCTGACCCCGGGGACCTGCCTGTATAGGACAGCCCTCCCAGCCTTGGCCACACTCTCATTCATTCATCCATTTGTCTCTCGGTCCCTGAGCATCTCCTCTGTGTCAGGCAGCAGGGCTGGGGATGCAAGGCTGGGTGAGACAGGTTGGACCCTGCCCCATGGTGCCTTTGGTCTCTCTGAGGAGGCAGACACACACATATATATGTATATATGTTTTTTCTTTTGGTTGCACTGCATGGCTTGTGGGATTGATCCCGGGCCCTTGGCAGTGAAAGCACAGAGTCCTAACCACTGGACTGCCAGGGAATTCCCAAGGCAGACATATTAATGGTCATGGCTACACAGTTTTGTCATGGCTGTAGGAGCACGGGGGTGCTTAACCCAGACCTGGGAGGAAAGATGCCTGAGCTGCAGTGAATATGATCCAGGTGAGAAGTGGGCAGGCACCTGATTTTTACCAGGAACTAAAAGGGCCTCTCTCTGGCCAGAGGGCAGCACAAGGTGCCAAGTAGGGAGAGGGAGGGGCCATGGAGGGGTCTAAGAAGGGCTTCTGGGTAGGAGGAACTGGTAACTGCTGGCTGGGAGGCCAGGGAGGTGGTGCCCAGGGCCATGGCTGTGGATCTGGAGAAGAGGGGATTTGAGGGATGTTTAGGAGTAGAACTGATGGGGCTTGGTATGAGGGGTAGGGAAGGAAGAGCTGTCAGTTCCCTAGGGAGGGGACGTGGGAGTGGGACTGAGCTCTGAAATGTCCCCACAGGGCTGGCACTAGGATGAGGCAAGTCAAGTGCATGGGATGCAAAATTTGGGGTACTCACTCCCAGTCTTGTGTTTCCACCTGTGCCTTGTCCCTGGTCCTCTGAAACTTCTCACTAAAACATACTTTGGAAAGTGGAAACCACTCCTGGAGATGAGAAAACAGGGGGATGGTCTGGGCAGTGTGTCCCCCTCCATCCTTCAACCCCTACGTGGGAGGTGCTGCCTTCTCTGCACCCTCCAGGACTGGGGTGAGGCTAGGATGGATACCTTAGGTTCTCACATGCTTTGGACAGGTACTCTGTTTCCATCCTGATGCCTGAATAACAGGTATCCCATCCAGCTTCTCCTTGCATGCCTCTCATGACAAGTGCTCCCTGCGACCTGGATAGCCCAGTCCCTTGGCTCAGGCCATTGCACAGAATGTTTTACCCTGAGCCCAGATCTGCCTTGCACCGTGTTCTACCTAACAGTGGCCTCAGCTATGCCCTCCTACCCTCTCCCACCCCTCAGGTGGGTCTGCTGATCCCCTTTCCCAAGCTTAACATTTCTGAGCTTCGGTGTCCTCACCTGTAAAAGGGGAAACAATAATAGCCACCATCTTCCAGGGCTGGTGTGAGGATTAAATGACATGATGTATAAACCTCATGACACATTCTAGTTCCTCAGTAACAGCTTCCTAACCCATAGTGATAATAAATAACTACAGAGGCGGACATTGTCCTCCTGCTGGCATGGGCCGCCAGTGGTGCAGCCTCAGCCCAGGCCCCAACACCCACCTGATGGCCTCAGGTAGCAGACTCTGCTACCACCCCAGCACATCCAGCACAGATGCAGAGCTAGTCCCAGAGGAAGATGTTTACGGGAAGAGGAAGTGACATTTTCTTGAGATGGCCGTGCCGTGTTGAGACATGGGGTCGGGGCCCTGCTGTTTGGAATCGGTTCTCTGCTCAGTGTTCACTGCACTGCAGGAGAGCCCAAGACCCTCCCCGTGGCCCTCTGCTCGTCAAGTCTCATTCAGGGGGACCAGTGGTGGCTGAGAAGGGGGGGTGCAGACCCACCCTGACTGAGGTGTCTGCCTGGAGGTGTCTCTGGGGCACATCCCCAGACCCTGTCATGTCTGTGGAGCTGCCCTGGTGGTGGGTGTCTGTCCTGAGCCTAAGGGGCCTGCAGAGAGAGCCCTGAATCCCATGGAAGGTGGAAGACCCTACAGAAGCTCACACCAAACCCTCAAGGTTGTGCTGATCATTGTTGGGGTGCCCAGACTCCTCCCACGAGACTGGGGTGGTAAGCCTGGGGCAGGGGCTTATAGGAACTCCTGGCTCCTCTCAAAGAGGAGGACAAAAGGAAGAAAGGACAAAAGTTGCTACAGCCTAGTCTCTAAAGCCATCCTGCTCCCCTTCTGTGCCATCCCATCCCCGGAGCCAGGTCCACATCCCAGGAGCACGCTCTGCTTCTGCTCGGGGGTTCCCTGTTGAACATCACAACTTGTCTCTAGGGGATTCCTGTAGATTTAAGCAGTGGTCATGCTCTCCAACTCTTGGTGACCTGGGACTTCCAGATTCCTGTGTGAGGCGGAGAGTGCGCCACAGGGGAGGGACCACAGGTGCAAAGGCCTGGAGCAGGGTGGCAGGGTGGACACATGGGGATGCCAAGTCCTCTGGGCAGGCCAAGGTGGTGCTGGGAGTGGAGGATGTGTGATGTTTGTGGGGTGGGCATGGAGCCTGCTTTGTGCAGAGTGCGCCTTGCTTCATTCTCACCCCAGCTGTGGGTGGGAGGGCTCTCCATTACTCTCAACACCCCTTGATTTTACAGACTGGGGCTCCAGGAGGAGAAAGGGCTTGCTCACGGTCACACAGCTGGTGGGGCCAGGGCGGCCACAGCCTGCTCCCAGCCCTGTCCAATCCTGGTGGCTAGGCTCCTCCCGATGTGGGTATCAGGAGAAGGGACGACTGTGGGGCTTGATTTGTCGTTTGGCGTGGGGGCCTAATGGCTTGAGGTCCTGGATCCCCAGTAGGCCTGGCTCTTCCTCTTGCTCTCTGTGGCGTGATCCAGGCCAAGGCCCAGCTTGGCTCTGTACCTTGGTTTCCTCAGTTATACAGGGAAGTCATCAAATTGTTCAGCCATGGTGCATCAGTGGAGAGGGGTGGTCCATTTATAGATGGGAAAATGAGGCACAGGGAGGGGACAGGAGAGCCTGGGGCCCTGGTCACTCCCAGGCCTACAGACTCAGCCATGAGAGTGTGGTCAGTAGCCAAGGGAGGAAGCTGCAGGGGTTGATGGCCAGCAAACCCAGCTTTTCCAGTTTCCTTTTACGTGCCCTCCAGTCCCCTCTGCCTCGGGTTCACAACTCTACCCCAGCTGAGTGTGTCTGGAGGCAAGGCCCCTTTCTCTCCACCCCCGAATTATGGCTTGGTCACAAAAGCTGGACCATGACCAGACAAAGGGACAAGGATGAAAGTGCTGGTTGTCATGGCAACCTGGTGGGTTGCTGGGACCCAGGGGAGGGGCTTGGCTGTGTGCCTGAGCCCAGGCATCTGGACAACCTCTGAGCATGAGCCAAGGTGGCCCAGGGGCTCACAGAGATGCCCCTCCTGCTCGGGGCCCACAAGAGCCGGGTGAACAATGACAACCTCACCCCCCACGGTGGCACCTGCTCCCTGGGCCTCCCTTGGTGGCCCCATTATCCTGCACCTGCTGCCCCCCACCACACCTGCTCCCCAGCCCAGGCGTCCTCCCCAAGGCACTCCCTGCCCATCCCCAAGCCCAGCTGCCTGCTCTGAGGGCCACTCAAGAGGGCCTGTGCAACTGGGAGGGGTAGCAGGGACGGACGGCCCTGGTCAAGGGCAGGGGGTCCAGCTGACAAGCCAGCTCTGCCTTACCAGTAGCGTGTGTGTCCATGACAAGACCTCCACTCCAGGACCTCAGTCTGCTTACCTATTAAATGGGAGCAACCATTCCTGCCCTCAGGGTCTCCAAGAGTAAGTTTCCTTCTGCTTGCAAGGAGTTCTGAGGCCAGGATGTCCCCAGAGCTGGGTCAGGGTGGACAGTTGGAGAGAGAAGAGGGAAGGGGGTTGTCTTGGGTCACACTCTCAGGGCCACCTCTGTTAGACCATGTGGAGACCTGAAAGCCTCCTACACACTTAAGAGTCACTGTGTAGAGGTGGAGATGACATTTCCCAGAGGCCCATCATGGGTACAGGGGAACTGGACAGGGGACCTATCAGTGCCAGGTTCTTTTTTTTTTTTTTAATATATTTATTTATTTACTTATTTTGGGCTGCATTGGGTCTTTGTTGCTGTACATGGGCTTTCTCTAGTTGTGGCAAGTGGCGGCTACTCTTCCTTGTGGTGCGTGGGCTTCTCATTGTGGTGGCTTCTCTTGTTGCGGAGCACGGGCTCTAGGCGCGTGGGCTTCAGTAGTTGTGGCGCACGGGTTTAGTTGCTCTACGGCATGTGGGATCTTCCCAGGCCAGGGCTCGAACCCGTGTCCCCTGCATTTGCAGGCGGATTCTTAACCACTGTGCCACCAGGGAAGTCCCTTGATCAGCTTTCCACGTCAACTTAGCTTTTGGAGTAGCTTTAATCGTCCATATGCAGTCAACTGCTTGGCTGGGTTTTGTTTTTTCCTCTTGTTCTACCTGAGTAGAACACACTATTCTGTCAGCTCCTGACAGCTCAAACTGGCAATCTGGGATGGGATTTAAAATACCTCGGTAAGTAAAGTCTGGATCTGGAATAAACGAATATTTTGCTCAAAATCCCAGTCCTTCAAGTTCTTCATCAGAACTAAACTTAATCCACATGAATCTCCCTGTTGATCTAATTAATGGAGGGCTTTTCACACCACAGTAACAATCTATATATAAGTGGAGAGAAACCAAATGGCCCATCTTGAACTCCCAAGTGATCAAACCGACATTCAAATGATGGTTCTATATAATAATGTTTATCAAAGGTCAACTCTATTCTTTGACGTGGAGCAGCTTCCAAAATGTAGATGCATTCCTTGTTTGGTGGATATGAGTCAGGATAATTTGGTGAAGCAAAATGACCTCTGTTGCTGGTTCGAACCCAGATGCCACACTGGGTTGCAGGAATGTGCTTGATTCCAATATTTTGTCCATCTTGGGTCTTTTGGGCCCAGTGCCAGGTTCTTGAGTGGCTTGTTAGGAGTATCAGGGAAAGAGGACACTGGGGCAGGGACCCTCCATGAGGAAAGGATGGCCTGGGGGTCCCTGGTGATCCAACAGCCAGTTCAGGTGGGGACACTGAGATCCTAGGAACGATCTGTATCTGGCTGTCTGATACCACCTCCCCCGCAACCGGATGGTGGAATGGAGGAGGGACAAGGGGACAGGAGAAGTGGGAAGCTCCGGAGGATGCCCGTCCTGGAGAGGGAAGGAGATGCCTGTGGTCACTGGTCTTTGTGTCGTCTCCCCCTTCTAGTGTCTCCCTACACCCTGCAGGCCAGCCCCAGGTTCCCATCCTACTCTGCTGTGACCTTGGGTGAGGCCCTCTCCCCTCTTGCCACCTCAGTTTGCCGACCTGGAGTGTGGGAGCAGGTTGCCGAGGAGACTGCCAGCTCCAGCTGCCGCCCTGGGTTTTTGAACACCCCCAGGCCTTCGCCACTAACTGTGGCCCCACCTCTCTGATAATGAGGAACTCCCTCTCTTGAACAAACTTATTTTTGCTGACCGGTCAGAGTTTCTTTTTCTTTTTTTTTTAATTTTTTAAAACTGAAGTATAGTTGATTTATAGTATTGTGCCAATCTCTGCTGTACAGCAAAGTGACTCAGTTATATACATATAGACATTCTTTCTTTAAATATTCTTTTCCATTGTTTTATCACAGAATGTATATTTTTTAAAATATTTATTTATTTGGCTGCATTGGGTCTTAGTTGTAGCATGCGGGATCTTCATTGCGACATGTGGGCTTCTCTAGTTGCTATCACAGAATATTGAATATAGTTTCCTGTGCCATACAGTAGGACCTTGTTGTTTATCCATCCTATGTATAATAGTTTACATCTGCTTATCCCAAACTCCCTAGTCCTTCCCTCCCCATCTTCCCCTTGGCAACCACAAGTCTGTTCTCTATGTCTGTGAGTCTGTTTCTGTTTTGTAGATAGGTTCATTTGTGCCTTATTTTATTTTATTATAACACTAATTTATTTATAGGCTATGTCAGGTCTTAGTTGCAGCGCGTGGGCTCTTTGTTGCGGTGCATAGGCTCTCTAGTTGTGGCACGTGGGCTTAGTTGCCCCGCAGCATGTGGCATCTTAGTTTCCAGACTAGGGATCGAACTGGCATCCCCTGAATTGCAAAATGGATTCTCAACCAGTGGACCACCAGGGAAGTCCCTGTGCCCTATTTCAGAGTTCACATGTAAGTGATATCATATGGTATTTGTCCTTCTCTTTCTGACTTACTTCACTTAGTATGATAATCTCTAGTTCCATCCATGTTGCTGCAAATGGCATTATTTCATTTTTTTTATGGCTGAGTAGTATTCCATTGTGTATATGTACCACATCTTATCTGTCCGTTCATCTGTTGATGGACATTTAGGTTGTTTCCATGTTTTGCCTATTGTGAATAGTGCTGCTATGACTGTTGGAATTTCTTACACACTTCCTCCCAGAGGTCTGGCAAAGGCAAAGCTCTTGCCAAGAATGGAGGTATTTGGGGTAGGGTAACAGTCCTGGTGTACCTCAGACCATTCTGTACAGGAGGCCCAGGTTCAGGGCTGGGCAAGATTTGTGTTCTCCAATATGCAGATGGAAAAACTAAGGCCTGGCAAGAAAAGAGACTTGCCCAGTGAGTCAGCTGCAGAACCCAGGCCTCCTGCCCTGTTCATAGACCTTTTTAGAGGTGGGGAAAAAGTCAGAATGGCAGTCTGGTCCCCAGACTCAGCAAACTCAGGCTCCCAGGAAGGGTGGGATGGGGGTACCTAGTGGGTCACAAGGCTGAGATGATGAGGCCACCCACCCTGCAAAAAGATCATTCCACCGATGCTCAATGAGCTGCTTGGGGCCAAGGGGAAATCAGAGGCGCTCAGAGCCTAATTACAATAAGCAGCTTTCTGCAGCTCCTCAGGCCCCACAGAAATGTCTTGTGCAAGATATCACTGTCTTGGGGCTTGTCATCTGGAGCTTTGGCCCAGGCATTTAGGGACTGGTAGGAACTCCTCCTGGCTGCCACTCCCGGTGAGCAGACCTTAGCATCCTGGACCTTGTTCACTGGCGTGGTCTGGAATTGCAGGTCAGAGGGAGGAGGTAGGCTGGGGAAGAGGGTGTAAAGTGTGATCATGTGCAGCTGGGCAGATGTTGGTGGCCACCATCTTCAGGGTGATGGCCTGGTGTGATTGCTCTGTCTCCTCAGCATTTCCTATGGGTTCTTGCAGGAGTGATGGAGCTGGCAGGACTGTTGGGAAAAGCAGCATCCCTGGTCCCTACCACACAAGCTCATCTTTCAGTTGGGGGGATGCAGCAGTGACCATTGCATGATTGCCTGCTGAGTGGTACTGACTATGGTCCCCTGAGGAGAATGTGAGCATATTCTGTGGATTGAGGCAATCAGGGAGGGCTTCCTGAGGAGGTGTAGCTTGAGATGAGATGGAAAGTGGTAGATAAACCAAAAGAGGGAGGAGATTCTGTCTGCGAAGCTCCACATGGATGTAGGTGGGAGTGGGATTGGACTGGGGGCTGAGCATTCATGGGTGACTGGTCCTCAATCCTCCAACCCCCCAGGAACTCCTTTCCACTCTTCCTCCCTGAGCTCTGGGCTTTCAAGGTATTGTCTGTCAAGCTGACCGTGTGGATGAAAGGAGAATTAATTTGTCTCCATTTTTATTCATCAGAGAAAATGCTGTCAGAGCTGCTGAGGCCAGCTGGCCAATGGCAGAGAAGGGGAGGATCAGGGGAGGCCTGGGGAGAAGGCGTGCCTCAGACCTTGCCCGGCTCTCTCTGATACCCTCCATGCCTGTGACTTGATTTCTCTAGGCAGCAGCTCAGAGCTCCTGGCCTAGCAAACCAGAGAGAGATCCTGGGGTTCAAGAGGCCAACTGGGGGCAGGTGGAGAGCGGGTAGCTCCAGCCACCCTGTCTGAATGCCTGTCGCCCTCCATTCTGGCTTGTCGGCCACGTGAAGGGCCCATTCTGCTGCCTGTTCACACAAGGCTTTCATCTCTGCAGCTAGTAAAGCATTCCTCCGGGCCTCAGTGCTGCCAGCAGGAAGGCACAGGGGAGAGGGGAGCCCAGGCCTGCCATGCCCCTCAGACCCCTGGTCCAAAGGCATGGGCCTGGGCCAGGGTGCCCTAAGCAGCCTGTCTGCCCAAGTCGTCCCCCACCCCACCCCCCACCCCGCCGCCAACTCTTTCAGGAAGCCAGTTTCTCCCCATTTCAACAAGAGCAAGACTGGCCTCCCAGCTCATATAGGGCAAAAGACTGCCCTCCCACCACAGGAGGGGTAGGAGCCCAGGGTGAGGTCATGGCTCAGCCCCCTTGTTCCTCTCCCAGGGAACAGGTAGGCATGGTGACTTCTAGGGCAGGGCAGGAAGATCAAAGCCTGCATGCCCTGCCATTGCAGAAGATGGCATTTGAAAGTAGGCACTTGAGACTCAGGAGAGTGGGGACTGACCCACAGTCCCCTGCTGAGGAAGGAGGCAGTCACATCCACTGTCACACCTGTAGAGGGGCAAGGTGGAGCTGGCAGGGCTGCTGGGGAAAGCAGCACCCACTGGTCCCTGCCACTCAAGCCCACCTCCAGTTGAGGGACACAGCAGTAACCATTGCGAAGTAGAGGATGAGTGACTCTGTAAGCTAGATCTCCTGAGAGTGGACCCTTTCCACAGTGGCCTGTCCATCTGTCCAGAAGCCATGGTGCCTGTGATGTCACCAACCCGCTGTGTTGCTTGGCAACTTTCCAGGATTAGTGCTCTGCCCCTGTCATCCCTGACGTCCGGCCATGGGCTGATGTTGCCTTGGCAACTGGATGGGTACTGCAGCTGTTTGGACAGCTGTACCCAGTGTGGGAAGTGGCAGGCAAAGGAGGGGAAGCAGGTGCCTCTCCACAGGCTGATTGGGGTACACAGCCTATCTCCAGACCTATAGAGGAGCCAAGCTGCCCAAAACAGGGCTTTGGGGGTCTCTATCCCCTCGAAGAGCTGTGGCCATTCTTGCCTTCAATCCCCCTCATACTCTTTCCTTCCTTCTGCTATGGTCACCAAGTACCTATTGTGTGAATGCCAACAAGAAAAGCAAAGTAAACTATGGTTCAGGCTCAGGAAAGGTTTTATCAGCATTGGGCCTTGAAGGATGAATAGGAGTTGGCCAGGAGTGGGAGTTGGTGGAGAGAGATGTTCTGGACAGAGGAAGCAGAAGTCAGTGCAAAGGCTGAATCATTATCTCTAGTCACAGCTTATACCCTGCCTCTGGTTTCTTTGTGGCCTGGTCTCTCTGGCTCTCTCCCACTTAATAGACATTTTATGGTAGGGACAGCGTCCAGTTCAAATCTGGACACTTAGTCCCCAGCACAGGGCTGGCACCAAGTCAGCATTACTAAAATGTCAAATAAAATCGGGCATTTGCATAATGAGCATCAGGTCCTACCACCTCCCCCAACACTAACCTGTGTTACCAAGCCTCATTTTCCCCATCTATGAAATGAGGCCAATTTTGAGAAGGCTCTGGGCAGGGATTCTCAGGTTAAGGTGGAGTGATTTTTACATTTTCTTTGGTTTGTAACCCACCTCTTTTCCTTATAGAAAAATGGAAAGACTGGTGGGTAGAGTGGGCATCTGTATACCTTCAGATCCCCTAATTATCAGTATTGGACCACTTTTGCTTTATCTCCTCTCTATATATAGTTATCTATGTATAAATTTTGCTGAACCATGTGAAAGGAAGTCCCAGCAGCAGACATCCTGACATTGGTCCTTAAATTCCTTACTGCACATCAGCTAAAACAAGGACAGTCTTCTGTATAACCACAGTAACATTATCACATCTGAGAAAATTAACAGTAATATCCAGGGCAGGAAGGAGTATCTAAGCCTGAACTCATGCCAGGTCTTGGAGCAGATGGGCACCTGGCGGGGGCGGGGGAGGTTCATCCACTGCCCACCCGGCGGAGGCCTGAGGTGGAGTTGCAGCCCGGCTATGTATGTATGTGTGTGTGTTTAAGCTGAGCCTCCGGGGGAACAGAAACGACCCTTTCCGGTAAATTTCCCCAAGTTTTCTTCCCACGTTGTTTACATAGCTTTGTTTTTTTAAAAACAGGATTCAATCAGAGTTGTCGCACTTTGAAAACAGCATTTGGCTGCTTTGTCTCTTTCTCTAGAAAACTCTGGGAGGGGAGATGGATAATGGAGCCTGGATTTGAAAGCCTAGACGGCTGACACTTTCCCGCTGGCCTCCAACCCGCCGCTCGGAGGTGGCCCAGCCCTGGGTGGGGCAAGCCGCGTGAGTGAGTAGGGGCGGGAGGAGCCAAGTCAGGAGTGTGTAGGGAGGCTAGTGCAGACCTGCGGAGGTTCACTGGCGGAAGCTCCCGCCAGCCTTGCCGGATGGTCCCGCCCCCTAGCAACGGGCCCAGCGTCCCTCCCTAGAAACGGGCAGCCGGACCCCACAACGTGTGCGGTGGAGCCGGTAGGTCGGTGGGCCCAAGGGATGGCGGGGCAAGCGCCTGCAGGGGGACCTCCATAAGTCTCAGAGGGCAAATGCACAGAAAGGAGGACGTCCTCCCGGCCCCGGGTCCACATCCCTGTCCGCGAGCCCCCGTGCCGTTTCTCTGCCTTGGCCTGTGGGAAGGGAGTGGGGTGCACTTTTAAACAACCTTGCAGATAAGTCCCATACTGACCACACCCCATGCTGAGAGTGTAGCCCTTTCCCTGTCCTTCCCCATGCAGGGAAAAAGCCAGGATTCAGGTCCTCATCAGCCACCAGTGCCTCCCCTGAGCCCGACCATGTCCAATCTTCTTAGTCCTCAGGGTCCCCATCTGTAAATTGGCAGAGTACTGCTGCATCTGTCTCACAGGGCTTACAGAGATCAACTTCCTTCCTTTACTTACCCCATTCATTCATTCTCACAATCATTCACCACTTTCTAGGCACCTACCATGTGCCAAGCCCATGCCAGTCCCGTGCTAGGTGTCGAGGTTCCAGAGATCAGTGTTACTTGAAAATTGCTGCATTTGAGCACGAACGGAATATGTGAAACAAATAAGGGTGCAGGATCCTTGTTGAATCAGGGGTGAGTGGCTCAGAAGCCCTTCTGCTTAGGCACTCACCTTGCAGAACCTCAGGGCTCCTTGGCACACAGTTTGAGAACCACTGTTGTGGTGCTAAGGACCGATCTTTGGGTCAGCCAGAGGTGGACACCTCAGTTTCTATTCTGGTTCTGCCACTTCTTGGCTGTGTGTCTTTTCCAAGTTTCTTGACGTCTCTGGATCTTAGTTTCCTTGTTTGTGGATTGGTGATTCTAGTAGTACCTGTAGTGAGGATCAAATACCCTTGTTCATCTGTGTCCATCCAGCCCAGTGCCTGGTGGGTGGTCAGGTCACATGGGATTGAATGTCAGTGAATCCAACCTGAAGCGTCCTCTGATGCAAACCAAAATGGCTACCAGGTGATCTAACTGGGTCACGGTGTACGATCTTCTTTATGTGTTCTTGGATTCAGTTTGCTAATATTTTGTTGAGAATTTTTGCATCTATATTCATCAGAAATTGCCTGTAATTTTCTTTTTTTGGTGGTGTCTTTGTCTGGTTTTGGTATCAGGGTGATGGTGGCTTCATAGAATGTCTTTTGGGAGTGTTCCCTCCTCTTTTGGAAGAGTTTGAGAAGAATCAGTATAAGTTCTTCTTTGTATGTTTGGTGGAATTCGCCTGTGAAGCCATCTGGTCCTGGACTTTTGTTTGTAAGAAGTTTTTTTGTTTTTTGTTTTTAGTTACAGATTCTATTTCATTTCTAATGATCAGTCTGTTCAAATTATCTATTTCTTTTCAATTCAATTTTGGTGGTCTGTATGTTTCTAGAAAATTGTCCATTTCTTCTAGGTTGCCAAATTTGTTAGCATATAATTATTCATAGTATTCTCTTATGGTTTTTTGTATTTCTGCGGTATCAGTTGATATTTTTCCTTTTTCATTTCTTATTTTGTTTATTTGGGTTCTCTCTTTTTTCTTCTTGGTAAGCCTGGCCAGAGGTTTGTCTCTTTTGTTTACCCTTTCAAAGAACCAGCTCTTGGTTTTATTGATTTCTTCCTATATTTTTAAAATCTGTTTTATTTATTTTCTCCCTATCTTTAATATTTCTTTCCTTCTGCTGACTTGAGGTTTTGTTTGTTCGTCTTTTACTAATTCTTGTAGGTGGTAGATTAGGCTGTTTATTTGAGATTTTTCTTGTTTTTTGAGGAAGGCCTGTATCTCTATGAACTTCCCTCTAAGAACTGCTTTTGCTGCATCCCATAGATTTAGTATGGCTGTGTTTTCATTGTCGTTTGTCTCAAGGTTTTTTTTTTTTTTTTGCGGTACGCGGGCCTCTCACTGTTGTAGCTGCTCCCGCTGCGGAGCACAGGCTCCGGACGCGCAGGCTCAGTGGCCATGGCTCACGGGCCCAGCCGCTCCGCGGCATGTGGGATCTTCCTGGACCGGGGCACGAACCCGTGTCACCTGCATCGGCAGGCAGACTCTCAACCACTGCGCCACCAGGGAAGCCCGTCCCATTGTCTTTTTTAGTAACATGTTGTTTAGTCTTCATGTAATCATTTTTCCTCATTTCTTTTCCTATGATTGATTTCTAATTTCATGCCCTTGTGATCAAAGAAGATGCTTGAAATACTTTCTATACTCTTAAATTTGTTGAGGTTAGTTTTGTGCCCTAGTATGTGGTCAGTCCTAGAGAATGTTCCATGTGCACTTGAAAAGAATGTGTATTTTTTTTTTTTATGTAATGTCCTGAAAATATCAAGTCTAACTGTTTTATTGTATCATTTAGGATCTCTGTTGCCTTTTTTAAAAAAAATTATTCATTTTTTATATTTTTTGCTGCGTTGGGTCTTCGTTGCTGTGCACGGGCTTTCTCTAGTTGCAGTGAGCAGGGGCTACTCTTTGTTGTGGTGCATGGACTTCTCATTGCAGTGGCTTCTCTTGTTGCAGAGCATGGGCTCTAGCTGCATGGGCTTCAGTAGTTGCAGTGTGCAGACTCAGTAGTTGTGGCAGGTAGGACTTAGAGTACGTGGACTTCAGTAGTTGTGGCACATGGACTCAGTAGTTGTGGTGTGCAGGCTTCAGTAGTTGTGTCACATGGGCTCAGTAGTTGTGTCTTGCAGGCTCTAGAGTGCAGGCTCAGTAGTTGTGGCTCATGGGCTTAGTTGCTCCATGGCATGTGGGATCTTCACAGACCAGGGATCGAACCCATGTCCCCTGCATTGGAAGGTGGATTCTTAACCATTGCAACACCAGGGAAGTCCCTTCAAATACACTTTCAATCTCCTTTCTTTTCCTTCTGGAATCCCTATTATGCGTAGCTTGGCACACTTTATATTATCTTATATATGTTTTTCATTGGCTTTGTGTCTACTGTTTTTCTTGAGACTTTTTTTTTTTAGTTATCTATTTTATACATATTGGTATATATACGTCAATCCCAATCTCCCAATTCATCCCATTCATTTCCATTATTCTATCTTCCAGATCACTTATTCTTTCTTCTGCATTATTTATTCTGCTATTCATTGCCTTTAGGTCAGCTTTTGTCTTGGCAAATGAATTCTCTAATTTTTCTTGGCTCCTCCTTATAGTTTCTAGTTTTCTAGTCCCTTTTTTACAGTAATCTGCATTTCTGTTGATAGCCTTTCTTAATTCCTTCAGTATTTTCATTACCTCCTTTTTAAACTCGGTGTCTATAAGACTGAAGAGGTCTGTTTCATTGTTTATTCCTTCAGGGAATTCTCTTGGTCTTTTAACTGGTGGTGGTTCCTCTGCTTCTTCATTTTGCTTATATTTCCCTTACTCTGTGTGTTTAGGAGAAACAATTATCTGCTATAGTCTTGGAGGGCTATTTATATATGGGAGCGTCCCTGATAGCTTGTGTGGGTTTAATATTTTTTTGGCATGAAGGTTGTTTTTGGTTTGGATGCTTGCCGTCTCTTTCCTCAGGGTGTGCTGGTCGTTATCCCCTTGATAGGGGGTATGCAGATGCACAGCCCCCGTGCACGCTCCCAGGAGGGTGGGGACAGAGGTTGGCTCCCAGTGGCGGGACCCTCATTGGTGGTGGCCGCGGCAGGCCATGTGCTCCCTGGAAGGAGGACCCTCCACCTAACCCTGGAGTTTGTGTATAGGCGGTGCCCTGCCACCACATAGTGAGCCTGGGAGAAAGAAGCTCCTATGGTGGCCCGCCCCGTCTCCTCACGGGGGCAGCCCGCAGCCTTGCCTCTCTGTCGGGCCCAGGCTTCGTCCCCGGACTCCCTCGGTTGTGGCAACCACACCCTGGCCCCCTCAGGCTTTCCTGACACAGCCAATCCCAGTCCTCTCCCTGGTCTGACCTCCAAAGCACAAGCCTCAGCACCCAGCCCCCGCTCCGGCCTGCCTCAGTGGATGAGCATCTCAGGCTGGGGAGTGCCAGGTGATGGCCCTGACCGTCTATGCAGATCTCTCTCCGCTTTGTCCTCCAAAAACCCGTTGCTTGCTGCGTTCTCCCCCAAAGCTCCCCCTCTGTCCAGGCTGATCTCCTCACCAGTGAGGGGACTTCCCAGAGTGTGGAAACCTTTCCTTTTTCACAGCTCCCTCCCAGGGGTGCAGGTCCTGTCCTGTTTCCTTTCTCTCATTTTTTCTTTTTTCTTTTGTCCTTCCCAGTTATGTGGAGATTTTCTTGCTCTTTTGGAAGTCTGAGGTCTGCCAGCATTCAGTAGATATTCTGTGAGGAACATTCCACGTGTAGATATATTTTTGATGCATTTGTGGGAGAAGGTGAGCTCTACATGCTACTGCTCTGCCATCTTGATCTGATCTCCCTGACTTAACTTTTTTATTTTTGCACCAGCATTACACACAAACCTCTTCTTCCTCATACCCTTTTCTAGTTTCTTACAGTGCTCCCCTGACCAAGGGTTTCCCCTGGTGGTGCATTTTGAGGTGGCCAAAAGCAGCAGTGGCTTGGCAAGGGCTTGCTTGCTGCACAATAAAAACTCGGCAAACCCTCATCCTCGGGATGTGCATGCAATCCAGTGGTGCATCTGTTTTTCCCTGTGGGGAGACAAGAGGGTGTCAGTTTCATTAGCTGAGTTGATCCTGAGAGCCAGGGTGTGGATGAATAGTTCCTTTGCTGGCAGAGGTATCTGTGGGCCAACAGAAGGTCAGGGTCCCTCTCGGGAGGTGATTTAGTCCTCTGGCTCCTGCGGTAAGGTAAGGGAGATGGGCATGGGTAGATGGGCATGGGGGATGCAGGGCATGGCTTCAGTAGTTGTGTCACATGGATTCAGTAGTTGTGTCTTGCAGGCTCTAGAGTGCAGGCTCAGTAGTTGTGGCTCATGGGCTTAGTTGCTCCGTGGCATGTGGGATCTTCACAGACCAGGGATCGAACCCATGTCCCCTGCATTGGAAGGTGGATTCTTAAGTGTTGCAACACCAGGGAAGTTCCTTCAAATACATTTTCAATCTCCTTTCTCTTTCTTCTCCTTCTGGAATCCCCAGCCCCACACTGGGAAGAGTCAGGGCAGGGCTTCCCTGGTGGCGCAGTGGTTGAGAGTCTGCCTGCCGATGCAGGGGACACGGGTTCGTGCCCCGGTCCGGGAAGATCCCACATGCTGCGGAGCGGCTGGGCCCGTGAGCCATGGCCGTTGAGCCTGCGCGTCCGGAGCCTGCACTTCTGGAGCCTGTGCTCCGCAACGGGAGAAGCCACAACAGTGAGAGGCCCGTGTACCCCCCCCCAAAAAAAAAAAGAGTCAGGGCAGTCCGGCAGGACTGGGTGGGGTGGGGCTGGGGTTGGGGGAATGGGGGTAAGGGGCACTGAGGCTGCAACTGGATGAAAGTTATTTTGGAGAAAACCAAACAGAGCTCTTCACTGAGTGAGTGAACTCTGGGCCTCCCTCTTTATCTCCCCTTGTGAGAAGCCAGGCCTTACTCTGTAACACAGGGGAGAAGGGTGGGAAAGTACAGAAGGATGCACGGGGTTGGGGGCATCTATAGAGTGTTCAACCTCTGACTCTGGGGTCTCATTTCTCACATAGCTTCTAGGGAAGGCCCTGCTGTCTCCTGGCAGGACCTTCCTGGCACTCTGTGTCTGTTCATATTAGAAGAGTACTCCCTCCCTCCGTTATCCATGCCTGGGGGCTGGGGCTTGTTGTGGGGTGGCAGACTAGGCATCCCTGTATCCTGGTGGCCCTGGGGGATGAGCAGAGGTTGGCAAGGGCCCAGTGACACCAGTATCTTCTAGGAGCTCTGGCTGGGACATCACCCTGAGAAGCAGCATGGAGCAGCAGCCTAACAGAGAAGGCCACAGCCCAGGAAGGACCCCTCAGGGCCCAGAGTGCAGCAGTACTCCTGTGGGCCAAGAGTGTAGTCTGAGAGACCTGGAGCATAACCTGGGGAGCATTCTTCAGGGACCAGATTCTGGGTCGGAGAAGCTTCCTCCAAGCCCTGACCCCAAGACCCCACCTTTGCACCTGACTGCAGCCCCATCCACGTCCTCAGACTTGGGGCAGCCCCGGAAGTTGCCCCTGACGGGCACTGATAAGAAGTACCCGCTGATGAAGCAGCGTGGGTTCTACTCTGACATCCTCAGCCCTGGAAGCTTGGATAAACTTGGGGTGAGTGTGGCAGCCATACCCTACCAAGCCTGAGCCTTCCTTGTGGGTTCTTTTTGCCCTTTCTTCCTTTTATCCATCCATCCATCCACCAATCTGTCTAGCAATTTTCCACCCACTCACCCATCTGCCCATCCTTCTGCCCATCCATCTCTGTCCATTCATTCAAAAATTCATTACTGAGCACCTGCTATGTGACAGGCCCTGGGCTAAGCCCCGGTGACAATACACCAGGATTGTCATCCATATGCCTATTGTCATGGGGCAATGGCTTTGGTGGGGAAATACTCCCTCCCCCGGCCCCAGCTCTGGTTGGGGAGGGGGTCCTGGGACAAGGTGGTGTACTGCTGAGATTTACAAGATAGGTATGAATTTGCTGGGTAAGATAGGGGCTGGGGGGAGTGTTCCAGGCAGGGGGAACAGAAGATACAGAGCCTTGAGATCCCTGACAGAGGCCATGGCCCACATGGAGGAGGAGAGTAGAAATAAGAGGAGAGAGATGGAGGGCAGGGGAAGACGGAGAAGGGATATAACTAGGGGAGAGTTCAAAGAGCCCTGTGCGTCCTGGACAGCCTTAGGATGGTTTTAGGCAGGGGAGGGGCCAATAGAGATAGGGCGAGGACCCATTGATACCCACTGTGCCAGAGGTCCCAGAGTGCCCTTGGCAGTGGAGGAATACACAGAGGCACCTGCAGGCCTTACAGTACCTCTGTCTTGTGGCTCAGCCCCTGGACACACACCAAGAGTGTTCTCAGAGTGAGGAGGGGGACTGTGCACGACCAGAATGGGGTTGGGCCAGGGGTGTCCCAGGTGGCCACAGCTTGTCACCTACTGTGGCCTCTGAGTGAGGAATTGTGCAAATTCCTCTTCACTGATTCTTCCTCATCCCTGTCCCTGTGCACCCCTGGGATGCTCTCTGGTGGGCATGGGGAGACACCTGGCCTTGGGGGCCCTACCAGATCCTGCCTGTCCTTGGGATGTTTACGCTCCCTCAGGGCTATGGGGTTTGGTTTCAGGAGGTGTGTCGTGGCCCCTGCACGAACCAGGACCTCCTGCGGCAGGCCAACCTTGACAAGTTCACCCCAAGAGGTCAGTGCCCAGGGGGCTGGGTGGGAGGGTGCCTTTAGAAGCAGGGCCTCTGGCCTTAGGGAGATTGTCTCCTCTTGGCTGAGGGTTTCAATCTCCTCAACTGTGAAATGGGGATAACAAGAAACGAGGTGCTTTGCAGGGCCCCAGCTCATGGTGAGTGCTCGGTGAAGCACAGCTGCTTAATTGTGACTCTCGGCAGAGCTGTGTGTGACAAGGGCACTGTGGTGTGGTGGGGCTGCTGAGGGCCAGGTCCCCAGTTCCCTCTGCCTGGCTGGGGACAGTAGGACATTGACATGTGTGTTTTCTGGTACGTGGAACGTGGGCTTGGAGGAGGTCAGGACTGTTGTTACCTGGCTCGGGCTGCAGCACCTAGAACAGGGCTTGGAGCAGGAAGGTACCCAGGATTTCATTGCCAAAGAGGGGAAGGAAGACTCTCCTCTCAGGCTCCATGATGAGTCTTGTAAGGTGTGGGGCAGGTCTGCATGGCACAGACCAGTCCCCAGTGGCAGAGGGGAGGAGAGGGTGGCTCCAAGAAAGGCAGCGAGCTGGTTGGGGCCCTGAGAGGCAGTGAGACCTTGGGGGCCCTCCTGGCTGGCCAGTGGACAGGACGCCCTTTCGATCAGGTCCAGAAGCTCCATGGTCCCAGCTGTCTGCCTTTCCACTCTACCCCCAGGAGAGGCCTGGCTCTGTGCTGGCACTGTCCAGATTTGTCTTCTTGAGACCCACAGTCCTCCTGGGGGCCTGTGAATCCCCAAAAGTGGCACAGGAAACATCACATGTACATGCCTCTGTGCAGTGACCTGAGGATCCAGCCTATTGTGGTCAGCAGTTTCACAAGTATCTGTGGCCCAGAAAATGGTTGCAAACCACAGATCAAGGGCTGCGGGGGAGCTGGGAATGGGGCTCCTGCTATCCATGGCAGGGGCGGGGGGCAGGGCTGGTCAGCAGCTCTGCGGCCCCACCCAAGTGAGGAAGAACAGCCCGGCAGGGTCACAGGGTGGCGGCAGTCAGGGCTCATGGCCGTCAGAGCTCTTGGCAGAAGGCTACGTGAAGGCCTGGGAAGCCTGCCTAGGGCTCCTGGACCAGCAGGGGCAGGGGCCAGGCTTTGCTGTCCTCACCCTGGCTCCTTCTTGGCTCCTGAGACGCAGGGCCAGGCCCAGGAATTCATGATCCTGGGTGTGGAATGTGTTATGGATCCATAGGCTCAAGAGCAGATGATTAGGGATCTGAAAACTGCCCCTGGGCCGGACCGTTCTGGTAGCGTGGGGTTCCCCGAGCACCTGACAGCTCTGGTAAGAGAGCCGACTTAGCGGCAGGTGGATGGCCTCTGCTCAGCCTCTGGAAGCTTCTGTAGAGCCCCAGTGGGTACCCCCAAGGTAGACCCTCCTCTGGTGTGACTGCATCTTGACCCCAGAGACGTGAGGCCCAAGGAGGGGGTTACTAGGGCCTCCCAGGGGAGTTGTTCGGAGCCATCACTGAGCTGTCCAGAGCCCACCCAGGCCCTGGGAAAGGTGGCTCATCCCCGAAGCACTTTCCTGCACTCCCGTCCCCACCACTATGGTCTTGGCTTGTCTGAGACTTTCCTTCCCATTTAACATCCTGAGTCCCAGGAAACTGGAATGTCACCCTATCAATGGGCCTCTCTTCACCAGTTCCCTTGCCCTCAGACCTGGAATGGAAGCCTGTCTAAGGAGGTGTGGCCATTTTGTGACTTGAGGGTCCCCTGGGGGTGGGGTGGTGGTGCCACCCACTCCTACAGTATCCAGGATGTCTTGAGTCTGGAAACAGTCCCAGTGAGTGAATGGCATTCAGACCCCGAGATGCTTGGGAGGGCCTCTGGGGTAGGGATGGCAGGAACCCATCCCAGACATGCAGGGAGCTACCACTTCACCTTCCTATCCAGCTGTAATCCTCACTGGTAGTTTGATTCAGCATCTGGCTTGAGCAAAAGCCGCTGGCACCGGGGCTGTGGGCAGAAAGGAGGGGAATGGTCGAGCATGCTGGCTCTGGGCAGGGCGAGCAGGACCAAAACAGACCTTCTGGAGGCCCTTGTCCTCCAGGCTCGTGACCCCTTGGGAGCCCGGTGCACTTCTCACTGCCACAGGCCAGCTCTGAGCTTCCCATGCCCCAAAGCTGCATGCCTGGTACCTGCCTAGCACTGTGTTTTGGGGGTGTTGGGCCCCAGCCTGAGCCCCTGCAGCTCCTGCCCCTGCCCCTGCCCACAGTCAGAACCTTTGAGGTTCCTGAGGACTTCGAGGAGCGCCTGGAGCATCAGCACATCGGGTGTACCACCAAGCTGCTCACCCAGACTGACTTCCCGCTGCAGGCCTATGAGCCCAAGGTGCAGGTGCCCTACCTGGTGCTGCCGGGCCAGTGCCCCCGCAAGATTGAGATTGAGAGGTAGGTATGGTTGTGTGAGCAGTGGGAGGGCCTGCCCTCTGGGAGGTGGCATCCACCCACCTCAAAGAGTGAGGGATAGTAGACAACTAGGTGATCATCCTCATGGCAGAGGTTACTAAGATGGGTCTGTGTGCAAGTGTTCAAATCTTCTAGCCCTTTGGTTTCTTAATAGGAACGAGTTACTTTCCTTGCTGTGGAATCAGGGAGGGTGGCATTTAAGTCAACGTGGTGAAACTGACAGGCAGGATGCAAGGGCAGTTGGAGCCCAGGACACCAGCCTCAGCCACCATTCCACTTCCTGATAAGTCCCAGAAGGGCAGAGGGCCCTGGAGGGGGTCACTGGGCCACACCCCTACTGCCTTAACTCCCTGGGCCCTTGCTGACCCCCATGGAGACACCTCACATGCGCCGAGCTGTCGTGAGATTTCCTTGTCTCCCTCGGCCAGGAGGAAGCGGCTGTACCTGAGCCTGGACATTGAGCAGCTGCTGGCCAGCGAGGGCATTGACTCCGACAAGCTCATGCCCAGGCACCCAGACCCCCACCACCCCCAGACCATTGAGCAGGGTCATGACCCGCTGTTCCCCATCTATCTCCCACTGAAGGTGAGTCCAGCTTCCACAGAGGGCCAGTGGTCAGGAGATGGGGGTGCAGGACTCCAGCGGAGGGATCAGACTCAAAAGGGGATCCCATGGCAATCACAAGCACTCACTTGTCAGACAGGACAACTGCATAGTCAGGGTGCTACCCCCACTCCTGGGGTTTCAGGCATCCTAGGCTGGGGCAGGAGGGGCCCCAGGACCCCTGGGACGCTGATTCCCTGCTTCTTCCCTGGGAGCCTGGGAACCCTGTGTACATGAGCTCTGTCCCCACCCCACCCACGGGCACCAAGAAGCAGCCCAGTTGGACTGTGGAGTAGTGTTCAGGCCTCCCTGACTACTGCGTCTGGTGTCACTGGGATGGGGAGACCTGTGGTGGAGGAAGGCACCATGGTCACCCCTTTGGGGTACCAATGGGGAAACTGAGTCCAGAGGAGAAAGAGGGAGCATAGCCTGCCCTGGTTTTCACCCACTTCCCTGCCCTTCCTCTCCATGGTCCTGAGTATCTCTTGCCTGGTGGTCCCTATGGGGAGACAGAGTTGCATATCACCCTACTAAAGATGGCCTTCTGACAACCTGAACTTGCATTGTTTCTGAGTCTGGGTGGGTGCTCAGGAAAATCCAAGGGCCACCACTTCCCTTGGACCTGAGCTGGGTGATCCTGGCCAGTGGTGGGGGAGAGCCCATATCCTGCTCTGAGTCCCCAGATACCCCTCTGCCTGAACCTCAGTGTGGCTTGGTTAGACAGGGTTTCATAGAGCCAGACTCCACAGACCCCTGTGAACAGCAGAGGAGGCACTCAGGCCCCTGGGCCCCAGTCTTCAGCTTCTGCATCTGGGGAGGAGCCTACTCAGGCACCCCTACCCTCTGGCATGCCCAGCCCACTTGGGTCCACCAGGGGTGAGCCGCCTGCTCCCAGCATCTACTGTTTTCTTCCAGGTATTTGACAATGAGGAGTTTGACTGCCGGACTCCCAGTGAGTGGATCAACATGGGCTTGGAGCCAGGGTCTCAGAACAGGAAACCTGTCCCCGGAAAAGCCCTCCTGCCCATCAATGACTTCCTGGGGCACGGTGAGCAGGGCCAGCAAGGGCAGGGGGACAGGATCTTGTCTGCACCATCCTGTCCTGGCAGCCCAGCCATAGACTCCTAGACTGCCCTGGGGCCTCAACCATGGGAGGTGGGGGCCCCACCTTTTGAGGCCTCGCAGCTGGGATACAGGCCAGCGGGCTGGCCGCATAGAAGGAAATGCAGGGACCAGGGATGACATGGGTGGGTGGGCTGAGGAAGGAACAGCTGGATGGTGTCTAATGTTAAAAAAAAATGCTTTGATTTATTGGCAATGAAAAATATGCAAGCTTATTAGACATGTTCAAATGTGTATAAGGGGCACAATTCAAGCGGTTCCATCCCGTGCCCCAGAAACCGCATTGCTCCACCTATAACTGTGGCCTCTTGGCTTTCACCTCTGCGTGGACAACACACACACTGTCACACACTCACACTCACATACTTGCTTTCAAACACACACGTTCATAAGCCCACTGTCACACTCACCCACCATCCCTCACACACACACACAGCTGTACTCATATGCAAATTTTAAGCACACAAACACACATGCCTACTGTCACCCATTCACAACCGCTATCACACCCACATACACATCCTCACACTGATGTTGCACAGACTTGCCAAATCTTGCCCTTGTCTGTGTCTGCCCCTCCTTTGGCCCCAGGTCTGCCCTGGGGGCTGTGGAAGCTCTCTCCAGTTTGTTGCTGTCTGCCAGGCTGACCTTCCACGGTCACCACCCTGGCCTGCCACCATGGCTGGCATGACTACTCTCTATGTAGGCATCCTAGGAAGGTCTGGGTTATGAGATTGGAGGTGGCTGTCCCCATGTGCAGGGCGAAGGCCTCTCTGCTCCCTGCCCAGTGCATGGATATGCCGCTGTGGAGTGGGGAGTGGGCCCAGTGGGCCAGCGCCCAGGCGGGAGATAGGATTGTGAGAGCCATGCTGGTTTTCAGACTGCTCAGCCTCCAGGGGGCCCACAGCGAGTCCATTGTGCAAGCTGTAAGTTTATGTTTCAGTTTAAAAACATGTAAATGCTAGAATCAATTTCTTTGAACTAGGTAAGAAACCCAGAATGTTCCCTTTACTTTGGACTTAATTACAAAAATAATTTAACTCAATTGTTCCCAGATCTCCAATTCCTGGTGATAAAACCAGAAGGTTTGGGGCTGTATTAACCTTAAATGTACCAGGTAGTGGCTTCCCTGAAGTGCTTCTCCTTGCACTGCTTCATATGGGCCCTGGCCCCGGGTGGCAGCACTAATGGTGGAGCGTTTCTGCCAGACTCTGCTTTCTGCTAGGGGCTTCTTGTGACATCTTTTCCTTTAAGCTGAGTCAAGACAAGGTCAGCATTTTCAAAAAGGAAACTAATTAGGAAGAGGAGGGAAAAGCAAAACAGAGCCAAAGCTGGTGAGGTATATCCCACAGCAGCCTCCTTTACTTATCTACCTGGCATCAGTCAGTGGGAGTATTTCTTTGGAATTCCAGCCTGGAGAAGATGCATACACAATATGACTTTAAGCTCTGTGAGACACACAAGCAAGGTAACAAATCAGAAAGTGCCTGGGGCAAAGGTGCTATTTTAGGCAGAGATGCTTCTACAAGGAGAAGCCGCTTGAGCAGGGAACAAGCCAGCATCGAGGTGACCTGGATGAAGACTGTTCCAGGCAGAGGGCACAGCCAATGCTAAGGCCCTGAGGCAGGAGCAAGCTACAAAGTCATAGGAATAGCCAGACATCCAGTGTGGCTGGAGAGGAATGAGTGAGGGAGGCAGTGGCAAGAGGTGAGCTGGAGTAGTCAAAGGCTTTCAGCCCAGGGAGAGGGTGGGAGGCCCATCCTGGCCAAACAGCCCCTGAGGCCCACTTTGAGGCCATTGCAGGGAAGCAGTCTTCTACCCTGCCCTGCCCTGATGGGAGCAGCCTGGGGGCTCAGCTGCCACATGCAGCCTAAGGGCTTCCCTCGGGCCTTGAAGAGGTCCAGTTCAGACGTGATGAGCTCTACACCTAGATCCTCAACAGGGCTAGGCAAACAAGGACTAAGCAAACAAGCCCCTGTTTGCTTGGGGCTTTCCTGCCTCCTGTCCCAGCCCTACTGGCCTGTGTCTCTCTCTGCCCTGATGGAGTCATGCAGAGCATCAGGGCAGAGAGACCTGCCTGGTTCCCAAGAGTCAAGCTCAGCTGGAAGGAAGTAGGCTCCCCACTCTGCTGCAGCCAGAGGGTGGGGGTCAGCATGGTGGGAGAGAGGCCAGACTAGTGACCACTGAGACCTTTCCTAGCATCCACTGCCCACATGCAGGGGCCTTTTCCCACCCTATGGCAGGGAGCACTGATGGGCACCCCTCCTGTTTCAGAGGACCCCAAGAGTCAGAAGCTGACGTACAAATGGTGCGATGTCGGCGTCCTGGACTATGACAAGGAGCAGAAGCTGTACCTAGTGCACAAGACGAATAAGGATGGTTTGGTGCGAGATGAGATGGGGAAGCCCATCCTGAATGGAGGGGTAACGGCCGAAGGTACGAGGTCTCTGCCCCTGCCTCAGGCAGACCCCCAGCTCAGGCCCGGCCTGGCCTGTGACTGAGGCCAACCCCTGCGCAGGGTATAGCCAGCTCGGGTCTGAATGCCCCCTTGCTCTGTTGTCCTGGGGCTGTCTGTCCCCCAACCAGTGAGAACCAGAGGACGCATCACTCAGAGACCCCAGGAAGGGCAATTGGCCATTATTTGATATGCCAACTCTGAGCAGCTGGCAGTGCTGCTTTCAGTGTCATCTTGAGAAGGAGCCTGAGGCCCAACAATTAAAGATGTCTGCCCTGGGTGACGCATCAGGAATGGGCAATTGAATGGCCACCCCTGTATAACTCCTTGTCTGTACACAGCTTTTTACAGTTTACAAAGAACTTTCACATCCATCCATGACAACCTGTGACGTGGGCAGCTCAGGGAGTGTTGTCATACCCATTTCACAGATGTGATGGGGTCACTTGCTCAGAGCCACCATGCATCAGTGGCAGAGCCAGCCTGGAACCCAGTGCTCCTGCCCAGAGGGCCCCACTGCATGTTCCTTTCTCCCTCCACCCGACCCCAGGAAGGCCGCCCCTCCTGATCTGCCAGTACTGGGTGCCAAGGATCCAGCTTCTCTTCTGTGCTGAGGACCCACGTGTGTTCACACAACGTGTGGTCCAGGCCAACGCCCTGCGCAAGAACACAGAGGCGCTGCTGCTATACAACCTGTATGTGGACTGTATGCCCTCCGAGGGCCAGCGGCTCATCAGTGAGCAGAGCCTGAGCAAGATCAAGCAGTGGGCCATGAGCACACCTCGGATGCGCAAAGGGCCCTCGTGAGTACCTCCCCCAGACCCTTTCCCACACCAGAGCAGCACCTCCTCCAGGGAGCTGTCCAGTGGAAAAGTAGTGCTGCCCAGTGGGGGAGGGGGGATGCTCCCTCCATGCTCATCTGTTTGGGGCTGTCTTGCCCACTGCATTATGGATTTCTTGGGCCCCAAACAATTTCTTGTTCATCTCCAGATCTCTCATATCAATATGGACTCATGGATTCTTAATTTTATTCCAAGGGTTATAATCTGTTACTACCATTTTTAATTTTGATGATCAAATTGTCCCAGCTTTGGCCAGTGGGAGCCTCTTCAGGCTGATTCCTGTGTCCATTTGATATGTTCTTATTGTTCATTGAGTATGCTTTTACATTCTGGCACAGCAAGAAGTTCCAGGCTCATCTTACTTTCCCAGACCCAGCCCTGAAATCAGCTGTTTTCCCAAGGAACCCTGGTTCCTCTTGGTGGGGAATGGTATTTAGAAGCTAAGATTTTGACATTAAGATGTGCTCATTGCTACTGGGAAATCAACACTTTGAAGTCCTTAGAGCAGATAGATCTAAGATATATACGTTATTTATTTATTTTATATCATATCATATATTCTTTAAACTTTTTTTACAATTTATTTTTGGGGCTTCCCTGGTGGCACAGTGGTTGAGGGTCTGCCTGCCGATGCAGGGGACACAGGTTCGTGCCCCAGTCCAGGAGGATCCCACATGCCGCGGAGCGGCTAAGCCCGTGAGCCATGGCCGCTGAGCCTGTGCGTCCGGAGCCTGTGCTCCACAATGGGAGAGGCCACAACAGTGAGAGGCCCGCGTACCGCAAAAAAAAAAAAAAAAAAAAAATTTATTTTTGACTGCGTTGGGTCTTTGCTGCTGTGCGCAGGCTTTCTCTAGTTGTGGCTAGCAGGGGCTACTCTTCATTGCGGAGCACAGGCTCTAGGCTCTCAGGCTTCAGTAGTTGCAGTACGCGGGCTTCTCACTGCAGTGGTTTTTCTTGTTGCAGAGCATGGGCTCTAGGCACACAGGCTTCAGTAGTTGCGGCACATGGGCTTAGTCGTTGTGGCTTGCGGGCCATAGAGAGCAGGCTCAGTAGTTGTGGCACACGGGCTTAGTTGCTCCGCTGCATGTGGGATTTTCCTGGACCAGGGCTTGAACCCCTGTCCCCTGCATTGGCAGGCGGATTCTTAACCACTGCATCACCAGGGAAGCCCCTCATACCATATATTCTTATATTACATTATGTTACATATAACCTCCATGCACATGTCTTTATCTATTATATATCTATCTGTTAAAAAACATGAGTTCATACTGATATCTTCATATTGACTTCAAACCACAGGGCTCATTCTCACTTGTACATATTTGGTACTTCTTTTTCTAAAAGAAAATTGGCTTTTATTCCTCATAGTATATTTACTTATTTGCTCAGTCCTGGAATACACAGAAAGTAGTTTCAATTGCTTAATCCATACCCTTTGGAGGAAAAACTCTACAAAGTAATCTTTGATATTTGTTTAGTTTTCTTTTTCTCTTTAAAAAGAGAGGGGGTGCTTCCCTGGTGGTGCAGTGGTTGAGAGTCCGCCTGCCGATGCAGGGGACACGGGTTCATGCCCCGGTCCGGGAAGATCCCACATGCCACGGAGCGGCTAGGCCCATGAGCCATGGCCACTGAGCCTGCGCGTCCGGAGCCTGTACTCCGCAATGGGAGAGGCCACAACAGTGAGAGGCCCGCGTACCGCAAAAAAGAAAAAAAAAAAAAAAAAAAAGAGAGGGAGTATATAGTCCAAATACTATGTTCAAAAGTTACTTGGTTTAGTTCTTCCCACCCTGCTCAGTGGGATATATTCATTTGATGAATATATATATAGCTTGGTCTGTTTGTTTTATAAATATATGTGTATACATATAGAAAATACATGTAAAATATACATATAATATGTGTATTATATTGTAATATATACATATATATTGTTATATATTACATTATATATAATATGTATGTATAAAATTTAGAGAGAATAGATATACATATGTAAATATTTCTTTATGTGTATAATATATACACACATATATAAAACATACTCACTAATATATGTTACTCAAAAAGGTATACTCAGAGATTTGTCCCTCTTCACTCTCATTCATTCTATCCTATCCACATCTCCCATCTTTTCCACTCTGTTCCCACTCACAGGTAACCAATATCACTAGTTTCTGGTTTATTTTTTCTGTGTTTCTTTTTGCACAAATGATATTTTCATGTATATTTTCTTATCCCCCTTCTTACATGCAGGGTAGTACACTATAGATATTCTTTTTATTTTGCCTTTTTCATTTACAATACATCCTGGGAATCAATCCTTATCAGTTCATTGAGTCTTCCTTCATTCTTTTTTATAGCTGCATAGTAATCTATTGTGTGGATGTACCATGTATCATGGTTTATTCAACCATTCTCTAATAGGCATTTAGGTAATTTCCAGTAGTTTGCAATTACAAACAATGCTACAATGAATAATTTTGTGCACTTGTATATTCATATTGATGGAGGTATAGCTTTATATAGTGTATATTCTGAGAAGTGGAGTTGCAAGGTCAAAAGATGAGTACTCACTGTACTTTTGTTAGGTATCACCACATTTTCCTCCATAAGGATTTTGCATGCCCACCAGCAATATGTGAGAGTGCCTGTTTCCCTACCCCCTTGCCAAGAGTGCGTTGTTATACAATTTAATTTTTTGCCAGTCTGGAAGGTAAGTCTGTAAGTATTATAAATGAGGCTGAATGTCTTTTCAATCTTTTCATATGATTAAGGACAGTTTTATATCTTTTTGTGGCCTGTCCATATTTTTTGCCCATTTTTTTCTCTTAGGTTTTTGGGGTATTTTCCCTCTAATGTTATGAGTTCTTTATATATTAAGGATATTGGTTCTTTTAAAAATTAATTAATTAATTTTGGGCTGCGTTGGGTCTTCGTTACTGCCCGCAGGCTTTCTCTAGTTGTGGCGAGCGGGGTCTACTCTTTGTTGCGGTGTGTGGGCTTCTCACTGTGGTGGCTTCTCTTGTGGAGCACAGACTCTAGGTGCGTGGGCCTCAGTAGTTGTGGCATATGGGATCAGTAGTTGTGGCTCACGGGCCCTAGAGCACAGGCTCAGTAGTTGTGGCGCACAGGCTTAGTCGCTCTGCGGCATGTGGGATCTTCCCAGACCAGGGATTGAACCATGTTCCTTGCATTGGCAGGTAGATTCTTAACCACTGCACAACCAGGGAAGTCCCAAGGATATTGGTTCATTATCTGTGATGTATGTTGTAAATGTTTTCTCCTGGTTTGTCAGTTGTATATTGACTTTTCTTATAGTAATCTTTGCAATATAACTTCAAAAGTACGTAAACAGTTTTATTAATCATTTCTTCTATTGCATCTGGATTTTGAGTCATAGTTAGAAAGTCCTTCCCTATATTGAGGTTTTCTTCTAGAACTTGTATGGTTTCATGTTTTTGCCTTTTATATCCTTGATTCATCCTTATGTATGGTATGTGGTATGGATCCAATTTTATCTTTTTCCAAATGGCTAACTAACATTTATTAAATGGTTTATTATTACCCATCAACATTTATTGAAACCTCCATCTATGACACAGAGATTTGAGAGGCTACCTTTATCATACACTAATTTCCATGTGTACTTGGGTCTATTTCTGGATTTTCTGTTCTATTCCATTGTTCTGTTTGTCCATTTATGCACTCGTACTACAGTTTTCTTTTCTATAATTTTTTAAATAGATTTATTTATTTTTATTTATTTATTTTTGGCTGCATTGGGTCTTCGTTGCTGTGTGCGGGCTTTCTCTAGTTGCAGTGAGTGGGGGCTACTCTTGCAGTGTGCGTGCTTCTCATTACAGTGGCTTGTGGAGCACGGGCTCTAGGCACGCAGGCTTCAGTAGTTGTGGCTCGCGGTCTCAGTAGTTGTGGTGCACTGGCTTAGCTGCTCTGTGGCATGTGGGATCTTCCCAGACCAGGGATTGAACCCGTGTTGCCTGCATTGGCAGGCGGATTCTTTTTTTTTTTTTTTGGCAGGTGGATTCTTAACCACTGCGCTGCCAGGGAAGTCCTCGTACTACAGTTTTTATTTATTTATTTATTTATTTATGGCTGCACGCGGGCTTTCTCTATTTGCGGTGAGCGGGGGCTACTCTTCATTACGGTGTGAGGGCTTCTCATTGCGGTGGCTTCTCTTGTTGTGGAGCACAGGCTCTAGACACGCAGGCTTCAGTACTGTAGTACGCAGGCTCAGTAGTTGTGGTGCGTGGGCTCTAGAGCGCAGGCTCAGTAGTTGTGGTGCACGGGCTTAGTTGCTCCGTGGTATGTGGGATCTTTCCAGACCAGGGTTCGAACTCGTGTCCCCTGCATTGGCAGGCGGATTCTTAACCACTGCTCCACCAGGGACGTCCACTACAGTTTTTTTATTTTTATTTTTTTACGGTACGTGGGCCTCTCACTGCTGTGGCCTCTCCCGTTGCGGAGCACAGGCTCTGGACGTGCAGGCTCAGTGGCCATGGCTCACGGGCCCAGCCGCTCCGTGGCATGTGGGATCTTCCCGGACCAGGGCACAAACCCTCGTCCCCTGCATCGGCTGGCAGACTCTCAACCACTGCGCCACCAGGGAAGCCCCTACAGTTTTAATTATAGATATTTTACAGTATATTTTAATCTCTTGTAGGGCCATTATGTATATGGTAAAATATACATAATATAAAATTCACCATTTTAACTATTTTTAAGTGTACAGCTCAGTGGCATTAAGTACATCCATATTGTTGTCCAACCATCACTACCATCTATCCATAGAATATTCATCATCCCAAAGTGAAACTTTGTACCAATTAAACTATAAGACCCATTCCCCTCTCCCCCAGCTCCTGGCAACCACCATTCTATTGTACTTTCTGAATTTGACTACCCTAAGTACCTCATATGAGTAGAATCATATATACTTATCCTTTTGCGAATCCTTTCTTCACTTAGCATAATGTCTTTCAGTATCATCCATGTTGTAGCACGTGTCAGAATTCTCTTCCTTTTTAAGGCTGAATAATATTCCATTGTACATATATACCACATTTTGTTTATCCATTCATCTGTTGATAGACACTTGATTGCTCCCATCTTTTGGCTATTATGAATAATACTGCTGTGAACATGGGTATACAAAGATAACTTCATGTCCCTGCTTTCTGTTCTTTTGGGTATAAACCCAGAAGCAGAATTATTAGATCATATGGTAATTCTATCTGTTGTTGTTTAGTTTTTGTTTCATAATCATAAACTTAACTCCGTAATCCAGCTAGACTTGGAAGGGGATAAGGAAAACTTGGAACCCAAAAAACTGCAGTGAGAACACAAAGATTATAGGCTATCATGAGCAAATGAGAGAAGGAATGGTCTGGTAGTTAAGATACAATACAAGTCAAATTTATTAGTTATCCACAGTCAGAAATGGTGAGCTTCTTGCTGGTCTTGCCAAACCTGGACCCAAAACACTCCATGGTTTTCACAATATTCATGCCCTCTTTCACCTTGCTAAAGACCACGTGCTTGCCACCCAACCACCCAGTCTTGGTAGTGTAGATGAAAAACTGGGAACCATTTATGTGGGTCCACAATTTGCCATGTACAAGATGTGAAGACCCATATGCTTCAGAGTGATGCTTATTATCAAATTTCTCCTTGTAGATAACTTGCTGCCAGTGCCATTATGGCATGTGAAGTCACCACCCTGGTACATAAACCCTGGAATAGTTCTGTGAAAGTAGGGACCTTTATAACCAAATCCTTTCTCCTCAGTGCTCAGAACACTCAAGTTTTCTGCTGTCTATGGAACTTTGTCTGCAAACAGTTCAAATGAGACATGGTCCAAGGTGACATCAACAGTGAATGTCAAAGAACACTGTGGGGTTGACCATGGTGGGGTAGTGCAGGGTGGCTTCGGGTGGCATCGGCAAAGCCCTATTTTTAATTTTTTGAGAAACCACCACCATGTTTTCCATAGCAGCTGTACCATTTTACATTCCTAGCAGCAGGGCACAAGGGTTCAAATTTCTCCATATCCTCACTGACACTTTCTATTTTCTGTTTTTTTTTTTTCCTTAGAGTAGCCATCCTAAAGGATGTGAAGTGGTATCTCCTTGTGATTTTTATTTGCATTTTCCTAATGATTAGTGATGTTAAGCACTTCTTTTCATGCACTTATCGGCTATTTGTATATTCTTCTTTGGAGAAATGTGTATTCAAATTCTTTTGCCTATATTCAAATCTAGTTGTATTTATTTATTTATTTAGTTAGTTATTTAGTTATGGCTGTGTTGGGTCTTAGTTTTGGCACGTGGGATCTTTCGTTGCAGCGCATGGGCTTCTCTTTAGTTGTGGCACATGGCCTCTCTAGTTGTGGCACACGGGCTTAGTTGCCCTGTGGCATGTGGGATCTTAGTTCCCTGACCAGGGATCTAACCCATGTCCCCTGCTTTGGAAGGTGGATTCTTAAGCACTGGACCCCCAGGGAAGTCCCCAGTTGTTTTTTTGTTGTTGCATTTTAGTTCTTTATGTACTTTGGATATTAATCCCTTATCAGATATGTGATTTGAAGATATTTTCTCCCATTCCATGGGTTGCCTTTTTATTCTGTTGATAGTGTCCTTTGTGTAACTAGGACACAAAGGTTTTCATTTTGGTGACGTCCAATTTGTCTATTTTTCCTTATTGCTTGTGACTTTGTGTCATGTATAAGAAATCATTACCAAATCCAATGTCGTGAAGCTTTCTTCCATGTGTTCTTTTAAGAATTTTACAGTGTTAGATCTTATGTTCAGATCTTTGATCCATTTTGAGTTAAATTTTGCATATGGTCTTAGGTAAGGGTCCAAGTTCATTCTTTTGCATGTGAATATGCAGTTTTCCCAGGACAATGTGTTGAAAAGGCTGTCTTTTTCCCCATTGAATGATGTTGGCACCCTTGTTGAAAATCATTTGACTATATATATATGAGGTTTTATTTTTGGGTTGTCTTTTCTATTCCATTGGTCTCTCAGTCTGTCTTTATTCCAGTACCACATATTTTGATTACTGTAGGTTTGTAATTAGTTTTGAAACTGAGAAGTGTGAGTCTTCCCACTTTGTTCTTTTTCAAGTTTGTTTTGGCTATTTGGGGGTCCCTTGAGATTCCATATGAATTTTAGGATGAATTTTTCTCTTTCTGCAAAAAAAGTTATTGGGATTTTGATAGGGATTTTGCACGCTTATTTCCTCATGTGAGCTTTAGTATCAACTTGTCTAGCTGTATTTTTAAAACGCTTGGTATTTTTATTGTGATAGCATTATATTTTTAAATTACCTTAGGTATAGCTGACATCTTTGGGATCCTGAATTGTACTATCCAAGAACAAGGAATGTTTGTCCATTTGTTCAAGTCTACTTCTGTATCTTTCAGTAGTGCTTTAAAGATTTTTTCATATAGGTTTTGCATATTTCTAAGTATTTTATCTTCTTTGTTGCTATTATAAATGGGCTTTCTCTACTTTTACATCTATTGATTGATTTCTTTATGCCAATTTACATCCTGTTACCTTCCTAAAATCATTTAATGTTTGAGTTTATCATTGATTCTCTGGGACTTTCTAAGTGCACACTATCTGTAAATAGAGATAGTTTTACTTATTATTTTCCAATTCTTATTCCTCTAATTACTTTCTCTTGTCTAATTGCATTTTCTAATGCCTCCAGTACAATATTGAATAGTAGTGGAGACAGTAGGCTTCATTACCTTGTTCCTAAAATTAGTGGAAATACCTCTAGTGTTTATGCCTTAAGAAAAATGCTAGCTTTAGGGTTTTGTTTATTTAATAATGTAGCTGTTGATTTCTATTTTCTTAAATTTTTTTTTTGTCACAGGCTATTTAAGTACCCGTGGAGATAATCATATGTTTGTCTCCTTAGATCTATTCACATGGTGAATTATATTAATTGATTTGCTAATATTGAGACAACCTTGCAATCCTTTAATAAATCCCACTTAGCCATGGTGTATCATTTTTTTTAACATCTTTATTGGAGTATAATTGCTTTACAATGGTGTGTTAGTTTCTGTTTTATAACAAAGCGAATCAGTTATACATATACATATGTTCCCATATCTCTTCCCTCTTGCGTCTCCCTCCCACCCTCCCTATCCCACCCCTCTAGTGTATCATTTTTAATGTGGTATTAGATTTTGTCCATTAATATGCTATTTAGAACTTTATCATTGATATGTGATACTGGCTTGCAATTTTTTTTTGTATTTCTTTATACAGGTTTGAAGCAAAGTTATACTTGCTTCATATAAAGAATTTTGACATTTTCCATCTTTTTCAGTACTCTGGAGCAATTTATGTTGCATTGGGGCTGTGTGGTCATTCTTTTGTAAAACCATTTGGACATGGGGCTTTTCTAGTTTTTCTATAACTTTATTTTTCTACAGGTATTTGATCTTTTTAAGCTTTCTTTTTTCTAATGGAGTCAATTTTGGTATACTTTGTTTCTCTAGAAAATTATCCATGTTACCTAGTTTTAAAAATATATTTGCATAGACAACTCTTGTTGTCTCGCTTTGTATGTTGCTTTTGAGACATCTGATGTCAAAGTCCCCTTCTCTTGTAAGTTGTTTGATTTTTTTTTTTCTTGGAGACCTTGGAGATTTTTTTTTTTTTTCGTCTTTAAAGTCTAATCATTTTACTAGGGTATGTCCTAGAGTTGATCATTCTGATATTTTTTCCCAAGTACACAATGGGCCTTTTAAATGTATAAATTCAGATATTCTTTTATTTCTGGAAAATATTCTTGAATTGTAGTTTTAAATATTAGTTCTGTTCCATTGTTTTGTTTCTCTTCATCAGAGACTCCATACTATCTATCTATCCATTTATCTATCTGTTGTGTTGCTTCTTCTTTGTTTCTAATTCAACTACATGGTAAATGGTAGTTGAATTAGAACTTTTCTGTTCTTTCTTTTTCTAATTTTCATTCTCTTGGTTTTATTCGTGACTTTCTTAAATGTATTTTATTAACTTTTTAATTTGACTGTATTATTCTATGGCCAACTTGTAATTTAGCTTTCCTTCATAAGATAATTTAGTTTCTTCCATTTTTTTCCCGAGTCCAATTAAATATCGTTTCTTTTCTTCCTGTTATTTGCCTATTTCTATGTTTTATTTTTCATATGCCCAAATACTTTGAAGAGATTTACTTTAGTTTGAAGTGTTGTGTTAGTTTTCTTCTCCTTTGTCTTTTTTTGCGGGGTGTGAGAATTTTCATCAATTAAGGTGTTTTCTTTCTTTTTCTTATAGTAGCTTTATATAAATGTAGCCTTTCACCTACCTATTTCATTGATTTGTAAAGATTTACAAGATTTCTAGTCCCAGGGCGCCCTCCTCTGTTAGTATAGCAAACTGTTTTTATTTATTTATTTATTTTTTAATAAATGGCCATGTAGGGGGGCGGGTGTTGGGGAGAAGGGTCATGTGTCCTCCAAATTTTTTGTTCTCTCTTGCAGGACTCTACTTTTCACTTTTGTTTCTTTCTCCCTCACCCTCCAATCTCCAAAGGATTCCTATTCTTTCCTTTTACCTTCCCCCCTCATAAGTCATGCCTTTCAGAGAATCCTACCTTGAACGCATGCAGCTAAATCCCTTCCTTTTAGTAAGTGCTGTGATTTACCAGGACTCTTGTTTTTGCAGTTAGGAGAGACTTTCTCTTTCTGGAAGGATTTTAGGTCCATATGGGGGCTACCATACACCACTCTTCTGCACAGTTTTTCCCAGACTGCCCTTGTTCTCCATGAAGGCTTGCAGCTGCAGTGTGAGTGAGAGTGCACTGGGAGTTGATGTTTATTTTTCTACTTGAAGATAATGTGAGTTTGGACATTCTCTTTATTCTAGTTATGCTAAAGGTGTACGTTTTGGGTAGTGCTATTTGTTTTTCTTGCTTTTCTTTTCCTCTTCTCTTTTTTTAAAAAGTGTGCTGGGAGAGTTGAATTGATGTGGCCATTGTTATCATGGTTGTCCAGAATTCCATTTCTTGAGTTTTATATCATTTAGAGTATCTTTGGCTATAAATTACAAAGATGCTTGGCTCAGATTGGCTTAGAAAACAGGGAAATTCATTTCTTTACATGTAACAAGAAATCTGATGCAGGACATCTCAGGCTTGGACCTCAGGGCTCTGTCTGGTGTCTGCTGGCTTTGTTCTCAGGGAAGATGGCAGCAGCAGTTTCAGAAGCACAAGGTCCAGAGTCCATTGACTCCTGCTGTGGATTAGATTCCCTAGAAATAGAGCCTGTTTCAGGGATTCACGTACAAGTGATTTTTTGACGCAGTCCTCTCAGGAGAATCTACAAGCAAGTGAAGGAGGCAGGATAAGATGGAGGAAGCATCTAGGCAGAGGTGGGGTTTTAGGAGAAGCTAGCCTCTGATCCCACAGGGAATTCTGGAGCATGAATGACAACACAGAGTTTGTCTTGAGGGAGACAGGACAAGGGGGCTTGATTCTATATCTCTGCATCAGTCACTGGTCAGTCACAACTGGGTCCTGTAGCCACTCCTAAACAATTACAGTCGGGACCCAGCCCCACCAGGATTGACGTAGACTAGTTGAGATATACCCCTGGAGCTGGGGATGGTTCATCTTCCCCTGAGTCATGTGAGAAAGGAATAAATCTGGAGCAAAAGTGAGGTGCAGTTAGGAGGCAATGGATATCCCTCAGGCGGCCAGCCACGTGTGTGGCAGGTACCTATCTTGTGCCAGGACTGGGGCACAGTGGTGAGCGCCCCCAACAAAGGGCTCTCGGTCTAGCCAGGAAGACAGGCAGTGAGAAAGCTGGGTGTCTGGGTTCTGATGGGTACTGTGATGACAGAGCAAGGTAAGGGAATAGAGATGTCTTGGAGGGGCTGCTTTACATCAGGTGGTGAGGAAAGGCCTCGCTGGGGTGAACATTTGAGCTGAGGCCTGCAGTGCAAGGGGAGAAGAGAATTCTGGTTGAGGGAACAATGGTGTCGAAGCTGAGAGGTGGAGACACGTCTGGGGGATGTGAGGAGCAGTAGGGGGTTAATGCAGCCGGAGTGGACCAGAGAGGGTGCTGTAGCCTGGGAGACACTGGAGACGGAGGCCGGACGCCATGAGGCAGGCACAGGTGTTAAGAAGGAACGCGTTCACGGGCCTGCAGTGTGAGAGGAGTCAGGGAAGGGCTTTGAGCAGAGGACCGGCTTGACCATTTACATGTTTAAAATATCTTTTTTTTTCCTGCCAAGTGGAAAATGGGTTTTAAGGGGGCAAGAGGGGGAGGCAGAGAGGTCAGTGAAGAGTGGGAAGCAAAATGGGCAGACTCAGGGACTGATGTGATCCTGGGGGCGGGGGTGGCATAGAAGAGGCACGACGGGTGCTGGTGGCTGGGGGCCAGGTAGGAGGTGTGCCTAGGAATGCAGAAGGGATGCCCCAAACTCATGTCCCCAGAGCCTGGGGCCCAGCTGGCCCACAGTGTTGTGGTGGGGGGGTGGAGCCCTCCTGATTCCGCCTTCTCTGCTCCACATGGGCAGGGTTCTGGAGCACTTCAGCAATCTTTCGAGAGAAGTGAACCTGGACTACGAGCGCAGCATGAACAAGATCAACTTTGACAAAATCGTCTCCTCCAAGCCCAAGACGTTCTCCTATGTGACCCTGCCTGAGGAAGAGGAGGAGAAGGTGCCCAAGCAAGGTGACGCTGGCTAGACAGAGGCAGGCCCACAGCCACCCACGGCCAGAGCCCCTCCTGCCCCTCCCTCTGGGACCTCCCCTGTCCCCAGCATTCATCACCTTCTTTTCCTACCTGTCTGGAGAGCTGGGGGGTTGGGGTTGTGGGGGTGGGGTAGAAGAAGGCTCTTTGATTTATTATTTTTTTAATTTTAAAATATTTATTATTTATTTATTTATATGGGCTGTGCCCGGTCTTTTTTTTTTTTTTTTTTTTTTTTGTGGGTCCGGGCCTCTCACTGGTGTGGCCTCTCCAGTTGTGGAGCACAGGCTCTGGACGTGCAGGCTCAGCAGCCATGGCTCACGGGCCCAGCCGCTCCGCAGCATGTGGGATCTTCCCGGACCGGGGCACGAACCCATGTCCCCTGCATCAGCAGGCGGACTCTCAACCACTGTGCCACCAGGGAAGCCCTGTGCCCGGTCTTAGTTGTAGCATGTGGGATCTTTTTAGTCGCGGCATGTGGACTTCTTAGTTGTGGCACGCATGTGGGATCTAGTTCCCCGACCAGGTATCGAACTTGGGCCCCCTGCAGTGGGAGCGCAGAATCTTACCCACTGGACCACCAGGGAAGTCCCCGAAGGCTCTTTTAAAAATAGTAGTCTGAGCAGTGCAGAAGTGGCAAGGTAAACATGGACTAGGAAAGCAATTGTCCAGAAGTGGATGAAAAGTGCTCTGATTTTCTGACCTAGGGACATGCAGTCCTTTTCTTCCTCCAGTAGCAAGAGTAGGTTGGCACTGCTGCAGCTCCATTTGATATGTGGCAGACCGAGTCTCAGAGCTCCTTGCTTGGAGCTCTCTGATCCCTGCCCCAGCTTCCATGTGTGTGAGGTACCCAGGAAACTGGGGTGGGGTGCAGACCATGGGCACTCCCAGGGGCCTGATGCCCACGTCTTCCTTTCTTGGTGCTCCAGGGCAGGCCCCAGATGGGCCCCAGGGGTTGTGTGCAGGTTGGCTGGGAGGGAGCCCATGGTTCTCACCCACCTTCAAGGGGCCTGTGATCCAGAGTGACCTGGAGGGAATTGGTTTACCCACCCCAGAGTGGGCACTTCACTGTGGAGCCTTGGGGTCACCCAGGTAGGCCATGGGGAAAGAGGGGTTCCAGGGACATGGGTGTCTCTTCCAGGGAGGAGGCAGGAGTTGTTCCCTCCATCAATACCTGGTAGATCTGCCCTGACCCCTGGTACATCCAAGGCCCATCTGACACTGGCCCTTGACCCCCATCCCTGCAGGACTGGTGAGTGTCCCCCAGTACCCATTCCAGGAACAGAAGGCAGACTTCACCTTCATGTCCTTGCTCACACGGTCGGAGGTCATCACGGCCCTCAGCAAAGTGCGGGCCGAGTGCAGCAAGGTGACCGCTATGTCCCTCTTCCACTCAAGCCTCTCCAAGTACAGCCGCTTAGAGGAGTTCGAACAAATCCAGTCACAGACCTACTCCCAGGTGCGTGGGCATCCAGGGCACAGAGGGTGATAGCGGGCCAGGGCCTCGGAGCTGATGGGCACAGACAGGGGCCCTGGGAAGCCCGGAGTTGATCAGCCGAGAGCCCCTGCTTTCCTTAAAACCAGGCCTTGCCTCTTCCTAGACCTTGCGGGAAGCTGGGGCGGGTGCCAACCGGGTGTTTCATCTTAGAGAAAAAAGGAAAACCAGGCTGGGCTCCCTTTCTAGTCCTTTTCCATCCCAACACTGGTGGCCTCTGAAGCAGACTCCCAGTCTTGGAAAGGGGAGCAGGAACCCCATGCACCCCCATATCTACCTGAGCATGGGAATGTGAGGGGGAGAGGTGTAGCCTCATGGGAGACAGGCACCAGTGGGCCCAGGAGGAAAGCTCCTTTCTGCTCCACTCTGTGCCTCGATCTCTCTCTCTCTGCCTCATTCTCTGTATCTCTGTGTCTCTCCCTTGGCTGGAGGGAAAGCCCTGCTTTTGCTGCCCCTCCCTCCCTCATCCCCCCACCTCCAGAAGCCCTGGTCCCTGGGGGTCATAGGGGGTGTTGGTTGGCAGGGCTTGGCAGTAAGTTGGGGTTGTGGGGAGATCCCTTCATGGTCATCTGAGTCTGGAGAGTGCCCGAGCATGGTGGCTGTGGGCAGTGCGCCCCGCAGGCAGCCACATGATGCCACTTGTGGCCACCGCAGGTGCAGATGTTCCTCAAGGACAGCTGGATCACCACGCTCAAGGTGGTCATGCGCAGCAGCCTGCGTGACATGAGCAAGGGCTGGTACAACCTCTACGAGACCAACTGGGAGGTGTACCTCATGTCGAAGCTGCGCAGGCTGATGGAGCTGCTCAAGTACATGCTGCAGGACACACTGCGCTTCCTGGTGCAAAACTCTCTCGCCAGCTTCGCACAGTTCATCAGCGATGCCTGCTGCAGCGTGCTCGACTGCACTGATGACATGGTCTGGGGCGAAGACTTCATAAACAGCCCCTATAGGTGGGGCTCGGCTGGGCAGAGGCACCTGTCGACACCAGAGCTGTTCCTTGTCAGGCGTTGACGGCTAGGGCGGTACAGGGTCAGGGGGCCAGGGCAGCCAGGGGCAGGGTGCCCAGCACTGCTGGGTCCTGGACACAAGGGTGGGCCTGGCTCCTGCCCTGGTTGCTGGGGAATGTCCCAGCAGCTCTGCCTGGCATATCTTCTGGTGACTTCCATCTCTGTCACTGAGTTCCTCAGTTGAGAAATGTTTTTTGAGCACTTGCCATGAACCAGGTGGGGTTCTAGGGGAACAAGAGGGGTGCGGCCCCTGCTCTCACATGAGCACAGACAGCAATCAAAGAAATAAACAGATACAGTCATTGCTGATCTCGGCAGGGGCTCTGACATATCCAGGAGAGGGGACGTTGCCAAGGGGGTCAGGGATGAGGTGGCATCTGAACCAAGAACTGAGACAGAGGAAACCAGCCATGAGGGGATGGTGGGGAGGGGGCACCAGCTGGAGGGCCTGGAGGCACGGAGGGAAGAGAAAAGTTGGGGCCGTCATGGAAGGAAAGGCCAGTGGCTATGGCTGGAGAGGGAAAGGCAGGGGGGGTTGGTCAGGATGACTCGGGAGAGGTTGCGAGGACCAGGCCAGACCATGTAGAGCCTCCTGCGGTCATGGTTGGGGGCTGGATTTATTCCGATTGTGGTCAGCAGCCATCAGAGGGGAGTAACAATCCAAATTATATTCCAAAACCATGCTCTGGGTTTGTGAGGATGAGTGAGGCAGAAGAGAAGTGAGACCAAGGCTCTTACCATTGTCTAGAAAAGGGGTGATGGGGCTGGGTAGGGCAGATTTGGGGCAGTGAATAGGCTGTAGTGCTGGGGAGAGGATGTGTAGGAGGAAGAGGGCAGGGGAGGAGACCAGGCTGACTCCTGGGGTCCACTGAGCCCTGGTGGGAGTCAGGGAACATGGAATGTCTGAAATGCTCATTTGAGGTCAGGGTGGTTGGCAATCCAGAGTGCGGAGGAGGCTCGGCTGGGATCTAGGCTTGAAGGTCGTTGCATGTAGTGGGTGTCTGGAGCCAAGGATGGTGGGCTCCCAGGGAGAGCATGGACGCCACAAGTGCCCAGGGCCTCTCCAACCTTCGCTGATGACCTCAGGACCGCGTGGAGGTCGTTCTCCCTCTCCCTGGTGCCCATGGGCCTCTGGGCAAGTGGCAGGAATGGAGGAGCCTGTCTGGTTGGTGTGGGTCTTTCTCTCTGGTAACTTGGAGGTTTCTGGGAAGAGGGCAGAGGCAAGTCTCGTGCATGAAGAAGCTCCAGAGCCATAATGCCGGCAGCAAGGGCAGGGACTGGGCTTCCTGTGCGCAGCCCTCTTCAGGCCCCTGCCCACAATCCGCCCGACCACTGTCCCCGCAGGCCCCGCAAGAATCCCCTGTTCATCGTGGACCTGGTGCTGGACAGCTCAGGGGTGCACTACAGCACGCCGTTGGAGCAGTTCGAGACTTCTCTGCTCAACCTCTTTGACAAGGGCATCCTGGCCACCCACACGGTGCCCCAGCTGGAGAAGGTACAGTGGCACTTATGCCAGGGTGCTGCCACAGTGTCAGAGCAGTTCAACTTCATCATGGCTGGCAGTGTGCTCAGCCCTTTAATTCTTGAATAGCTCATTTAGTCCTCACCACAAGCTGAACTGGGTACCATTAACATCCCCATTTTGTAGATGAGGCTTGGAGAAGTTTGGCCCAAAGTCACATAGCTGCTAAGGGTCAGACCTGCGATTGGAACTAGGCTTGCTCACCCACTCCTGCCATAGCCATGTCTGACCCAGATCCCATCCAGCTCCTGACCTCTCTCTTCCACTCAAGATGTAGACAGAGACTGACCTCCACTCTCGGGACCCCTTCTCAAAGGTCCTCATTCGTCACCACAGCACAGCCTGCTACCCCAGGCCCCACAGCTGCTGTAACTCTAGTCCCCTCTTCTGTCCCTTGCTGGTCAGTCGGAGACATCAGTGACCTGGTTGTCCCATTGGCCTTGAGCTGAGCCAGGCAAGGCAGAGGAAGATGCTGTCCCTTGGTGGGCCACCTGGGCCTCCCGCCTTGTATTAGTCCACAGCCTCATCTAAGAGACGTGGCAGCAGACCCTCTGCCCTGCCCCCACCATGCTGTCTATGCTCGGCCACGCTGCCGCTCACTCAGTCTTTGGACCACACTCCAACCCTTCTGCCCGCCTGCCCTGTGGCTCATCCAGCTCTGTGCGCCTCCCCACCTTGCCCCACAGCTGGTGATGGAGGACATCTTCATCAGCGGTGACCCCCTGCTGGAGTCGGTGGGGCTTCATGAGCTGCTGGTGGAGGAGCTGCGGGCCGTCATCGCCAATGCTGTGTGCAAGGCCATAATCCCACTGCAGGCCTACGCCAAGGAGTACAGAAAGTACCTGGAACTGAACAACAATGATGTTGGCACCTTCCTCAAGTGCGTGGGTGCGTCAGAGTGTGTCTGCCTGTCTGTGTGACCCCCACTCACCCTCTCACCACCCTCTGCCCCTCGTGGGTGCCCGCTGTCCACAGGGCCTTCCAGACGCAATGCCCGTCGGCCGAGGAGGTGCGGGAGGTGGTGCTCACCCACCTGCAGGAGAAAGAGATCGTGGACAGCTCGTTGCCCAGCATCATCATCATCGGTCCCTTCTACGTCAACGTCAACAACGTCAAACAGAGCCTGTCCAAGAAGTGCAAGGCCCTGGCCACTTCCATGCTGGACATCCTGGCTAAGAACCTGCACAAGGAGGTGGATGATGTAGGTGCCCACCTGCCCGGCCCCAGAGACCGCACCAACACACACACCGTGCATATGTAGTGAACTCCCATGAGTGAGGCTCAGGGGTGTCTGCAGACATCCAGGCCAATGGAAGGGTCTGGAAGCCACCCTGCCTCGACCCTGCCTGGGGTCATATGGGAGGTCCCAGGAAGTGGGGGCTTCTATCTTTTCCCCTGGACTTGTAAAGAGCTGGGAACCCCTCACAAAGAACACCCTGAGATGATCATTTCGCAGAGCTGAGGGTGTGCAGGTGCAGGCGGCTGGGGAGGGGGAAACACACTGGGTGACCTTCAGCTCCCCAGTGTGCTGGAAGGGAGCACCTCTTTTCAGAATGCACCGTAGGATGTGGTGGGGTGGGGGCAGTTCCCTGTTGGGAGATACTGGGACCAAGAAGGAGGAGCAGGCCCCTGGGAAGGCAAGGGAGGGGCACACGGCCTCCCCAGCACCCTCCCCCTCCTGCCAGATCTGTGAAGAGTTCCGCAGCATCAGCCGCAAGATCTACGAGAAGCCCAACAGCATTGAGGAGCTGGCTGAGCTTCGTGAGTGGATGAAGGGCATCCCCGAGAAGCTGGTGGGGCTGGAGGTGAGGCGGGTACACGGGGGGCTGGGGGCTGGGGACAGGCAGGGGCTGGGAGAGCAGGAGCCGGGAGGCTGGGAGTGAGGTAGACACACAGAGGACAGTTGGCCTCGGAGGGTTATGAGGCTGGGTGCACAATGCAGATTCAGAGCTATGCTGTTTGGGCTGTCAGGAGGGCATGAGTGGGGGGCTGGAGTTTGGAGGTGTGGTGGCCCAGGCCCTTGGAGCCCTGAGCCCAATGCCAGCACCTCCTCCACCACCCCAGGCCTCCCCTCTCTGGAAGAGGGCACCCTCTCCCTAACACCCAACCACTTTGGGGAGCCTGGTCCCAGTTACCCTCCCACCTCCCAGGTACACATAGTTCTCATCAATGCCTATACATGCAGGATCGGATTGCGAAGGTCATGGATGACTACCAAGTCATGGACGAGTTCTTTTACAACCTCAGCACAGATGACTTCAATGACAAGTGAGTGTGAGGTCGGTCCTCACTCCAGGCAGGTGGTGGATAGCGGGAGGTGGGGGAGGAGGTGCTGAGCCATGGCGGCTGCAGGCTGTGCAGTCACACGTCTCCACGTGGGCCAGGGCCACGTGGCCAGTGGGGCAGAAGGAAATCATTTGGCCCTCTTGGTCTAGGGACCCTGCTGCCCCCCACTCTGTCTCCATTCTCTATCCCATCATTGGCCTGACACACACATGTTCACCGGGCCTGGGATCCCCTTGTTTGTGGTTGAGGCCCTTGGGGGTCCTTGGGAGCATGGCGAGAAGGCAAAGCCCAGCGTGGTGGGCGGTCCCTGGGGAGGAGCACTTGTCCCCACCCAGCTCGAGAGCCTCATAGGAAATAGCCTCAGGTTGGGACTGCCTTACTGAGGCCAAGAGACCCCTTGCCCAGCCTGTCTTATAGCCTGGGGCTGGCTCCAGGTTGCCAGCGTCTGGCAGAGACTAGCACTGTCTCCTGGGAACCCTGCCCAGGAGCCCTAAGTCACCTGCTTTATGGGACATCCTGGTGCTCAGGGTGGCCTCCCCCACGATCTGCAGCCCAAGGCCAACTGCAAGCAGAATCTCTGAAGCCCACAGGGTCACCAGGTCAGCCAGGCAGAGGGAGTTGATATGAAGGAAGCTGGTCTGGTGGCCCTGTCTGGTCACCAAGGAAATGCAGGCCAGAGGCTGTCACTTTGCCTCATCTGAGCTGAGGCCCTTTACAGACCTGGGGAACTCAGGATCGCTTCTCTCATTTTGGACACCATTCCCTTCTTGTCCTGTCACTGCGCTGGGCACATTGGGTGTGCATCTCCCCGGAAGCTGCCCACAATCCCAGGGCGGGGACTGCTTTCCCTGCCAGGCAGCCCCACACTGCAGTGGTGGCAGTGGCTGCCTCCAGGCTCACTTCTACCTCCCGGTTGCCCAGCCCCGGCTGCTCCAGCTGCCGCCTGGATCCCCCATTCTCCCCTTCACCCTGGCCTGCACACCCCATGATTTCAGTGTGACATTCCCCCCCATAACCCATCCCTTCCCCATCCAGATGGGCTGCCAGCAACTGGCCTGCTAAGATCCTCGGGCAGATAGAGATGGTACGGCAGCAACACATGGAAGATGAGGAGAAGTTCCGCAAAATCCACATCATGGATCAGAACAACTTCCAGGAGAAGCTGGAAGGGCTGCAGGTGGCGCTGGGTTGAGAACACACACACACACACACACACACACACACACCACACACACCATACACACACACATACCACACACACACCACACACACCCACCACACCCACCACACCCACCCACCACACACACACACACACACACACACACACACACACACACACACACAC